>NW_027202270.1:42147999-42807166 GCF_024711535.1 Dipodomys merriami | reverse complement strand
CTCATTTTTTTCAATCTCATTTATGAAATAAAAACATCCAAATAATGTGTTGCTCAAGATACCACATTAGATCTAATCTTCCTTTCTTTACTTTTCCTTCCTTCCTTCCTCCCTTTCTTCCTCTCTCTCTGTCTCTCTCTCTCCTTCTTTCTTTCTTTCTTTCTCTCTCCCTTTCCTGTCCTTTCCTTTCCTTTCTTTTCTTTCCTTTTTTTTGGTCAGTCATGGGGCTTGAACTCTGGGCCTGAGCACTGTCCCTCAGCTCTTCAGCTCAAAGTTAGCACTCTACCACTTGAGCTACAGCGCCACTTCCAGTTTTCTGGTAGTTAGTTGGAAATAAGAGTCTCACGGACTCTCCTGCCCAGGCTGGCTTTGAACTGAGGTCCTCAGATCTCAGCCTCCTGAGTAGCTAGGATTACAGGTGTGAGCCACCGGCGCCTGGCTCCTTTTCTTTTCTTTTTTTTTCTGCCAGTACTAGGGGCTTCAACTCATGGTTTCACTTTCACTCTTGTTTGGCCTTTTTATTCAAGGTTGGTGCTCTACCACTGAGCCACACTTCCACTTCCAGCTTTTTGATAGTTAATTGGAGACTCTCACAGTTTTTTTTTTCTGGGTTGGCTTTGAAATCCTCATCCTCCTGAGTAGCTAGAATTACAGGTATGAACCACCAGCACTCAGCATTATATCTAATGTTTCAGCTTGGATTCACAGTAGTATGTATGGCCAATGAAATGTTATTTATTAAATCTCAAGTATAAACTATACTGGGGTAAGGTCAGATAGCTACTTTCATTGATAATCTGCTTTTATGTCTGTAGCAGTAGACTGTTACCACATAAATGAGACAGTACTGCACTATTTTGATGGATGTTGGATTCCTAATATAATAAGTAATATTATTTAAGTCTGTACCTACTGTGATTAAGTATTCTTGGAGGAGAGCAATTATGCATATATGACAACAATGGGGATAAAGTATGTTCGTGATCCAGATTCATTCCTGTTAAGAATATATGTGCTGTGTAGTATTTTCAATTAATCCCAAGGTCATATTTAAATCACTGTTGTCCTGAGACTTAAGAATTGGCTATTAGAACTACCTGATGGTTTAACAGTTGTAGCTCAAAAGTCTTTTGAAAGATATCATAATCCATCCATCATCCCCTCATCATCACTGAGCTTCTGACAGTGCAGGTACAAAAGCAGTGCTCAGCTAGGTATATGGATCCAGAGGACAAGGTTCTAGTATTCAAGGAGCAAAAGGACTAGTAGGGAGATAGATGTATCAGCATGTGAGCTACAGGCCTAAGCTGTAGGCCTGTAAACACACAGGCCTACACACACAGGTAGTAACTGCTGTGTGGGAACTTGTGAATTGTCCAAACTTGGGCCAGGAAGAAGGCAATTATTTTCTGAGAAAACTTCCATATAGGTGGGATGGTGTGGATTCTATCTCTTGTATCCTTTATAGCACAATGACTTGGAGCAAGTGACTTAACTCCTTTGAGATTCAGTTTCCTCAACTGTAAAATTGGAATTACAGTAGCGCTGAGTTACTAGGTTATTTTGAGGATAAAATAAAAGGACTCAAAAGTACTATAAGATAGTCAATATATTGATAATGTTTGTTATAATCAAATTCTATTGAGTGGGGATACTTTTTGCCTGCTGTAGATGATGATAAAAACAGAGAGGATGGATACTTTGGTGTGGCCACTTAGAACTTAGTAGGAGAACTAGGCAATGAACTAGTGAATAAATGCCTTTACAAGTTCGTTTCAGAGTGGTGAATGTCATAAAGCAGAAGTCAGGGGAGAGTGTGGGGCAAGGGTAGAGAGTGTTGGAGCTGCAGTGGTCAGAAGAGGCTCCTTCCAGGCAAGGAGCTATGGGGTTGCCTGTAGGGAGGCAGAGGACATCAGCAGAGGGCCCTCAAAGGGGAATAGTGCAGGACACAACACCCTACTGCTTCCTTGTGGAATTGAATGGTATCACTCATCTCACACAAGTATGGGTTGTTTTGTGCACAAAAATGCCATGTTATCCGGATAGCTCCATTGGTTTTTTTGGGCAGGTGTAAAAATGACTTTAGAAGTGTGCATGTTACTTCTTGATCAATATTAAATACAAGGCATCCTGACAGCCACCTGCTCCTCCCCTTCAGAGAAGGGAGGGGGAGGGCTTAGTTGAACTTCCTAAGCTCTTCCCAGGGCTGTGAGTGGTGACTCAGTGCTGGGCAAGCAGGACTGTGCTCAGCACTCAGAACTCGTCTCCACCGGGAGAGAGGCAGGAACACATTGCTCACCCACTTATCCTTTCTCCTTCCTGGGTAGATGAATTTACACTCATGGCTGGCTGAGTTTTTCTCTGCTCCACTGCTTGTTCAGGATAAAAACTTGCAAAAGGATTAGAGGTTTCCTTCCTTCTTTGATTCTTCTCTGGCTACTACGCTTGTAAGGGACACATACAGGCTCCTTGTTAGGATATCCCATTCTACTCCTCCATTCAGTGCTTTTCCCTGCTTAGAATCATACCCGCAGCTACTTCTTAAAACAATGAATTATGAGCATATGGAGAAATGCGAATCTATTAATAGAGCAATGAAAGTCCTCTAACAAGAGATCTGATGAGGGTCAAGTACAGTAGCTCTGCAATCCTAGCTACTCAGAAGGTGGAAACTAGAAAGATCTAGTTTGAGGCCACCCCTAGCAAAAAGTTAGCAAGAGCCTCAGTTCAACAGTTAGGTATGGTGGCAGGTGCCTGAGGTTCTAACTACATGGGAGGAATAAGTAGGAGTATATGTTTAGGCTGGTACTAGGTAAAAACACAAAATACTATCTTAAAAATGAAAAGAAGGAAGGAAGGGAGGAAGGAAGGAAGGAAGAGAGGAAGGGAGGGAGGAGAGGAGGAAGGGAGAGGAACAATCTGGGCATTAATTGAGCTAAGTAAGGACAGGAAGAGAACTGACACTAATTGAACATCTATCATATGGTAGCCCACATGCTAGCTACATTATATAAACTATTGTTTTTAATTTTTGCAATATCATAAAGTATTAATCCCCTATTTTATATGAGCAAACAGAGTCATAGTAAAATTATAATCAGCAATGGAAGCCCTAATTTTATTTGTCTGATGGTTACATATGAAATCTTCCTAGGATACCACATTATTACTGGAGTGGTTACCCCTTCCCTTCCTGGTTGTTTAAGCCTGAGACTTCTATGGCCACCTTGTTTAAAATGTCAGTCCCTTCAATTTGACACTCCAAACCCACTTGCTGTATTTGTCTCCTCAGTGCTTATGACTATGAAACATGCTACATAGACAATTTATTCATCATTGTTCTTCTCATGGCTGAGACAGTGCTGGTTTTCAGTGAACATGAATGAGATAAATTGCAGTGGTCATGTGGACAGGACCTGCTGTGGGACTAAATGTGAGATTGTGAGAAAGAACTCCAAAGTGAGATTCCCTTTTTGATCTGAGCAACTGTAATCTAGTTTTTGTGAATGGCAAGTTTATTAGGTATTCCTTTTTCATAGGGGAATCAATAGTTGAGTTTTACCCATTTTAGCTGAAGATGCTCCATTAGCATATAAGCAACTGTAATACAAGGTATACTTAGAGTATAAAGGCTAGAACTCAGAGAAAAGTTCTTCAAGTAACTAGCAAAGAGCCAGACGTGTGGCTCAAGTGAGAGAGTATCAGCCTTGAGCAAAAAAAGACAAATGGCAGTGCAAGGCCCTGAGTTCAAGCCCCAGCACCTGCACACAAAAAAGTAAGTTTGTGCATCATTAATATATGGATCATATTTGAAGAAGAGGCTTTTGAAATCACTAAAGGAGAAACTGTAGCCATAGGAAAGATTTCTGGAGCACTCGTCACATGGGGATTTTGTTTAGGGAAAAATAGATGGTTCAGGAGAGAGGATCTTGTTTGGAGAATGAGGCTGTTCAGGAGGCCAGCAGGATGGGACAGACATAAGCAAGGTGGACACTTTGTGGGCAAAGACAGGCATAGAGAAAAGCTTGTGGAATGGCACGTGGAGAGCTGAAATGGCTTTTGCCAAATTGCATCTATATTTCTTTATGAAATATATGACAAGGACTGCTGCTGAGAGTTGGGTGGGAGGGTATGTTGGAGGTTTGAGGATTGAGGAGAAAGTACCTAATCATCATCTTGGGAGTAAGCTAATGAATTTACTAGGGAACTTTAGTTGTCAGATAGTATGGAGTGCTCACTGAAGATTTTTGGTCATAAATTTGAAATGAGTCCTGATAGGATCATTGTGTGATTTTTCTTCAGCATCATTCAGCTGCTTAGGTAGAGGGGTATAGGAAGCAGCTACTTGAGTTTCGAAGGAAAGTGGGGAGCAGAGGGAGAAATGGGGAGTTGCTTAGTGTGTATAGTTTCAATCATGCAAGATACTAAGTTCTAGGACTCTAGTGCATCACAACATGTCTAGTGTAAACATCACTACATTGCACAAGAGCATTTGTTAGGAGAGTAGCTCCCAGTTAAGTATTCTTAGCACCATACTGTTTGTTTTTAAAGACATCAGATAGGTTCCATATTGAAGGATTGACCCCACCCAATTGTTCCAGGCCCCTACAGACTCCAGGCAAAGTCCCAGGTATGGGTGAACTCATTTGAAGTGAGTCAGGGCAGTCCACCTAAGCCCAGCTGTAAACATCCCATTGTGGGCCCAACTGAAATGCCCCCACCTTTCTTGACCTAGTGGCTTTTTCATTAATCTCTGCCTCCTTCCTTGGACTTCCTATAAAAATCCAGCTCCTGTCCCAACTCGTGGGCACAACCTCCAAACCCTTGGGAAGGTCTATGTCCCTCTCTGTTCCTCAATAAACAGTCCTCGCTTGTTGATGATCGAGTCCGGCCTATTCCTTTTCCATGCTCCTCCATTTTCCTAATACATATCATAACAAATAATATTAGATTTGGACGCAGAGCTTAGAGTAACTTCATAGACAAATACATAGCTGTGTGTGTATATATATATATATATGTATATATATATATATGTATATATATATACATATATATATATATATATGCTAAAATAAGAACAAAAGCAGGGCTGGGAAGGTGGCTCAGTGGCAGAGCACTTGCCTTGCATGCGTGGGGCCCTGGGTTCGATTCCTCAGCGCCACATAAGCAAAAAGAAAAAAGCCAGAAGTGGCGCTGTGGCTCAAGTGGTAGAACGCTAGCCTTGAGCTGAAGAGCTGAGGGACAGCGCCCATGCCCAGAGTTCAGGCCCCACGACCGAACCCAAAAAAAAAAAAAAAAAAAAAAAGAAATCACAGTATATTGAAAAGATAGGAGGAAGAGAAACACTGAGATAGAAAAATTATGAGCTGGGCTGGGAAGGTGGCTCAGTGGTATAGTGCTTGCCTTGCATGCTTGAGGCCCTGGGTTTGATTCCTCAGCACCACCACATAAGCAGAAAAAAAAAAGCCGGAAGTGGCGATGTGGCTCAAGTGGTAGAGTGCTAGCCTTGAGCTGAAGAGCTGAGGGACAGTGCCCAGGCCCAGAGTTCAGGCCCCACGACCGGACCCCCCCCTCCCCCAAAAAAAGAAAAATTATGAGCTACTTAAAAAATGTATTAGCTGATGTCAATGGCTCACATCTGTAACCCTAGCTACTCACCAGGCTGAACTCTGAGGATTGTAGTTCAAAGATAGCCTATGCAGCAAAGTATGTGAAACTCTCATCTCCAATTCACCACCAAAAAACTGGAAGTGAAGCTGCAGCTCATGTGGTAGAATGTCAGCCTTGCACAAAAATGCTCAGGAACAGAGCGAGCCCAGGCCCTGAGTTCAAATCCCAGTACCAGCAAAAAATAAATAAATAGAAATAAAAGATGTATTATGGATTGGTTTACTTTCCAAGTCTCCATGCTGGACATGCCCACCATCTATCCACCACTCTTGGCCAAAAGGTCACAAAAAATTTGTGTGTGGTCACTCTGCAACAATTTCCCTGTGTGTAGTCTCCAGTGTTCTGAACTTGTTAAAGCTTCCTGGAGCCTGGGGGTCCTTGAAGTAAAGGTTAATGGTGGCCTTAAGGGAGTGGTTCCCCTGTGTATTTGTTCCTGTGTATTGTTCTGTGGATACTTTCAAGTGCTTTCCTCCACTTCAATAATTGTGGGAACATCTAATTACATTGTTCCTTTTTAAAAAATTCCCTGCCCAACAGGGTTTCTGCTTGTGCTGTGAACCCTGACTGGGAAAGTATACACTTCTCTAATCGGTTGCAGACAACAGACCATCAGGATGGGTACCTGAGAGGACTCAGGATTTCTGCTTATCTCCAAGCCAGTAATGATTCCATTGCTAATAAAAGGTAAGATATTAATAATCCATGGAATGCAATAGCATAACAATTAGCTCCCTCCTGTGGGAGGAGGAAGGGAACTCTCTCCCTCTAATTAGCTTCCCTCCTGGAAGGACTTGCTTCAGGAAAGAAAGGAATCTGGAAACAGAGTGACTGCCTTGGTAATGTTCAGGCTGGAATTCTGCCTTGCAAATGTTATCTGGATGCAGAACTTAAGAAATGGCCCAGGACTTAAAATTCTCTGCTCAAATCATAGTCAATGGTTGAGTCCTAAAAGATCTTTTTTTCAGCAGGTAAATAGCTTTGTGGTGGTGGGGAGGGGTGTACTGGGGTTTGAATTCAGAGCCTGGTACCATCCTTCAGCTTTTCTTGCACAAGGCTGGCACTGTACCACTTGAGCCTTAGTTCCACATCTGGCTTTTGGGGGGTTAATTGGAAATAAGAGTCTTATGGATGCTTCTGCGTGGACTGGCTTCAAACTGTGACCCTCAGATCTCAGCCTCCTGGGTAGCTAGGATTACAAGAGTGAGCTGGAGGAATTAATAAGGAATTTGAATTCGAATCCTGTCAGGTTTCCTATGGACACCTAGACATTGACTGGAAAATGACCCTCATGATAAGAGTAATAGGACCATTTCAAACATTTAATAGGACATTCAATGCCTTATATTAATACCTTAAAATTAATTCATGTATTAATTAGTATATTAATGAATAATATATTAAATAAATGCAATAATACATGAATTAATATGGTAAACTCGTACCAGGAAACACCTCTTCAGACACAGATTGCGCCCTGGTTGAAGAGATGCAACCCATAGGCCAGAGACAGTTGCTGTGCAAGGATTAGCTATTTCCTCATCCTCTCCCCAATTATGTTTCATTATCTCTACACTCATAGTGGATTGATTGACAGAAGTTCAATCCCAAATTCACATCCAGGGAAGAAGGTGTACCTAGACAAAAATTATGCACTATGCTGAAAATTTAGATATCTGTTCTTCACCATGCTAAAAGTTAGCTTCACCAAGAGGGTAGGGAAGATTACAGTGAAGAAGATGATGCAGGTGGTTAAGATCATTGAGCATTCGGTGGGTTGTTGAATTTAGGGTGGGTGGTGAGAGCCGTGGGGACTTGAGGCTGTGGAGAGCAGTGAAGGACTGGGTTGGCTGGTGTGACGGATTGGCTATGTCCTAGAGGGTGCCGGAGATGGTCAGAAAGTGCTGTGATCAGACTTGAGTTTTCAAGTCCTGACATCCTACTGCATGTCAGGCCCTGTTCAGTTGGGCATAATGAATGAAATAGACATTCAGGATACAGGAACTTGCGAGGAAATGACAGGAGGCAAATAGGCAAGTAAAAGACATCATGTATTGGAGGATAATAAATACTGTAGAGAGAAGCTAAACTAGGATGTGCTGAGGGAGATCACCACAGTGGCCCAGAAAGAACTCCTGGCTAGGAAGATGATATTTGAGTAAGGGTAGAAGCTGCATGGAGCTATCTCAGGAAGTACAACCCAGGTGGTTGGTAGAGAAGGAGAGGGAGATGGCTGCTGTGAGTCTTGGCAGGATTGGTCCAGAGCATCCTGGGATAATGTCTCCAGTCAGCTGGTCTAACCTGAGGCTGGAGATATCAGGACAGCAGGAAGACAGATGTTTGAAAAGCAGCCTGAAACCAAAGGTGTGGAGAGTAGAGCATCTCTCTGTGATGGCTAACTATGATAATACTATAGTGATCAGAGCCCAGGGAAACTAGGCCAAAGATTGATAAATTATTTACTTGCAACTAGGCCAAAGACTAATGAATTGTTCTTCATTCCAACCCAGTATTCTGATAAGTGGTCACAAACACACAGTAAACTTTGGCTCATGTAAAGGGTATATTCATGGAGACCTGGGAAAAGAAGGATGTGAGCCTTTATAAGTTCAACAAATGGCCACTTCTACTCTTGGTTTTCATGGTAATGTTGGCCAGCAGAGCAGAGCTGCCCCAGACTTGTGCCTTTCCCTGGGGAAGAGATGGTAAACAGAGAAAGTTAAAGGCTGATCTGACAAGAAGCAGTTAGGAGAGCCAAGAGTTGCTTCTTTTTTTATTAATAAGTTTTTTTATTGTGAAAATACCGTATAGAGCGGTTACAATTACATGAGCAAGGTAATGAGTACATTTCTTATCAAGCATTGTTGCCTCCTCCTTTGTTGCCCCTTACCATCCCTGCCCTCCCATCCCCCCCTGCAAAGTTGTAAAGTTCGTTTTTTGACGTATAACGTCTTGTACATCTCATTATTGCAATGGGTCCACCTGTATCCCTATTTAAACGATTTGTTTTTTTCCCTTCCCCTCACCAAATTATACCAACATCAAATACAGTGAAAACAGGGGTTATAACGTGGGGGGGGGGGGACATACAAAGCAACAAAGAAATCGTCTTATAAATATGTTAGAAACAATAACAAGAAAGAAAAACCATTTGAGTCCTTATCTTGGGGTTCATTTCGCCTAACATCAGCTTATCTGACTGTTTCTGCTTGTCTCAGACATAGACTAGTTATTGCAAATAAGGGAACCATGGGAAGAGTTGCATCTTTGTCATTTCTTCATAGCTACCTTCATTTCCATTTCCCCTTTGGCTTTAGGACTGTGTACTTGAGGAAGGGCCCAGGCACACTCCTTGGTCATTTAATATGGAATGTACTGAAAGCCCCTTGCCTGGTAGCTGGGAGGCAGACCTCATTCAGACTCTCTTCTTCATTCTCCATGTGACCTTAACCAGATTATTACATCTTTCTATATCTTATTTTCCCCCCTGAGGTCCTTCCCAGAACCTCTAATATCCTATTACTACATCTGCAGAAAAATAAGCATAACTTCTGGCATTGGCATGAGTATCTTGCATGGAGGTCTTCCTCCAGTCATTGTGTGTTCTCTCTGAGCAGCTGGGAAATATGAAAGTTAGAAGGGTGTAGAGTGAAAAGGCAGTGAGATTATTACCATAAACCTGTCCAAAGAAAAGTCTAGTCTGCCTTAAGTCTAGAATACATGGATCTAAAGGCTCCACACAAATAATGTTCTAGTTTCATTCATTTATTCTTTTCTTTTCTTTTTAAGAGCACAGGAAACATTATGATTCTTGTTAAAAAAAAAAAAAAGATACACATGGCCATACACAAACCATAGTATAATCTGGTCAAATAACTAACTACCCAACCTTCATTTGACAAAGAAGTGAAACCCGAAGATTTTATTGTATCATAGAGAACTTCAAATAGAGACATTGGTATGAATAAGGGCTTCTAGACCTCAGATTCATGGGAATTATGTCAGGCAGAATTGCCTCTTTTTAATCATGCCAGAGAGTATAAAACAGTCTAGTGCAGCTGTTCAGATTCTCGTGTCTGAAGTCTCTGAACTTGAATGCTCACAGGGCTATCTTGAGCAAGATACCTACTTTTTATAACTAGTACATATAACATAGTATTGTTAGCTCCACAATAGAGTTGTTTTTTTTTTTTGAGGATCAAGTGGGACTATGCATGTAATTACTTGGCCAAAGGCAAAGAAAGCCATTGCAATCTTATTGTAATGACTATTTTCTTGCATCTTCAAATGGAATAAATGACTCAATGAGGGTGGAATGAATCAATTTAAGAAATTAATGTCTTTCTCACTAACTGTGGATTTGGGGTTAGGGGAGAGGCTTTCCTTTTTCTTTGTATCTTCAGTGCTTAGATACAGCATTGCCTAGTACATTGTAGGTATTCAGTGTACGTTTGTGGAATGGAGTTTTTGTTCCTTTCTCACACTACAACTACAACTCATTTCCAGTTTTGCATTCAAGCTGAGTTCCCAAACAAGGCACAAAGAGATATTCAGGCAAATGAAACACACATTTGACAGTTCCTTTCCTAGTAGAAAGCCATCTTGGACATAGGTCTTCGATGAATTGGTTTTTAGTTTATTCACTGTTGAAGGCAAAATACAAGTCTTAGCTCTATTTGAGACAAAATCAGCTGAGTGAAATAGGACAATGTTTGTTACTGTCACATCCAAGCTGTTTTAGGAATGTGGATCGATAAGACAGAGCTCATATACCACGGGGAGCTACCAGGTTCCTGGCTGTCCTAATGAGAAGAGGGATGTGGGGTTTGAGCACAGAGGGACTTCTTTCATGAAAGTAACCATGTTGCTACTTACACTTCTAAAGCATCTATTCCAGCTGAGGTCTCAGTCCAGGAATTCCTCTTCCAGACAACATGTAGAACACCCACAGGGAGAACAAGAAAATCACACCCACGGCAATGGGAGAAGTCCTTCACAGGACAGCAATGATGGAAGCTTTATATGGCAAAGTGGTAGAGCAAATCCTGTGTTTTAAGTCCAAGTAGTAAATAGCTCTTCTTTACCTGAACTTATAGCCATCACAATCAGACTGAGAATCTCCTTTAAGTCCTAGCATGGCAGCTTTAAAGCTCAGAAATAGTACAAGATACAAAGAGCCTGACTGGTAGAAAGGCTAGAGGCCTAAGGACGGGACCAGGCAAGGTCATTTCTCAGATGTTCAAGTCTGCCACTGTTCCCGGGGAAGGAAGTACTGGGAGCCATAATCAGAACCCACCACTGAGCCTTGCTGTATCCATCATGACTCAGAATTCTCATGCAATTATACCAGTCATTCCCTAATAGCCCATTCCTTATTTTCTTTCCTCTAAAAATTTCAGTGAGGGCAGGAGGAGTGGTTCAAGGGGTAGAGCACTTGCTCAACAAGCATGAGGCCCTGAATTCAAGTTGCAGTAACATTAATATTTGTTTCTTCAGGTAACAAACTATCAAATGATAAGGAAGGATAATACCCTTGTGCTCAAAAGATGGATGCTGAAAATTTAGAGGTGAAATGTCTTGATGATTGTAGATAACTGTTAAGTCATAGACATTCAGAGAGAAACCAAATGTGATCATGATCTTTTGGGTCCTACCCTTTTTTCTCACTTAAAAAAAAAAGTGTCAGGCTGGGAAGGTGGCTCAGTGGTAGAGCGCTTGCCTTGCATGCCTGAGGCCCTGGGTTCGATTCCTCAGCACCATATAAGCAAAAAGAAAAAAGCTGGAAGTGGCGCTGTGGCTCAAGTGGTAGAACGCTAGCCTTGAGCTGAAGAGCTGAGAGACAGCGCCCAGGCCCAAGGTTCAGGCCCCACGACCAGACCCCCCCCCCAAAAGTGACATTTTAAGATGTTAGGGCCGGTGCTGGGGCCTCATGCCTGCAATCCTAGCTACTCAGGAGGCTAAGATCTGAGGATCATGGTTTGAAGCCAACCCTCGCAGGAAAGTCTGTGACACTCTTATCTTCAATTAAACAGGAAAAGGCTGGAAGTGGAGCTGTGGCTTAAATGGTTGAGTGCTAGACTTGAGTGAAACAGCTAAAGGACAGAGGCCAGACTCTGAGTTCAAGCCTCACTACAACATCTCTTGCCTCTCCCCCTCCCCCTCCCCAAAAAAAGGGAAGCTAGGAAGGAAATATGCTTGACATTGGCTCAGATGGATATCTGGACTTGTCTTCCCTAAGATTCAGCTGCCCATAGAGATCAGCTGGGTGACAACCCATTACAGGACAATCACTATGCCAAGGTTTGTTTCGGCTACTTTATAACTAAGTAGCAAGTTTCTGTTGAATGTAGGACACAATTCTAAGTCCTGGCTATAGCAGAGAAGAAAATAAAGATGTGGTCCCTTTTCCCTGCTCATTTTTAACAAAAATATCCATCAGGGAAAATGAGTGTTTTGAAATGTCTATAGATTTATCTAAATAATATGTGACTTAAAAAAAAACACAATTTTTAAATACAACCCCCTAATTCATTAAGTCCTTACTAAACCCGTGTGATACAGTGAAAAGTTCCTAGGAAGATCATTTGTGAAATATGCTTTGTTTTCCTGGCTCCTATCATTTCAGATGCTGTCCCCGGGATACAGAAAAACCAAACTTTCCAATTCTGTAGATATCAGAGGCAGGAAAGTTATTGAGTGAAGTTTAAATGAGACGGTGTGTAGGTATTAGGCTGGTAATTGTTTTTTAACCAGAATAATGGATATGCTGAGCATGAGTAGAATCTATTCATACTTTCTATCCTGTGTATAAGAACCTAGCACATGGGCTCTGTCCTGAGTGTTGTAATCTACATTTGTGGCATCCAGGGCAGGCTCTTCTGGGCAAGGTCATTTTCAGACATTTGTGATGAAGAGCAGAAAATGAACAAACTGTACACTGCCTGTTTTTAGCCTGTTGGAATGTCATCTCCTAGGTGATGCCTTGAGTGTGCTCCATTTCAGAGCCCAAAGAACCTTCTAAAAGTGCATCTGACCTTGCATACTGTGTCTTTTGCACTCTTCCTGGGGTGGACCAGGGACAAAGCCATTCTTTCCATCAACTGGAACATTTTAAATAGAAGAATATGGGAGATAATGAATGCTATGTTGGGTTTATATGTTTTGCTTGCAAAATAATGGGTTTTAGGTTAAATTGAGGCAGGTGTGCAAATATTCTGGGGAAGTCCATGCAGCCTTCTTCCCTAACAGCAAACCATAAAGAGACCCTGATAACAGTTGTCACCAGCATGGATAATTGTAACAAGGGTCTGGAATATCAATCGGAGGAAAGACAAGCATTTTGATAGCATTAATCAGAGCTGGTTTCCTCTTGTAAATCATGCCAAAGCTCTTGGATTGCTGCCTATTCTCATTGTCTCCCGTCTGCTGATTTGGACTCAGATCCTTTCCCCATCCCCACTGTGGTCATAATGAAATAGGGGAATTAACTCCAAGCAGAGTTGTTCTAGTTTGGATGTGAAGGTAAACACAAAAGGAGAAAGTTCAAATGGCTGAGAAGAACAAACAGCCCTTGTTGCTAAACATTCACTGGCAAGTGCAGCAGGCACGTACAATGGGCAGATAGCAGGGATCATTTCCCATGATGGCCAATAGTAAATCATCACAGATATGAGGTCTGTATATAATATCTCCAGAAAGACACCGCAGGGATTTCTATCAGCCAAAGCAATATATTCAGTTTTAGCTCTTTCTTTTCTTTTTTTTCTTTCCTTTCCTTTCCTTTCCTTTCCTTTCCTTTTCCTTCCTTCCTTCTTACCTTCCTTTCTTCCTTCTTTTCTCTTTTTCTTTTTTTCTTTCCTTCTCTTTCTTTTCCTTCCTTCCTTGCTTGCTTTGTGTTGATACTGGGACTTGAACTCAGGGTCTTGAACTCTTGCCTGGCTCTTTTGCTTAAGGATGGAGCAGTTCTACCACCTGAGTCATAGCTCCACTTCTGGCTTTTTGGTGGCTAATTGTACTTCAGGCTCACAGACTTTCTTGCTCAGGCTGTCTTTGAACCATCCTCAGATTTTAGACTCCTGAGTAGGTATGATTACAGGCATGAGCCACCAGTCCCTGGCCAACATTTTTGAATAATATTCTGTCATCATTAACCAAAAGAGATGAGAGGCACCCTATGATCTTGAATTTCTTAAAATATGAGCAATTCTCTTTTAACCTTAGATATTCTTCCAAGACTGATATAATCTTTCTGCGTCAGCTTATTGCTGGAGAGACCCTCTTTCAGATATGCAATCTATGTAGTCCATCTACTTAGTTTAAATCCCAGTTGGACTGGGACTTGGTACAAATGGCAGTCAAGAGCATACTTGAAGATTTAAGCACTTCGATTGGAATTTCCCCAAATCATAAATGGCTTAAATATGGCTTGAATTGAGGTAGCGTCACATTTTTATTTTAAAAGGAGAAAATTGAACAATTGAGATACATTTCAAAAGATCACACTTTGGGGAAAGAAGGTAACACAGAATAGAAAAATCTGCCCATTCCATTGGAATCTTTATTCCAACTATTTGTCAAAGTGATGTTTTCCCTTGATCTATTCAAAGCAGGTGTTAAAAAGAGTCCTTGAACCCAAGAGCAAAGCCATTTATACCCACACATACATTGAGTAGATTATATATAAAGATTTCTAGTGTTCGGTACTTCTTCATAAGATCAAAGCCATTGAAACAGGAAAAAAATAACCATTTTCCATAAGTCCATGTAAGTATATCTTTATTCCAATATAAATCCCAAAGAAAATAAATGGTTCTAAATGAGAAACTCAATCAACTGGCTGATTTGTTTAAATGCTGTCACACAATCATTTTGATTAAATTTTTTTCTGTAAATTGACTGACACTTTGTAGCAACTAGAATGAATGGTGACACTGCGTAGACATATCCTATACAGAATTGTTACCATTCCTTGGAAAATTAATTGATCAGATTCTGTTCTAATGGATAGCAACCTATGTCAGAGATATCACACATAAACAAATTATTATCCTTTATAGATTAAGGTGACTAATTAATTTTCCAGGGAGCCATAATTCCTGGAAACTATTATTACTTGTGGGAATGAAAGTGTGTTTGAACTTCAAGTGCTGAGTTTTAGTGCCTTTGATTTCATAATAAGAGACCCATTTTCTCAAAGCAGTAATGAACAATCAGCTTTAAAACAGAGTATAAACCATTGCTCATGACAAACCAATCCTGGATGTGAAACATGCACACACATTCTGGTTAGACTTTAGAAATGGTAATTAAACCATTATGAAAAATGTTACCCAAAATTATACTTGCCTTAATTTGAAAAAGATAAGGAAAGTAGAGAAAACTAAGAAATAAGTAGGTTAAAATTAACATAGCTTATATATTAATGCTTTCTGCTAGTAAGATTCTTTGTCTCAGTCCTCAATATGGCTCTATCTTCCCAGAGCCTCTTGTGTTGTCCTGTTTGGGCAATCAGTTCCTCTATGTCTTTGTTTCTCTGATGAGGTTCTGTTTTCTGAATGGCAAGTTTAGACTTTAAATCTTCCACCTGAATTATTACAAGAGAGATTTGGTAATTAAGTTCTAACAAGATTTAAATGATATTAAAAACAGTCAGTTAAAAGGAAACACAGCCTTGGGCTTTGTTGTAAATTTGTATAATTATTTTTAGTCCTCTGGAGGATGCATAATTATGTTTCTGTATTTATAAAAATACTGCCTCTGAGGCACCAAAATGAATTTTACAGTACGCTAATTTGCATATTAATGTTACTCTTTGCATGTCAAAATTTCTTCAGCTGGAAAAACAAAGATTTTTCTAGGAAAATTTCAAAGTAACCATGAAGACTATAAAGCCTTTTGATTGGTACGTGTTGGAAAAGCCACTGCTCAGGGAGAAAATTTGACTGTTCAAGAAAAAAAAAACAAACAGAAATACAGACACGTAACATTCAACTTCAAGTTCAACTTATCTGAACTTGGAAAGAGGCAGGATGGGACAAGACTGATTCTCAATACTATTTATTCTCAGTGACATTTATGGATTACTTCCTATGTGCTGATAACTAGCCACTTCAACCATGTGTTAGTCAGCTTTCTCCTACTGTAACAAAATCCCTGAGAAAATGAACGTTAAAAGGAGAGGCTTATTTTAGTCACTGATTCAGTGGTTTCAGCCTGTGGCTCATGGATCCCTTTGTTTGGGCCTGTGGTGGGGCATAGTCAGCAGAAGAATATACTCACCTCATGTAGCTAGAAAGTAAAGGTGGGAGGCAGGGCTGGATTCTCACTATTACCTTTGAGGGCACACCTTTGGTGACCTCTAAAGTTCCCCACAGGCCCTACCTAGGCCCTGCTATACACTAGGAGAGAAATGTGCTAAGTAAAAAGAGAGATGTGTTCACCGTACGCAGGCCTCTGGGCCTCCAGACATGGCTTATACATTGTAGCAAGGTGACTGGATAAAATTTCATCTAATGATTTAAAGAAAGTTCTTGAGGGTCAGTGAACCTGGATTTGGGAAAAACAGAGGTTAGCCCAAAGCTAGCCTCACCCCTGTGCTTCTAGAAGCAATTTCCTTTTAAGAAAAGGGATGCCTCATTCTCACAACTAGAAGCTACTCCTGTGGAGAGTAGAGCCCCTCAGAAATGTCAGGCAGCTAAGGCAGGGCATAGTGCTTCCTGTCTACAAGGTCAGAGGTTATGGTGGTCTTGACAGAAGGTAGACAAATGCCTAGAGTTTTCCTGTATGTGTGTTGGGGAGAGGGACAAGGGGAATGAGATCATAAGAGGCAGTGAGGAGCCTGTAAGAGACCCCAGGGTAGATTTGAGGTACATTTCAGTGATTCTGGGCTGGAACTTCATTTTAATTGTTTTCAGTAGTCTTTGGCAAATTTACTCTAGACAAAGGCACAGCTTTCTAGGGAATAAAAAAGAGCTAGTGTGAAGTGGTCAAAGAGAAAGTTATTCCTCTTTTCTTGTTCAGTGTGAAAGAAGCAGTGGTAGCCATTGGCCATAGACATCCATGTGGGCCCAGACAGAGAGGCTAGAACTCAATTGCTGTGCACAGCGAGGCTACAGCCAGGGCCCTGCTAGTAATACCCAAAGAACTCTGAGGGATAACTCATAGCTACTGCAGGACTTCGTGCAGTCATCATTTGGGACACGCATATTCTCCTCCATTACCACTCCCCACCAAACCATAGGTTGGTTGTTTCATTGCAATTTTACAAGAGAATATATGATTTAAGAGGTCAGAAGATTTACTCAAAATTACCTCCAAACCCCACGTTCATTCCACAGTCACCCTGCTGCCTCCAGAGTTAATAAGGAGGCTGATGACCACTGTGTACCCCATATGAGTAGGGGTTTAGAATACTCTTCTCCCCTGAGAAATCTAAAGTCTAACCCATTGTTCTCAGAGCTTTTGGCTGGGAGGGAAGGTCGCACCATTGCTTGGCCAGATCCCTTCAGGCCATGGTTGAGAAAACAGGCTGGCCAGAACTATAATGAACTATAATGAGAAGCTCAATCTGAGGTCCTATTCAGTGCCCTTTTACATACAAAATAGTTATCAACACCACATCCACAGAAGGTGGACCCCATGGCACTCTGGCTTCACATCTCAAGGCCTTGAGAAGAAGCCAAACTTCAAACATGTTGAGCCTTTCCAAGTTCTCTGTGAGAACTAAAGTTCTATACCTGGAACTGACTGGAATGAAGGAGAGAATGACAGGAGTAGGGAAGACATTTGGGGCAATTGTTTTTCCTTTCATTCACTGTCTAAGAACCCACTTCTAAAGCTGTGCCTAGATTTGAGTTCAAATCCCTAATGTGCTCAATCCTCAAGACCTTCATGACCCCAGGAAAGTGACATGGCCTCTGAGTGTCATCGACTCTGCAGGAAATAGTGTTAGGATTGACCTTGGGGCAAGAAAATTTTTATAAATGTGATGCATAAGATAAATAGCTGCTCAGTAACTACTGAATACTTTCCTTCTTTCTCTTAGAGTTCACACGAAAACTCTCTGCGAAGAGCCCTGCCTACGTATAAACCCATTTCTTAACCTAGTTTCAAGTCATCTTTCTGCAATTATACTTTTATTTGTACAGGAGGAATCCAGGATTCAAGAGAATGGCCTGGTTTTTGGCTTAGTTACACTGCCCCCAAGTGTGACTTCCTGCTGCTAAGGTGACTAACTGTTCCAGTTTGCTCCAGAATGAGAAATTTTAGGACAAGGGCTGTAGTATTAAAACTAGGAAAGTCTCAAAACTATGATGATCTAGTCACCGACCCTGCTTACATACCAGCACTAACCTAAGCTAAAGCTGCTGACAATGAACAGTGAGATCTCCATGCCCTCATGAACAAAGGTCACTAGACCCAGATTCAAGCATAGGACGGGGAACCCCATTCAACATTGCTTAGTGGACATTATAATTACTTAGAGATGCCAATAATGTTATTTGGAAGTATTTTGTTCATGGAAATGTTCATCATGATTAATTTTTGCCATATAGACTATAGCAAAGAATGAATGATTCCTGAGTCCAAGTTTTCCTAGTTTTCTTCTTTGTGAAAAACTAAACTTCTGTTGTTAACATTGGTAGGATTTGTTGTATATCTAAAAAGATTCTATTGTTATGTTGCCTTCCTTATTTTAGGAAGTCATCTCTTTGCTTTATCTCAGATATGAACAACTTCTTCTATTGAAGAAGGGTATGTCTAGGGGTACATTTAATGCTCTTGAACTCACAACCAGAAACATAATTTAACTAGACTTGGATTTTTTTTTGTTTTTTGTCATCGTGGGCCTGGGCGCTGTCGCTCATCTCTTTAGCTCAAGGCGAGCGTTCTACCACTCGAGTCACAGTGCCACTTCCGGTTTTCTGGTGGTTTATTGGAGATAAGAGTCTCATGAGCTTTCCTGCCCAGGCTGGCTTTGAACTGTGAGCCTCAGATCTCTGCCTCTGGAGTAGCTAGGATTACAGGTGTGAGCCACCGGCGCCCAGCTGACTTATAGCTTTTTAAGATGCTGATGAAACCGAGGAATTACTTATAACACTTGGATCTTGGTAGATGCAGTGTAAAACTAGCTGACCAACAGTTTACAGCTTTTATAAGTCATTTTTAATATATATATTTTATTGTAAAGATACTGTACAGAGGGGCTGCAGTTACATGAGTAAGGTCATGAGTACATTTCCTATTGAGCATTTTACTACCTCCTTTATAAGTCATTTTTAAGCCCTTCCATGTCTTGGGTCAATCTTCCTTTCAGAAAGGTATGTACTGGTAATTTAGCTGGGTGGAGGACCAAAATAAAGGGCAGTTACGCTTTTCTAAGTATTTATACCAGTGTTTCAGGTAATTTCTCTTTTATTCTTGTGCACCAGACAGTGCAGATTCTAAGGCAAGTGTTCACTTGAGGAACAAACAACAAACTGGAAGGTCATAATTCCAGCAAACTCTGAGCCATCAATACTTAAACAGTTTCTACTTATACATGTCTGACTGGGGGACTCCAACATTGAACTAGGGGTCTCTATCATTTAATAATTTGAAAGATTTGTGTAAAAACAATTCTAATCATCCACAATAAAGATTAAGTAAGATACATAAAATGCTGTTGGGGAAGGCTTTGATTTTTCAGAAATGCATTACTAAGAAATTGATGTCTTAAGTTTGATCAATAACTGTGAAATATGTGCATGCTTCTTTACCCCCATATTAAACCTACTGAACCAGGTCTAGAAAACCAATCTATCCAGCGGGAGGTATAGCTCCGCAGTAGTATACCTTCCTCACTAGTGTGAGGCCCTGAGTTCATCCCTCCCCTACTTCTATTTCACACCACTCAAGGTTAGCAAAGCCTTTATTTTCTAGTTCTGAGGAGGCGTCTGTCAGGGCCTCATCACACTCCTCATGCCCAGGGCTATCTCTATTCTGGACAGTGTCATCTTGAATTAATGGATCATCAGAAGCCCAGGCCTGGAAGATGCATTGCTTCATATGTCAGAACAACAGCTGGCTCAGTTTCTCTGTCCTGGGAACCCAGCAATATCTGACTGTGATGATGGATTACAAGCATGGTTCAGCCCATTGGGGTAATACATCAAGACATAGCCTTTATCTGAAGGTGAATTAGTCAAAAGATGGAGTTCCTGAAAGCTCCAATCCAAGAAAAGAAGCCCTGTTTAATTATAGAATAAAAGACAAAGGAGCTGGCATGAAGTTTAGTGACTATTCAAATGGGCTATTTCTCAGATATCATTTTCATGATATAATTCACATTAAGTGTATATCACTACAGTTGAAACTTTGCTATTGGTTTGCTTTTTGGGGGTGTGATCGACACTTTCTATCAGTATCACCATCTCCACCAGAGAAGCTGGACCACATTTTAGATACAATTTTCCATGTCCCTTTATAGAGATTTGCTAAATCCATCCCTACGAAAACAACCAAACTCACTCTTCCTAAGTTAGAGTACTTTCTCGGTGTCTTTCCATTTTTTTATACTTCTTTGTTCCAAATCCATACAGAAGAGATGGGAGTATGAAATGATGTAATTTGTGCCACTCTGCCTCACTTAAGGTGGTCAAGATTTGTGGCATTCGTTTATTAATTACTCATTAAGTATTGATTGAGCACTGAAATTGTCAAGATGTTTCAAGTCACATATAATTTCTAAAAATATATTCCTTCCTTGAGGGAAGGAATGGGAGGGAGAGGTTGGGGGAGAACAATGGAAGGGGTGATATTGATCAAATTGCATTGTACTCATAACCTGAATTATGGAATTGTAACCTCTTTGTGCAACTACTTCATAATAAATTTTTAATTAAAAAAACCAATGCTTAAAAAATAAGCATATCTTTTTTTTTTTAACCCTAGTCCTGGGGCTTGAACTTTGGGCCTAGGCACTATCCTTGAGCTCTTTTTGCTCAAGGCTAGCCCACTACCACTTGAGCCACAGCTCTACTTCCAGATTTTTCTGTGATTAATTGGAGATGAGTCTCATGGACTTTCCTGCCTAGACTGTCTTCAAACCACAATCCTCAGATCTCAGCCTCCTGAGTAGTTAGGATTACAGGCTTGAGCCACCAGAACTTGGCTTTCATGATTTTTTTTTTAGGGAGGGGTGAGGAGAGGGTGTTATTATGCATTTTATTATATATTTCCCATTCTTTTTTTTTAACTGTATTTTTTTTTTGTCTTTTCTTTTTTGGTACTGGGGATCGAACCCAGGACGTTGCACTTGCTAGGCAAGCGCTTTGCCACTGAGCTACATCCCAGCCCTATATATTTCCCATTCTGAAAGTTATGATTTTGCAAGACTTAAAACTTTTTGCTTTAAAATATATTACAAATGCTTTAAGAGACAAACATATATATATATATATGTATATATATATATAATTTATATTTCAGCCACAATTAATCTACCCAACTTCTTGAACAGCAACTCTATGCAAGGCTCTATATTCTGTCTGACTTTTCTCATCCTCAGGAACATCAAAAGTCACTAGTCAGTGTAATGGAGGGAAAAGGTGCTACTGGAGGCTCCACTGGTAGAGATCAAAACTTCAGGTGTGACCTCCTACCCACAGAGCCTCTCAGCCCATGAAGGAGTTCAACTTTCTGCCTATTTGACCATGCAGACATGGAAGGAAGTGGTCACAAGCCAGTGACTCATGGACACCTTGTTTCTGAAGGTATCTCTCTGAGAGTATCTGGTTTGGGAACCTGGCATAAGGACTTCTGCTCAGTTCTGAGTGGGACAGTGCACATCCAACACAGAAACAGAACAGTGCTGTTGCTGTTTATCAGGCATGGTGGTGACTGGCATGGGGCACTGCCCTGGCTGACAGCAGTGACTCATGGCAGTGCTGGTACCTGGAAGTCAGGATAGTGGCTTGGATCACCTGCCAGAGGAAGCTAGAGGGCTCTGGGTATTGGGAGGAACCCGTGGGACCTCAGCAGTGGTCAGTGAGGAAATAGCCAGTCATAAGTGTTATTACTCTCCTTCCAAATAAAGAGCATATGGGTATGAGAAAAGCCATTTCATTTCTGAGATCCTGGGTCTTGATCATTTAATTATTCTTTTTTTTTCCTGCCAGTATTGGAGCTTGAACTCAGAGCCTGGATTGTCCCCGAGCTTTGGTGCTCAAGGCTATCCATTCTATCACGTCCTGATTTGGGGTGATTAATTAGAGGTAAGAGTCTCATGAACTTCCTGCTCAGGCTGGCTTCAAACCATGATCCTCAAATCTTAGCTTCCTGAGTAGCTAGGATTACAGGCACAAATTACTGGTGCCCAGCACTTTGATTATTTTTGACACCGTTCAAAATGGCAAAACCAACTGCCAGGAAGCACTGTATCTGATTTTCCTCAGCTGCAAAATGATGATAACTAATTTCAGTTCTCAAAAAGAAAACTGTTAGGAAGGAATTGAGACATCATTTTTCCTTTAATAGCAGGATAGTATCAGGAGGGCCACAGTGCAAGGTTGATGGTGAGCTAGGAAGTGTCTAGTGGAGGAGTCTCATGTGCTGTGCTACCTGATGGTCTCTGGGTACTAGGACCCAGAGACCATCTACCTTACTGCAGCCTCTCCTTGTAGTGTGTAACTCACACTAACCTGAAGGAAGAGGGAAAGCCACACTCCTTTTGAATGGCTAGTCTGTAGTACATTCATCATTTCAACTTCCTTTTCATTGGCCAGAATGTACACATATTGTTGCCTTACCCCACATGAGAGGAAAGGATATATAGTTGTTTTTCCTTTTCTTAGGTTGTCCACGGCAACCTAGAAGTTCGGCATCTTTGCAAGAGAAAGGTAAAAGTGCTACTTGGGGAGACCTAGCAGCTGTTGCCATACCCAGTCCAATCTCAAGACCCTGTGCAAGAACCAAAGAAAAAAGGAATACACTACTTCCTCTCATTTCTCTCTTTCAGCAGGGCCTAATGATCGCCTGGACATCAACACAATTTTTCATCTAAGTCCAAATAAAGTCCTTTGTGAAATGCATTCTATCCTACAATGTTTACATCAAAGAAAGATGATTTATAAGTGGTAAGGGCCATTTGTCTGTGGACAGAACAGTACTGCTGGTACTGAATGGGATTAAGTGAGGACATTTGAGAATTGAGAAGCAAATGCTTAGTATGATTAGTGCTTCCTCTTTGAAACTGCTGTTGGGGTGGGGGGGAGGACAGGGAGGAATGGGAATGGAAGTGAGCATCCAGGTAAGCAATCCTCCTGTTTCAAGACCAAAGAGCACCATCTTGAGTCACAAAACATCAACATTCCAGTATGAAATGTACTCAGTCAGAATGCCAGTCATCCTAAGGAGAGACTTCCTAGGAAGTGGCATTTGGGGGAAATCTGACACTTGTCCACCAGCAGAAGCGGCAGGATTCCCACAGAGGTTCGAAAGAAGATATTGACAGTTAGCTTTGAGCAGATGTCCCTTACATGTCCATGCACAACAGGATGAATGACACAAAACAACATGATTAAGAGCCAGTCGGGTCTCAATCACTGGGGGCCCTCACAGACATTTCATAAAGACGAACAAAAGCTGTGGCTGTAAGTAATGCAGATTTAGCTGTGAATGTCGCTTGGCATGTCCTTAGCTGTGGCGACACATTGCTTTATTGTTGTTGGAGATCTTGCAGGGAGATGAAGCAGGGCGAGAGACAAAAGAAACATAGAATAAGGCCGATGAATATTACAGTTGTTATGTTTGGCTCATAAAGACACAGCACATATGGGTCAAACACAGAAGTATGCAAAGTAAGGATAAAGATGCCGGGTTATTGTCAGGGAGGGGGAGAAGATGGCAATTATTGTTGTGATTTCATCCTGTCTATCTTTTAGGGCACCATTATGAATAGTAAATGAATTGCCATAAGACACCCATAGATTTCCCTTGTTATCATCAGCCTATATTTTACTCAGGGGACTCATGAAGAATAAATATTATGCCAAGGTAAAAAAAAATTATTGTAAAAACAAAAACTCCTTCAACCTAGGTCACTTGATGCATTTCTAGAAGAATGATGGGAATGGGTTGTGCACAGCATTTAATCACACCTGGTGGTGTAATTCTTGTCACTGAGCGGTGTCTTGCTTGTCTGAAAGTCAGTCTGCTTACATGACTATTTGGGGATTGAGTCTTAACCCTTCCTGTCTTTCCAGGGCACCTAGGGAATTTCACAAAAACATAAAGACTCTTGGAAGATAAGGGTGGGTACTGATACTGTTGCTTCTAAAGAGAAGAAAGGCTGATTAAACAGTATGTACCCCTTTCTCTTCTCATATTTATAAGTCACTGGCATGTGGCAGATACTGGGGTGATACAATCATGTATGCTACTGTTTATATCCTCTGTGTGATGAATCAAATGGAGAAGATAGACTGCCATGAGGAAACAAATTATACCTGGGCTTGGTGGCACCTGCCCGGCATCCAGCACTCAGAATGTTGAGACACAAGATCACAGGGTCAAGGTTAGGCTGGGCTACATAGAAAAAAAATGAATTTTCACATACTAAGCATGGATGGAAGGAGCCCTGTGCAGAACATTTCACAGGCACAGAGGATGAAGAAGATGTTGAACTAACTGAACCTAGGTCAGCATCTTAAAGGACAAGTAGGAATCTTGTGTTGGTCTGAGGAGTGACAGAGTTGTCTTCTGAAAGGAACAGCAAGTAAAAAGGGTTACAGGCTTGAAATAGTAAGATGTGTTCAGGGACTATGTAGTGGGTCAGTGTGAATCTAGGCAGGACATGAGTGGGAGAGTTGAACAAGAGGCTAAAAAGGAACCATGATGCTCTGGTAGGAAGTGTAGTTATTGTTATCTTTAGATGTCAGGACTGTAGTAAAGAGAGACTGAGGGACTGTTATTCATTTATTACTACATCCCACTGGGGATTGTAGTGATCCCAAGATGAGGTTGCCAAGAACAGATTGATGTAAGAGTGGTGAACCTTTGCTTTAGACAAATCAATCTAAACATGTTCTCATAAATGGCCACTAGCCTGATAGCCCAAAAGTCAGTTGCAGCACACATCATAGAGTGCCACAAGAAGTAAAAATGACCATAGATGGTCTCAGTGAAGAGACTTATAGGGGAAGTATGGGCAGTCAAAGGATATTGAGCACGCAGAGGCTCTCAGGAGCAGATGAGACTCCTTGGACTGAAGAGGAAAGACAGGATATCATTAACAGAGACCTGTGGGAGCAGGAACTTCCCAGAGGAGGTATAGTCATGGAAGTCTGTTAGTGACAGAGATATGACCCAAAGCTGAAAGTGAGGGAGGGAGGGAGGGAGAGAGGAAAACTCCAAGTCTTTCTTCTTCTGACCTTGTATCCCTGTAGAACCTCTATTGGTTAAACCCAACCAGAGTCAGCTGAAAAGAAAGTCCATAGGATTTCCTTCCAAATCCCAGAAAAGGACAAGGAAGGGTAGGGAATGGAATGGAATTGAAGATGAGACAAATAAACAACAGCCAGTAGGATGTATTCTTACTACTTTCCTTAAAGACCCATAGGGATGGAGACTTGACTCCTGAGGTCATCTTGGCCCTTTAAAATTAATCCTATACAAAATCTTCTTTAGATCCTTCTGTTTCACTGACTTTTTGAGACCCCGAGGAAAGAAAAATACATGTGCATAAGGCTTAGATTTGATTATTACATATTCTATGAACTTATTATTCAGAATGAGCCATGTACCAGCAGAATCAGCCTTACTCAGGACTTAGAAATACAAGCTCACCTAATCCAATCTCAGATGATTTATGTACTTTACCTCAGAAGTCTGCAGAGCCCTGCTTGATGGAGGCTTGTTCAGAGGCTGTGGTTATAATGTAGGTTCAACTATAAACAGAGGAACACCCAACCAAACAGTGGTAAAAACAATGGAGTTTTACTTTTCTTATATAATATGAAATTGAGAGGTGAATCCGTTCAAAGCTGGAGTCATGACTGCCCAGTCTCCATCCACATTTCCCCTTGGTCGTTGCTTTTGGTCTCATGGTTGTTGGTGAACTCTAGAACCCTAGGCATTATCTTTACATTTAGGGTAAAGGACAAATGGTGAAATGAGCCAATCACTGAGCCCTTGTAAAGATCGTTCCCAGAGCTACAGCCTAGAACCTTATGTTGGCCATGGTTTGATACTGCAAGACAAGCCATCTAGAAAATGGATGTTGAGACAATTTTCTGAACCTGTCACTGTGTATAATAATGAAAATTATTGATCCTGAGAAAGCATTCATTCCATCTTATATCATTAATGAATACCTGTTACATGTTTTGTGTATTTAACTTCTTAACAGGTGTTGGGGTATGTTGCACCAGCCTATCAGGTGTGAGGCCTTGAGCTCAAACACTAGTACACACACACACACACACACACATACACACACACAAAATCCTAAAAACCAAACTTAGTAGGGGCAAACTAGAATTATGGAAATATAGATAGAAGAGATAAAATTAAAACTCATGAATTTGGGCTCTGATTATTCATAATTGGTAGTAATTTCTGAGGTAGTTGAAGTTAAATATAGCTTTTTTTTCTGTTAAGAAATATCAGCCTAAACAGAAAAATTCTTAAGAAGACAATCAAATAACACCCTAGATTTTTGAAAATACTGTGCCCCAACTTCAGCATGCCCTCCTCAGTTAGAAAACACTGCTTTATTAGAATTATTATCTACTAAAGCAAATAACATGCAGATTCCCTGTCTGCATTACTGTGTGTTTACTGAATCTTCCTGAAGTTCTTGGAGCTTATTCTGACAAGTGCATGATTTGAAAGGAAGGCAACTTTGATTTAAAAGAAAAGAATACAGATTTCATAATCTTTGCTTATCCAGTTTTCCCAGATAATCTAAGTTAGTGGTTTTTACTGTTTTCAATTAGTCAACTTATCCATGACCATTGAACCCAGGTAAAGAGAGCTGAGTTCAGCCAGGCACTAGTGGCTCACGCCTGTCATCCTAGCTACTCAGGAGGCTGAGATCTGAGGATCATGGTTCAAAGCCAGCCCAGGCAGGAAAGTCCATGAGACCCTTATCTCCAATTAACCACCAGAAAACTGGGAGTGGCGCTGTGGCTCAAGTGGTAGAGCGCTCACCTTGAGCTGAAGAACTCAGGGACAGCACCCAGGCCCAGAATTCAAGCCCCATGACGACACCCCCCCCCCAAAAAAAAAGAAAAAAGAGCTGAGTTCTAATGGAACATGGCATTTCATGTTCTGGATTCTAGGAAGACACACACACACACACACACACACATACAGACAAAAAAGCTGCATAATGCCCTCATAATGCCTTCTGTGTTTTAAGAGCCTTTGTGCAGAAACATTTGAGAGTAGTTGTGTGAGTCTTGGTGGAAGGCTTTTCTTTTCACCAGAGGCAGAACTAGTTCCAAGCTGGAGCCAGGAGAATCTGATGCTCAATGGTCACGCTCTGTGGATGTTTACTGTCAGAACAAAACTGCATCCAAGCCGTGCAAACAGGCTTCAGGCTCACCAGTACCACAGTATCACAAGACAGTGAACAACAAGTATTTTGCCATTTTCAGACTGGGAACATAAAGAAACTTGATTGAATTATACTACAATGTTCAGTGGGTTCATTCACTCAGTCAGGGTTCTCAGTACTAACCATATTATGATCTCTGCTTAAAACTAGAGGGAGAAAGAAAGGATGTAGGGATGAAGACCCAGTTTCTGTCTGGAAGTGATACTTGTTGGCAGAACTGGTCAGAGCACAAGATGTAAAGAAAAGGCCAAGGAGTTTGTTGAATTTTCCTATACTTCCCTGCAAACCTAGTCTCATGCTGATTATGTAAAATACAAAAATTTAGGTTTCTGATTCATACATGTACTATAAAGAAGAATATATCCAATATTTACACACACAAACACACACACACCCTCTACTAAGTATGCATCAAGTTGTATTTTCAAAATCTAAGCAAACCATCAACACTAAATCTGCAATATCAGTGCTTATTGCAATTGTGTCTGGACAGCTGGAACACAATTTTTATAAACTGTATTGTTTCTATAAAATTTACTTATTGTATTGACTAGACACTCATTACCCCAAACCAGTCTATTTCAGAGCTATTAATGCTCATGTGCTATGCATTCCTCACTTATTCTGGGAAGCAGCCTTTCTAGCCCATGAGGCTGCCATATTTTTGCTGTTCAGACATCCAGGCATGAGCCATCCTGTTTCTAAGGCTTCTGTGGTGTTATTGGCATGTTAATTATTACAGCAAATGATAAAATGTGCAAAATGGTATCATCCCCCCCTTCTTAATGACATAAATAAATGAAGCAATTAATTTTACACAATAAAAACAAGCAATACAATAACTTACAAATTTGGAGTTTCTTCATTATTACATCAAATTGCAAAATAGAAACATGTAATTTCAAAAGGCTTCTAAGTAAAAATAGAAACACAGCTGATGCCGAGTCAGCCTGTGGGCTGCAAAATATTGTGGGCTTTGCAAAGTGTGGCACAGTCGATGTTTTAGACACACCAGGCCAGACAGGATTCAGAAGCAAGAAATCTTCCAGAGCTGAGCCATCTCAATGATCTAAGCCATTTACTGGCTGTAATGAAAAACAAAACAACTTCTCATTGCCCTTGGAATTCTGGAAGTTACTTTGCCTGGGACCCTCATCTCCATTTATTTGCAGTTGCAGAAGCTGGAAGTCTGTGATTGATCTTGTAACTTCAATATCTTGAGAGAGATAAGTAGGGAAGCAAATTTCCTGGGAGAGCTGACAACAGTGTTTCAAATGAAATGTGTATACAGCAAGGCTGACATACTCTATTGCCCGCCATCTTTGAAATTGTCAGTTTCGGGACTGACATTTGATTCTGTGTGTTTGTTTTGGTGAGTGAGAAAGTAACACATATTTTCTTTGACATCTTGTGCAATTTTACAAGTATTCAGGGCCCCTTCCCTACTTTGCATGGAAAATGTATTTGCGCAGTTGTCAAAATGATGGACAGAGGAGCGAATGATAGGACGGAGCACTGATCTTTGCTTGTTATTACATACAATAGCCTGGTAGGAATCGTGATGTGTTGGTGAGACAAACTGTGTCCCATTCTGGAACATATTAAGTTTGTCTTCAGGACACACATGACTTCGCTAGGGTGACGAACCTCATTCATAATAGATGCTAATCTTTTCAGGGCTGACTGATGACAGCACTTCCTGCCCTTCACGGAATTAGAGCTGGGTTTTTATCAAAGGACTCAAACTGCCTGCTAATTAGACTAATTCCCTTCATCATGAATTATTTATTTCCATTGGTAACTGATCACTGTGACATTAATGGGTTCTGCTCAACTTAGTTTCATACGAATACACACACAGGGTTTAATGTTTAAAAATTCCTGATACTTCTCTTGAGGTCAAGTGTATCTTTGTCTCATATTTGACAGGTTTGACGAAGCTTTGATGATCATGTTTTAGGTACAAATAAAATGGAATGAAGTTTATGATTTTGTTTAAATAGGGAAACAAAGCCCTTTTTTCTCTGCTCAGGTGTCTCCTGACTTAACTAGAACACGTTATCTTATTCTGTGCGATAAGGGTGACACCATCACATGGCAGTGCGGTGATCTTTAGTGTAATAATGTTCCTAAGTGGAACTAAACATCACAGCAGTCAGTCAAGTTGAAGAGATGCTTCATTCAATGATTGATATCTGCTAATAAAAATCAGTATCTTGTTTACTTGTTTGTGAAGTGTACTTCTTAAAAATAGAATTTGCAGACCTATCCCAATGGTACACTTGTTTAGTTCTGAAGTGTAGACAAATCAGCATTTTGAAGGTGTAGTCTGGATACCAACTTGTATCTCAGAAGTGTGGTAAAAATGCTGATTCCTGGGCCCCATGTGCAGTCTTTGGAATCTGAAGACGGAGTCTCAGAATTGGCATTATGAACAAGCACCCTTCTGATTCTTGAGCTGAGTGAGAATTAGTGATGTTGGTTATCCAGAAAAAGGCGAAAGATTTATAGGATATGAAGAGACACCAGAGTTGATTATCCAGAAAAGCCCTAAAATGGATCAATATTTTATCAGAAACACTGAGCCATCTCAATCAACAGGGGCAGGATGCTACCTGAGGCTAGTGTTGGTCTCTGGAGCTGGCACGTACTGTTTCTCAACACCCCCCCCTCTGCCCCCCCCCACACCCAAATGAGCATCATTTGTACTGATCATGGAATCAGAGCATAAAAAAAGTGTCAGGCATCACACTTCTGCATAGGCAACACATGGGCAGCAGGTGTCAAGGTAGAGAGAGGCCTTTGCAGTGACTGCTTAGAGACTAATTGGAATCAGGTGGGAAGGTTTGCTGTACCTACGTTGTTGATTCCAGGTACCTTAGCTATTACTTACAGAACCGTGAAAAATAAAAAGTAAAAGAAGAAGAAGATAGCAGTATAAAGAGTGGTAACTGGAAATGAGAGACAAATGTTGAACAAAAGCATATGGGTTTCTGAAGTTTCTGTAAGAGTTTTCTGAAATATTTATGCATACAATGGGCTCCTTCTACCTGAAGTCAGCATTATTTTTCAAGTTAAGAATTAGGCAACATAAACATCATTTGTTTCCCTTGTTTTCTCCTGGCCACAGTCAGAGACTGTAGCACTGGACTTCCATACAGCCTTATATATATTTTATATATTTAAGTAAATCTTGGAGCTCATATCCCTGTTTTAAATACCTCCTTCATGCACTAGTTTATCACTCATTCTATTGATCAGAACTTGTCAACTCTTTCCCTCTTTCCTCTACTACCCTTTTCATCTGGGTAGCCAGAGTAACTGGCTTGAGAAATAGATTCATGTGTTATTATCAGATATTTTGAACAGATCTCACTGATAAACTTCCTACAAGACAGAGTATCAGTAACTTACAGAAATAAACATTTTCCTGAAAAAAAAAAGCTATGAGAAGCTTCTTCCCACTCCTTCTATGAGAGACTAGAGATAGTGAATCGTATTCTTCGTGCTGCTGACCTGGTTGCATTTTCTGGTTTTCACCTCAGCCATTAAGCAGACTTCTTGAAGGTGGTTTAGCCTGCAGGCTCTACATACTTAATAAATACTATGCTTTTGTAAATCATGTCCTAGCTCTTCCCACCTGTGTTCCCACCTGTGTTCAGGGACTCTACCTGACATGAAAGAACTCTTTCATTGTTTTTGAATTGTATTGTCACACTTCAAATTTGATAATGCAATGTTGAAAACCATGACCTAGGGAAGTAGCAGGACAGTATTGGAGGTCTGAAAGGAAAATCAGCTTTCAGTCCAGTGTAGAGTTTGGAGTATCCCTGTGACTCCAGACATCTGGAGCTAAAGGTAATAACCACAACCACATGCGACTTACCACCTACGTTCCATCCTAGAAAATAACGTGACCTACCAACTGCTAAAGTACGGGGACATCTGAGTCTTACATATAAGCATATGTGAGTAGTCTTCAACATATTCTTGGAGATGAACCCCTACAAATTATTAGCCTCTTACTAGTCAAGTAACTGAAGAGTTAGAATGTTGAATGAGAGATCAGTTAATTGTTGGGGCTTAGATATTGGGAAGAATTTTCAATATTATTTCTTCTGGTAAGTAAATTATTCATCCTTTGTGATATATAGCATAAATTAAAAATTAAAAATTCAATATGGTAAAGCAAATTTGCTGATAAAAATGAGTCATTAAAAAAATGAGTCATAAAAAACTAATGCTTTGTTCCAGGAAATGAGGAGGTATCAGACTCATACTTTCAACCTTTCTGATAGCCTGCATATTTCTCTTCCTACCCTGAGAATCATGTTCCTCAAAGCACAGGTTTGAAGGAAAACAAATTCCTGGATATTAGTGTGTATTCTACAAGAAGTGCTATATTTGAGAAATACTTGGATGACTTAAAATTTTAACCAATTCCCTGGACTTCTGTTTCCTTTCATGACAGAGTAACAGGGACCATATTAACTTCTCTATCATAAACAAAAGGAAGGGCAAATTTTATGCAGCAGCTATGTTCAGACATTGTACAGTAGTATTCTCAGGGCTATGGTCCCTGAGAAAGGAAAAGCAAACAAGGGCTATCTTACTATCACCTGTTTCTTCTTGCAGGCAATGTCAAACCATTATGCAGAAAGGGGAATCTGAAACAGATAGAAGGTGTTTGCTGAATTGGTGAAAAGGATGTCAGGGAGACAGAGGTAAGAATTCTGAAGAGGGGTAACAGAATACTCCTAACTTTGCTGATTATTAAGTTGCATATACATGAGATTTAAACTCCATGAGACAGGTCAAATAAAACCTAGAACTTGTAAGTTTACAGAGCAGAGCAATAGCTAAACTCCAACCATTCAGCATAGAAATGCCACTTAAGACATTTGGTAGAGAATAAAACACAGGGTGCAGGCCTTCATAATAAGGCTGAACAACTAACTCCTAGATAGAACTACATTAGATATGTAATGGAAAAGCTAAGAGCAACTTAATTGTTTGCCAAAACAAATCTCAACCTCTTTTTTTGTTGTTACTGTTGTTGGTCATGGGGCTTGAACTCAAGGTTTGGGTACTATCCCTCAGCTTTTTTAGCTCAAGGCATTAGCTCTGCCACTTTGAGCCACAGCACCACTTCCAGCTCAATACTTTTAAAAACAAGAAAACAAGCAAATCAGAAAACCCAGACATTCAATGATGCAACACTTATAATGCCTAGAATTCAACCAAAAAGAAAAGAAAGGCATTTCAAGATTCAGAAAAATGTAGCCATTGGCCACTAAATACAGGTTAGTCCTACAGATAGATCTAGCAGAAAATGATGCTAAAACAGCTATTGTAAATATGCCCAGTAACTAAAGAAAAGCATGAGTATAAAGAGAAGAAATATGGAAGTTAAAAAGAATCACATGAGCTGAGCCTGGTGGTTCACGCCTATAATCCTAGCTACTCAGGAGGCTGAGATCTGAGGATCACAGTTCAAAACCAACCTGGGCAGAAAAATCCATGAGACTTTTATAATCAATAAACGACTCGAAAAAGCCAGAAGTGGTGCTGTGGCTCAAATGGCAGAGTGCTAGCCTTGAGCCAAAGAAGCTCAGGGACAGCACCCAGGCCGAGTTCAAGCCCCAGGACTGACCAAAAAAAAAAAAAAAAAAGGAAAGAACCAAAAGTAACTTAAGGGACTCAACAATACAATAGCTGCAATGATAAATTTACTAGATGAAATTAACAAAGAAGTAGGCACCAAAGAGGACAGAGAAGCAAATTTTAAAATGCAAGTAAAGAATCTAGGTAAAATGAAACACAGAGATGAAAAAAAATGAATGAAAACAAAACAACAACAAAGTGGAGCAGTGGTAAGCGTATAAGACAATATTGTGAGTTATCAAACATGTAATTGAAGTCACATAGGAGAAAAAAGGAAGAAATTAGATTTGGAAATTCCAAATTTAATAATTATTATAAACTCTTAGATAATAGAATGAGCTTTACACTAGAAACACACAGCATAACATAATCAAATTCTTGTAAAGAAGTACGAAGGTAGCTTTTTTTGTGGGGGGGGGGGGGCGGTCGTGGGGCCTGAACTCTGGGCCTGGGCGCTGTCCCTCAGCTCTTCAGCTAAAGGCTAGCGCTCTAGCGCTTGAGCCACAGCACCACTTCCGGCTTTTTTCTTTTTGCTTATGTGGTGCTGAGGAACCCAGGGCGTCATGCATGCAAGGCAAGCGCTCTGCCACTGAGCCACCTTCCCAGCCCCATAGGTAGCTTTCTTTAGGGGTTAATATTGAGGTTTGGTGTTTGAACTCATGGCCTCATGAGTGCTAGAGAGTTGCTCTACCATAATCCCTGTCTTAGCCTTTTCAGCCTTTTTAAAGTTATTTTTTCAGATAGGGTCTCTGCTTTTTGCCTGGGGCTGGCCTCAGACTGTGATACTTTTGATCTTTGCCTTTGGAGTAGCTTGGATCACAGGCACAATTCACCATATTTGGCCCAAGAGGAAGTCTTAACAGCACATAAAGTACAGGAGACAAATAAAACCTAAGACTACCCAAAATCTTGTTCTCAGAAATAATACAAGCCAGAAGAAGATAAAATGACATCTCTAAAGTGCTTGAGACTGGAGAGTAACCACAACTTTGCTCTTAGAATTTTATGTCCAGTAAAAACATCCTTCAGAAATAAATGTAAAAATAAAGTTTTTTCCAGCAAGACAAAGCAGAGAGAATTCATTGTCAATGAGTTTACTGTAAGAAATGTTGAAGAAAGTTCTTCTGGAGGTAGGAAAATGGCACTGGGTAGAAACCTGTGTTAAGGAAAGGAATAAAGGGCCTAGGAAATGAAAATGTGGGAGTATATCTAAAGGGCATTTTCCTATTTTTTATACGTCTCTCAAGGATATCAATAACTAGATGAGCTGAATACTTCACTTAAGAGATGAAGGTCAGATTGGATTTTTTTTTTTTTTTTTGGTTGGTTGTGGGGCTTTGCCAGGGAGCTGTCCCTGAGCCCTTCAGCTCAAGGCAAGTGCTCTACCATTTGAGCCACAGCTCCTCTTCTGGTTTTCTGGTGGTTAATTGGAGATAAGAGTCTCACAGACTTTCCTGCCTGGGCTAGCTTTGAACCGCGATCCTCAGATCTCAGCCTCCTGTGTAGCTAGGATTACAGGCATGAGCCACCTGTGCCCAGATGTCAGACTGGATTTTTAAGAGCAATTATATGGCTTCTATAAGAAACCTCCTTTGACTAAAAATAAGTTAAAAGATGAAGTAAATAGTAAAAAATCTAATATAAAAATTAATTATAAGTATGCTGGAGTGGCCATTTTAATATGAGTCAAATTCCAGTGGAGAATCTTTGTGCACTAGAGAGAGCATTTGTAATGATTAAGGAAATAATTTATCAAGAAAACACAAAATCCTAACAACAGAGCTTCAAAATGCAAGAAATAAAAAGTGACAATGAAAATGCACCAAACTGACAATGATAGCTGGGCATGATCACAATCTTCCCCCAGTAACAGTAATAAAAATAGACAAGAAACAAACAATGATGCAAACGCTAGAACACTACTGATTCGATCATGCTGCCATGCATAGAGGATTCCATCGAACCACAGCAGAATACCTAGATCTTTTCAACTAGACGTGGAAAAATCCACCCTGACAGACCTTGTGCTGTGCCTATAAAATAAGTCTCCATGTACTGCAAAGGACCCAAATCATGAAAAGTATGTTCTCTGGCCACAAGGGGATTAAATTAGGAAATCAAGAGCAGACAGACCTGGACTCCATTGCTAATAATGTCTTGTTCCTAGGGACAGACCCTGCACTGGCTCTGGAGGCCTTCTCTGTCCAGCGACAAACATGTTGTATCTTATTAGTACTTCCATCAAATAGACTGTTTGAAATGGCTAGGCTGTGCCTGCCAAGTTCACTTTCCCTGCCCCTGCGGAGTTTCCAGCATCTCATCTCTCTGAGGGAGAGTCATGAGGCCCGTTCCCCTGCTGACCACAGAGCAGGTCTCAGGTCTGAACCAAAGCCTGCAAGTGTGATGTGGAGACTTGATGTGTGGGGTCTCCTGGCCCAGCTCTGGCTGCCCACACTCTCTTCACTCCTTCCTGCAAGCAGGTCTTAGAAGCAGTGAAGTCCTGAAGTCTTTTTTCCCCAGCAGTGGGCTGAAGCCCAGGCATGAGAACAAGCATGTCCTCAGGAGAAAGAGGATTCGTGAGTCAGGATAGGCCTGCTGGAATCCTGGCAGTGGGCAGACTTCTCATATCATCTGCTGTTCTGCTGGTCCTTTGTGTTACATTTCATGGACTTCCATTCATTTGTTTAGTTATTTTTTCCAGAAGACTCAGGATCTCTCTTGAAAGCCACTGCTATATTTTACTCATTTTTGTGGGCTGCGGGAATAGGAGGCTGGGGAGGAGGGGGGGCGCTTTGAAGATCCAGAGGAGAGGACTGGGGTTATCTTAGAGAAGGCAAATATATCAGAAGGTTGAGTGATTACAGGAGGGAGCTACGGTGTAGTAATGTTCATAGAAGCAGCCAGAGCAAACTCTGCCTCTTACCGGCTGTGAGATGTTAGCAAATTTCTTATGTCTCTGTGCCTTAGTTTCTTTAACTATAAAACAGGGATGAAAATATATACCTTCTACAGGTATTCTAAGCACAGTAGGAACACACACACACATGCATGCACATACACACACACGTTCATCTCATTTAATCAAATAATATTTGTAAAATTCTTGTCATGCCTAGAACATACTAAGCACATACAATAGGAGCTGCCACAATTGTCTCCAAAGCCATGTTAATAGTTAAAAATAATGAGTCCTCTGCTGAAGGGTCAGGGAAGGCAGGGAGTGAAGTAGTGAAGTCTACCTTTTACTCAGGAGGCTGAGGTCTGAGGATCACAGTTCAAAGACAGTTCAAAGCCCAGGCAGGAACATTCTGAGGCTTTTCTCTCATTAACTACCCCAAAAGCCAGAAATAGAGGTGTAACTCAAGTGGTAGAGTGCTAGCTCGAAGTAAAAAAGCGCAGGAACAGTGCCCAAGATACTGAGTTCAAGCCTGAGGACAGGCAAAAATAAAAGAATTTTAAAAGGAGGGGCCTGAAAGAGTGCCAGTGGAGATTATTTTAAAACTTGCTTTGGGCTGAGGTATGGAGAGAAACTTGAGACAGTCTACATTGCTGTCATAGGCAACTGGATGCTACCACGATCTTCCAGGAGATGAAAGTAGCCTCTTTGCAGTATTGTTCTCATTCCGTGGTTCTCATGGAAAGCACATTTTTCTCCTCCAAACAGGCCCTTCTCTGCTCTCTTGCATTGGTGTCCCCTGAAGACAAACCTACCCCTTAAAGCTACCTATACATTCTGAAGCCTGAACATACTTTCTAAATATAGTAGCCAGATGATTACTTAATTTAGCTAGAAATGGCAGATTGTTGACAAAGAGTCCCTGCTGAGTTCCAATGCTCTGAAATGCAGCTTTTATAAAGCAAATCATATCTGAAGAAATGACAAACAATGCCATTTGCTTCATATAGTGACATAATATTTAGCTCTGTCACTAGAGTCTAATTGCCTTATTTTCACAATGTTAGCATGCTATTGATGAATCAAGATTATCTGCCAACAAGGCCATTCTGCTGCAGGGGGCACAGCGGTGGCAGAGAGTGGAGCTTTTCAGAAAGGAAATGCCCTCCTACTCAGATGTACCTGCCATCTGCTTGTCAGCATTTGATGACCCTGATGGTGTGGACTGAGTTCATAAATTCAATTGATCAGGTAGGATTGTTTAATTGACTCCCTATTTGATAAATACTAGATTAAGAGGTAAAAGCAATTCATTTCACACAGCCAGAACTGGGAAGGAACCTACAAATAGAAATGCTATTATCATTTTGGAAAGGGTTGTGGGTATTCAAATTAACCTTGCCCCACTTTGCCAGTTCTCACACAGGAAACATGTCCTCCCTGGTGTCTTCTTCATCCAGATTCAGGCCTGGATTTTTTTTTTTATGAGAGTATGCCTCATTTCTCATTCATTTCAGATATAGTGGAATATCAAAGGGTTAAGAGAGCCTGACTCCAGCTGGCTTAAGCAAAAAGAGGAATGACAGCTGACAGACCTACCCAGCCCAGGTGTACATCTCTCTCATCCTTCAGATCTGCTTTCCTAGTGGGAGTTCCATGGATCTGAGTTGCCCAAGGGTAGCATCTGTTCAGTTCTAGGAACCAGTGAAGAGGAAATGTACTTCCTGTCAATGCTGAGGAGGCCCTCTGATTTGTTTGGCTTGGGAGATGGGATAAAGCACCCAGTTTGGCCAGGCCTGGGTGGCCACTGGGTCACCTGAGGTGTGTAGCTGGGTGGGAAGGGAGGTGGGCTTTCCAATGCCATCCTGATGACTGAGTAAGTCACCAGGGACTGAGGGAGAAGGGATCTGAAAGAAGGACACCCAGGAAGGCAAAAGAGATGGTTATTCAGCCTGTCACAGCATGCTGAAGAGAACTCAGGAAGGCATAGAGAGCATAGGGGCTTCTGAAAAAGAGGAGATCTTGGGTACAACAAAGCTTTGGAAGCCAGGAACATCTGAGAGGACATGTGAAAGATGGATAGAATTCATCTGGTTGAAGAATGCTCTCTCTGTGAATCTCCTTGTATAAAATTAAATTCTTTAGCCATCTATTCGAAATGTGCATGGCTAGAAGGGGTGACAGTATTCAAAAAGAAAGGTACTCATTGTCTGACTTATGAAATGGTAACCCTTCTGTGCATCACATTTATAATAACAATAAAAGTATTTAATAATTTAAAAATGTATGTGATTTAAAAAAAACAAGTGAGGCTGTGTGCTGGTGGCTCATGCCTATAATTCTAGCTACTTAGGAGACTGAGATCTGAGAATCGTGGTTTGAAACCAGCCTGAGCAGGAAAGGCCTTGAGACTCGTATCTCCAATTAATCACAGAAAAATCCAGAAGTGGTGCGGTGGCTCAAGTAGTAGAGTGCTAGCCTTGAGCAAAAGGAGATCAGGGACAGTGCCTAGATCCAGAGTTCAAGCACCAGGACCAGCAAGAAAGAAAAAGAAAGAAAGAAAGAAAGAAAGAAAGAAAGGAGAAAGAAAGAGAGAAAGAAAGAGAGAAAGAAAGAGAGAAAGAAAGAGAGAAAGAAAGAGAGAAAGAAAGAGAGAAAGAAAGAGAGAAAGAAAGAGAGAAAGAAAGAAAGAAAGGGAGAGAGAGAGAAAGAGAGAGAAAGAGAGAGAAAGAGAGAGAGAAAGAGAGAGAAAAAGAGAGGGGGGAGGGAGGGAGGGAGAGAGGGAGGGAGGGAGGGAGGAAAGTAAGGAAGGAAGGAAGGAAGAAAGAAAGAAAGAAAGGAAGGAAGGAAGGAAGGAAGGAAGGAAGGGAAGAAAGGGAAAGAAGGAAGGAAGACAAAAGAAAACAAAAACAAACAAGTGAGTGGGTTAAACACTAGCCCTCTAGATTTACTCTCTGGCCAAGGAACTGTCTGTTGGAGTCTGAGTGGTCAGGAATCATTTCTCAGTAAGCAACACTCTGTGAACACATTGAGTGAATCTTGACTCTTCTGGTTCTTTGCTCATGCCCAGACTTGCCCTGTTTGCCTGAGTTGTGGCAACCCCTTCGTTGAACACCTTGGGTCCCTTTGTAGTAGATGCTGGATAGCATACGGCAAGCATCAATCTCCTTTTTTAAAAAAAAAATTTTATGAGACCATGTCAGACTTCTACTTTGCTCCAATTTCTAATGCACATGGTTCCTCCCCTCTTAATCAAAAGCAATACATATTTATACCTCAGATTGTTGCCAGAAAATAAATCTCAAACTTCCTTGTTCTAGTAAATCCCAGTGAGGCAAAAGGTAGCATCAGAGGGTTTCTCAATAAATAGTAGATAGGAATAATGCAAAACAAAAGGAGCTATGTGCTTTGACCAGAGAGAGTGCAATAATATCTCCTTAGAACTGCTTCTGCTGAGCAGCATGTTGAGGTTATACCATCAGCTATGTGCTCAACAGTTTTCTGGTACTATAACCAAATACCTGAGATAGTTCATTACAAGGGAAAACAGTTAGCCAGCATTTCCAGAGATTCTGCTCTAAAACCAGGTTAACCCATTGTTTTGTTACAAGGACACCAGTTGGTTGGGTAGACATGGCAGTGCAAATTGCTTACTGCAAGGCCAGGAAACAAAGAGAATGAAGAAGGGGCCAGAGTCTCACAATCCTCTTCAAGGACACACCAATGACCCAATGATCAATGACTTTCCACTAAACCCAGGCTACTAAAGTTTTCACAGCCTCCCAGTAGCACCAGCCTAGAGACCAAGCCTTTAACACACAGGTCTTTGGGGACACATCTCCAAACCATAGCAGCTGCCTGAACACAATGTCTGAACTTTGCTCCTGAGTTATTCCTCGGATATTCTCCTGAGCCGTTTCCATCGTAAACCATTGCAGGGGAATGCTTTCCTAGGAAAACTGTTCTTTGGGGGAAAGAAGGCTATCTTTTTGTTGTTTAGTTCCTTTCAGTTCTTTCCTTTAAAAAATAAGTAGGATGCTTATTGAATCTTTTAGGGACATATTTATCTTGACTGTTTTGGAAAGTTGGAGATAAACTTGTTCACTTACAGCAACCACATGAAGTATTATAAAACAGTTTTACAAATGAATCTTACCCTATATGTACTTTTCTTTCCCCATCTGTACTTTTAGATAAATTTTTTTCTGTTTTTTAAAATCTTATTTATCCTAACTTTGTTTTCTTTATGTGTGTGTATGAGAGAGAGAGAGAGAGAGAGAGAGAGAGAGAGAGAGAGAGAGAGAGAGAGAGGGAGGGAGAGAGAGAGAGAGAGAGAGAGAGAGAGAGAGAGAGAGAGAGAGAGAGAGAGCGAGAGAGAGAGAGAGGAGAGAGAGTGCGTGCAGAGGCTTGAACTAAGGGCCTTTCATTCTCACTTGGCTTTTTTGTTCAAGGCTGGTGCTCTATTACTTGAGCTATATCTCTACTTCTGGCTTTTTGCTGGTTAATTGGAGATAAGATTCCCATAGACTTTTCTATGCAGGCTGGCTTTGAACTGTGAAGCTCAGATCTCAGCCACCTGAATAGATAGAATTATGAGAATGACCAGTGCTTGGTCAACCCTAAATATGTTTTTTAAAAAAATTATATAGATGATGTACAGGGGGGTAATAGTTATATAAGTCAGGCAACAGTACATTTCTATTTGAATAATGTCACTGCTTCCCTTGTTCTCTTCCAGTTTTTCCCTCCCATCTAAGTATTTTTTTAAAGCCATTGTAAATCATTTTTGGAGGTTTGGTATAATAAATAAATTTATTTCTTAAAGTGATATACTTAATATCCATTTAAAAGTTGAATGATCTATGAACACACCCTGATGCCCACCCATAGTTTATAGCAATGATTTCTATTAATAATAATAATAATAATAATTGACTGCACCATTGCTCTTGTTGAACTTTTTGCATGATGTTCTGATAGAAGAAAATCTATAGTCAGAATGGAGGCAATGTATTTTGGAGGTGTTCAAAGAAGTTTGTATTAAGGGAAAAGATCTCCCTCACTAAGCACATTATTTTTCACTGCACAACTACTATTTTGGATGACACAAATGGAGGGACCCAGCTAAGGCTCCAGGCTGTGGCTATGAAGCCAGAGATAGCTGTGACCTTTGTGATTAAATGCAGACCTCTGAAGGAGATGCATAAAATACCCTAAAACCCAGCAATGAACATGGTGCCTGGCAGTACTATTAAGAGTCTTAGTTAGGCAGCAAGATTTAAGGGTCCTCCTGCAGAGAATATAATTTTGTTGTTGTTGTTGTTGTTTTGTCAGTCATGGGGCTTGAACTCTGGGCCTGAGCACTGTCCCTCAGCTCCTCAGCTCAAGGCTAGCACCCTATCCCTTGAGCCACAGGGCCACTTCTGGTTTTCTGGCAGGTTTTATTGAAGATAAGGGTTTCATGGCCTTTCCTGCCCAGGCTGGCTTTGAACTGCCTATCCTCAGATCTCAGCCTCCTGAGTAGCTAGGATTACAGGCGTGAGCCAACACCAGGCTAATAGTAATGTTTTGATAGGTCTAGGATGCCTTGTTGGATTTGGGTTTAGGCTTAGCATATCTCTGAGCCTGGAAGTTTCTGTTGGTGCAATAACACAGCCCAGTTTCAGAAAGGTCTTAAAATAAACCCTCTTCCTCCCATTTCTGTCTAACCACAAAGACTGTGATTAGCTTTGCTTCCAGTACAGAAAAAAAAAAACAAAACAACTACCAATTCTTTTCTGTATCTAGCAAACTGGAGTTTTTAATCTAAGGATCAGAATCCTTCAGATTAATTTTACAAAAAAATTATTTCTATTGACCCTCTTTCTCCTTGGAGTTGCTCTGGTTCATAAATGGCCCCCAAAATACATCATAACGTCTGTATCTAATGATTTGCATGAGTAATAAAGTCTTCTACAAGTAAACAAGCCCTTTTTTTATTTTTTGCTATTTGCGAACTTTATTGCTATTATAAAATCAATGTTTTGCAACCGGGTAGGGCTGTCCACCAACAGATCAAGAATGCTGCCTGGAAGTCTGTGCTGTCTCAGATGTGGGCTTCTATTTGGAGGACTGGGGGAGACATGTGAAGCATATTCATTTTCTAAGACTGCTGTAGCAACTTGCCACAAATTTGGTGGCTTCAAACCATAGAAATGTATTGTTGCACAGTTCTGGAGGAAAGAAGTCAGAAATCAAGGTGTCAGCCAGGCCTCACTTCCTGCAAAGGCTGTAACAGAGAAAACTTCCTTGTTATTCTGGCTTCCAGCAACTCCAGGCATTCTTTGGCTTGTAGCTGTATCACTCCAGTCTCCACCTCTGCTTTCATTCTGCCTTCTCCTCTGTATCTGTCTTCTTTTCTTTCCCATAAGGATACTTGTCATTGGACTTTGACCCACTTGGATAATGCAGGATGATCTCATCTCCAGACCCTTAGTTGAATCTACAAATAAGCTTTTTCTAACTCAGGTCACATTCTCAGTTCTGAGGGTTAGAATGTGGACCTGTCTTTTGGTGGTCACCACTCAACAAGCACAGAGAAGGTTATGGATGCATCTATAATTCATCTTTCTAGTTTCTCCCAAAGATGTTTCAGAAGAGACACCAAACACAGTGTTCCACCAGACTTTCACAGGTTGAAATATATTAGCTGGTCTCCTTAGAAGTGCCTTTCTGATTCGAATATGTAAGTCACTAAGGGAAAAATACCACTCAATGCCCTGTGCAGAAATCTATCGTTAGATTTTCAGGAACGTACTTATTTTATTGTACTAGAAGAAAACTGAATGTGTGTGTGCATGTGTGTGTGTGTGTGTGTGTGTGTTTGTGTGTGTGTGTAAAATAAGCACTCATACATATTTCTTTTGAATTAGGTTGCTATTTTTTATTTTATAAACCAACAACTTATTTTCTTAACTTTGTATCTAGGCTTAAAATCCTATCTCTCTCTCTCTCTCTCTCTCTCTCTCTCTCTCTCTCTCTCTCTCTCTCTCTCTCTCTCTCTCTCCCTCTCTCTGTCTCTGGTCTAAGACTGGGACTTGAACTTATTACCTGATGTGTTTTGTTCAGTGTTCTCTACCAAATGAGCCATGCCTCCAATCCCTTAAAACCTTAGCTATTCTTCTAGCTTTAGCTCCAATGAAGTTCTATGGGTTCCCTATTAAGTGCTGAAGCTTCCCTGTTGTTTAGAGTACACATAGCTATTCCTTCTTTTCTCTGTGATAACGCTATCATATTATAGTTGATTTCCTAGCTGCCCTCTGTCTTTCTCTTCCCAAGTTCTGCTATGTCCAGGTCAATAGCTCCCTCTGGGGCAGGCAGCTCTCCAGCTTCCCCAACCTGCTTCTATACATTCCATGTCTTTGAAGACTCTGATAAGTGTGAAAACTTAAACCAAAACTGATAGGTTTTGGAAGGTAGGCTAGAGATGAAATAAGAACTTGGGAAGGGGAAACAACTAACTGAGTAAAACAACAAAATCTCTTCTGAAGATGGGGTAAAAAGACCATTTCTGAGTATTATTTCTATCCCACCTTCCTGGGCTAAAAGCTCAAGCACAAAGCTTATAAGAATTCCTAGGGAGCAATCCTAGGGGAAGCTTTGAAAATGTCAACTTGGGTCTTATCTAGGTAACCAGATAAATTCTTAGTTATCTTCCCTCCCTCTCCTTCCTTGTTCCCTCCCCTTCATCCATCCCTCCCTCCCTCCTTCTCTTCCTTCCTTCCTTCCCTCCCTCCTTTCTTCCTGCCCTCCCTCCTTCATTCCTTCCCTCCCTTCCTCCCTCCCTCCATCTCTCCTTTTCTTCTTTCTTTTTTATTTCTTATTTTTTTGGGGGGGGGGAGAGTCCAGTCATGGGGCTTGAACTCTGGGCCTGGGCACTGTCCCTCAGCTCTTCAGCTCAAGGCTAGCGCTCCACCACTTGAGCCACAGCACCACTTCCAGCTTTTTTCTTTTTGCTTATGTGGTGCTGAGGAATCAAACCCAGGGCCTCAGGCATGCAAGGCAAGCGCTCTACCACTGAGCCACCTTCCCAGCCCCTCTTTTTTATTTCTTGAAACAGGGTCCAGACAAGTCCAAACTGGCCTTGAACTTTTTACCTTCATGCCTCAAACCTCCCAGTGCTGGAATTACAGGTGTGTGCCACCATGTCCAGCTTTTAGTTATAGCTCTTAGCAATCAGTATTTCTCAGGCTTGGAAGAAAAGACAGAAAAAAATTTGATGAGGATGTTTCAAAAAGACATTTACATTTTATGCTTATATCCCTAGTTTAAGATCTAGGTACTGGGCTGATATGGTGGCTAGTGCCTGTAATCCTAACTATTCAGAAAGTAAAGATCAGGAGGTTTGCAGTTGGAAGCCATTCCAGGCAGAGTCAGCCAAGAAAAATAACCAACAAGGTGGGCATTGTGGTGCATAAATATGATCCCAGGGACATAGGAGGTATAGGTAGGAAGACAAAGGTCCCAATCTGGCCTGGGGAAAAAGGCAAGACCCTATCTGAAAAATAGGTAAAACAAAGAAATGTCTAGGGATGAGGCTCAAGTGTTAGAGTACCTGCCTACCAAGCATAAGGCCCTGAATTCAAACTCCAATGCTGCCAGACAAAACACAACAAAACAAAAACCCTAAACCCCTACTTCTTTACCCAATTTGAGACATAAAGATCATTAAGTGAAAGGAAGACAAGCCATTAACAAATATTCAAGGACTCCTTGAAACAGACAAGAACCAAATTTTCTCTTTGCTCCAGATCTGATCAAAAGATTTTCCTTCTTATTTAAAAGAAAGGATCATCCATCTTTCCTTAAAATATGGACATTTTTTAAGACTCTCGGGTTGAAGGTCAATTTGAAGGATCAGATGGAGACAGCAAGCAGGCTGAGATAAGAGTTTCCCAAGCGATCCATCACTTGACTAAAAGCCCAGCAGCAGGTATTGATCTAATCCTGTAGACAGGTTGAAAGGAGAAGGTAAGGTCATAGCATCTTGGCTACCCAGGAACCTGAGAACCATGAGGTCGTGATGAACTGGCAGACACCAGGGCAATAACAAACATGACCGGCTAGCTGGGAAAGATACTCATGAGACTCAAGTAGGAGCTTAAAACTTGCTGGTGCCTTACTACCCTGAGAATCAAGGAACTGAAAATGGAAGGCAGCGGCTTGGCTTTCCAGGCCTTGAGGACAGGACTAACCTTAGCAGTGAGTCACAACACAGGAGTACCCTCCAAAGCCTTAAGTGTCATCTTACTGGGATGACCACCGAAGAGAAGTTAGGCATTCCTAGCTAGGTAGTTAGGGACAGAAGATGTCAGCCAACGATGACAAAACTACCTGCCTTGTTCCCATCAGGCCTCTGGCCCTGCACATGCTCCTTCAAGGCTGTGGCCCATGCATGACAGGAGTTCTTTCGGTGTCCATGCATGGAGATGGGCGCTCCAATCCCAAGGACACTTTGGTACTCGTGCTCTGTGGCAGAGGAACCAATCGCAAGATTCTCATCAACACAAGACCATCCCTTTGGCCAGTTGGACCAGGAGCACGCCCTTGGGGGTATTGGGGGAGGAGAACTGAGGATCCCCTTTCTACAGGGTCCTGAGAGAAACTGTGTCTCAGGTTCGCGGCCCTCGCCTTGCAACAAGGACTCTGTTTCATGGTTACACTTTTCGCCCGCAAGCCTGTTCTGTCTGCTTCCCCCGTCCCCCACCCGCTGTTTAATTCTTTAGAGGGTGGAGTAAATGAACCCAAACCCTAGACAGTATCACTGCCACAACCAGATGGCCAAGTCTGCAACGAAGCTGGGGTTATTTTTCTTTCCTCCTGCTCTTCCTGCCTTTCAGGACTTTCTCCCCTTCTGTAGAAGTTTCCACTTGCTGCTCACTAACTTTTGAAGTTTCCTCTTAGTCTACTTCCCTTCTTACTTTGTCCCCAAACAGGGTAGCAAATACAAACACAAACTCACATGTGAAACGTCAGTGTTACTTTCTTGATTTTTCTACAGTTTTTTTCTTCATTTCTAATGTGCCTCACTACTGTACTGAAGTGGCAAAAATTCCACCATTCATTTATACTCAGCCGAAGATTTATCCTTTCCAGGACCCCCTTACACACACACACACACACACACACACACACACACACACACACACACACACACACACACACACACACACACACACACACAATCTCTGCAAAGGTAAGATCCTGCACAAATCATTCTGCCTTTTATGTCATTTGAGGGAAGAGCTGGAGAAGGTGATCATCCATAAACTTGTTAACACTGTGACTTATGCCTGGGTCTTTTGGGGGATAATATACAGGCAAGGAAAATACAAGGCCTGAGAGTAGTCTCTGAGGACTGTTTAAAGCCTGGATCCTTTCAAAAGCAAGTCTCAGCAAGGGGAAAGGGAAAAGGACCTGGTTAGAAGGGATAGATGCAGGATGGAGGGGCAATGGGAAACATATTGGCTAATACTTCCAAAATGGTGACCTGTAAGAAATCAAAAGCCTACAATATTTGAACCTATTCTACAGATCTGTTTGTGACTTCTGTCTTGCTGTAATTCACATCTTTTTTATTATTATTTGTTATTATTGTTTTGTTTTATCTTTCTCCTATTTAACTACCTAAGAGAAGGTACCCATGGTCCACCTCTCCATTCTTTTTTTTGGGGGGGGGGTTTCCAGTCGTGGGGCCTGAACTCTTGGCCTGGGCGCTGTCCCTTAGCTTTTCAGCTCAAGGCTAGCGCTCTACCACTTGAGCCATAGCGCCACTTCCGGCTTTTTTCTTTTTGCTTATGTGGTGCTGGGGAATCGAACCCAGGGCCTCAGGCATGCAAGGCAAGCGCTCTACCACTGAGCCACCTTCCCAGCCCTCCACCTCTCCATTCTAACCCTGCTCTTTCACCCTCCACAAATTGCTGCAATTATCCTCCACTGAATGTATATTTCCATGGGAGAAATAAGCAAATGTCACTATTGATGGATGCAGATTCATTCTGACAAACAAATCTTATACCTCTCCTGTCATTCCTGCCAGAACTATGCCATGACAGTTATTGTGGAGATCCAAAGCTTGCTCTTTATAAGTTGCACATTTTTAAATACAGTCAAAGATTTATAATTTTTTGTCCTTTAAAACATCTTTTATTGTGGCCAAACACATACAACATTTACCATTTTAATTACTTTTAAGTGTACAACTTAGTTGCTCTAAGCATATTCATATGGTTGTGCAATCATTGCCACTATCCATCTCCAGAACTTTTCTTCAGCCAATAAAACAATAAACCCACACTATCCTTTCCTTAGGTACATTCTATGAACTCCATACAAATGGCATCATGTAATAGTTGTCTCCGAATATCTGGCTTATTTTATTTAGTATAAATGTTTCATGGTTCATTTTATAGCTGCTGTCAGAATTCCCATCTTTTGAAGTATATGTGTGTGTGTGTGTTGCTGAAGATCAAACACAGGGCCTTTCTCATGGTGGCAAGTGCTCTACCACTGAGCTCTTTCTTTTTAAAAAGGACTTAGTCAACCAGGTGCTGGTGGCTCACACTTGTAATCCTAGCTACACAAGAGGTTGAGGATTTATCTGAGGATTGCAGTTTGAAGCCAATCCCAGGTGGGAAAGTCTGTGAGACTCTTACTCTAATTAACTACCCAAAAAGTTGGATGTGGAGCTATGCCTCAAGTGGTAGAGGGCTAGCCTTGAGCAAAAGAGCTCAGGGACAGTGCCCAGGCTCTTGGTTCAAGCCCAGGAGCAGCGTGTGTACACATGCACACAAGAGAGAGAGAGAGAGAGAGAGAGAGAGAGAGAGAGAGAGAGAGAGAGAGAGAGAGAGAGAGAGAGAGAGAGAGGAGGGAGGGAGGAAGCAAGCAAAGAAGGAAGGAAGGGAAAAGAAAAAGGAATCATTTATTTTCCATTGCACATATATAATTTTTGCTTTGCAAATTCTGTTTATTCATTCATCAGTGGATATTTGAGTTGTTTTTATGTTTTGGCTCTTTGGAGTAAGGCTGCTATCAACATGGATGTACAGGCTTCTGTTCAAATCCTGCTTTCAATCCTTTAGAAGATACTGTTGGAAGTGGACCTGCTGTTTTATATAATAATTCTATGATTTTTTTAAGGACCTGCCATACTATTTGTCATAGCACTGTTCAATTTTACATCATCACTAGATATGCACAAGAGGGCCAGTTTTTCCATGTCTTCCACAATACTCATAGGTTTTGATTTGTAGTTCCTTAATGATCTGTGACATCATGCATCTTTTCATAGTTTATTGGACATTTGTATTATATACTTTCCTTGGAGAAATATCTAATCAAGTCTCTTGCCCATTTTTAAATTGGGCTTTTTTGTTGTTGTTGTCAATGGCTTAGAGGAGCTTTTATAATCTAGACAATCTCTAATCCAATAGGTGACTTGCAGATATTTTTTTCTATTCGTTAAATTTGATAAAAGTTCAATTTATCAACCTTGTTTTTGCTGTGGTTACCTATGTGTATGGTGTCACATCAAAGAAATTACTATGAATGTCATGAAACTTACACCCTGTGCTTTTTTCCTAAGAAGTGATTTTTTTTCTTTTTCTTTCTTTCTTTCTTTTTTTTTTTTTTTTAACAGTTTTAGCTCTTACATTTAGGTCTTTGATCCATTTTGAATAATTGGTTTTATTGTATACTTAAGGATCCAACTTCCCAGCAATATCTGTTGAGAAGCATATTTAGGTATTTTAAATGTTTGTTACACACAAGTCTGCCTTCTTAAACAGCATATAGAAGATTAAATTTTTTTATAGTTCTCCTTCATAGCTAAGATCACTAACTTGTGTTCTACAATGTATATGGCATCTCTGGGGGGTCTTCTCCACTAGCCTCCTCTGACTGCTGGAATTTGTTTGTTCTTCTCTAGGCTTTCATTGCTTTTATTTGTCCCTCTTTATAATCTAACTATTGACTCTCAAGCTTTTGGCTATTATGTCTCCTTCACAGAGAGATGCCCTCCTCATTTGTTTCTATAGTATAGACTAACAAACTGAGAGCCAAACCTACCAGGAATTGTATATAAACTTTAAGTCAGTATTCTCTAAAGAAACATCTGGGGAATTCATGAATAGAACAAAGGGAGTGATGTTCTATTAAAGGACTTTATGTGAGCAATTGACCTTGCTAAGACACTACTGTCACTTATGTTGAAGTCTTTATCTATGTTTGATGTTTACATAATTGGGCTGTACTCTTTGGTGTGTTGGGAAATGTTTAAAACCCAGCTCTCTAGGGCAGAAATAGAAGCCTTGATTTATAGAGGCTGCTAATTTTCATGGAACAAATACTGTCACTATGGCCAATTTCAAACTACAATGGGACATCACTGAAGTAAATGGAAGGGCACAATGTGGTAGATCATCATTACCAAATAGAGATAATTCTATTCATTAATAAGAGCATGGCTAATAGTGAAAGAATTAGAAATTGAAAGGTTTTGAGCCAGGACACTGGTGGCTTACCCCTGTAATCCTAGCTACTCAGGAGGCTGAGATCTGAAGGTCATGGTTTAAAGCCAGCCCAAGCAAGGAAAGTCCCTTGAGACTCCAATCAACCACCAGAAAACTGGAAGTGGTACTATGGTTCAAGTGGTAGAGTTGAAGAGCTGAGAGACAGTGTCCAGGCCCAGAGTTCAAGCCCCATGTCTGACTAAAAAAAAAAAAATTGAAAGGTTGTGAGACTCTAGTACCTTCATGATCATTTACCTTATTTATTTAATAGTAAATCTATACAACTTTAATTTTTGATAAAAAGGCACATTTAACAACTCGCTCACTAAATTCCTGAACATTTAACATTTAGCCCTTGCAAGCTTGGACAAGCCAGCACCAGCTCACCTTTAGCATTACTCAAGTACTGTGTACTGAAGATAATAAAGTCATAAAATGTATTCCCCCAAATTTGTGTAGATGGAAGATGTAAACAGAGATTGTAAAGGTTCAAATTGGCCAACAAATGACACACATGACCAGTTACAAACAGAAATAGTAACACTGGGATGGTATTTTGAGAATATTAGACAGGCTCAGTGGGGGAGGGAGACAAACAAGAAAAGAAGGGAAGGAAAATGTCATAAAATTCAATGCATATTCTATAAAATTAAGAAACAGGGAAGGGGAAGGGTTAGGAGGGATGGAGGAGAATGAAAAAAGGGGTGACATTGGTCAAGATGCATTGGATTCATAAACTGCTTTGTTGAATGGCAACTCCTTTATACAGCTACTTAAATAAAAGTATATCTTAAAAAGAATATTAAATAGATAAAATTTCTGAGTTCTTAACTTTGTGACAAGTACTATAAATTCTTTACTGCCATTACTTTGTTGAATCCTGATTAAATACTTAGGGGTGAGTATTAGTATTATCTCCACTCTGTAAGCAAGGGAATAGAGGTTTGAAGTTCATGAACTCAAAGACTTGGCAGGTTTTGACCCTGTACCTGTATGATTCCCATCTTCCTGAATTTTTTTATTGGAAGTTCACAGCTCCTAGATGATGAGCAGTAAGCAGGGACTGAGAAGAGAATGATGTGATTGGGTGACATGAAAAGGATTATGGTACAAGATGAAGCTACAGATACCTGTATGAACAGATCATTCAGACGTTCTAGGTAGAATTAAAGAGTTTGGGCTTAGTCAGAAGCACTGAAAGCCAGTCAGTGTGAGAATTTAGTTGTGGAAGGTTAAATGTTCCGCCTCCTGGAGAAACTTTGTGTAAAGATGGTTTGGTGTAGCACAGTATAGTAAATAAATAACCATTAAATAAAGGATATTAACAAGAAGTCCTGGTAGCCAGGGGTGGGTGAGGCTGGCTTCCATTTCCAATTTCTAGCTAGATGAATGGTGCCACTCACTGAGGCAGGTAACAGCTCAGGAAAAGCAGACTGTACCAGAAATTAAGAGTTGAGTTTGGATTAGTTGACCTTGATGTTCCTCTAAGGGTTCCAAGAAAAGAATAATAGAGACATTGGAGACCCATGCCTTTAAGTTCTGGGAAGTTTGCATATATAACTTTAATTCTGATGTCTTCATTTTCTCTGTCCGCTTTCTGGGAATTTTATTAAACACATACAAGAGCTTCTAGTTGGACTTTCTAATTTTACTTTAAAGAAAAATCTCAACTCTTCTCCATTTTATTTTTATTGAAGTTTATAGAAGAAACCCAATCAGACAGAATAACCCTGCTAAATTGTATTAATGTCCAGCTCTATGTCTTTCAGCTCTAAAGCAGTCTTTTTAATCCTCTGATGGGTACTTTTCTCCTTGCACCTTAGATTTGTTTTATAAATAAATTGTCTTCATCAGAAGTTGGCTTCTTTTTATTTTCTTCATGATGTTTCTGCTCTATTGCTCCAATATTGTCTCTGCTTCTTTTTTCCTATTTACATATTTTCTTCTTTATCCTATGCTGGAGATTTTCCTTAACTGTTTGCTGACTTTTTATTTTATTATGCTGGAGATTTTCCTTAACTGTTTGCTGACTTTTTATTTTATTTTTTTAAATTAAATATGGAAACAGCAACAACTGTTTGGAAAACCTGAAACCTGGAAAGGGGACAGGACTTACAATACAGCTGTTTCACCGTGAGAAGGTCCAACTGTAAAGGCTTTTACCAGTAGGAGATTCCTAAATGCAGAGGGCTCTTCTGTGAGGCTCTTCAGTTTCCTTTAAAGGTCCTCCAGCCTCCTGCTGGAGAGACCTCACTGCTGCATTCCATTGGTAAGAAGAGGCCAAGGACTGAGTTGGGAGTTCCATACCCAGAATTTTACCTCATCTCTCTGTTTGAACTCCAAGCCTTACTGCTGATCTAAAGGCTCTTTGGTTCAATGTTTCTAAAATGATCCTGATTCTCCCACAGGAGCGGTGGTGGGAGGTGGGCATGGGCTAGGAAGGCTAGAGAACTCCTTGTGAACAGAGCTCTAAGAGTTCTTATTTGAAATTTTCTCTGCTCTGGCTATTACCAGTTCTCCAATCTATTTTCATTTTTCAAATTTTTTCTCTCAGTTCTCTCTCTTTCTCCATCTTCTCCCTCCTTTCTCTCTCACCTGCTTCTCAGTCTCACTTGTTTCTCTCTCCCCCTCTCCCTTTCTTTTCTTGTATGTTAATGACCTTTCTATTCTTTTGGTGTCATTTTAGAAAAGTGTGGGCGATAAGAGGTAAGAAATTGGGGGGGGAGGATTGGATGGGGGGCGGGGGGGAGGCTGGGAAGGGATGGGAAGGGGAAACAAAGGAGGAGGCTACAATGCTTGATAAGAAATGTACTCATTATCTTGCCCATGTAATTGTAACCCCTCTGTACAGTATTTTCACAATAAAAAAAGAAGTAAGAAATTCATGTTATAATTTTGCCATATTTAACATGTATCTTTTTTCTTTTTTAAGCTTTGAATCTATATAAAAATCTTTTAATAGACAACTATAGATAGGGCTAATGGGGTAGTATTTAATGTATATGAATCACACTGACCAAAAACAAACAAGAAAGCTTTTCTGCCTACAACTTTCCAATTTTGCTATTATAAAAGATGTTCTGCTAATTGATCAGACACTGCATATTTGCAGACAAAACACTGTAGGAAATACATTCTAAGAAACAAATATACCTTTAATTTTTTAAACTCTGTTCAAAGGTGAGCTTCTTATTTGATGTGGTCATTTAGCTCTTGCAAGTGCATCTGAGACAAGGGTTTTGACAAGTGTCCCTTAATGTACCATCAAGTTAGGGGGATGGGACAGCATTTTGCTGGCATTTGAGGTGAGGTGCTCATTTGAAGACCTCTGAAAATGGTCAAGGGGCTGGAGTTGGGGGGCGGGGAGCACCAGGCTCCCATGGTGCTAGGCTGGATAAAAGCAAGAAATTAGCTGTCACCCACGCCAAAAGAACTGAAGTGACCTCAGCGAAAGCATGCCATTGTTCTGATTGAAGTGGAAAGGAAGGCTATGAAAGAGCTCCTACTTGGCATCTGAGCACCAGGCAGGCAAAAGCAGAAAGAAGAAGCATTCAGTGCCTTGAGAGCCGTTAACAAACCCTGAAAGGGAAAGAGAAGTGGGCAAAAGCTGAAAGTTGGATTCAAAGAAGAGAAAGAGCTTCCTACGCAGAGGGAAGAAGCAGTGCCTCTTGGTGTTCAAGAAAAAGAAATGATGATGTAAGTTATGGGTAGGAACTGGGTGGAAACAGTACTCCACAAAGTTTTATAGAACGATAATCTAACATTCAATACATAATGAAATACAATGGATTGTTTAAACAGCAATGTTTTAAAAATATAGTTTTGGAGCAAGGGAAAGGGTGACATTGTCCAAAAAGAAATGTACTCATTACCTGATATAGATATCTATATATAGATATCTATATCTATATCTATATATAGATAGATATACTCACATTCAAACTTCCTTTTCAGGGGTAACTTAGCATATAGCCTTGGGCAGCCATTGGCTAAGTACAACCAAGGACCAAATTGGTTTACCTCCTCTCATTATGCAGCCTATAAGTAGTGATGCTCATTTTTAGACAGGTGAAGAAAATCAAAGAGTGAATTATCATACATAAAAATGATAAGAAGCCCAAATTTCAGTGTCCATAAAGTTTTACAAAAGCAAAGTCATCCATACTCATTCATTCTGTGTTTTCTTCTTCTTTTTTTTACTCTTTTCATCATTTTTTATTTTATCTTTATTGTGGTAGATTTACATGCCATTTACCATCTGTATTCAATGCCTAGTCAACATAGTTAAACCTGCAGTGTTTCTTTCCTAATGTCACCATAGTTCTCACATAGGATCATTCTGTTTGATCAATGACTAGTCTTGATCTGACCTCTCTTGTGAGTTTCTTGTAGCACATTAACCTCCTGATGTATGTATACCCACTTGGTTAATCCTTTAACTCAAACTTTTCAACAAGGAACTAGCTACCTTTATATATCCCGGGGCATTGGTGGCTCATGCCTGTAATCCTAGCTACTCAGAAGGCTGAGATCTAAGGATCATAGTTTGAAGCCAGCCCAGGCAGAAAGTCTGTGAGACTCTTATCTCCAATTAATCACCCAAAAAACCTTGAAGTGGAGCTAGGGCTCAAGTGGTTGAGGGCTAGCCTTGAACAAAAAAGCCCAGGGAATAACTTCAGGCCTCAGTTCAAACCCCAGGACTGGCACAAAAAAAAAAAAAAAGAAAAGAAAAAAGAAAGAAACACAAATACCACCTGTTTTATTTCTTCCTTAGTATGAAATTTCTAAAAATGTACTTGTGATGATTAATATATATACTGTGTATATACATATGTATGTGTATATATACAGCATATATGTTAATATACAGTATACCTATAATATATATTATATGTGTATATATACACAGTATATACATACTATAGATATATATATTAAAATATATATTTGGTTGTGACAACTTTTTCTGTCACAAAGCATCCAAATCATGAAACACCTTTGAGTGGTAAGTTACCTTTTATCATTTGCCTCTAAATTAGACACTCAGCAACTTTCACTTGGTATCACAGTGAACCAAGGGTACTTACCAATACCAGTCTTGCCTCATTGCAAGTTCCATTGTTTTAACTAGATTTGGTGGGAAACACAGATCTAACTTGGTATGAAAATTACCTAAAGACTGTTCCTTCTTCCTTGGCATTGGTTTCAGGACTAATGTAACTCCAATCATCTAGGAAGTATTTTAAAAATGCAGACAAATGGGCTCAGCACCTACCTACAGGTCGATATGTTAACTCAGCCTGTATAATAGTTCTTACCTATAATTTTTGTATCAGGCACCTCAAGCATTTGTTCTCAACTATTTGGCATTCATGAATAATTAATTAAATTATAGTCTTTTAAAGGTAAGAATACAAAAGAATAAAATCTTTCACCTAACTACTTAACAACAATTGGTGAGATTTTTATCATTCACAAGTATTTATGGTACACATATTTTGCAATTCTTTTATACCTAGTCTTTTTTGGACTCAGGCTATGATTTGATAACTGATAATGGCTTGCAAAACTTGAGTTCAAGTTTCCCAATCTAGCTTCATCTTAGCTGAAGTAAACTGTATTCTAAATGTCAAATGAGGGCATGTCATAGTGGGAGGGCCTCATTCAATTAAATAGGGCTCATCAGGGGCAAGTGTTCCCAGACTCCTGTGTAAGGGCGTTGAGGGCCATGGGATCCATGCCATTGTTCACCAGGGTTGTTGCTTTGTTAGATGGCGATAATTCTGTAATACCTTGCCCACATGGGTGATCTATTTCTATAACATTCTGAGCAAGTCAAAAGTGATTTCTATTGTAAAAGAAATCACTCACTTTATCAGCATTACACAGGTGACTTGACCTTAAACTTAGGTAATTATAATAATGAAAGAGCTAATACTACATTCACAAGCATATGCAGGCCCGCTCTCATTGCCTATTGTCTAGAAACCATTATGCTCTGTGTAGCTCTCTTTCTGTTCTTCTGTTTCCTTGGACCCCTTCCAAGATTCAGTCTGTTATTATTTAAACCCTCTCTAAATGTTGGTATGTTGGTATTTTTGTACTCTGCCTTGTATGACTTATGGATTTTTTTTCTCCTTCTTGGTGAGATATTTTCCATATCTATTCACAGGCATTATTCATCCCACATGCTGCAAATATAATGCCCACCTAATCAATCACCACTTCTGCATTTGAAAATAAAACCATTCTTTCTTTATTATATTAGGCAAATTAGTCAAATGAGTGTTTTCTAAAACTTGCTGCTTGTTTAGGGCCATTGGCTCTCAGCCGCTGTCTCTGTGGCTGTCTCCCTCTTTCTCTTCCTGTTTGCAAACAGTATCAGTCCGCTCCCTGACTCTGTCATCTGCTTTGATGATCACATATCCTCCCTCGGGAGCACCCCCTTTCCAGGGAGGCCCAGTGTATGGCCTGAAATTGTTAGAAGCAGCAGATTACCTCTCCTTCCCAGAGATGGATTTAAACAAGGAAATTCTTCAATTTGGTGGGGTTTTACTTTCAGAAAGCACAACCACCATACAATCAATATTAATCACTGAAAATTACAAAATACCCATTGTTGATGGCTTGCTGGAGGCAGAGTAGTAAAAAAAGAGAAGGAAAAAACGTGCAGCAGCTTACGTCCTTAATTCTTTCCTTACTAGCTCTTTTCCCGCTTGCATTTTCCTCAATTTTTCCATTTTAGTTTAATTTTAAGAGAGATTCTTTTGTTTGAAGAAACCAGGGTCTTTTTGTGCCAATCCCTCCAACATTTTTTGTCAATTAAGCTGGGGGGAGAGGAATGGAGGGAGGGGGAGAGAGAGAGAGAAAGGGAGAGAGAGGGAAATAGGGAGAGAGAGGGAAAGAGAGAGAGAGAGGGAGAGGGAGAGGGAGAAGGAGAGAGAAATAGTGAAGCATCTGCCACTACAAGAAGTCTTTTGGAAGCCTGTTAAAGTGAGCTTTAACTATTATTCTGGCAAAGCAAATGGCTCTTAGCATCTTAGAATTGTGGTTCTTTCTAATATATGTGTTTATAAGCAATTAAACTCCAGTTTTAGGGAAGACTCACTAACAGCATACATTATTTTAATAGACATACAGTACTACTTTAAACTGTCTTTGCCATCTGCTCATTATGATTATAAATGCAAGAAGAACATATTTTACATTAGCATCAGAAACTAGCATGATATTAGGGACTGAAATGCCCATATATGCTCTTTGTACAATACCGAATGCATCTGTGCCATTTTCTTTTTCTTTCTACAATGCAAATCCGAAACAGAAGATACTTGTTCCTTGTGGACTATTTCCTTACATGGAAGATAATTTTCAGAAGGGAAATTCATTAGGAGGGGATTTTGACTTACTATTTAACCAGCTATGCTTTTAAGACTCTATGAGCACCCGTGTCTGGCTCTGCCTGGCCCTATTTGGCTATCTTAGCTTCTAACTAATGAGGGAGAAAAAACAATACACCAAGGGCAGCAAATCGACTGTAATCTTCTTTAGTGTCCATCAGAGATACAATGCATAATGTATAATGAGGTAAGTGTTTCTTCTCTATAAATAAAATTTAAAATATGTGGGATGTACATGTATTGGTGAAATACTTAATACAGAGTTGAAAGGGATAGGCATATGCTCTGTTTTCATCTGCATCTTTATGGCTGGATGATCTCTCTTTATGGAGCATAATGTCATTCTAATGCTAGAAGAAGCAAGGATGGAGAGCTCAGCTCTATTTTGTTAGCCAGGCTAGTCACAGCCATTGAACAAACATATTTCTGTCACAAGAAATGGTAGAGACTTTCTTTTAAGGAGGATATCTTAGCTGAAGTCTGGCAATGCAGTCCAGAGGAGAAGATATTCAGGATGAGATAAAAGAAGTCCAGAAGTGATGCACATTTGAAAGAATATTTCTCCTCCCTCAGCAACAATCAATTTATCACTTGTGTAAACAGCTTATTTATGCTACATTTCAGGCCAACAAATTTAAGATTAAGAGAACTGTTCCCCTAGAGTATTTTAACTGTATTTCAGGGGTTTTCCCCCCATTTTGGTCATACTTTGTCAGTCTTGAATGATGAAGACATTCATGCCAGGATGAGAAATGTGGCACAGAAGAGAAGATGAACATCTCATAAGCCAAAAGTGACCCATCTAATCAACTCTACCCACTATGTAAACAGCAACTACATGGACTGCCCCCAAGCGGCAGGACCTAGACCAGCAATGGTCCTAGAGGATTCCCACAGGCAGAAAACAACAACAACAACAAATCAATCAACAAACAAACAAAACTCTCAAACACTTAAATTTCTGGCTTGGAATATTCTATCCTTGTGATTCTGTGACAGAGGCTGGCTGACTTCCTTTGTGTTAAGGGCTGTACTTTTTGACATTCAGACTCATAAGTGTGTGCAATGAGCTACCTCAATCTCAAGACCCAGTTCTTGAAAATCCTTCAAGTTACTCCCTCTTTAGAAATGTACAGTGGCACCCATAGCTGCTCTTTGACGTCCTGTGTAGTTCTTGGTTCACAAGATCACAAGATTCATCTGGTGCATCCCCTTGCTGATCCTCCCCATTCTTTCTAAAACGGTGAGGGGACCTTTGGATCTCACATGCAGCACATAAACGATCCCAGGGACACCCAGATCCTCTCTGGATGAACATCCCAAACTTTCACATTCTTCTTCAGCAATGCTTGTTGGTTTAGATATCCACTGGGTGGCCTCTTTTCTGAGTTTCAACAGAAAGCAAGACCTAAGTCCCCTCCAGGGCATCTGAGTTTCTATCACTTTGCCCTGTCTAGGGAACTAAGAGACATTGGGTCTTTTCTTATGGATCTAAGTAGTTTTTCGACCCCAGGCTTGTCACCTCCAAACTTCTCTGGCCTCTTTTCATGGGCCTGCCCTCCCCATCCTTCCTGCAAGAATCTTTCCCTGTCAATAGTTTTAGGAACATGGCTTGTGTAAGTACCCTGGATTCCCCTCACTTCCTATGATTAATTATAAACACTTTGCTCCTGTAATTTTGGGTCCCTGAACTCCATCAATCCTTTCTTCCTTCAACCACGTTTGGATCTCACAGATAAAAATGGCTTTCACAACTTTATTCTTGAAATAAGAAGAAATAGTGTCCTTTCCAACCTGGGGCTCTGGTCCATCCTTTCCTAAAAGAAGGATTATATTCTCCAAGAGATGGAAGTTTGCAGCGCAGCAAGAATTTGGGGAAGGAGAGGTAAGAATTACTCCACATAATAGTTTAAAATAATATTTACTTCACACATATTAAGACCTAGTCCACATTCCACTGTTGCTAATCTCACTGATTAGAAATGATTTCTAACACCTATGAATACCTACAGCCCTCATTCCCGGCTTAGAGTCTTACCTGCAGCTATTTCTCCCTTAAGTCTCTAAAGATATTGTAATCCCACCATTCTGCACCTTGCTTGTGCACAACAATTTGTGCACCTGGCAATTAGAAATTGGGCAACACAAAAGCTGAGGCCCAATAGGCAAAACTCCATTTTACTCTGAACTGCTTTCTAGTTGTTCCCCACAATAATTAATATTATCAGCATCCTGTTCATCCTTTCAGAAAATTCCTGTATGCATGTACAAGATATAAGTATGTAGATGCACAGTCTGTACATTTATGTATGCACATATAATCTCTGTGTATGTATATACTCCTGCTTCTGTACAAGAGTGAGCATTCACTATACGTTGTTGTGAACTACTCACAAAAGATTTTTTCCACTCAAAAAGAAACCTTGCATACCTTTCTATGTACAGCTGTCTTCAACAAGTGCTTGGTATTGTATTGTTGGAATGCTCCAGCAACAAATTCTCTATTGATGAACATTCTGATCAATTACATTAATAAGAACTTTTATCATAAAATTTCCTGAGCAAATGATATTGAGAAAGCAAGGTCTTAAGTTATGTTAAAATTGATGGAGTCAGGCCCCCACATCTCAACTCTACAGGACCTTAAAGGGGGATACTGGTTCTAATCTGTGTAGAAGAAAGTAATAGTGGGAAGCAGCTTTATCCAGGGCAATGAGGGACAAACAACACTCAAGGCTCCCCATGCAGTTATTGTTTATCTGTGTTGTTTATCTGTGTTCCCTGCCCAGTGATGGCTCAATTCAGTCCAAACACCTACTCTCCTCTGCCCTAGCCCTTGAGTTTGAAAGGCCTGTGGGATTAGTGTGACCTGCCACTGGAGTCCTCAGACCCTCCTGACTCTGTTCTCCTTAACACCATGCCTCCCTTCTCAGCCTGCTTCCTTCCTGGTATGAAAGAAGCCATCATTTCTATCCACGCTGTCACTTATTTTCTATCAGTCTTGTGAGAATTGTTTTTCTGAAAAGTTCTTGTGTTGGCCAGGTGGCTTGGACTTTGTTGATTACATTAGAGATCCTTTTACAAGTTCATTGAATTTTTAGTTAAGTCATGTTCCTTTTGCAGATTGTGAACCCAGGCTCAGCCAATCTGAGCAGAGGGGCGGAGCCTGCTGGGTTAGAGATAAAAAGGGAGCAGCCAGCTTACTTACTCAGCTTGCTTAGTTGTTGGATTTTGGCTGATGATGCAACCTTCTGCAGAAGTTAACTTTGTCTTATCGAATCCATTTTGAGTTGGTGTCCTTATTCCTATGCAACACCTGAACGTCCTGATCTTGGGTCTCACATTTGCTCATACACAAAGCTCACTTGGCCTCTAGAAGCCAACCCCTCCTGTTTAGAGAGACTCCTCTATGGATTTCAAAGCTCTCACTCACTTGGAGTGAGTGCAGCAGTCCCACTTCTCCAGCTGGCTCCTCCCCTTGGCCTTTGTTGGCTTCTTTTTAGGCATATCCGCTCATGCTGTTGGAAGGCTGGAATTAGTACCCACTTCTCTATTCATCCCTCTTGCTAGATGACTTCTACTACAACTTTCTAATGTGAGTGAATGAAGAAAACACCTCAGGACTGCTCTCCTGCTTACTAGGTGTAGCATTAAGTTCTACTTGTTCTACCTGAGCCGGTCTGAGTCTCTCCATGAGTTGAGTTGAGTTGTAAATAGGGGAAAGTTGCAAAGGAACACCTAGCCCATAGAATAAAAACATAGTTACTCTTATAAGCTTATGTGTGTCATAAGCTTCCAAAATTCTAATTTGAATAAAAACACAATTGTGTCACTAGCTCCTTTGCCGTTGCTGAGGAGAAAGAATGAACAAAGACCAGAAGTGACCACGCCAGGTACATCCAGCTGTGGCCTATTGCTGCCCCCTGCAGTCCACCTGCAAAGGTATTCCTCATAAAAGGCAATAACAAAAGGGTCACCTACCAGGAAGATGAGAAATTGAGTTAATGTGGTGGCTTCTGGCCAACATGGTTACTGAGTAACTGAACTTTGGCTGCTCTGAATGGCAGTCAAATTCACATTAAACTTCAAAAACTTAGGAGAACAGCAACAACAAAGATGTAGAATATCTCAATAATTGTAAGTTGACTATATGTTGAAACAAAAATTTGGATAGATTGGGTTAGCTTTATTATTAATATTTTATCAAAAAACTTACTGTATCTCATTCCTTTTTTTTCATGTGGTCACCAGAAAATTCAAATTACATAAGTAGCTTATATTATATACCTGTTAAGTAAGTCTGGTTCAGAAAACATGGTGGCTGAGGTTTTAGATATTTTAGTGACATGATGTCTGTCAGTAAGTCCTGAGAAGTTTCCATTGTTGAATGAATTTATTCTAGGAATGAAAAATCCCATAGTATAATAGTCTTTAGAAGCCAGACCCTGATGGAGGTGTGGTTTTGTCCTATAAGCATGAATTTAGTTTCTGGAAACTTTCTGCTCTTTTATATGACTGACACCAACAGAGCGCTGTATGTGCACCTTGCACAACTACACAGCAATGAAGGCATGAGCAGAAACGAAAATCTCCCTATCTGTAGTAGTTAACACAGACCCAAATGATTTATTCTAATAATACTGTAGTTCTATCATTCTACTAGAGGTGTATACAAATTATGAGAAATGGTCATTTCTTTGGAGCCAGGCTTGATGAATTAAATCCATAATTAAACCAGTATTCTAGAAGAAGGGATGCATCTCGGGCAATGACACTGGTTATCTTTTGTGGCTTATAAACAAGACTAGCCCCAAACATGTAGGAAATGTAATCTTACTATTCATTTGAATAAGTGTATCATTTATCCTCCCCCAAAATGATCACTTTGAAGAGCATAGTACTTGTTTTATCTTTTAAGTGCAAATGAAACTCCACACCTATGTCCTGTTTCCTATGATTCCTCCTCAGCCCGACTTCCCACGAGGCAGCCAGGTGGGCTTTAGGTAGGAGCAGGGATGACCAGGGGTGACACAGCTCCCTGGGGTTGGAAAGCATCTTTAGTAGGCTGGAATGGAAGTCAATAAAGGCTGCCTATGTGCCTCCTCTGTCTCCCTAGAGAAATCCCTCTCATCCAGGCCACTTTAACCAGTCCTGTTAGACACTTAAGAAATGTCTCAGCTGGGTGCTAATGACTCACATCTATAATCCTAGCTACATAGGAGGCTGAAATCTGGAGGACTGAAATTTGTAATTAGTCTAGGCAGGAAAGTCAAAGAGACTCCATCTCCAAAATAATCAGCCAAAAGCAGAGCTGGAGGCATGGCTCAAGTGGTAGAATACCAGCCAAAGCAGGCAAGCTAAGCAAATACAAGTTCAAAACTCCAGTGTCACACACACACACACACACACACACACACACACACACACACACTGTCTCTTATCCTAATACTTATATGAAATTCTATAGACTACTATTGTGTAACTTGTAATCTTTGCTATTTGAATGAAAATATTCTGAAAGAGGAATGACTTTGGTGTTGAAGACAGGCTCAGAAGTAACATGCTAATCTTAGCAGCACACCTCTAATGGAGGGCTCTGACCAAATGGGGAAGGGGAAGTAAAACTAAGCTTCACGGTCCAGAATTACAGACTTGTCTGGTTGATGTGTGGTCATACAAACATTTTCTCATGCCAGCAAATGGCCACAACATCGTACAGAGTGGCCGGTCAACTCCAGAGCAAACCATTAACCACATTAGAGAAAATAGCTCTGGAGAGGTATTGCTCAATGGTTTTAACTTCAAAAGATGTCACGAAAAGAGCCACAAATTATTATTGCTGACAATTTGTACAATTTGTCCCTGGTGAAATGTGTGTGTCCCTACACTGCACCATTTTACATAACAATATGAAGTATTAAAGGGGAAAAAAACGTTTTGTAATAAACAGCAGTTTTGCTGATTGCGGCTGATTATGTTAAGCAGCTTGTACTGTGGGTGCAAGAGGGGACTTAATAGCGCCTATAACTAATCCTCACAACTGACCTCTCCCCTCCGCTGATGAAGCCTATTCAAAAACCTGCTACCCTTTGCTCATCTGCACATCGTATATTTCTGAACTGTTTTGATCATGCATATATTTGCTAACTTTGTTGTGTACAGGATTTGTGTGTGTGCATGTATGTGTGTGTTTAAAAATATATAATATGTGAACAAAGATTCCTGCTACGACTGCATGATGCATTATTAAACGAACTATATGAGCAGCCAAAATAATGCATACTCTTGCCACTCTTCATACCTGCCAGTAAGTCTTTAATTCTAACTAAAGATCATCCCTTCGTTGCTTCAAATCTAGTGGAAGAAAGAGAATGGAGAATTTTTTTTTTAACTCCAACTTTCAAATAAAGGTAAAGACATCTTCCTGGGAGGAATGTCATACTGGTCATTTCATCAGCTTCGATGGCTGGTACTTAGAAGCAAAGTGCTATTCAATCATGAAGCAATTTCGTTTTTTTTTTTTCCTGATAAAAGTTTTGATTTAAAATGGGATTTCATAGAGAACATTTCAGAGTGGAGAGGAACCCTCGATGAGTAAGTGCAGATAAATATGTAAGTACCTATGTGTGTTGATAATTTAGAGTTGGCTCATTGCTTGTTCCCCAACCCAGAGGTATTTACAAAACCACTAGGGGAATTGGGAGTGAGGGGGAGGGAAGAAAAGCTTTAAAACCAGAGGCTTTCATCTATCTAGATTATGCCAATCTCATCATGGGTGGGGAGGGGAATAAAACAAAATAAAGACAGAGAGGGAAAAAAAAGTATCATCAATTCACAAAGTAAAGTGTCTGAATGGAGGAAGAGGTGAATTCAGTACATCAAGGTCAGGAAAAAAGAGCACCTTTCCAGGACACAAATGCTAGCCGAGCTGAGCTAATAAATATTTCCTGCGGGACTCCAAGCGGGTTGCCACCAACAAAACAAAAATCCCTAGGGGGCAGTACATAATTAACAATTTGAAGATGTGGCTGCATGGTATTGCCTCAAAAGGAACCAGGGAATCCTGCTACCCTGAAAGCATAAAGGCGATTTCCCATATGACTCGCTCTAAATGTCATGGTTCCCCAGGGGCAGAGACACACCAGCCTTTACCCTGGGCTGGCCCTGTGCCTGCCCTGAGTGTCCTTTGCCTATGATTTTGTATCAGCTCCATCAAACTTGTCTCTCTGGTCTCAGGAAAGCACTGAGCATCTTTAGGAAAGCAAATGGATATGTGATCTGTTAACAAAGAAAAAAAAAATCAGGACCATGAGAAGAATGCCATTTAGACAGGGGCCTGAGTGATGAGACTGAGAACAGCAGCGATTTCTAGAAACATCCCAGCTTCAGTTAAACTGGACACAGGAATGAAAGTGAAAACTCGGTACAGGGGAGGGGGAGGGTGTCTTAAGAAGATGTAGATGTGGTTTTAAATTCTCTTTGGTGCCTTTTACGACCAAGTAGATTTTGGAAGGAGGAAGAGATTACTTGCCAGAAGGAAAAGACAGGACAGACAAACACTGGAATTTTTTTCATCTTGGAGGGGTGCAGGCAATTTTGAAAAGAGCAATTAGCAATGTCTTCAATCTCCAGATCCTTCTGCCACTGGACTTTAGGGGCCATGTGAACCTCCACTCAGCCACAGATCTGGGTGGAAGGAAGACACAGCCACCCAACTGTGACATGCAAACCCTGTGCTCCATGGGACGTTTCTAGGCTTCTCTGTGTCTAGGCTCCTCATTTGCCAAGTGACTTTAGCTCACTTGCCACCTGCCTACCTAATCAGAATATTGTGAGGGTTAATGAGATTGCGCTCACAGAGTGATTGCTTCATCATATAACTCCAAAGTATTATTATTCACCATAAAGACACAGCTGCAATAGTGTATATTGTTACGTACCAGACACGATGCTGCTATTTTTAGCAACTTCAAAATGAGGGTGTCTTAGAATTATACAGCAGAAGGGACCTGGTGTTAGTACCTGCCCCAGGCTGTTCTAATGCATGTGAGCATGGAGGGCTGACTGCCTAGTTGGGTCTTTCATCTTAGGCAGGGGAATTTTCTGTTCCTTTCCAGAGAAGGGCATGGCTGGCTAAGAGCTCTTGCTTAGATCTGAAGTCTACCTTCTGTTTTAACTTTAAAAAATCACCCCCTTTTTTTATTGATGTGTATATGGACCTGTATTTACCAACTTGGTGATATAGTACATAGTAAATACACCCTCAACAAACTGTATTGGATAGACTCGGTCGTTTGTAACCATGTAGCAGAAAGGACTCTATTCCCAGTAACCTTCATTCCAAGTGTGTAGGGGGCGTGGAGGAGGAAGGTCCTGTGGGTCTCCTGAGATTCTAGGAAGACAAAAGACATAAACCTAGGAGTCTCAAGGGAGCTCGGGACTAAGGCATGTCTGTCTCTATTTAGAAAGAAAGGCATTTCACCTTCTTCTCCCTCAGCACCTCTTAAAACTCTACTCTTCAGGCTAAGATCTAAATGCTATCTCCCACCCTCAAATTTATATATTGAGCCAGGAACAGGTAGCTTACATCTGTAATCCTAGCTACTCAGGATTGAAGTTCAAAGCCAGCCTAGGCAGAAAAGTCAGTGAGTCTCTTATCTAATGAACCACACAAAAGCCAGAAGTTGAGCTGTGACTCAAGTGGTAGAGTGTTAGTCTTGAGCAAATGAAGCTCAAGAACAGTGCTCAGGCCCTGAGTTCAAGTCCCAGGACTTGCACATACAAAAAAAATTATATACTGAAATATTAGCTTTCAAAAATGACTATATTCAGCAGTGGGGATGTTGGGAGGTAATTACATCATGAGGGCGCAACCTACACATGCGATTATAAAATACACATTTGGTCTTTGTCCATTTCTGGCATACAGCTGCTAAAAATCCTAGACAGTGTCTCTTCTATGCTAATGAGTTGGCTGATGGTGGTAGCCAGGCTGATGACAGCATGGGAGACTAGAGATTGGAACCCCCACCCTCCAGGAGCTGAGGTGAACTGACCACCCATGGCAAAGGATTTAATCAGTCACGCACAGGTAATGAAGTCTCTTGCAGAAACCCCAAAGGACTGGTCTGGAGAGCTTCCCACAGTGGGGGATGGGATGGCTTCCTGAGGGCCGTGCCTGGAGGGGGCCATGGAGGCTCCATAGCCCATCCATCTCTTCACATGCATCCTTGGTAATCTCCTTCATAATAAATTGGTAAACACCAGGAAGTGTTTTCAGGAGTTCTGGGAGCCCAGCAAACACTGGGAGCCCAGTGAACGGAGTTGGGGGAAGCTTAGCATAGAGTCAATCAGTCAGAGGCACAGGGGGAACACCCTGGGGCTTGTGGCTGGCCTCTGAAGTGGGGGAGCAATCTTAGAGACCCATCTCTACCTGTGAAGTTCCATGATCTCTCTAGGTAAAGTGTCAGAATGGAGTGGGACCAGAAGATGCCCAGCTAGTATCCTTTTCTACAGAATCGATTGCTTGTGCCCTGTGTGCACCCCCCTGCCACACCCCGTGTCAGAAGTAATCTGTGTTGTGGGAACATCATATCAGGAGAAACTGAGTCCCAGGTGGTTTGTCATTCTATCTCAACCCACCACTCAGGGGATCCCTTAGCTGGGTGTCCCTTGCTTACACCTATAATCCTAGCTATTCCAAAGGCTGAGATCTGAGGATCGTGGCTCAAAGCTGGCCAGGGTAGGAGCATCTGTGAGACTCTTGTCTCCAATTAATCACCAAAAAGCCACAAGTGGAGTGTTGCTTAAGTGGCAGAGCACTAGCCTTGAGCACAAAAGCTCAGAGAGAGTGTCTAGGTGCTGGGTTCAAGCCCCAGGACTGGCACACAAAAATAATTAATTAACTAATTAATTAATTAAGGATCCCTTGTAGGAGAATATGACTAACTATTTTCATTGTTTTCTTATTCTAAGTATCTTGAAAATAGAAATTTACCCTGTCATTGTTTCTTTCATGGCCCTAGAATTATGGACATAATATCATATTTGTATATTTGTGTACTGCTTTACATTGACAAATGCACTTACTCTCCACAACAACATGAGTTAGCAATGTAGATTTTTTTTTTAATAGGTAAAGAAAATAAAGTAGTTTAAAGAAAATAAGCAGCTTACTCACGTTCAGACTAATACCAGCTGATGGGATGAAAATAGAAACTGGTTCCCTTCCAATAAGATTTTTAAGATTTGGGGATTTTTGTTTGTTTGTTTTTTGTGTGCAGGTACTAGGCTTGAACTCAGGACCTGGCTACTGTCTCTGAACTTCTTTTACTCAAGGCTACCTCCGCTTCTGGTTTTTTGTTTGTTTGTTTGTTTTGGTAGTTAATTGGAGATAAGAGTCTCTTGGATTTTCCTGCCAGGGCCAGCTTAGAACCACAATCCTCAGATCACAGGCTCCTGAGTAGCTAGGATTACAGGTGTGAGCCACCAGTACCTGATAAGATTTTAAGATTTCTAGTAATAATTCCTAAGCCATCCATAAGGTTCCAGATCTTCCAGGATCCTCTTTGTTCATTGGTGGATGGAGTCTCTAAGCTGAAACACAGGATCTGCCTTCCAAGTCTTCCTGCACCCCTTCCCTAGGCTGAACGCTTCTTCATGCCTGAGTTTTGGAGTTGGTGCTTGGTAGGACCCTCTGTTTTTTACGCTTAGGACTTTAAGCCTAAATCTAAGTTCAGACTCTAAATTCTGTTTTAGGAGAAGTTGGGACTAACTTGAGGGTTCTCATCATCACTTGGTTTTTATAACTACTGTGACCCCAAGAGAGCATCTACAGGCTGAGTTCCTTATCTGTCTGTCTATCTCTCTGCTGTCTGTCTGTCTTTCTGTCTGTCTGTCTGTCTATCTATCTATCTATCTATCTATCTATCTATCTATCTATCTATCTATCTATCTATCTATCTATCTGTCTATCTATCTATCTTGACTTACATTCTAATGTTTCAATAAGGAATAAAGTCAGTAGCATTTTCCTTCTTTACAAACCATTTGTGGTGGTTAACCAAGTGAATTTAGGATGGTTAAATCTGAATCGGGGGTATACTTTTTTTTCTTGTGGTTGTTTTGTGTTGTGGTGTGTTTTTTTTTTTCCTTTCTTGGAGCTGAGTTTTATGAGACTGTGTCCTTGACTTGCCAGCCGGGCTCAGTGAAGGGGCAGAAATGGAGAGGGAGAGTCAGTCTTGGGTGCTGCCCATGTGGGTACTCAGAAAAGCTTGACTTTGCAAATTCTCGGGCTACATGTAGGAAGAAAGGTGATACAAGTATTATCACTGAGTTAACTGTTTATCCTTGAGAAACCCACCAGAGCTCTGAAAACAACTATTTTCCTGGCCCAATAGGTCTCACTTTCTCTGTTGCAGAGCAACTGGATCTACATTTCGCTTCTCCTTTTCTGCAGTTCACCTTTTCTTCCAAGGTTTGACATTCTGTTGTTGCACCACTAGGGGAGCCATAGTCCTGAATTGTACATTGTTTTGTCAGTTTTTCAGTTCATTCCTGCCAACAGTGCTCAAGGGTGTGGGGTCAGTGGAGAATAATATAAAATCACTTTAAAACTGTATTAGAGACATTTACATTGTGTAACATAAATTACAACAAGAATCAAAATAAACATTGAGTGCTTACCCAGGACCAGACTGAGCATGGGTACTAGATTTTAGTGTCTATATCTACATCTGTATCTATCTATTCACGTGTGTGTGTGTGTGTGTGTGTGTGTGTGTGTGTGTGTGTTAGTTTTACTTTCCAAATGCAAAAATTGAAGCTCAGAAAGCTGAAATGTGGCCTACCCAGAAAGCTTCACACATCTTTTACCACACTGGAGGGCTCCAAAAGGAGACAAAAAAAGACACTCAATCTGAAATACAGATATCTATCTGACAGAGCAAAGAATGGTATTCTGTCTTTTGGCACATGCACCAATTTTCATTGTAACACCCTTCTGGTTCCATGCATCTGAGAACCTTTATCCAGAGCCCACCTTGGGTATATGATTGCAGAGACGAGCCTCAACCTATGTGATTGGAGACACAATCCTCACCTACTGAAAGGCCCTATTGTCTCCAGCAGGAGCTGAAGCTGCCCCAAGATGGAACACATAAAAGTGAACCCAGAGGAAGAAGCCACCAGTACTAATGGATTGAATTCTCTTCTAGAACAACAAAAACTCCAGGCCAAGGGTTCTAGACACTCAATAGAGCTAAGATCACCCTAGCATGTGTTCTAGCTTCTTGAGTCTTGAGGTTTCCTGACCTACCTCCATGTCTCCTAGACACCTAGTGTCTCTGCCTCTGAAACTTATCCCTTATAACTGTTAGCCTTGGTTCACTTCAAAGATGCTCATCAGACAGTGCTCTTATTCCATCCGCTTTAATGTGGCAAGGTAACTCTAGGGCTGTTTTGAGGTATGGGGTGGTAGTAGTAGGAGCTGCTGCTTATGCCCTTCTTTGCTATAGCCCTTGCTTATCCTCTTTAACTCTAATCCAGTGGGATTTCTTAAGGAAGTTGGTGTTCACCACCCTAGACCTCTTGGGAAGACTGATTCATTCTGATGGGCTATGAAGTCATGCACGATGGCCAGGTCCAAATGAGCAGTACTCCAGCATCCACTGATTAGGGTGTGCCAGGTGGGTCTACAATATCTTCTTCCATATCCTCTAACTGCTACTATTCCAGTGACACTGGGAGTGAGAAGGTGATGATAATGTCAGAACAAAATCTGACAGTACTGGCTTCTATACCCAGCTCATTCTCCCATCAAGACAGAATTAAAAGTTTTCTCTTGCCAGGGCTATATTCATGGAGTCTGCCTGGAGTTACTGGTTAAAGGAGACAAGAGAATGCGAGACTCACAGCTGTGGGATCCAAGGAAAACCAGAGGTTCACTCAGGAACCAAATGATTCATCTCTGGAATGTGATCCATTTGCTCAGCTCCTTGGAAGTTCTGTGGGCACTAATAAAGGTTCTCAGATGCATGGAACCAGAAGGGTGTTACGATGAAAATTGGTGCATGTGCCAAAAGACAGAACACCATTCTTTGCTCTGTCAGATAGATATCTGTATTTCAGATTGAGTGTCTTTTTTGTCTCCTTTTGGAGCCCTCCGGTGTGTGAAGCTTTCTGGGTAGGCCACATAATTGCTGAATGCATGCTTTATCTCCTTTTAAAATCCAAGTGAATAATAATACAGCTGTGAGTCACAAAATGACCGGTGTTTGTTCTAAGAAGGTGTCATTGGGTGACTTCATCACTGAAAGAGCATCATGGGATCTTACACAACCTAGATTATAAGAGCTATCATTTGATGTGGTCTCTTGGCGTAATCAACATGCATGGGAGAGAGGGGAGTCTTTCAGCTCAAGAAATGCAAAAGAATTAATCAAGTCTCCTAATTCTCACCTATTATAAAAAAATCAACTCAAAATAGACAAAGATCTAAAATGATGAACCCACAGGGAAATACTTTAAGACACTGGAATGGTAGAGGATTATTTGGACTCTAACAGCACAAGAAACAAAAGCAAAAATAGACAAATGGGATAACATTGGACTAAAAAGCTTCTGTACAGTACAGCAGGAGGATCAATGAGCCAAGTAAAAACAACTTAAAATAGAGAAAATATTTGCAAATCATATACCTAAATTAAGGGTTAATGTCAATAATACATAAGGAACTCTACAAATCAAAAAAGCATATTAGAAAATGAGCAGTAGAAGGATTGGGATTGGGGGGGAGAGGGGAGGTTGGGAAGGGATGTGAAGGGTAAACAAAGGAGGAGGCTGCAATGCTTGGTAAGAAATGTACGCATTATCCTGCCCATGTGATTGTAACTCCTCTGTACAGTATGTTCACAAATAAAATAAAATTAAATTAAAAAAAAAGAAAATGAGCAGTAGATGAAAATAGACATTTTTCAATAAAGATATCCAGATGGCTCACAGGTATACGAAAGTAACCTGCTTACCATCATTATCATCTGGGAAATGCAAATTAAAACCACAGTGAGATATCACCTCATTTCAGCAAGAAAGGTTACTATCACAGAGACAAATGATAACAAGTATGAGGAGGATGTGAGGAAAGGGAACCCTTGCATACTGTTGTGAGAATGCAAACTGTTACAACCATTATGAAAAAAAAACCAGAATGGAGATAATTCAAAAAATTAAAGCTAGAACTACCATAGGGTCCAGCAATTCTACTTCTTACCACAGTATGTGTAACCAGTGATCATGAGAGTAATATATTGAAGAGACATCTGCACTCCCACATTCATTGCAGCAATACTCAGAATAGCCAGCGTCTATCAACCAATGAATGGATAAAGAAAAGGTGGTATACACACAAAAAACACTATGCAGCCATTAAGAGAATCAAATCCTGCCATTTAGGACCTCATGGAGAGCACTGTGTTTAATGAAATAAGCTAAGCACAGCTAAGCACAGAGAGACAAATACCACAGTCTTACTTACATGCATAACCTACTAAGGTTGATCCCATAGAAAAGAAGAGTGGGAAGCTGGGTATTGTAGGGAGTTTGGAGGTATGGGTGGATGCTGAGATTCAAAGAAGAAGGAATGGTGAGAGAAGATGTAGGTGGGATGTTCTGGGATCCACAAATTGGTTGATTTGAGCCTCAAATGCTGGGTAGATGATTAAAAAAATAACTCACATATCATAATATCCACCCTTTCCAAGTGTGCAATTTACAGACTTGTGTAATCATTAAGATAATCTAATTTCAGAATATTGTCAACCCCATACCTCTTAGCAGTCATTACCTGTCCTCCTCACCCCCCACTGCCTGTCGATCACAACTCTACTTTCTGACTCGGTGGACTAGTTGCATGATTTGTGCAGAATTAACAAGGGAACCAGAGAATACAGAATGCTTTTATCTAAGGTAAAATTCACATATAGTGAAGTGCACAGATCTTAAGGGTATACTTACTTCTGCCAATGACTTCTAGCAACAGTCTATTCGTTATCACTTGTGTGAATGCATTATGTTCTGTTTGTATCCTTCTGTTGGTGGACATTTGAGTTATTTCTAGCATATGAATAACTACAAACAAAGTAGCTGTATACTTTTCATATATGGCTTTTTATGAATTATACTTTCTTTTGGGGGAAGGGAATATCTTGCAATGGAATTGCTGATCAGAGAGCTACTAATGTACACACACAGAGATGTGCATGCACACACATTCACACATACATATTTATAAGAATATGCTCCATCAGAATTGAACCTTGAGAAAATGAATTTATCTGCAGTATACAAGAATTAGGAATGGGCGTTAGGAAAATCTGGAGAGATGGTCCCTGTGGATAAAATCTGGTAAACGAGTGGAAGAAACAAGTTTAACACCTGCTATTTACTGGTTATCAACTTGCTAAGACATTTTTAGACTTCAGGAAGACAATGGCACAGTAACTGAATGGTCATTATTGGTAGGAAATAACAAAGGTTTGGTTTTAGACAGGTTGATCACTGTCTCCTAATTCACAGTCAATTCCCAGCACCTCTCAGAGCATATGGTAGGAAGTTTTAGAATGGGTGTATTGGTAACAACCGCTGCATACTTAGAAAGCATGAGACAGTGAGGAGAGAAGGTGGACCCTGACACAAGCTCATACCAGAAATTAGCCCACTTACTGGACTGGTTGATTAGATTAGTTACTTGGGTAATGAAGTGGAGAATTGTATTCATCAGAAATTCTCCTCTAGCACTGCTCCCAGGGCATGGTTCTCAGTCCCCCCTGTCCCCTGAGGGAATCTCCTGGAGCTCCCAGAACATGTTTATTCAAAGGAGTATGTATGGACTCAGAGAGCACAAGAAGATTGTTGGATTAAAATGCAGGAAATGTGGGTAGGATCCTTGTCAGGGACTCTGCTGATTGTGACCAATTTTGATCACTGCTTTCTTGGTTGCCTTATCTGTGAAATGGGAATAATAACCATGCCTGTTCATTTCCCAAATCAATCAGTCAACCAATCATACAATCAAGACACTTTCAATGCCAAATGTTTTTGAAAAAGACTGACCATAATTTGCTATAACAAAAGAGCATACAAATCGTTCAGCTTGTCTTTTAAGGTTTTCTAGGCCTTACCAGTCCAAATTGTCTTCTTGTTCATTGTCCCTCTACTTGATCCACAAACACCTGCTGGACACACATCCTGTACTTGCCCCTGCCATGTTGGTGTTTACCTGTGTCTGAACCACAAGTCCTTCCAGCCCTTCCCCCATGCTGCGTCTCACTCCCATTACAGACTCAAACCAATCCCATAGGAAGTACACTTCTACAAATTCCTGGGGCAACTGCATAGACATGGGCACTGTTGGCTTTAAACGTTAAACTCTCAGTATCTTAGCTTCTATGACTCTTTCTTCTCTCAGTAGAAGAGGTACGCCCACCCTTCATTTTTACAATTCCCACCACATCAGTCCCTTGAAGTAGAAAGTATTTGTATGTAAAGTTTATTGACAAGTTGGGGCAATAGAGAGAGGTTTATATTTGCTGTGACAAGTCTGCACAATATTAAAATGTGTCCACAGCTTCATCTTCAAAGTTCTTTGGCTACCTTGCTTTAAGAATAGCTTATGGAGAACCTTTTCTCCAGAACCAGAGCCTCTGCCCTTTGACCTATGTCCCCTCTCCTTTCTTCCTTTTTTCCTTTCTTCTTTCCTTTCCTCTCCTCAACCTCAAATCTCTCTAGTCAGTTCTTTGTGGCTGTCTACTTCTACACATTGGCTATATGGGAGTTCATTTTCACTCCTGGAACTGCTGAGCTGTCAAGTTTTTTTTTTTTTTTAACTGAAGGAAAAATAGTTCTCTGTGCCTCTCTGTCTCTGTGTCTCTGTCTCCATGTCTCTCTCTGTCTCTGTCTGTCTTGATTTGTCTCCTGTCTTTTTTGCTTGAACTCGGGGCCTGCATGCTGTCCTTAGTTGTTTTTTGTCTTTTGGGTTTTTTGGCTGAAGTTTCAGCCATTTCAGCCACACCTCCACTTCCAGCTTTTTGGTGATTAATTGGAGGTAAGAGTCTCACAGACTTTTTCCTAAGTAGTCTCATCTTGAACCTTAATTCTCAGATCTGAGCCTCCTGAGTAGCCAGGATTACAACATGACCCACCAGCACCCAGTTCTCTCTTTATAATGATTTCCCAGCTTTCAAAATATTTTTCCTTCCTATTACATCAATTATGGCTATCTATGATGATGTCTTACAGGCCCTCCTGGTTGCATGCTTCCTTCAGGTAAGGCTTATTTGTGAAGTTATTCAGCATGACACGCAATGCCTTGCATAGAGCCTCAGTAGTAAATGAATGAGTAATTAAATGAATGGAAACAGGTGTAGTTTCTATAATTAAAAATACCTCAAAACTAAAACTAAAAACAAAACAAAACCAAAAAAATTCAACACCAAACAAGCTACCAGAGTAGAAGGAATAGAAGTTAGACGCACTAGGTTTCCATGGCAGGAATTCACATGACTCCATCATTGCAAGAAGAGCTCAATAGAGCACACAGAGAGCTGCTTCTGACCCTGACCTAGTGAGCAGGAAGCCCTAGTGGGCCAGGTTGATGCTGGCTGCCTGCTGTGCCTGTTCTCAGAAATGGGAGTGGGTTGCCCTTTTTCTCAGAGAGCTGCTGACCTTGGGTTGAAGGGGGACAATGTCTTAACTATTACCAGTGAGATCTAGAACTGTGCCTTTGACCAATGGGATTTGTCCTCCCCTTCCCACATATTCCCTGCAGTGAAATCAGAATTGTCACAAGGAGCACAAATTCAGAGCAGAGTCACAAATATTTTTCTTCGCATTGATTGGAAGCATGAAACGTGTATTTTATTACAAACACTCTTCACCCCTTCATCTTAGGGGAAAAAATGGGAAAGTGAAAGGTTATGGCTTGAGTATCAATGAAAGAGGCTGTATAACAAAGAACATGTGCTTGAAGTAACATTGAACTTGAAGTCCTTCAGTTTTGAATGTTAGAACAACATAATAGTTGTAGAGCTGTATGGTTCACTATGAACTCAAGATGTGCATGCTCTGAAATGTCTCAATATGCCCACACCATACAAATCATGGCTGCTCTATCTACTTCATGGATGAGGGAGCCCAGAACCCATAGAGGCCAATTTCCTCCATCTCATGCCTAGCAAGTGGCAAATCTGAAACCAGTAGCCTATCTTCTGACTCCAAATCATGTTTGTTTTGATCACAATCATGCCATCTGCCTGTAAGAACTATAGATCCTCATCCACACATCACACCTTCAGAGTTCTAGAATGTAAACATCCACAATGATTGGCTTAATGGGTGCTATGATGGTGTTAGCAGTAGTAAAGTCATGTTTTTAGGAGTAGTGATGATCTGTGTACTTCACTTGTGGCAGATGACTTGGGGTAAGCAAACCTAGAGTGTGTAGGACCTGATCTAAGATGAACACCTAGCGGTTGGAAAGCTAGAAGAGAAGAAAGTAGGCTAGTGCTGCCTCTGCTGCCTTCCAGTGCTTCTCCCTGGTTTATGTGCTGTCAAGTGATCACAGCAGGAAGGCCAGGTCTTATGTTTTAGGGTGTGACTGGTATGACTTCATCTAGCCTCTACTATCTGCTTTGGGTAAGTGACTTAGCCTCTCCAAACTGTACTTTCCTTTTTCCCATCTGAGAAGTGGGGATATGTTAGAATTATTTGGTTGTAAGCAACGGAACCAGACTCACTAATGCAGAGTATTGTATTAAGATGACCTTGGTTCTTTCTCAGAATCAAAGGGAAGAATAGAAATTGGCAAACCCACAGATCCAGATGGCTGCGGAAGCACTTGCTTGTTGGCACTCTGACATCAGAACAGCTCTACCTGAAACCTTCACCACCATGGTGTTATGTGAAACAAGCTTGATGGCCAAACTCACATGAAGGGCCCATTTGTTGCCTGTGGAGTACTATAGGGCCCTTGGCTAAAATATCTCTCCCTCAAGAACTACATGCAAGGGAGGAGGAAGATGCACTCAGAGAAATAGTAGAGAGAAGATTAGGGGGAAAAAGACAAAAACAAAACCACACACACACAAAACCCCCACAGGAATGGGCCAAGCACTGATCATGCACACCTGAAATCCTAGCTACTCAGGAGACTGAGATCCAAAGGATCACAGTTTGAAATCAGCCATGGCAAAAAAAAAAATTGAGAGGCTCCATCTCCAAAGTAACCAGTGAAAGACAGGGCTGGAGGAATGGCTCAAGTGGTAGAGTACCAGCTAAGCAAGCAAACCTAGCAAGCCCCAATTCCTGAGTTCAAACCTTGGCATTGGCAGAATTGTTTTTAAGAAAAAGAAAGAAAGAAAAGAAGAGTAAAACAGATTTTACTACAGGAATAAAAAAAATACTAATACTTCACAGATTGTTTCCCAGGATTAAAATTTAAAGGGCTTGATAGGATGTCAGCCACACAATGGGTGTTGATAAATGCACATTGTTGTTACAAGTCTGGAACAGAAGTGAGTTGAGAAGGAACAAGAACAACCCAAGGAGAAAAATACATTAAAAGAGAAAAGGCTGAACAGGTGGCTTTGGCGGGGCAAAGACAGGGATCTCCTCCTCCCCGAAACCATGACCACCCCTAAAATGCCATGAAATCTGTTCTGAATGCTTTCAGTTACGTGAGCGTTCTATTTTGTATAAAAAATGCCAAGAATGTGAAGGCCCTAGGAAGCAGTAAATTGACAACAACCAAACACTGTTTCACTGACTAAACTGACTGACAGATACACAGACACATCTGAATAGAGAACAAATGGCCATAGAGGTGACATATACATGATTCATTTTTCAGGATATCCAGTTTTTACAATCTAAGGAATGAGAGGAATATTTTATTGTTATTACAATGGAATCATTTAAAAATTACAGTAAGATGGTTTTCACTTATTCTGCTATAACCTGAATGAAATGTATTGGCAATTAACAATTATATTCTGATATTTCTGCATACCACACTAACTAAAATGAACATTAATATTTATATGTTACCTCTGCTGTTACAGACTGGACCTGATCTGGTCCCAGAGCCCTCATTTCTCTACCCCTCGAAACATAAATGGGAGTTGCAAGTGAGTATCTGAAGGCACATTTTCAACTGCTGTAGTTTGTCATTCTTAGAGGTTATGTTCTGAAAACCATGGAACCATGGAACCATGGAAGATCAGCTCTCAGCTTAGGATGGTCTAAAACAAGTTGGTGACTGTAAACCAGTAGACAGTGTTCAGTGTTCCCATAATTATCTGCCCTATGGTGAAAATATAGCTCTATTGTTTCTAAAATCACAAAGAAATGACAATTTTGAGCAAAATAAAACCTGTCTGTCATCCATCTGATCAAATGGACAAAGCTTCAGGTGTTGACTCTGGGGCCACTTTAGGCTATGCTGGGAATCCTTTTTAGTTCTCAGGTCTGTATCTAGCCTTTGACATGTCTTTAGAGTCTTTATTTGTACCAAAGAGACTGTCTGCATTCTTGTAATGGACTTTGTTTCTCAAAGTGCCCCAACCTGCCACCATCAGAATTTGCCCAGGGAAATAGATAATGCCTGTGGAATTTAAAACAACAACTCAGACATCAGAAATGCATTTTGCTATGTGCATACTTGATTTATACAAATAATGAAAGGAAAACTTTACACAATTCTAGCTAAGTTAACTTGCTTATTAGTACTCCTGAAATGATCACAATGAGTGAGGGATCCTTTTTAGATTTGGAAGAGAATTTGCTAAGAGATCCATGTATTACTACCTTGAATTTCCGTATGTTAATAGTCTGTCACATTTGCTTTGGATCTTTTTGTCTAATTAAGGAAATAAAATGTTTTCCAAAGGAAAGTGTTATTAAGTTGACCTTCTACCATTTGAGCCATGCCTCTGGCCCTAACTTTTGCTGGTTCTTTTGGAGATGAAGTATCTTGGGTTTTTCTACCTAGGTTGGCTTTGGACCTTAATCCTCTGGATCTCAGACTCCTGAGTAGCTAGGATTACATGCATGAGTCTTTGGCATCCAGCTTTATTGGTAGTTTTAAATGAGAGAAAAGTAATCCCACAAAAAATATCTTGGTGAGGAATCAACACGTGTTATAAAAAATAACAAAACAATCTCTTTCCTTTACATGTAAGATGACCAAGTAGTTGTGGATGGTTCCTAGAGCCATATGTAAACCCAGTCATAGATACTGGTGGGCAGGGCTCCTGGAACCCTGCAAACCCATCTTTGTTTCTCATCTCTGACCTATCTGTATCTCTGACCTGTTCTGAACATCTCACTGCCATGGTCTAATTATACGGAAGTGCTTCATGGAAGTTAATGATTCTTTGAGTCATGAAAACCTGTGTTTTCTTCACTTACATAGTTAATGACTGACAGAGCAGAAAACTATACAATGAGTTAGTGTTATTGCCTAGGAAACACTTTCCTTCCTAACTTCACTGTGTAACTCTCCCACATGGGTTGGAAATGTACTTTCCAGTTTATTTAGCTCTCATATTCTCCCCAGTTCTCTTCCACTGAGCATCTGTCCATCGTCTATCTTCATTACACCTGCTCATGGGCCATGCATGTTCCACAGCTCAGCCCATGTCATTCATGCATTTCTACACATGGTGAAGCCTTGCTAGTGTTCCTCGCCTACCCTGTAGACCTGTCTGCACTCCTATAGCAGCTATAGCCGAGCTGCAGCCTCAGTCCTTATCCCGTGGGTTATGAGGCACTGGAGGTGGAAAAGGAAAAGGAAAAGGAATGCATTTCTACCCCATTTTTATCACTAATTTTGGCTTCCTACCAGTGTCACTAAGCAGTCCAAATCAGTGTTTCTAATGTTCTAATGTTGCTCTCCTCCATAATCATTAACATTGTTTGGTTATATTCCACGTTCAAAGCTGTTCCAAATAAGTTCAAAACAAGTCAATACACAAAACACAGCACATTTCTACATTTAAGGATTGACCTGGAGTTTCCTTGGACAATTACCCATTTTTCAAAGACCTGACTTCAACAGTTAACATTGTCATCAGTGTATCTGTAGTTGAATACTGTGGCTTTAGTCAAGTATGGTGCCTTCTTTCTCTTCTGCTGGTCGATGTAGGCATTTTCCTACAAGGATATCAGGAAAATTAAGTAAGCTAATCCTGCTAGGTTCTTCATATACATAGTGCTCATTCTGTGATATGGGTTCCTTCCTGTTCTGTTTTTCTTGTTGTTGTTTCTTTTCTATGATACCAAGAATTGAACCCAGGGCCTACAGCTTGCTAGGCAAGTCCTCTACCACTTGAAGCAGATCCACCAGTCTGGGAGATTGATAATTACCAAATGCTACATTTCTGTCTGCTCTATGAAATGGCGATTTCTGATGAGCGCTCATAGGCCTACATAGTAGGAACTATATATTTTTCTTTAGCGAAAACATCTTGGAAAATGCACCTCCTTTGGCATTATTATTTGGTTATTAGAGGTCCCATTGCTGCTTGCAGCTGCTCTGTGTTCACAGCCCCGAAAGCTGACTTCCAGATCACTCTGCATCTAATCAGGGCAGAAGGAATAGGACAGCTGTCCAGAGGTTAAAAAAAAAATTGTGTCAGGTTCCTCTGCAAATGCAGGTTTTCAAAAAATACTGCAGTGGTTTTGAAATACATGGCAAGCCTTTCTTGTCACTCTGTGCAGGGTTTCTACTTCAAACTGGCATTTTCTCTATCAATAGCATGCTTTGCAGCTGCCATTTCTAACTCCCTGTGGGTCCATACCCCATCCAGACATAAAACCACTAGGCCAATGTCTGGCCGAGAAGGCTGCTGTTGTGGGCGAGGGACTGTTCTTTTAAGGGTGGCTGCCACTTGAGAGCAAATCCATTGTTCATACCCCAGCTGTACTTCATCAGGGTAATGGCCGCAGACCAAGAGCAAGGCGTCCTGCCAAAGGTGACTCAGTGGAGAGTCAGATGGTCCTCCAAGAGAATGAAGCTCCACAAAGGGCCGCTTAACCTGGACCCTGGCTTTCAGAAGCCTAGGAGGGGGATCTGGGCTTCAAGTGCTTCAGTTGTTTTCAAGGCCCATAGAGGATCTTTGTCAGAACCTAATCATTATCATAACATTTGAGCAGCCATCTCATTCCATTCAGTCCTACAAATAGCCAATGGTGTCAATTAGGCATAGGACACAGAGCTGGGTCTTGAGGAAATGCAGGGAAATAAGAAATGGTTCAAGCCCTCTAGTAGCTTACAATTTAGTAAGGCAGCCAAGACAAGCACAATCACAATTACATTCATTGGCGTTCTCTGATGTGCCTGGAAATGGGCCAGACTAGGGAAGCAGGTGCACACGGCAAAGTCTCTGCCCTGGAAGCTTGCAAGTAAATTGTGAGTCACAGTGGTTCCTCTCATCACTTGAAACTTCTCATGTTGGACTAGTTTTAACCTCAAAGAGTAGCCTTCACCTAGATTTCCAGTTGTGAAGTTGCTTTTTTAAAAAACTGTAATTGTTTTTATCTTTTTTTACTTGTCTATAAATCTATTTATCTACCTATTCATCTACGTACCTATAGATATCTACAGACATTTATGTCTGTCATCTATCTGTTTATCATCTATAGATATGTATCTATGTACATCTATGTCTATCCATCCATCTATAGATTATATAGATGTATATCTATATATTACATAAATGTATATCTATGTACACCTTTCTATATCTACCTACCTACTTTTAGGTAGATATTAATGTACATCATCTATGTCTACATATCTACCTACCTATCTATCTATCTACCTGCCTAATCTTTACTGTCAGAATCAATTGAGTCTAAGATGAAAAATCCTAAATATGTCACTGTGAATTTCTTAAAAGATAAAAGTACTCTCCATTGAATCAATACTGTACTCTCCATCAAAATCAATAAATCAATACTGACATAATTTTATCATGTGATCTTAGGGCTCCATTTAAATTTCATCAGTTATCCCAAGAATGGCTTTTATAGCAGAAAAAGACCTTTGATCCAATGTAGGATAACTCATGTTGGTCACATCTTGCCAGTATACCTGTTTAGTCTCCTGGACTAAATCTAAGATATCTTCTTCACTCTTTCCTCAATTTTTGAGGCTTTGGCTTTTCTAAAAAGTGAACTGGAAAGCAATTTTATAGAATGTTCCCTTATTTGAGTTTCTCATGATTAAATTTAGGTTATTCATTTTTTACCTATCAAAATATCCAAAAGTGAAACTTTTTTTTCAGTATATCATGATAGAAAGGATATGAACCCACGTCTCAACACTGGTGAAACTGGCTAAACCTGGCCACTCGTTAAGGTCAGGTGTGCCAGGTTTCTTGTTTGTAAAGTTATTGCTGGGTTCTCCCCCCACCCCTTGTGTAATTAGTAAGCATTTTGTGGGGAGCAACCTTGAAATCTTCTAAGGTCCTTATTCCCTAAAAGCTCTCAAACTTGGTTTCTGATCATTAGATGATTTTTCCTATTGCCGAAAACTTTTTGCAAGTTGTTTTATTTACAATGTCAACTGTTAAAAGCTCACTAAAGGTAACTGGACAATAAACTAGGCAGAAATTGCTTTCCAGAAAGAGAGAAAGCCCCAAATGCCTCTTTCTATGGGAAATCCATAGGTTAGCTTTACTCAGAGTAAAGAAAAAAGGAACTTTCACTCACACTAGAAGAAACTCAGCCATAAGTTCAGAATCCGTACTCCAACTACATGTGCATTGAGAATAATACTGGGTTAATATAGTTAATTTATGAGTACATTTGTCTATTGTTGGTCTCCCATTACCAATTAGACATAGCAGCAGTGCCACCACTACTGGGAACAGTCCTTATTGTGTTGGTGCCAGCCACAATGTTCACTTTCTTCACACCTGTTTGTCCTGCCTGACCCTGCCTCCTTCCCTCTGGCCCAGTAGACAACATCAGCATCAACAGCTTGCCTAAGCCCTGACCAATTCCTTTTCCTTAGCCCTGCTGCCTCAAGTGAAGGGAAGAGAAGAAACATTGTTCAACAGGGAAGGAGGAAAAAAAGACAAGTAAATAAGAACCATCTGATTAAAAGAAAATAATAAGGCATACGAAAGTCATTCTTCACTCTACCAATTCTTCTCATTTGCCCATAAGAAGTCAATTGTTTCTCCTTTCACCTCCTTATTTGTGAATGTGGTTTTCTCCTAATGATTAGTGTCAGGACCAGGTCTTGTGTGTTTTGTGTAAAATACACAAGGGAGAAGAATGCTCAGGAAGAAATGGCTTTTCTTCTTGAATTAGGAGGTGCTGTGTGTGTGTGTGTGTGTGTGTGTGTGTGTGTGTGTGTGCACATCAAGATATAGCAAGGCAGAAAGACCCTCTTACCCATCAAGCATCACAAAGAGTAAAGAGCATAGACTCATAATCTACTGCTTCCTCTTTCTTTTCTATGCCCATATAGTCCTAAGACTAGCTCTTTGCAAAAACTCTATTATGAATATGGGCATGGTGATACATGCTTGTATTCCCAGCACTCAGGAGGTATAAGCAGCAGGATTGAGAGATGGAGGCCACTGGATTATGTAGTGAAATCATTTTTTCTCAAAAAGAAAGGGGATAAAAGACCTTATGAAAATAAGCTTTTACAAACAGATTATTCTTATTTCATAAATAAAAATGATTGTTCTTTGAAATAAATATAAGGGTGGTTGATTCATTTCACAGAATTTCCAGTGGAGATTTTAATCCCTCTGTGGATGAAGGGCTGTTCCCATGTGGATGCAGCCACCCCTCTTTAGGTGCATGGTTTAAAGATGATGAGGACAGCAGCAGGAGAGAGAGCTATTGCAGGATTTTAGTCTTAGTGCAGCAATGGAAGCACAAGAGCCACTTCCTTCCTTACCCAAGCCAATAGACAAGGGGCTTGCTCTCAATGGAATCTTGAAAAGATACAGGGTATCTAGCCTTGGTTCAGTGGCTACTTAGCAGATGTTGTGGTTCCTTCCCCACTCTCCTTATCCCCCACCATAACACTGGAGCAGAAAGAAAAAGAATTCCTAAGCTGTTGACCACATTTCTAGAAGGAAGTGGCAGATGGGCCTCTCATATATTTGGAGCCTCAGAGGTTACACGATTGTAGATGAATCTTAGGAGCTATGGTTTTCAAGGACAACTGCGGTATGGAGGACACATATCAGAGAGATGTCGCATGAGATCCCCAGCTGTGAATAAGCTGGGAGGAACTGTCTAGGCCTAGAACGAGCACCCTGCCAAGGCAACTGTGTACCTGAGCCCAGCTCAATGGGAACCACGTCATAGCTAACCAAGCGGAAGATCAAAGACATACCAGTTAGAGCTATCATCTCCGGTTTCTTCCCTCCTGCTTCCACACTATTCCCTAAAATATTCTTCTAAAAGCTCTTGCTTTTAGAAGTGGCTGAGGAGCAGCCACTTTTTACACCATAGATTTCTACTTATCTTTAGGGAGGGAAGGAGGTCATTTCAAATCAAGTGTGAGATTGAAGTTTATAAGATTAAGAGTGGAAGATTATTTTCATAACCAAAGGTGGCTAACAAGTATGCAACCTAGCCTAGTCGTTATTAAAGGAAACATTAGTCAGTATGAAGGGGGTAGGGTGAATGTATAGTTGTTATAGTGGTTATAAATATTTTTTGAAAGATAAAATTCTTGAATGGTCACAAGCCAGAGTTGAAATTTCTCAATAAATTGCTTACATGGAAATTTTAAAATATCTTTTTTCAAAAAAAAAAAGTATTTCAGAATGCTGTTCTGATTTGCATCAAATAAAGTTTCCAGAATGTCACAAATGCTGATATCTGCTATTAAATGCAAGATGCATGTTGCCAACCAGTTGCCCAAGGAAGAGAGGGGGCAAAAATGACTTCCACATGCAGGCTCTCCTGGGCTCTCCTGACGATAGGAAAGTTCCCAGAATGAACTAGTTAACTGACTGCTTCCTCTCACTTTCATAAATTTTAAAGTGATACTTGTCAGCTTCTCCCACAGTCAGTCAAGTTTTATACTTCCCCTGCTCCTAAAAGGCACTTTAACATTGAAAACTAAAGGCCTAACATCTGTTGTCCTTAGTTTACTTAATTTGTTAACAGAGACCGGTTCTTTTGGGGTCTGTTGCTATCATACTGTTTATAGCAGTCGTTGAATGCATTGTGGATAAAGAATTATTAGAGCGATCACTTGCATATTTTCTTGTATATAAACTTGAAGATGTTGTTTGTTTATTTGTTTGTTTTGCAGTATAGGGTTTGAACTCAGAGCACCCTGCCTGCTAGATAGATACTCTACAGCTATGCCTTAAGAACTTTATTACACTGCTTATTTTTGTGATGGGATTTTGTCTCTTGCCCAGCTATGTGCTTGGATCATAATCCACCAATTTTAGGCTTCCCTTTATAACTGAAATGACAGGCCTGTGCCACGACACCCAGTTTCTTTTCTCTTTTGAGACAGAAGTCTCATAGAGTTTTCTGCCCATGCTGACCTAGTATCATGATCCTCCCAGTCTCAGCCTCCCATGTAACTAAGATGATAGGTGCATGCCATCACAATGACGGATTTGAGGAAGGGTTTCATGACTTTTCTCTCCTAGGCCGGTCTCAAGCTTGGATCCTACCATTGAACATACTTTTTAAAAAGGAGCCTGGGACTAAAAGTTGCATGCATTTGAAATAAAATTCTAACACTCTTCATTCTCTGAAAATGAATTTCCTTCTTTGATCCTCCATGGTTTTTCCCTATGGATATGGGGCAGTGAGAGTAATGACATAGAATTACCAAGATGAGTAAATCTAGCCTTGTCTGGCTACCCTGAGGACATCAATAAACAAACATTTTCTCCAGCCCTTCCTCACAGTCAGCATCTGGCCAGTGGTGGACTCAATGGGAAGTGGTGACAATTATTTCCTAATACCAGTTCCAGCACTGTCTCAGTTTTGCTTGGAATAATGACCCATGTAAACTAGCTTGAGTGAAAAGGATGGGGACAATCTTATGGACTGGATTGTGTGTGTGTGTGTGTGTGTGTGTGTGTGTGTGTGTGTGTGTGTGTCTTTGGGGCTGTACTCTCCCATACTAGATTACTGATTTGTAACTGAGTCTCATGCGATAATGGTTCAACATGACCTTACACCTCAGCTCACCAGAGGTTGCTTGTTTATTTTCACAGGAATAGAAAAAAATAATTAAAAAATTATAAACAATCTTGAGCAAAAGCAACAATGTTGGTATTGTTACTTGACTTCAAAATTTATTACAAAACCATATTTATCAGGGCAGCATGGTACTGTTGTGTGTGTACATGTGTGTACATGTAGGTGTGGTGTGTACATAGAATATAATTGAAACCATGGGATTGTTTGGGAGAACAAAGGGGATGGAGGAGCAGAAAAGAGAATTAAGAAGGATGAATAGTATTGAAGTATAATACATAGAGATGGCATAAGAAAATTGAGTGAATGTTGTTAAATAGGGGGCAGGAGCAACAGGGAAAGACAGACAATAGAGGAGACAAATTCAGTTAAAATATATGCTTGTGAGAAATGCCATGGATAAGCCAATTAATATATACACAAAAGAAAGGAATGTCGGGAAAGCAAACCATGTTCTGATGGGGATGGGAGCCAGTGGGTGGGGGAGGGTGAGTGGAGAGGGTGAATAAGAGTGAATATAGTCAAGGTACTTTATATGAAAGTGTGAAAACAGAACAATGAAACCTGTTGATTGTTTTAGAAGGGGAGTGAAAGGAGTGATTATAATGGGATGCATTCTATGCATAGATGGAAATGTCACAAGGAAACTTCCTGCACAACTAATATTTGCTAACAACAAATGCAAAGAAAACCCACACCTCAGCATGATGCTGGCAATGGAACAGGACAGCCCAAGAATAAACCTATACATTTGTAGTCAATTGATTTTCTGCAAAGGTGTCAAAAATACCCTGTATCTTCGATAGTGTTGGAAAACCTGGATATCCACATATATAAGAATGAAACTGAACTCTTACCTCATACTATATACATAAATTACATGTAAGGCTTAAAACTTTAAAACCAGTAGAAGAAAATATAGGAGAAATGCTCCACAACACAGGTCAGAGTATAGGTATCTTGGATATGATCTGGAAAACAGAGGCAAGGAAAACAAAAATAAACAGACAGGATGGCATTGAACTGGTGCCCAGCTCCGCATCTTATTTTACTTTACAATAGTTAAAATATAGAAGTGACATAGGTGCCCATCAGCAGGTGAGTGGACAAAATAAGTGCAGTATTAATACACAGTGGAATAATATTCAGCCTTAGAAGCTGGGCGCCGGTGGCTCATGCCTGTAATCCTAGCTACTCAGAAGGCAGAGATCTGAGGATTGCAGTTCAAAGCCAGCCAGGGCAGGAACATCCATGAGACTTTTATCTTTAATTAATCACCAGAAAACCGGAAGTGGCACGGTGGCTCAAGTGATAGAGCACTAGCCTTGAGCTGAAGAGCTGCGAGACAGTGCCCAGGCCCAGAGATCAGGCCCCAAGACTGACCAAAAAAAAAAAAAAATCAGCCTTAGAAAAGAAGGAAATTTATCATCTGGAACAATTGGAAGGGCATTATACTAAGTGAAATAGACCAGGAACAGAAAGATAACTACTGCATGAATTTACCTATATGTAGAATCTAAAAAAGTAGGACTCAAGTAAGAAAGGTCTATCTGTACTGTCAGTCACATGATGACAATAATAAATCATAATGCTGTCTGTTATACAACAGAAACATTGACTCAACATGTCAATTTCTGAAGACAATGTGTCTTGATCAGTGTTACCCTCTTATATCATTTTTCCCCCTATATATCTCAATTCTGTTACCTGGTTCCATTTTCACATACATTGAGTATGATGACTGTTTTTGTTCACCATTCTCTCCATTTCTCTCTCCTCTCCCTTTAAGTCTTAATCTCCCTCAGACAAGACATATTTCAGTTTCCTGGTATTCATTTTGTTAAACTTTCTGCTAATTGTTCAAAGGAGTTATACCACACACACACACACACACACACACACACACACACACACACACACACACACACACACACACACACACACACACACACACACACTTCTGCCACCACTTTATCTTCAGCTTACTATAAGAAAGACTGAAAAGAAAGGAACTATAGATTGTGACTTTGTCTTAAAGAAGACTTTATTAAAGCAGATATCATGAAAGTAGGTATCCTGAAACCATGCCATTGTCTTCAGCATCAGTGACTGGATAAGAAAGAATTTGTTAATGTTCCTTGGTCATTTATGGTTCTTAGAAAAACATACTTTTTTTTTTTCTGTGTTGGAACCAAATTCTGATTTGACCTCTTGGTAATTTGGGACCCTGGTTTGCTCATAGATAGAATGCTCTTTCCTCATTCTTTCTTTTGAGTCTTGGTGAAGTTCTGTGCATCCTGGGTCTGAGGAAATGCTGTGCTCATGAAACATTTGAAGGCCATATGCTAAAGGCTACAGGGGCCAGTGGACATGCCTATTGCAAGATCTCCCCTGTTCACACATGCTCCACTGTTGGACATTATTTACAAAACACAAGTTCAAAGATGAAGTTACTGAGGATGGCAGTAGTAGAGCATTGAAACAAACATGATAATCTTCCCCACCCCCACCCCCCACTCTTGCAGTACTAGGATTAAAATCAAGGTCACATGTACAAAGGAAATGCTCTATCAATTAGATGATGTCCCTAGCCCTTTTGTTTCTTCGTTGAAATAAGATGTCACTAACTTTGCCTGCATTGGCCTCAAATTCACAGAGTACCTGCCTATGCCCCCTCAGTAGCTGGGATTACAGGTGTCAACCCTGTGCCCTGCTCTAAGTATAGAACCCTTCTGAGTGGCAAGCCTCCTCACATTTCCAGATGTCACAGCCATAAAGCTGGGCTCTGCCTGGGGTACACACTATTGTAAAATTAAGACATTATCCTATGTATACTTGACTCTCTTGCATATAGGTGTTTTATCTCTATTAATTATTGATAAAAGAGGGATTGTTACTTCCCAAAGTTTAAATTTTCTTTAGGATATGTTGTATGAGTGTTGATTCATTTTTATGCAAATCAAAGCACAAGGATCCAACGTACTTAGGCAATTTTTTTTATCAAATCCTTGCTGAAGTTTATTATTGAAAGGATTAACACAATCTTTTCAAACCGTTCATTGTGCTCATGAGTATATATGTGTGTATACATATGCTTAATGTTACTATATGAGAAATGGCCTTATAAATAATATACATCTATATATCTATATAGATATATAGATGTATATAGGTCATTTATATAGATGACCTATATTATGCATTTCTATATAAGAAAATGGCAATGCTCCATAGGAAAAGTACTCATTACCTTACTCATGTAACTGTAACACCTTTATACAGTATCTTTACAATAAAAATATATATTAAAAAAAAGAAAATGGTCTGTGATCTTATAGACAGTTTTGGCAGCTCAAAGAGCATTTTGGAGCTGAACACTTGGCTAAAGTGGTGGAGCACCTGCCCAGAAGGCATGAACCCTGAGTTCAAAAGTTCAGTACCAACCAAGTACACACAAAAATGGCTGGAGAATGGTGATTCATGCTTGTAGTTCTATCTGCTCTGAAAGTAGAAATGTGAGGATCTCAGTTCATGGCTACCCTGGGCCAAACATTAGCAAGACTCCATCTCAACACATAAACCAAGTAAGGTGGTACAAGCCTATAAGAGAAGTATAAGTAGAGGATCGTCATGGTCTTAGGCTCCAGACAGAAATCTGACACCCTAAAACAAAGCAGGGGATCTGGAAGCATCCTCTGGTAATAGGGTGGCTGCCTACCAAGTACCAGGCTCTACGTTCAAACCCTAGTGCTGACAAAATCAAACAAAAATAAAAGTTAAAAAAAGATCTCTTTTGATTGAATAAGAAACATAATTTAATGTTCCAATTTCAGTCAGTTTCCCTCTGTGAGAGAGGCAGTCATATAAACTGCTCAAGTTCAGCTGATTGTAAGAGTGTATGTGTATATATATATATACTTACAAAAATGTATAAAGATTTAGGATATTAATAAGACACTTGCAAATGTACATAGAAATATGATAATTTATACTATTTTCTGATGACTCCTGGTTGACATTAGTGATGTGTCATATGATTGCATTAATTGCAAAGAAGAAACTCAAAATGGCATAATTGTGCCTGATGTTCAAGTAATAGAAATAGAATTTAAAGTGTTGTTAGAAAATGGAAAATATTACTGAGGTAAAAAGACTTTAAAACCATGAGTACAAAAGCAAAACATTAGCATGTGTGACAGTGACCCTGTCAAGGTGACAGGGAGTGTACAGCGGCCACTGAACAAGATGTGAAGTGAGATGGCCAGCTCTGATGGCTCTGGGAAAATGGTCATATACTACAATATCTGCATGTCTGAGACTGGCATCCTCTGTCTTGCTGGTCTAAGAGGCAGCCCCCGCACAGGGGTGACATGAGGTTTTAATGTCAGTGGTCTGAAGCATACTGTTTGAACACCACTCTGACTGCCTACCTTGTCTTTCAGAAAAATCCCTGAACCTCTTTCAACCTGAGTTTCTTCATTGTAAAATGTGGGGTCATATACTAAAGCTACCAGCACAACTATGTTTAGTGCAGCATTATTTACCATAGCTAAGTTATGGAACCAACCCAGATGCCCCTCAGTAGATGAAGGGATCAAGAAAATGTGGTATATATAAACAATGGAATTCTATGCCTCCATCAGAAAGAATGACATTGCCCCATTTGTTAGGAAATGGAAAGACTTGGAAAAAATTATATTAAGTGAAGTAAGCCAGGCACAAAGGAACATAGGTCCCATGGTTTCCCTTATTTGCAATAACTAGTCTATGGCTGAGACAAGCAGAAATGGTCAGATAAGTTGATGTTAGGTGAAATGAACCCCAAGATGTTTTTTCTTTCTTGCTATTGTTTCTAACATATTTATAAGATGATTTCTTTGTTGCGTTGTATGTCCCTCCCCCATGGTATAACCCCTGTTTTCACTGTATTTGATGTTGGTATAATTGGGGGAGGGGAAGGGGAAAAACAAATTGTTTAAATAGGGATACAGGTGGACCCATTGCAACAATGAGATGTACAAGACGTTATGTCAAAAAACAAACTTTACAACTTTGGTGCGTGGAGCGGAGGAAGGAAGTGGGGGGCGATGGGAACGGATGAAAACAAAGGAGGAGGCAACAATGCTTGATAAGAAATGTACTCATTACCTTGCTCATGTAATTGTAACCTCTCTGTATGGTATTTTCACAATTAAAAAAATCCTTAAAAAATGTGGGGTCATTCATTATATCTTTCTTCAGCTAATTGTAAAGACTGAATGAATAAGTATTTTAAAACTCCTAGGATAGTGCTGGGAACATGGTAAATGATAAGCACGAAGGTTTTCTAAGTAAATGTATTTTTAATTGTTACAGAAGTATGTGCATGATGTTTTTGTGGCCATTTGTCTGGAAACATTTGTTTGGAAAGCCTTGGTCTATGAGCTCAAGACAAATCCTGGTCCATGGGTAATGGGATGAGTTTGCAGCAGCTACACTCTTGACTGAGACGGGTTATTTTCACCCATGGCTTTGCTGCTCAGGCAATGGGAGTGGCCAGGTTTACAGCTGACCAGTCTATTAGATCACAGATAAAATCCTGGCTAAATCCCTACAAAAAGATTCTCCTTCCAAGAAACTGCAAGTAGGAGAATGGAAACTGACAAGTATTTAAAGATAGCAAAAGTAAATTTAATTTTTCAAAGGAGAATCTGTGTGCATCTAGCCAGAAGCAAAAAGAAAGAAGATAGTTTTGTGTGTTCTATTCTGGGTTCCCAGTGCTCAAGCAAGAGCAGAATCCATATGTACGAGCCACAAAGTACAAACTTTAGAATTCCTGGGAGCCTTTGTTTGAGTTAAATGTTCTGATATTTACATTTAAAAGTGACAAACACAATAGAATGATGAATCCTAAAGTTCATGTCTGTCAATTAAAATTTTTTATTTTCCTCAAATGATAATAAATAAATTAAAAAGCACTATAATGAGCTGGGAAAAGGCCTTAAAGTGAAAAGCTTGATATCTTTGTATACTTAACATTATTTTCATTCTACACTGGGACTGTCCTTTATCTGGGGTTCCACCCATCATTTGGGTGGCAAGGCATGTGAGTATTGCATTTGAGGGATAATTTGGTATGCCAGTAGAAGCACTCTGAATAAGAGTCAAAGGGAAGAAGACACCAATCAAGAAGACAGACTTCCTGCCCAAGAGGAAGGATTTGAACAAGGGGAGGGAGCTGGATAGAGTGGATGGGGTAGGGACAATGATCTTTACTCAAGGAAGGCAAAGACCATGCCAAGGCATTTGCACTCTTGAAGACTTGAGAATGATTTGCTTAGGCTTTGGAGTTCAGATCTGATGCCCAGGCCACTCTCTCTGAGTCAGAGCTGAATGTTAGCTTGGGCAGTACCTGATGCTGGGCTGAATGAAGCCTTGTACAGGCCTGGGAATGCAGAGCACTTGAAAGCTGGGATGGACAGACAGGACTTTCCTCTTTTATTTGAAACACTAGGAAGCTAAGACTGAAGTGAATGTGAAAGGAAGTGGATCTAGTCCTGGTTTTTTGTTTGTTTGATGTTTTTCCTTCTAAGTAGTTGTGCAATGTGGACAAGCCTTTTGTTCTTCCTAATCTACTTAAAAATGTTGGTCATACATCTTCTAGGCAGAACTACCAATTTTTAAGAGCTAATATTTGTGTCCCACTGACCTCATGTTTTTATATTTATTGTAGTCTTACTCCAAATGACATGGTATGCCACTGAAATTAGATATCAACATCTAGCATGCTGCTACTTCACGAAAGTCTTCTTTAGGACAGAAGGCATAGGATTCTGTGCTGAAAGGTCTCAGACTTGGTGTTCAATTTCACCAAAATGCCAGCTAGAACCCAAAACCAATTGGTGAGATTGGGTCTATAACCTGGGTAATTCTCTGGGACGGACCAAATAATATGGAACAGTGAGACTGGCCTTACACCTGTAAGATCAGAGTAAGGCTTGATGTGGATAGTATCTCTGTTTACTGTGATGCTTTTCTCTCTCTGGAGAACAGGAAATTATTAACTCTAACTCCTACAGGAAGTGAGGTGATTATAGAAATTTGGTAAAATGGTAGAGCTGAATTAGGGTTTCTGTTGGTGCTTGTGAGAAACCAAATAATGAGCTTCATATACTATTCATTTCATACGCTGAGGGTAAAGATGCAAGTCAGAACTGATGATTAATTTGTACAACTGGCCAATGGATAAATATTATTTTTTATGATCAAGAAGAAGAAAAAAAGGATGGGGGGAAGGAGAAGGAGGAAGAGGAGGAGACATAAAATGAGAAGTTGAAAAAGGAGAAGATGCAAGAGATAAAGAAGATGGAGAAAGAAATAGTTTGCAAAGGTGAATAAGCTTTCTGAGAGAACCAATGCCCTGGAGAGAATCTATGCCCTATCGCCAAGCCTTACTCTTTTTTTTGTTTGTTTTGTTTTTTTATTGTGAGAATATCATACAGAGGAGTTACAATTACATGGGCAAGATAATGAGTACATTTCTTATCAAGTATTGTTGCCTCCTCGTTGTTTCCCCTTCCCATCCCTTCCCATACTCCTCCCCTCCCCCCACCCAATCCTCTCACCCCCCCAAGCCTTACTCTAACACTGACATTTTTCTCTGTTCTCGGTTTGGCATTGGCCCTGAGGTGTGGCTTTCTCAATCCGGGAGCTCCTAGTGTTCAGTAGGAATGCAGTGGCTCAGCTTGTCTCCTACATATGCAACAGAATGCCTTGATCCAGTTGAGGTTTCACTGACAGTAGACCTAAAGTCACAAGAACTAACAGAAAGGTCACATTTAGAATCCCTGTAAACATTAAGCATAGAAATTTATAATTAAGCACCTTTCAATTTTTTTCCTTTTTTTTTTAGGTTGTCTTCTCATAGAGAAAAATGAATTGGGTAAAGTTTAATTTGTTTCCTGTCCCTAGAACAAACTTCTTAGATGAGCTTAAGCTCTCTTTTATATGCTATATTTAGGATTAATTTACAAATGAGCCTTCACTGGCCCTACTGTGAAATGAGTGAAGCTCAGGGAAAGCCAAGTAATTCCAAAGAAGTAAATGAAAACCCATACAAATCAATTGACCTAACAGGAGAATTGTGAATTTTTAATTAATTAATAGGTGTAAAGTGCTTAGCTCCATATCTTGCATATTGTAATTAGTAAATATCACACATCATCACTGTCACCATCATCAGCAATACAGGAGGAAAAAGAAAATAAAACTTGGGCATTGGAGGCTCATGCCCTTAATTCTAGCTACTGAGGAGGCTGAGATCTAAAGATCAGCATATGAAGCCTGCCAGGCAGAAAAAAGACTCATCACTAATTAACCCTCAAAAAACCAGAACTAGAAGTGTGGCTCAGGTGGTAGAGCATCATCCTTGAGCAGAAAAAGGGAGAACATGAGGAGCTGAATTTAAATCTCAGTCCTAGGGTACACAAGCACGTATACATACACACACACACACACCACACACACACACACACACACACACACACACACACACACACACACAGAGGAAAAACCAGAAACTCTGAAATAGAGGAAAACAATAAAGATGGAAGAAATGTACATATCTCAATTTGCTTTTGAAAATTAAACAAGTGTTTTCAATCTTTGAATGTCTTCCTTGGCTGAGCAGAGAGAGCTAACCACCCAGCATGTCACTCTGCGAAGATTGTAATTACTTTCAAGTTGGTATTAAACCACTCAAAATGAGTCTGACCCACCAGTCAAACATTGCTTTTCAATGTCATGTTCTTACATTTTTTTTAAAGCTGCCTAATTTATAGTAATCTAATATGTGCACCAAGGATCCTATTAAACTAGCGTGGTCAAAACCCTAAAATTTCAAGCATTCTCAAACACCAGTTATATCCACCAGCCTAGGGCCATGGGTGGAAAGTAGAGGAGGAACAGAAAAGAAAGGAAGAGAATGTTTTATAATAAGTGGGACATTATTTCCTTTGTCATATTTTGGTTTCTTTAAAAATTGTTCACTCACAGTTAAGTCCCTTAGAGCCACACAAATTATCTTGAACAATAGCAAGGATTTGTGAAAAGATTCCTTAGATAACATTTGAAATACACAAGGCAGCCCTTGAACCTTTCCACATCTAGTAACATCTGACAGGCTTATGAGAGGCAGCCACCTGCAAGAGTGCTAAAATAGATGCTTTCAGAAAACAGAATTCTCAGAATTGATGTGTTAATATCATTCTCTTAATTACTTGACATCTGACCTAAGTAGCAGTAACTAGATGGTTCTGGCCAAAGTAAAAGGGGCAGTTGAGCTGTCATTCATATATTTTTGGCCACAAGAGAAAGAAAAATAATAATAAAGGCTAGCTACTGAGAAGCGGGGGGGAAAAAAAAACCACACACCATATTTTATGGTATCAGGCAGCTTGTTCTACCCAGCTGAAGTTCACTAAATAATTACTTCATCTACCATTTCTTTTCCTATGTATGTTGGCTTAGATTTTCAAAAACACAATGTACTTGCCATTGGGGGAGGGGGGAAGGGGGTGAATAAGGGGCAGCCAGAGTAGGGGCGGAATGGACTCCTCAAAGGAAAATGTATATTATAGTGATTTTTGTTTATAGAGATTTCTCAAAGCATGGAATAAAAAAAAAAACACACATGGAAATACAAAATTTTTTTACAAAAGTCATTAGAAGCTTTAGGATTGGGGAAGAAAAAAAATTCCAGATAATGTAAACTTCACTAAGAGACAGAAATTATGGGTCTGAAATTGAAGTTAAATCAGTGACTTCTGATCAAACCAAGGCTTGCTGTGTGGGTTGCATCCCAGCTCTTATTTCCCAACTCAAGACAAGGTTTTTATTTCCTATTCATCTTTTTTTCTTTCTCTTTTTTTCCCTCCAAACTGTCAACACTGCAGGGCCAATACAGCTGCGGGGAGGCAGCTGTGCGATTTTCTGCCTCCTACTTTGTCAGCCAAATTGTCGGCTCAGTTTTTCTTTATTGCTGGTACTGGGAGATGAAGCCCTGGGCTAAGGATTGGCTTATGCTAGTTAACTCTGTTTATTTCACTCTGAAGATTTTACCTGCTCATCTTTCTCTCCTTGGATTCTTTCTGCCTTTTCTGTCACCTTGTGTGTGTGTGTGTGTGTGTGTGTGTGTGTGTGTGTCTGTGTGTCTGTGTGTCTGTGTGTGTGTGTGTCTGTGTGTCTGTGTGTCTGTGTGTCTGTGTGTCTATGTGTGTCTTGAACTCAGGGCCTTATACTCTCACTTAGCTTTTTTGCTCTAAGCTAGCACTCTACCATTGTAGCCACAGCTGCACTTCTGACTTTTTGCTGGTTAATTAGAAATAAACAAGTCTCATGAGCTTTTCTACCTCGGTTTTGAGCCTCAATCCTCAGAGCTCAGTCTCCCGAGTAGCTAGGATTACAGTGATAAATGTGTGCCACCAGTGCTCAGCTCCTCTGTCAACGTTTTAGTTAGAAAAATGTCATACTCTTGACAGTCTGACAGTCTGAGTTCTGATTCTTTCCTTAGCATGTAGTCATCAGCATAGTCACAGATGTTACAACTCTCCTTTTCCCTTCCCTTCCCTTCCCCTTTCTTCTCTCTTCCCCTCTGCTGCTCTCCTTTGCCTACTTTTTAATTTTTTTTGTTGTTGTTGTTGGTTGTGGGGCTTGAACTCAAGGCCTGAATGCCTTCTCTGAGTTCTTTTGTTCAAGGCTAGTGCTCTAACACTTTGGGCCATAGCACCACTTCTGTTTGTTTGTTGTTTTTGTTTGAGTAGTTAATTGGAGATAAGAATCTCATGGGGATTTTGCTGGCTTTGAACTGTGATCCTCAGATCTTAGCTTCCTGAATAGCTAGGATTACAGGTGTAAGCCACAGGCACTCAGCTACTTTGCCTATTTTTTTTGATGATTATATACCTCTATATAGAAAACTCACACTTTATTTAGACATTTCATACTCAGGCATAAATAAATCTATGAAGACTATTTACGTATCTCCTTATCTTCCTTCCTTCCTTCCTTCTGTTCATTCATTCATTTGTGCTGGTCCTGGGGCTTAACCTGTTATATAAGTACAGTACATTTTTATATAAGTTTTTGAATACTTTTTTAAATTTTTATATAAAAATTATCATGCTGCATTGGTTCACAACTGCCTGGGGGTGGGGCATGTCCTAAAGATTTTAAATTGCAGATAAATCTGATTTCTTTGCTGTCCTAAACCTTAACCCTCTCAATTCCATTTAGAAGGATGTCTTTGGCAATGGTTATATTTTATACCTTCCCTGTATCTCCATTAGTTCTTCAACATCTTACTGCAGTCACAGACCTTTTCCCCCAACTAAAGCTCATCACAGAATCTCAGAACTAAAAGGGTTTTCTATAGACTTTCTGCAGTAGCATCCCGGTTGCATAGAAGCAGAAAGAGATCAATGCCTGATTGGTCACGCTTCTATCTTGGCCTAGGTTTTCAGTGGTTCTTTTGTGGGTATATTTCTTTCCTTACCCATCAGTGTTACTTCCAGCAACTTTTTAAGTGGAAAGAACCCATGGCAGCAACTTTATTCACAGTGCCCAAGGTTTTTCCTTCCGATCAAGATGTAGGCTGTGGAGAGGAAAGGATTGGACCGACAATGTCCACCAGGAGACATGGGAAGTACCAGACTTCCTGTATGAGAACTCCAGGAAGAGTGGAGTCACTTGGTGTGACCTCCTCATAGGGAAGTGAGATGAGATCTTGCTTCCAGATCTCTGGAGCCCTCAGTGAAGGAAGATGCTCCTTTTCAGGACAAGCTTTTGAAGGCCCACTCCCACCTTTTGGCTTTCTAACAATGGCAAAGGCAGAAAGAGCACAGCGTGACTCTTGAATATCAGGTGCAGATCATTTCAGGGTAAGCAGAAAGGAAAAGAAAAAGAAAGAAAAGAAAAGAAATAAAAACCCTCTGGCTTACAAAGTAAGAATCTTTGAAATGAAAGTTGTGCAGAGTCAATATGGAGGCCCACAATGCTGTCTCTGGAGCTGCATTTTCAGCACACAAGGGCACTTCCTCTCTCACAGAAAACCAAGAGATGTCATGTTCCTTAATTAAAAACATCTCTCGAGAGTCAGTGGGAGGCTCCTGCACAGCCCCTACCTGAAGATGCCGATTTACAGAAAAACTTCCAGCCGTGGGATTCATACAGGGGACACACTGGCAATTGTGTGTTTCTTTTACAACTGGCCTCTATCTGTCATACCTATGTAGTTATGAAATCAAAGGCGATAATAAAGTTCAATTGTATATTCACAGTTTGATATTTCTATTGACAGGTCTCACACAAAAAAATGCCATTTCAGGAAGCTCTGAATCTATGTCCCTCCATAAAAGGCCCTAAAAAGCTCTCCTGGGTAGCAAGTCCCCACCCAACAACCTTCCAAATCTCAGTCTGAAGTGGCCCCGTTGAGGTTCAAAGGTGTCAAATTGGGCCTCGTCTCCCCAGGTTCTGTTTGTGATTTCAAAACATCTCTCTGATGGTGAGGGAAAAAGGAAACCACCCAGCCCACACCACAACTAAGTTAAAAATCCAGCTCCTAAGTAGAGCAGTTAACCCAACCATCCCCATGCTGCTGAGGGGTACCACGGGATGCCGCTGGCCGGCCTAGATCAGGACGGATCCTCCTCTCTGCCCTAGAGTCTTTCCTCATCCCCAGAGAGGCTGATTATCTCTGAAGAGTTCTCAAATATCTATGGATTTCACCACTACAGAAAGAGTCTTCAGGGCTACTAGAAAACTCGCATGCAGGTGCCTCGAATTTCTTTGACAAGATCTTCTTCCCCCCGCCCCCCCCCCATGGTAAAGAGGAGTGAGTGTTTGACTGGATTCAAAACCAGTAAGTCTGTTCTTCTCTCTGTGTATGGGACCAGGCTTATGCCAGAGGAGCACATCTGAATGCAAAAATTAAATGGAGGATTTGGGCGGGTGGAGGGGGGGGTAACAGGTGCTCTTTTATAAAGGCTAAATTCCATATTTACCAAACTGATTTGCATGAGGCATGTTTTCAATGAAAATATTGCTACTCATTTGGCTGCATTTGTGCAACAGAAACATAAGGATGGAGCAGAAGAGGGGCGCGGTTCTCAAGCTGTCTTCTTGTACCTACCCCTCCGCTGGCAGCTAAGTGGCACATTTGGGAGATTAGCTCTTAGAAATGCTGCTTCCCAAAGCCAAGAGAGCAGGACATTGGGTTTCCAGTAATCCCATGATACAGCCTTGGCATCAAGAGATAGATGAGAAGGCCAGGCATGGTAGGGCTTGCCTGTAATCCTAGCACTCAGGAGGCTGAGACAAGAGAATCGTGAGTTCAGGACTAGCTGGGGCTACAGAGTCAGACCTTGTCTCAAAGAAGATAAAAAAAAAAAAAAAATATATATATATATATATATATATATATATATATATATATATATAAAGAGAGACGAATCTAGAAGTGATAGTGTGAGATCATTTTTTCCACTAATCACCACGTTACAACACCTAAATGAGCTGGAGAGAAATATAATCTAGGTTTTTTGCATGCTTTCTCTTCATAATCAAAAACAGTATTGATTCTTCTTCTCTCTCTCTCCCTGCCTTCCTCCTTCCCTCTACCTTTTCTCCTTCTCCCTCACTCTCTCTCCCCGCTCTCTCTCTTTTCTCTTTCGCTTAGGACTAGGCTTGAACTCAGGGCCTCAAGCTCTCACTTGGCTTTTTCTGCTGGTAGCATCACTATTTGGAGAAGCATGAAGCTTGGAACAGGTATATATAGGGCATTAAGCAGGACCAGAGTACCTAAGACCTCCCTGTATTGGCCACTAACACCCCCATAAGTACCCCAACTTTCAGGACGTCAACCTCTGAATTTCCACACTGAGTTGGGACCCCCTGAAGAAGACAATTAGGAAAATGCATACAAATTAATGGTCTCCATCACTAGTGAAAACCAAGGAGGTAAAATTGGTTTCTGCCCATCTGCGATCAATAACAACACATGAATTGCCTTCAAATGTGGCAACTGGAGGTCTTCCCATCCCTGCCAGCCTCCTCTGAGAGCCCTCCTTTGTACGGTATACACAGCCCAGGTGTGGCCTGTGGTTATGTTGGGGTGATTGCCTGACTTATTGTCTGTCTGTCTGTGTCTGTCTCTCCTTTCTTTTCATGCTGGTACCAGGGCTTGAACTCAGGGCCTCTTGGTCTCATACAACTTTTTTTTCTTTCTTTTTTGCTCACTCACATATTACCACTTGAGCCAGGTCTTGAGTCAGGCATTTTGTTGGTTAATTGGAGACAGAGTCTGGAAGACTTTTTTGCCTGAGCTGGCTTTCTCACCTCAGCCTCCCTGAGTAGTTAGGATGACAGATATAAGCCATTGGTATAGGCTGTCTATTTCTTACTAGGAATATATAGGTAGATGATTATATGTGCTCAAGTAGAAAACTTGAAGAAGCAAAACACAATTCAAATGTCTCTTTCCCAAGGATCCCAAATACTAGTTTGTTACCCTAAAGGTAACCATAGTTTCTGCTTTTGAATTTTTCCTTTGCGAGAGATTTCTGCATATATGTTTATGGTGTGTGCACATTATAATAAGTATGCTTTTTATGTGAATGGCAGCAGGCTGAACACATTTCAGTGGTTAAGAACACAAACTCTGAGCTCTGGAGTTTGGTAGGAATCCTGACTCTGTTGGTTAAGAACTATGTGACTTTGGGCAAATCACTTAACTTCTCTGGGCCTTAGTTTCCTATTACTGAAACTGGAATAATAATGATACTTATATCAAATGGTTTAATGACTCATGAATCCATATGAAGGATTTGGAATAATGCTTGCAGCATAAATGGTAATTTTTGCTCACCACTTAACTATAGAACTAAGAACTTTAAAAAAAGTTTATTTAGATACAGCCCTTTCTTTTTGGTAGCGGAATACTGTTTTATCATATAGAAATATCTAAAAGTGGAAGTGGCGCCGTAGCTCAAGTGGTAGAGCACTAGCCTTGAGCTGAAGAGCTGAAGGACAGCACCCAGGCCCAGAGTTCAAGCCCCATGACTGACAAAAACAAAAAACAAACAAAAGAAATATCTAAGAGTATTTAACCAGTTAGTAGTTGTTAGACATTTGGATTATTCTCATTTTCTATTATAAAAAATGTTGCAAAATCATCATTGTATGTATATATATATATAAATATATATCCTAAAGAATAAATGATTCTTAAAAGTAAAATTACTGGGATGGGAAGGTGACTCCGTGGTAGAGCACTTGCCTTGCATGCCTGAGGCCCTGGGTTCAATTCCTCAGCACCACATAAGCAAAAAGAAAAAAAAAGCCGGAAGTGGCATTGTGGCTCAAGTGGTAGAGCGCTAGCCTTGAGCTGAAGAGCTGAGGGACAGTGCCCAGGCCCAGAGTTCAGGCCCCATGACCGGACCCCCCCCCCAAAAAAAGTAAAATTACTGAATCTATTTCTTCACATCTAAATTATTTATAGATATTAACAAATAGCTCCCAACCCCACTTTCCATACTCGAGTTTGAACTCAGGATCTTATGCCTGCTAGACGGATGCTCTACTGCTGAGCCATGCCTTCATCAACGTACAGGACTCTTGCCTATCACACTATTTTCCCCCCAAGAGTAATTGTGCATTTATGGCTGGGGGCTATCAACGCTTTGCAAAAAGTAAAAGAAAGTGAGAAAGTATTTCATCACTAATTAAAGGCAATGGATGAAACTCAGCTGACCTCCAGGCCAAGCTATGGCTCAATTTGCATCTTAAAGAGAAGGTAAGAGTGAAAGCAAAAACAAAGTAGGATGAAAGGCCAGGCGTGTGCAGCGCCTCTCTGCAGGAGCTGGAGTCCCCTTGGTCATGCATCTCCTCTCTATCACCAGCACTGGAAAAGCCAGAGATCAGGGCAGTTGTTAAGGAAGTGGCCTTGGGATACATTCTTCCTTATGCAATGGAACATTGGAGGGCTTCTCTGAAGCCCTCAATGGGCAGAGGCGTTTGATTTTAAAGGGATGAATTCCCCTTCATATTCTCATGGATTCCCAAGGACTGTCACACTTTCTAATATTTGCAGTCTCAGAGATAAAACTGGTCACTTGGGCCCCAACACTGGTGACGCATGCCCATAGTCCTATCTACTCAAGAGGCTGAGAGCTGAGAATCACTGTTCAAAGCTAGCCTATGCAGAGAAGTCCAAGAGATTCTTATCTCTCATTACCAGCAAAGATCCTGTGTGAGCACACACACACACACACACACACACACACACACACACACACACACACACACACACACACACACACGGGAAAAATGTTTGTTTGCATTTCTTTTATTACAAGAGAAGTTTTCCATTTTTTTGTTCAAATGTTATGCTCAGTTTTCGGTGGGGTTATTAGGGTTTTTCCATGGAGTGGTCTGTTTTTCAAACCAGAAAGCTTCAGTTACACACCAAGCCTTATGAGGAATCTGCCTCCTGATTGAACCCACTTAACGCTCATTAGCTTATGCAAAAAGATTTCAACTGTAGGAATTTTATTTGAAATGTTGAACAGCACAAATTTGATCACTGCAAGGATTCATTAGCTCTTGAGCAGTCTTATCTTCCATGCAGGAGAAAGGGACTCTACTGAATTTTTTTTTTTAAATGCTACCTTCTGTTTGTGTTAGGAAAGTATTTTATTTTCTATAATTTTCTAAGTAAGTCATCAATAAATAACACACAGATTCTTGATGGTTTGAATTCCATGTGGATAGGACTTACTTGATAAATCAACACTATAAAGAAACTCTCAGCTAAATGGCCTGATCATTCAAAGGAGACAGGGCAGATTATGTACTGAGTTACCCAGGCAGGATAAATTAGGGGAAATGAGGCCAGGTGAAGTCAACTCAGAAACAAGGTATTTAGAAACACAGAAGCACTATATCAGAAACAAGGTATTTAGAAACACAGAAGCACTATCTTTGCTTCTAATAGAGACAACAGGATGCATTTCTTGCTTCTAAGAAAGACAACAGGATGCATTTCTTAGATGGCTGGATTCATCCCTTCCTGAGGGAAATGTCCTCCCCCAAGCCCTGCCCTGCCCCAGTTAAAAGGTAGACCCAAAACATAATCAACCAGAATGGGAAACAAGAGCCAGAAACTTACAAAGTATAACAATACCAACAAGAGTGATTGAACGCAAAGATAAACATCTATCTCTGCATAACTTCAAGTCATCCCCCCTGGCTTTATCATATAAATACCCTAATGCCAAAGAGTTGTGTGTCTTTCTCCCTTGAGAGCACCCCCATTCTGTTAAGAGTGTGCCTCTGTCTTTCTGCTTGTCTGCTTGTCTGCTTGCTTGCTAATTAACTCAATAAAGCTTTGCCAAGTTTTCTTCCCATTATGACATGTCCAGAAATCCTTATTCTGTGATTGACATCAAGGGCCCTAAATGAAGAGTTCCTATTTCACAAACCCTCACCTGCATCCAGTGACATTACCAAGTGATCCCCATGGGCAAAACAGACCTGTGTTGTGGTGTCTGAGAGTTGATCCGTTGGTCAAAGGTACAGAGCAACTGCTGTATTCAGGTTTCCCTGCAACCACACACACACTTGCCACAGCACACTGACTGATGTGTATCTCCAAATCTGTTTGATCTGCACCAGAGAAGTCCAGCTTCGTGGCTCTTTTCCAGTGGCTACTAGAATCAGAGTGTTTCATCAGGATAAGCAGGTCGTGAAAGGCATACTGGGAAACTCACCAGCGTCAGATCGGAGACTGAGTCCAAATATTCAGGCAGAACTCTTTCCTTTTTACAGGCACAGGTGCTGGTTCTCAAGTCCCTGGAAGTGAGGGAGCAGTGATGGGCAGCGGGTAGTTTGATGTGGGCCCCAGAGCCCTAGGAGCTGGGAGGATGTTTGGGGAACAAGCATCTCTTTTAGTCAATTTAGACTCACTGATGTGACTGATAGACTGGTTTTCGTTGTCTGCATAGCTGTTCACTGGACATCCAGAATGAGTATTGCTGCCTCCCCGACTTTACAAGGTCAGTGGTGGGCAAGAGATCTCTGGGCAGGGGGGACCTAGCCACAATGGGAAAGGGTCTGTGCATAGGAGCGTGGCTCTGACATCTGCCTTCCCTTATCAACACACAGCCTGAGATGTCAGTTAACTAGGTTCCCTGGCTGTTTGATTCCACATGCATTCCTGTACAAATATAGACCCCTGATCTGAATGACAGTCCCAGTGTTAGCCTTTTCTCTTTCAACTTCTTACCCAATCTCCCACCTTAGGCCTTTGGCTAAAACAAAACAGCCTTTCCCTGAAAACAGGTGACACAGGCCTTTCCCTGAAAACAGATGACACAGGCTTTTACCTGAAAACAGGTGACACAGGTAGCTGCAATCCCAAATGGCAGTCCCTCCTCAAAATGCAATTTCCCTCTCCCTTGTTCATGCAGTTACAACTGTAAATGTTAACCCCTTCCACAACAGTGTCCTGCTCTCCTGTTCCACACCCAGCCCTAGAAAAGTTCTCATGTTCCACACCCAGCCCTATAAAACTGTGCTTAGAGCCCTGCCCAGCTGCTACTCTGCCCAGGAGGTAGCCTGTCAGGTTACTAACATTAAAACTACTTTTCCATTTCCTAACAAATGTAGCAGTGTCAGTCTTTCTGATGGATGCATAGAATTCCATTACATACACATATATTTTTTTCTTTATCCATTCATCTACTGAGGGGGTTGGTTCCATATCTTAACTATGGTAAATAATGCTGCGATAAACATAGTTGTGCTGATGGAAAAACTTGGAAAAAATTATATAAAGTGAAGAAAGCAAGGCCCAAAGAAACATACATCCCATGGTTTCCCTTATTTGCAATAACTAGTATATGTCTAGGACAAGTAGAAAAGCTCAAAAGCTATGTACATATGATCATATAAGATGATGCTAAGTGAAATGAACCCCAAGATAGAAACACAAGTGGGTTTTTTTCTTTCTTGCTGTTGTTTTTAATGTACTAATAATGTACGGTGTGATTTTTTTATTCTTTTGTATGTTCTTCCCCCATGGTATAACCCCTATTTTCACTGTATTTGATTCTGGTGCCTTGCATCTTGTATATACATTTTTCTAATTTGGGGAGGGGAAGGGAAATAACAAGATGCTGAAATAAGGATACAGGTTGGCCCATTGTAACAATGAGATGTACAAGAGACTATGTTGAAAATGAACTTTACAACTCTGGGGGTGGGGGGAGGAAGGAGTTAGGGAGGTGGGGAGGAAATGTTGGGGAAAAACAAAGGAGGAGGTAACAATGCTCGATAAGAAATGTACTCAATACCTTACTCATGTAACTGTAACCCCTCTGTACAGTATTTTTACAATAAAAAATATATACAAAATAACCCCACAAAAGATAAACACACACACACACACACACACACACACAAAACTACTTTCTCTCTGTAACCATGAGTCTGAGTGATTTTCTTGGGGACAACTTTCACCCAGGACAGCCAGTGTTGAACCTGAGCTTCATTTGAGACCCTCACTTTTTCTTCTGCTTTACTCCATCATTAATTTCTCTTTTAAGGGAGGCATGTCCTTCTCTTGTGGGGGTCTCAAGAGAGACTATGTACCTCTTGTCTTATGTCGCCAGGCTATGCCACATCTTTCCAGAACAATCAAATTACAAGTATTGTAATGTGCTTGCCCCATTGATCAGGATAAAGAGACAAGTTGCTTTCTCTCTAGTTCTTAAAAGCAGGAAGCCAGCATGGAAGATGTTTCTGATAGTTCTTGCTCTTAATATTTCTTTTCTTTAGCTCTGACTGGGGACACTGGATGGTGATTATAATTACTTTATAGCACAATAGAAGGGATTATTATAGCAGGAGAAAATGTTTCAAAGGAGTACTTAAACCCATCAAAGCCTCCCTCAGTGAAGTTTGCTAACTCAAATGAAGAATTGTTAGTGATGTAGTCTCTTTCTTTTGTCGGATGTCCTTCCTGACCTGTTTTTGTTTCACACTCTGAAAGGAAATTTAGGTAAAATTGTCTGAGCTACCTTCATCTGGATCCAAAGTCTACATAGTTCTTCATCCTGGGCCTCCTCTGGGCTGGGATTGTCTACATGCCCCAGATCCTCTTTCACTAAGGAAACTTGCAGAATTATATCATTTATCCTGCAGAACTGAGAGTGATCTGAGTGTAAGATCTTCCTCCTCTGGCTTGTGGATCGAGAGGCTTTCTGAGAAGGATGGGCTGAGGGAGGGTCTCTTCCTGATGGGTCAGGTCAGAAAACACAGCCTTCTAGCTCAAGAAAACTGGGGGCAAGTGCTCAGGGACTGGAATATTATAGCATCATAGGAAGGATCTGGTCCTATGGGGGAGAAATCCTGTGAGGGAGGAGGTTGGTGGGCAGAGGAGGCAGGGCGTGGAGGTTCCAGAGTGCCATGCATGTGGGTAGATGGTTCTGCATCTTGGAAGGTTTTTGAGAAGATTTGTGCCATGATAAAGGGACACTCTGGGGTAAGGAGTCTGTGAGTATGATGTGAACTAGAGACAAGAGAGATCACAGGCACAAAGTCTGGCTCAGGCATTCTAGCCACAGCAGGTGGAATGAAAAGACAGAGGTGACTGGGAAAGTCAGAGCCCCAGGTGGGTTGGGATTGGCTCCTAGGTAAGGGTATTAGATGGAAGCAGAGCCAATCAAATCCTGCGACTGGGAGAGGAGGAATTGAACCTTTGTGGTTAAGGCCACACAAGTAGAAGAGATTGGCCTGCATCTTCAGTGCCAGTTGTGAAGGAAACTGACCCACCAGCAGAAGGGGTAGAGCTGAGAGACCAGGGGACAAGAAGCAAGCTGATCAGGAACAAGCAGAGATCTCAAACCTGATTTGGGTGCCTAGATCCAGTTGTACCACTCTAGTTTCCCAAATTATCCCAGCAAATAAATAAATTATGATACTTGCAGTAGAGTTGCGATTAATAAACATTATTATTAATCATCATTTTGCTGGTACTAGGGCTTGAATTCAAGGCCTCATGCTTGTTCAGTGGGCATTCTACTATTTGGGCTACACATCTCCAGCCCTTCTTTTGTTGCTGGTTAATTGGCAATGGGGTATCACAGACTTTTCTATCCAGGCTGCCTTTAAACTATGATCCTTCAGATCTCAGCTGCCTGAGAGGCATAAAACACTGGCACCAGATAACACTACCTTTTAAAAGTCTCAATAGTATTTTCAGGGAATTTGTGAAGTCAGGGCTCGGACAAATTCAACCACTTTTCCTAGGCAATGAGGTGTGAGGCTCAGTTAGTAGCACACAGGAGCACAGAGTATGGATAAATGAATGAATAATGTAGGACAAGGAAAAGGGTCAGAGTATTAGGGTCAGTTGTTTTCGAGGATGACATGGTTATTTTTTATACTTTTTTGTTTTTGTCGGTTGTGGGGCTTGATCTCTGGGCCTGGGCACTATCCCTCAGCAATTCAGCTCAAGGATAGCACTCTACCACTTGAGCCACAGTGCCACTTCTGACTTTTTCTGTTTATGTGGTGCTGAGGAATCAAACCCAGGGCCTCATGCCTATGAAGCAAGCACTCTGCCACTGAGCCACCTTCCCAGCCCTTTTGATACACTCTCATGAGTTTGTCTATCAAACCTACACCACACAGGTGCATGTTCCCATGGCTAGGAGTTTGGCAGCCATACTCACAGAGGATAAAGAAACTATTACAAGAGAAGGGAACATGGCGGGGGGAGGGGGGGTTAGTGGTGGTGGTAAAATATCTGTGAAGATATATTTCAGTGCCATCAAAGGTAGCAGTGCATGGGGTATGACCACTTCTGTAAGTACAGTCTTGTTTTTCTTCATTCTTTTGGTTTGAACTCAAGGCCTCTAGTTTGCTAGACAGGTGCTCTACCACTGAGACCCATCCTGATCGCATTTTCCTTTAGTAGTTATTCAGGTAAAGTCTCGCATTTTCTGACTGGGGCCTGCTTCAGACAGCAATCCTCTTACCTATGGCCTTCCACTAGCTAGGATCACATGACATGTTCAGTTTATTGATTGAGATGAAGTCTCATTAATTTTTTTTGCCTGAGCTGGCTTTGAACTGCCACTCTCCCTTCCAATCTTCACTCCCTCAGTGGTTGGGCTTGCTGGGTTTATTGGCTGATGTAGGGGCTTTCCCACCTTTTGCCTAGCTAGCCTTGAAGAACAATCCTCCTGACCTTGGACTCTAAGTATCTGGGATTACAGATATATACCACTAAGTCCAGTCCTGGTACAGCGTTCTAAGCTTTTGCCAATGCTAGTAAACTGCTTAGGGGCCTTTTCTTCAGAAGCTTGCCTTTGTGTCTTGGCTACATTCAATGTTTTCAGCTAGGCTAGATCCACCCAAGACAAAAGTAAGGTAGTTCATGAAAAACCCAGCTGCCAGAGGCCTCCAGTTTGAGGAGGATTGTGGTTGTATTGTGTCAAGTGCACATGTTCCACCAATCACTGACACTCCTGAGAGAAGTGTAGTTTACCTCTCTTCCCCTTGAATTTGGGCCAGCAGCCATCTCACCTGGCTACAGCCAACAGAACACTACAGCCAGTGTGAGCGTGTGGCTTCTGAGGCCCGGTTAGGTAAGCTCTCACTGGCAGCTCAAACCTCATTCCTGCAATGCCAGGCCCGTTCTCCATCTTGTTGTGCAGAAGCCCAACCCAGTCCACAGAGTCACAGTACTAGAAGCTGCCCAGGACCACAAGCACACAAAGAAATGCTTCACAGAAATTCCATGACCTCACGGGAGATTGGCAGCTTCAGTCACTGCGTGACTGCAATTGCCAGGAGACTGCCTGATCAAGCCCTTCCTGAATTCCTGACCCACAGAGACCATGAGGTACTTTGTTGCTCAGCTGTAATAAGCAGAATAGTTACATAGGTTTTGGAAGTGTATTTTACCTACTTTAGGATCTTTTAGTATGCGGGAAAAATTACTCAGAGGCCAGATTTCTTTAGCTGAACAGACTTCTGTAGGCATAATTCCCTTTGTTCTACACATAAAGTGCCCAGAGCTTCCCATACAGACGGTCTGAGCTGCCTGTCATGTGGCGTTCTGCCTCCCCCAAAGACATAGAAAAGCATGTGTTCAAATTCTCTTGCAAGATATTTGGTTCTATGCAATTAGCAGAACTCAAATACTAATGTAAATCACCTCGATTTGCTTTTAATCATTCCTCTAACAGAAACAGGAAGAAAAATGAATTATTTATTACGTTAGCTTTAACTACCAGAAATGTAAAACAGTTACATATAACCCAATGTGAGGCTTGTTATCGTCTTAATTTTCCAATAACAATGAGAAATTTCTGACAGTGCACAGATTAGGCTCTGAATCAGTGTTCCAGGAAGATTGCATTAGGTAGCTTTTGTAACTCTTCGTGGTGGAATATTGCATTTTCCTGCCATGGAAAATAGAGTAGAATGCAGTTATTAGGATCATTGCAATATCTATATGCACATTTTCAAATATAAATGGCAGACCATAAACATAAATCACTCCACTCTAGTATGATTACACTGAAATAATACAACCTGCACGCAAATGAGGAGAAATCATGTTGAACTATCTTTCCAGTTACGAGACCTCCACTTGTGCCGCCAAGATCAGAATTCTAATTGGAAAACAGAGTAAATACTGTGGCAATAGTTTTAACCGGAGAAAAGTACCAATTTCTTTGAGACTGCAATTGGAGATGTACATTTCTATTTATCTCACCAGGCACTTCTTGCTCGCTGCACGAAATAGTCAGATCACTAGCAGAAATGAGCTTAGATGTTAGCTTAAATCGGCGATAAAATTTAAATCTGCCAAGGCAGTTAAAACAAGAAAGAAGTAATGGTTTTGTGTGAAAGGCTCCAAAGAAGAGGCAAAATATAGGGGTCCTTTAATGTCCCATTATCCCTCCAGACCACAGGAGATGGGAAGCAGTGGTGAGTGACAAGGGGAAGAGAATGATTTTGTATATTTTTGGAGTTGAGGGAACTCGGGCCCTGAGCTGCAGCTTGGGGAAGAGGGCAAACTACAAAACAGGAAAATTGTTTCTTGCTAGGAAGGAACTCACTTGGACAAGATCATTGGCAGGGTGGCCAAGGCTCTGTGACATTTTGTTGCAATAACAGCCATAAAAACACAGGGTAGGAGAAAGAGGAGAGAAGACATGAAGATCAGGCCCAGAGTGGAGGCTGTTCTGTGACTCAGTGGTGCTTACTGAGAAAGTAAATAACTATGTCCCCATGAGCCTTCTAGAGTTCCTGGACCAACCCATCTCCTCATATTGCAGTGTCCCCCTTTTAGAAGGTGTCCCCTGTGCAAACGTGACCTTCAGTCACGATGCTCACACTTACACCTTGGACAGTCAGTACTTCACTTTGTGTTGCTGTGACAAGAACCAGGAGTAACTCCGCTTAATAGAAGGGAAGGCTTCAGTCCGTGCTCACCTGGCTGTGCTACTTGTGGGCCTGTGACGAGGCAGAGCACCAAGGGAATGGGGGGAGAGGGGAGGAATGGGGTCAACAAAGCGGGACCTCATGATGGTCAGGAAAAAAATTAGAGAGGAAGCTGGTGTCCACAGCCACTCAAGGGCACACCCCAGGGAGTTAACTTCCTCCAACCCTCTCCCCCCACCCCACCGCCCCGCCCCATGAAGGGTTTGCTCAATTCCCTGGCAGCACCATAGGCTGTGACTCAAGCTTCTAAAACAGATCTTTGAGGGATATTTCAGTTCTAAAACACAGTAATCGTATTCCAAGATATCACACAGCCTGACCTGGGGGTAGTATGAGCTTCTAGATCACAAAGAGAGTGGACCCATAGGTCAGCTATAACAGGAGTGAGTAACTCTCCCTTAGATGGACATCAGATATAGCTCAGTGCTAACTGAAGTCGAAAAACTTAGTCTAAACTTCATGTGAACAAGGCCTTTTCAAATGTTTGCAAATCTCAAAGGGGCTCAAATTCTCATCTCCAGTTCTCTGAGCACCTTGATACATTTAAGAAGACTAAATTCATGGCTCAGTCTGTCTGCTCCTGAGTACTGCCCTGGGTGTGGAACCCAGTCCCTTCCTACACTTACACACACACACACACACACACACACACACACACACACACACACACACACACACACACACACACACACACACAACACCTGCCTATCTGATCTATTCATGCCTAGATCATGCACATACTCACAAAGCTTACATTTTGCTGGAGGAAGATGTATAATAAAGCAAGAAAACAATAAGCAAAGAAATATATGGTATGTCTGATATGATTAGCACTGCAGGAAAATGTTAGTTCCATAGGGGCGGGGCATCCTGTTCCATTATTTTGTTCATTAGCAGGTTTCCAACCTTTAGAATAGATTCTGGCACGTGGTGTTGAACATTTATTGGATGAGAAGGCCGTGGTGTGTCAGCAAATGTTTAACAACTGGTACTTGGGGTACATTGTTGATCTCACCTTCTGTCTTTCATCTAAATACTATACAATGCTCATATGTGTTTTATATTTACTACAGATTTTGCTACTTAAAGGATTTGTAGCATAGAACTTGTAAGTAACTATATGATAAATATACTATAAATTCCAGGTAGCTTCCTGACGCTTGGATTTGCGCCAGTCTTGAGCCCCCAGCTATGCTGTGGTTTCAGTGGACACAAGTCAGCTCCAACATCAACAATAACAGACAAGCTTGCTTATGTTGACAGAAGAGAGCAGAAATACTGTAAGAAAATTCACTTCTTTGTCAACAAGTTCAGTCAGTGACTTCATGACTGAATCTGAAAATACATTTTTATTTATTTTATTTTACTTTTTACAAAGTAGTAACTAAATTTTCATTTAGTCTGCATTATTAGCTTAAATATAGGCAATAGATAAAACAGGAAACTAAAACTCACTTTGCATTTACAGATTTCTCTCTTCCCTTCCTTTTCTTTTCCCTTTCCTTCCTTTCCTTTCCTTCCCTTCCCCTCCTTCTCCCTCCCAGTACTGGGACTGAAATCAGGGCCTCAGGCTTACTAGGCAAGTGTTCTACCACTTGAATCATGCCTCCAGCCCTTTTTGCATCTCTCTCCCTCTCTCTCCCCTTTTTGTGTCTCTCTCCCTCCCTCTCTCTCTCCCTCTCCTTCTCTCTCTCTCTCTCTCTCTCTCTCTCTCTCTCTCTCTCTCTCTCTCTTCCCCCTCTCTCTTTTTGATCTACTTTGGATCTCTATCTTCCTCATATAATTGGGGATACAGATGTGAACTAACGTGACTGGCTTGTCTGTCGCTACCGCCTCGGCCGGTAATGACGACGCGACACCGGACTCTTCTCTCCGCAGTTTATTCAGGACCTTTTAGTAATCTTCTGACCCCAACCCCGGGGAGAATTCCCCACAGCCTTAAATACCCGCTGGGTAGCCAACCCTGATACGCCACGTGGGAACCGCCAATAGGTTCAGGTGCACAGAAGCAAGCCAGATTCTTCGCCTTAGCCATATCAGGAGTTGTTTACCACGAGAGCACTCGCCATCGGGAAGGCGGAGGGCGGAAGCCGGCGCCATCTTCCAGGTGCGGCCTCTCGCAGCTCTCTACAGTTCCCCCTTTTTTGTTTAAAGAACACAGATGAGAACAGAGGTCTGATCCCTGTTGTGCAATTGCAAGGACTGCATACAAGCCTTCTCCCAGAGGGTACCTTCTCTAGGGATGACTCAGCCTGTCCATTGATTCGTTTTTCACAAGGACGGGAAAAGGCGAATCGAACCCGTGTGCAATCAAACATGCTCTCCTCGAGGGCAAAACTCATGCCTCTCGACTGCAGTACTTTGGCTTTGCAATCTGTGCTCATTGTTTTAGGGTGGCAAGCCACGCTTAGGGGGACTGACCTGCTCCAATGGCTGTAAAGGCTTGGATAACCATGGCTGCACTGCGACGCTGAGAACCTCTAATTTGGCAAATGTACCACAGACATACCAAGGAGGCTAACACCAGGAGGCCTGTCAGGGCTCCCAAACCCGCCCATTCCTTAAGATGATTCATAGCAGCGGAGATCCATGAAGATAACCCCTCCGCCAATCCGGCATCCACTCGGGTCGAGTTCACCACGACGATGGCAATCCTGAGCTGTTCCATCAGGCTGTCGAACTCCCCAGTTCAATTACCTAAAAGATAACTAAACAACTGTTTAGACAAATTTGCAGCGTTTTTTAAATAGGTTTTTTCCTGGGCCTGAACTCTGGGCCTGGGCGCTGTCCCTCAGCTCTTCAGCTCAAGGCCAGCGCTCTACCACTTGAGTCACAGCGTCACTTCCGGCTTTTTTCATTTCTTTTTGCTTATGTGGTGCTGAGGAATCGAACTCAGGGCCTCAGGCATGCAAGGCAAGCACTCTACCACTGAGCCACCTTCCCAGCCCTCATTCTTCTGGGTTAATTGCACCACAGCAGCAGCTAATCCAGCATTAGTTAGTGGTCCGCCCAGCTCTCTGCATACTTTCATCCATGCTTCTAGTCCCCTATTCTTATATGGGGTTATGGCGGCTCTGCATTCCTTAGTGCACTGCTCGTAAACAAGCTGTTTAATTAATGGCATGGCTGCGTCTGGGTCACCAAAAATTCTGCCAGCGGCCTCAACCATACGAGCAACAAAGTCCGAAAACGGCTCCATAGAGCCCTGCAGGATTTTGGTGAGATTGCCACTCACCTCGCCTTTATTTGGTAAGGCCTTCCATGCCTTTATGCCAATTTTATTGATTTGTTCATAAACTTGGACCGGGTAGCCTATCTGCTGATTGGCGAATCTCCCCTGTCCAAGCAGCATATCTCTGTCCCAAGCTGGGTTTCCCCCAGCCTGATTGGCCGCAGCCTCTTCACTAGCAAATTCAATCAAAAAGGCCTTCCAATCTAAATACTGACCTGGGCTCAAACAAGCTCGTGCGAGCCCACTCCAATCACCGGGTGTCATGCAGTGTCTGTTTAGGGCCTCCACCTGGGCTACAGTAAAGGAGGCCGTGATTCCGTATGTCCGCACAGACTCAGCTAAAGATTTTATCACCTTAAAATCTAAGGGTTCATGATACCGCTGTCCCTGTGGATCCTGAAATATTGGACAGGCTAGATGTAACTCGGCTCTGACCGCTTTCCACACTCCTGGGCTGAAAGAACAGCCGGGGCTGCCACTTCCAGGGTCCTCCGCATAGAGCGGAGGGGCCGAAGGTGTGGGGCGGTGCACGGAAGGCGTGCATTCGTCTTTATCTGGGTCCTCTCTCTCCTTCCATTTCCTCCTCTTTCTTATCTTTGTTTTTTCTATTTGTTCTATGATTGATTGTAATTCCTCTGAGTCTGTAGACTCAGAGGTCTCTAGTTCGGCAAAATCAGGGCATGACCCCCCCCTGCTCTCCTCCTTTTCGCTGTCTGCCCTTTCTGATCTTTCTTCCTGCAGCATTTCTAAGGCGGCCTGACCATTCTCTACCGCCTCACTGCAACGCTGGTCCTCGAGACAGCCTCTTATCAGTTTCCATATTGGTCTCACTCCGCTCTTAAGCGTTCCTTGTTCAGAGGCAAAATCTAGGTCCCTCCCTAGTTTCTCCCAAGAGGCCACCGTGAGGCTTCCGGAGACAGCGAACCACGGGACAACGATGTCACATTCATTCAAAAATCTCTCTAAAGTACTCTTTTTTATTTTTAACTTTTTTGAGTGCAGTAGCTCATTGAGAGCCAAAAAAAATTGGGTGCGAAGAAGAAGCGCCCATGTTTTAAATATTTAAAGCTGGTAAACAAACTTTTACTTTCACTTTTGGCTACTCTATTGACTAGCCCCGGGTTCTCACTCTCTCTTTATCTACCGAGAAGAGCAAAAATCCCCCTGCTCTTGTGGCGGATTCCCCTTTTACTTGGGAACTTACTCCCCGCTCTTGTGGCGGATTCCCCTTTTACCTGGGGACTTATCCCCGCTCTTGTGGTGGATTCCCCTTTTGACTTATCCCCGCTCTTGTGGCGGATTCCCCTTTTACCTGGGAACTTACCGGTGCACCACCCTGACCACAGAGAGTTCTGAGTCCTCGTTGGGGTTGTGGCTGAGTACCCGTACAGGCCACCACGTGTCGCTACCGCCTCGGCCGGTAATGACGACGCGACACCGGACTCTTCTCTCCGCAGTTTATTCAGGACCTTTTAGTAATCTTCTGACCCCAACCCCGGGGAGAATTCCCCACAGCCTTAAATACCCGCTGGGTAGCCAACCCTGATACGCCACGTGGGAACCGCCAATAGGTTCAGGTGCACAGAAGCAAGCCAGATTCTTCGCCTTAGCCATATCAGGAGTTGTTTACCACGAGAGCACTCGCCATCGGGAAGGCGGAGGGCGGAAGCCGGCGCCATCTTCCAGGTGCGGCCTCTCGCAGCTCTCTACACTTGTCTTTGAGATAGGGTCTTACCAACATTTTGTCTGAGCTTGTCTCAAATGATGATCCTACCTATTTTTATCTCCCACACCATGCCACTGCTACAACTGCATTCTGGAAGACTATTCCAGAACCTTCCACTCCCATAAAATGAACATGCCTTGCAATTAGCAATAAGGAAAAAAACCCAGAGGCTTAAGGATAGAGGAACAGGCTCAGTTGGGGGGATATTAACAAGAGGGGTTGGACTAAGGAGGGTATATGAAGATAAATATGGTTGAAATAGACTGTCAGCATGTGTAACAATGAAACTATTGAAATTGTTTAAGGACGGAGTCAAGGGAGAGTGACAGTAGATGTTTGTTGAAATATATACGATGACATAATAAAATATCCCTTGTCTATATAGCTAATGTATGTTAATAAATAAATAAAATGCAACAAAAATTAAAAAAGAAAACAAAGATCTGATTTTTTTCCACATTTTTTTTAACCAGTCCTGGGGCTTCAACTCAGGGCCTGGGCCCTGTCCCTAAGCTTCTCTTGCTTAACATTCTACCACTTGAGCCACAATCACTTCCTGCTTTTTCTGTTTATGTGATACTGAGGATTCAAACCCAGGGCTTCATGCATGCTAGACAAGCACTCTAACACTAAGCCACATTCCCAGTGCCCTTTTCTACCAGCTATTACAGAAATGAATAAGAGTTCTCTCACTGGCATTTCTGAAGCAGTTTAAATATTACAATCTATTGGCCATACATATAATTTTGTAATTTTTAAACCAAAGCAGCAATCTACCCAAGTTAGCACATGACTGTTTGCTAGTAGACTTAAAGTTTTAGTCTCCAGAGAAGTTATGGGTGAGGGAGGCCCCTTTATCAACCTCTTCATTGAAGGATTTTCCTACATTTTTCTCCTTAGTGGCTCTTGACCTACTCTTGAGGTAGCTGTCAAGGACTCAGTCTTGCCCTGGCTGAGTAGGTATGCGTCTTGGGTGGCTTGCTCTGTCTCCCCCAGAGACTTAAAATAGAAATGCAGTCACTGAATGTTCTGGGACAGGACTCACAGCAAAAAGCTATGATTCTCAGCAAGTCTGTTTCTGAATCCCCAGACTGTCCCTGTCCTGCTCCCAGATCCTGCACATTCAGAAACACCAGTCACCGCTATTTTCCCAGCTCCGTGACATTTTTCTCTAGCTGAACTATGAAGTGTGCAGTTGGAAAGGAGAACCGTGGGAGACTGCATGCCAGAGCAAACAGCAGCTGCAGACAGCAAGGTCTTGAGACAAGTTGGCCACAGTGCTGGGGCCCGTGAGAACAGGCCCAACGCTGTCATGTTTTCATTCTGCATGGCTTGTCCTTCCTTATGTGAGGAAGTAAAACAAAGCAAAACAAACACAAAAAACTTAGGATTTGTAAAGAAAAAAAAAAAAGTGCCTCCCCCACGGTATAACCCTTGCTTTCACTGTATTTGATGCTGGTATAATTTGTGTAGGGGAAGGGAAAAAACAAATCGTTTAAATAGGGATACAGGTGGACCTAATTGCAACAGTGAGATGTACAAGTCATTATGTCGAAAAACGAACTTTACAACTTTGGGGGGACGGGGAGATGGGAAGGGGAAACAAAAGAGGAGGCAACAATGCTTGATAAGAAATGTACTGATTATCTTCCCATGTAATTGTAACCCCTCTGTACAGTATTTTCACAATTTAAAATAAATAAATAAATATAAAAAATAAGAAGAAAAAGTGCCCTGGGCTGTGAAAAATTAAGGAAAATGTAAATAAGCCATAGGAAAGGGGGAGAGACTAGACACATTAACAGGTGGATGGACAAAGGAAATGAATAAAACCTACAGAACGGAAAAAAAAAAAAAAGCTAACTTTTTGGAAAGATGTCCCACCGAATATTAAGAACTCATTAAAGATGTGATAACTGACAGGATATTTCTCTTAAGTAACTTAATAGAGAAGTATCTGGATATTTAGTTTAAGGAACATTTGTCCCAACATTGCATATGAGAACAGAAACAATGGAATCAATTTAAATACTCAGTAATCAGAGAATATCTTGCCAATTATGGCCTGTCCAAGTAGTGGAATTTTGTGCAGCCATTCTTTCAATTTTTGCATTATTCTATTTTTGAATTAGCATACATCTATAATATAAGGGGCTTTGTTATGATATGTCCAAAACTACATACAGTGTACTTTGGGCAAATTCACCATTCCACCTCATTTCTATTCCTCCTTCCCTCCTCAGCACTTTTCAAATGTTTGTGGAGTTTATTATGCTGGATAGATAATGCATACAATATAATTTATTATATAATATATCCAAGCTCCAGGACTGGCACACACACCCTTGGCTGGAGATGTGGCTCAATGTAGCTTGCCTAGCATAAACAAGGCCCTGGGTTTGACCCCCAGCACCCTGTTACCCCTGCCCCATTCTCCTGCCCTGCCCCCCACACACACAAAAGGGAAAATTCTGATTCCAGTCCAGGTGGAATAACAGTAATTAGATTTAACCTTCCTGCTAGAAACTACCAAACAATGGGAAAAATAGATAGATGGAGGGAAAAATCAGGATAGAATGTGTACATCATGAACAATGAACACTGATCAGTTATAAATGGAAAAAAATATGAGGTGAACCCCACCCCTGTCCTAGCTTGCTGCCTTAGAGAGTTCTGAACTTCCATGCCAGAAGGAGATGCAAGGTTCAGTGAAAGGAAACCCCCACATGGAGTTTATTGAGGGAGAGCATACTGTCAGCCTGCACAAGATGGGAGGGCAAGGGGGACCCAAGGGGGAAAGGAGGAAAGAAAGGAAAGGGAAAGGGGGAAAGGGACAAGGGGAAAAGCTTCAGGGGATAAAAAGGGAACAGCTGCAAGTGGATAATGGTACGGAACTAAAGATGGAGACTGAGCTATAGAGAGAAGGCGGGGAGGTGGTGTGGCCACAGCCAGGACCTCAGAACCTGGGGACCACCCACTGCCCCCAGGTGCACCATTACCTGGGTTACACAGGTGCCTGGCCAGGACTTGTAGGGAAGGGGCCTCGTGTGCGCTGAGGGAGAACAAAGGGACGGGGAAGGCCATTTTTCCCAGCTGGACTTGGGGGTCGGGGAGAAGCGCTCAGACTGCAGGGCAGGGCCTGAGCCAGAAGCAGCGCCCCTTCCCCACACCGGGCCTCAGTGTGTGCACAGGGCCGGAAGTGCAGCTCACACCCGGCCGGAAGTGGAGGACAGCGCGCACCAGGCCTCCCTGCGCTAGACGGAGGGCTTCTAGTTTGGCCTCACAAACCTTGTATGGTTATTTTTTCTTATACGTACGTCTCTTTAAATGAACTGAAAAAGATACTATTTACTTAAAAACAATGACAATAAAGTGGAGACCTAAACATGAGAAAAGGCACAATGTGTAACACTAGCCTGAAGGTTGGAGAGGAGCAGACGTATAAATTATAATATTTTATATTATGTAATATAAACAATGTGAGATTTTTATACTATGTAATAAATATATCTTATATTATAAAATAAATGTAGTATAGCATACCATAGATGGAGTGGTTTACTCTCACTTCGAAGTAGACTGATAAGTTAAAAATGTATCAACCTCTGAAGCAAACACTAAACTTTTAAAAAGTTATAGTGTTGTAAGGTAAATCATCCCAGAAGCCATATTTTAAAATGTAGAATATTGGAGTCTTTATTATACAGTTAACAGGCTGCAAGCAGCCAATTGTTACAAAGGCTTTAAGCATGTAAATACACATAACACAGCTAGGAAACATGCTAAATAGGAAAGAAATAACAAGAACAATACCAACAAGCCAATTCAATTGGAATTCCATGATGACTGGAGACGAGACAGGACACAATCATAGAGACACACGTGGCATGGAGTCCTGGCGCCTAGGCTGGTCCAGGCCTAAATAGGTTGGCACAGGGGGCAGATCCTCAGGAAATTCCCAGGCCCAGGCAATGGACTGACAGATTCAGTAACCTATCAGCCAAGTGCCTGCCCCTTCCTCCAGGGGTCCCAGCATACCCATTACCTGGGAGGCAAGTGATTGGGGGGGGGGGTGGATCCTTCCCCCAGCATGAAGACAAGATGCCAGACCCTACCATGCACCATGTGGCCAATATGGTGCCTGCCAGACCTGGCCTCCTTACTTCAATAGCTAATAAATTAACAAATGTGATAAGCTATTGTCATAAAAAACTCTCAGTCCACAAGAGGGTAGAAAGAATAGAGGGAGAACAAAGAAGAAATGGGAGAAATAGAAAAGAAATAGCAAGGGCTGGGTTGTAGCTCAGTGGTAGAGCACTTACTTAGCATTTGTGTAGCCCTGGTTCTATAGCCAGCAATGAAAGAGAAAAAAGAAGAAAAAGAAGTATCTTTAAGCCAAAATACCTCAACAATCACAGTATCTACAAAGTTTCTATTACTCAATTAAATAAAGATTTTGTGTGTGTGCATGTGCATATAAATATATAATTTTTAAAACAAGACCTAACTATATGCTCTCAAGAGGAGAATTAGCTTATTTTTTGTTACTATAACAAAATACCTAAAGCAGGATAACTTTATAAGGACAAGATGTTTACTTGGCTCAAATGTGAAGTCTGACCAGCATAGCATGGGCTCTGGTCTTGCCTTCTTGCTGGTAGAGTGCTGACAAGATGTAAAACAGCCAGGGCATGCACACTCTGTGTGTCTATTCTATTCTTTCCCATCTTATAAAGCCCTAGCATTCCATATGGGCTTAACAATGAGAACTTTATCTAATACGAACTTCCTCTCAAAGGCTCCCTCCCTAAAAACTCATACTGGGATTAAGTGTCTGCACTCTTTTTTTTTTTTTTTTAATGGTACTGGGGTTTGAACTCATGGGCTCACAATTGCTAGGCAAGTGCTCTACCATTTGAGCCAGCTCCCCCTGCCCCACACTCACTTTGCTTTTAGTTTGTTTTTCAGATAGGATCTAAGGCTAAGATGATGCAGACAGGCCTCAGACCATAGCACTACTACATCTGCTTCCCCAGTCGCTGGGATTACCAGCATGTACCGCCATAGCTGGTGGGGGTTTTTGTTTTTTTTATTTTTTGTTCTTTGTAGTGCTTGAACTCAGGGCCTGGGTGCTGTCCCTGATCTCTTTTGATCAAGGCTAGCACATACCACTTTGAGCTATAGCACCACTTCTGGTTTTCTGATTGTTAATTGGAGATAAGAGTCTCACAGAATTTTCTTCCTGGCTTCGAATCCTGATCCTCAGATCTCAGCCTCCTAAGTAGCTAAGATTACAGGCGTGAACCACCAGTGCCTGGGTACCAGTGTTTTTGTGATAGACTCATGATAATTTTTGTACAGGCTGATCTCCAAGCATGATTCTCCCCATCTCTGCCTTCTGAGTAGCTGGTATTATAGGTATGAATCACCATTCCCAGCCACCACATGCATTACAAAAATATAAAAGTATAAATGAGTTAAGAGGTTGAGGACAAGAAAAGACAAGCCATGCTAATACCACTTAAGTAAAAATTAAAGTGATTATATTTAACATCAGACAATGTAGACTCTACAATAGTAATTTCAGAGATTAAAAAGGGTATTTCAGAAAGATTAAGGAATCATTAAAAGGAATAAAAATGTTTATGCTCTTAATCATACACCTATAAAATAATAAAGCAAGAACAAAAACTTCAAGGAGAAACAGAAACATGCATGATCATTCTCTGATGTCAACAGCTGCCTCTCAATCATTGATAGAACAGATACACAGGAAATCAGTAAGAATGTAAAATTGTTCAACAACACTATCAACCAAGAAGACCTATCTGACATGTAGAAAACACATCTCCTAATAACAGCATAGTGTCTGTTGTTTTCAAGCTCCTACAGGCAGAGTTGCAGAGACAGACTGCCTTATTCTGCTCAGGCTGCTGTAACAACATGCCCTAAGCCAAGTGGCTTATAAACAACAAGAATTGCTTCCTTATAGTTCTGAAGGCTAAGGCACCGAAAGTCAAAATGCTGTCATAATCTCTGCCTTATATATATATATATATATATATATATATATATATATATATATATATATATATATATATATATATATACCTTCTTACTGGTCTCACATGATAGAAGGACGGTTCAAGGGCTTCTTTAAGGCCATTTTTTTTGGTGCCAGCTGCATCATCTACAATCATATTGGGATAAGGATTTTTTAACACATGAATTGTCAGAAGCAGGAAAATGGGTATATATATTCAAACTATCACATGACTCAGACCATGTTGTAAGGCCATAAAATCATCTTAAAAATGTAAAGAGACATAAATCATATACATATATATTTCAGAAATATTATTCTTGGGCATTTATCTGAAGGAATGTTAAATCAGGATATAATATAGGCACCTACACACCCTGCTCACTGCAGATCTAGTCACAATAAATACCCAAGCTATGGAAACAGCCCTGATGAATGGATCAAGACATACATACAACAGAGTCTTAGCCATAAATAAGAACAAAACTATGTCATTTGAAGGAAATGGATGGATCTGAAAGCAATTATATTAAGCAAGATAATCCATGTTCAGAAGGACAAAGTTCACGTCTTCTCTCATATGTGACGATAGACCTAAAAGACAAGAATATACATAAACACATACAGGATCATATATATGATCACTATATATATATGTGCATATGTGCATATGTGCATATGTGTATATATATATATATATATATATATATATATATATATATATATATGGAGATAGGGACAGAGGGATGTGCTGGCTGGGGTATGGATACTAATGGAAGGGGGAGGTTGAAAAGAGGCATGAATGAAAAGAGGGACATGAATATGGGCAAAATGCTTTATGTACTTGTGTCAACATGGAACCATGGAGCTTTTTGAGATTGGTTTGGGAAGGCAGGACAGGTTTGGGAAGTCAAAGTCATCTAAAGATTCAAAATAATCTCAATAAAACCCTAGCAATCCTCTTCAATAGAATTAACAAGTTTGGACCAATAGGTGCAGTGCCTGCCTAGTGAGCACATGGATCTGAGTTCAAATCCTAGCACCACAAAATAAGAAAATACATTAACAAGCTGATTATGTTCTATTCATATGTAGAATACAAATTCAAAGGATTGACTGGTCAAAACAATTCTGGAAAAGAACAAAGTTAGAGGAGTAATATTACCTAGTTTCAAAATGTATTGTAAAGACACACAGTGTGGTTGATATTGTGTAGCTAAAGACAAATGGATCTATACAATAGAAATTCAAAAATAGGTTCATGGAAGTATAGAAAAATAGTATTTTCAATGACACTGGGACAACAGTTTAGTACTCATAAGGAGAAAAAGGAAAAAGAGCAAGATTAGAGAAGATTGGAGAAGACAGGTACATGTCTAGCATCATGTAAAAAAGTAATTCCAGTTGGAATTCCAGTGGCTCATGCCTGTAATCCTAGCTACTTAGGAGACTGAGATCTATAGAAACAAGAAGTGGATCTGTGGCTCATGTAGTAGAACATGAACCTTGAGCAAAAAGACTGAGAGACAGCGCCCAAGTCCAGAATTCAAGCCCCAGGACCAGATCCACCCACCCCCGCCTACCCCCAACAACCAAAAACCAAAACAAAACTGTTTCAAATTAGAACATTGAGCTAAAAGTAAAATGTTAAACTACAAATTTCTTCGAAAGCACAGGAGAAATCTTTTAGAATCTTGAGTTAAAGATTTCTAACATGACACCCAAAGCATTTTTGTGTATATGCACATGGTACTTGGGCTTGAACTCAAAGTCTTGTGCTTGCTAAGCAAGCTCTCTTCCATATAAGCAATGCCCCAGCTCTTCTTTGTTTTCACTGTTCTGTTTTATTATTGTGATAGGAACTTGTGATTTCTGCCTGGGCTAGCCTTGAACTGTGAACTAACTTTGGTGGTTAAGTAACTGAGAGTATAGGCATGCACCATCACACCAAGCTCCAAAATTAATAAAAATGATTTTACTAGAAAGAAAAACTGCTATATTTAAAAGACAGTAAGATTTTATTTTATTGTAAAGATGCTGTACAAAGGGCTTACAGTTACATGAGTAAGGCAATGAGTACATTTCTTGTCAAGCATTGTTACCCCCTCCTTTGTTTTTCTTCTACTATCCCTTTCTTCCCCCACCTCTCCTACTCCTCCCCCTCCTCTGAAGTGTAAAGTTCATTTCCAACATAGTTTCTTGTGAGTATCTGGGTCATCATGTGTCCTTGTTTTAGCATTTTGTTATCCCCCTTCCCCTCCCCAAATTAGATAAATGTAGTATATACAAGATGCAGGGTACCAAAATCAAATACAGTGACAACAGGGGATATACCATAGGGGACGAACATACAAAAGAAACAAACAAACAAAAATCTCATAGTACATTAAAAACAACAACAATAAAGAAAAACCTCTTGAAGACACTAAGATTTTATAAAAACAAGAAAATATTGAAAATCATTTATCTGATAAAGTGACTTGCATCTAATATTTAAGAAATCTCAAAATAGTTTTATTATACATATATTAAAATAGCTAAATAAAAGTTATAAATTGACCATTTCAAGAGTTGACAAAAATATGGAGAAACTGGAATCCTCACACTTTAATGGGAATTAAAACTGGTACAACCACTTGAAAACAATTTGGCAGGGTTTTTTTTTTAAGTAGTAAACATTGGAATAATTTCATAGATCCACACACATTTAAAAACACTGAATGGCATCCTTTAAAGATGTATAATTGATGATAGGTCAACAATTTATCAATGAACCTATTAGTAGTAGTATTTATATAATAGGGAGAGGGCATATACACCAAAAGGTTGAAAGCACTATTCATTTTTCTTTATATATATATATTTTTAATTGTAATGATACTGTACAGCGGGGTTACAATTACATAAGCAACATTTTTCTTTTCTCCTCCTTTTCCTTCCTTCATGCTCATCCTCCTCCTTATCATTTGCTTATTTACAATCTCTGATTTTCCAAAAATAGTATGTATTGCATGTGTAACAAATAAAAGGGGGAATCATACATAACAAAGGAACTAGAGGGTTTTTTTGTTTTTTTGTTTTGTGTGTGTGTGTGTGTGTTGGTCATGGGGCCTGAACTCAGCCTGGGCGCTGTCCCTCAGCTCTTTAGCTCAAGGCTAGCGCTCTACCACTTGAGCCACAGCACCACTTCCGGCTTTTTTTCTTTTTGCTTATGTGGTACTGAGGAATTAAACCCAGGGCCTCATGCATGAAAGGCAAGCACTCTACCACTGAGCCACCATCCCAGCCCAAGATTTATTTTTAGAATGGAGATTATAGGGTTTGTTTGGTTTTTTTAGCAATAGAAAGAGACACATTTTAAAGGAACTATAAAAAATATCTCAGTGGCACTGTGGCTCAAGTGATAGAGCTCTAGCAAAAGGATCTCAGGGAGATCCTAGGCCCCAAGTTCAAGCTCCAGGAGCAGAAAAAAAAAAAAAGATTAGACTTTAAAAGTATCTCTTAGCTGGGTGCTGGTGGCTCATGCCTGTAATCCTAGCTACTCAGGAGACTGAGATCTGAGGATTGCTATTCAAAGCCAGCCCAGGCAGGAAAATCCATGAGACTCTTATCTACAGTAAACCACTCAGAAAAAGTGGCTCAAATAGTAGAGTGCTAGCCTTGAGCACAGAGAGGCTCAGGGACAGAGCCCAGAGCCTGAGTTCAAGCCTAAGGACCGGGAAAAACAACAAGAAAACCTTTTAGGACTGGGAGTGTGGCTCATACAGTAGAGAATGTGCCTGCACGTGTGAGGTCCTGAGTTCAATCCCCAGAATTGCAAAAAACAACAACAATAATAAAATCATAGACAAAAAAAAGGTATCCTTTATTCTAGAACAAAGACTTTTACAAAAGATCCTCAGGAATAATAAACTTAGGCCAAAATGTCAGTCATTTATGTAAACCAAGTTTTGGGGAATCCTTTACTTTATTCTTAACAGTTTGACTTGATTGTTATAGCTTCACAAACATACAGGAATTTTTTTTTTACCCAACAGCAACTTCAACAAAATACACAGCAGTAGAAAACAAGCCCACATGGTGGCTGAAGATTAGGAAGGAATGATTTCAGTTCCCATGTAATGACAGATGCAGCTAAGAGGCTGGCATGATCCCAGCTGATTTATCACCAATGGCAATTCGGATACAGTTTTCAGCTTTTGCAAGAATTAGCTGCTGCAGACATACTTACTGATCTATAGGGGTTTCAGGGATCCAAGAAGTCATGCAAACAACTTTTTCTTTTTTTAGAGTAGGTAGCTAAGGAAAGAAACCAAGGAGGTGCTTGAGAACCAATGTTAATACTAAGTCCCAAGACCTAAGATAAAAGAGCCCTCATAGAAATTTCAATGTCTGCTGATTTCTAAAGCACTAAATAGATAAGACATGGGATGGGTAAGGAAAATACAGAAAGTATATTTCAGTGGCCAGATCCACAGTCTCAGGAGAGTCCTGAGCACCACTTAGCATATGGCGAGGGCACCTGATTTTCCTCATAAGAATTCTATGTATTGTTAGAGATTGTTGCTGTGAGATTAAGAGGAAATTATAGCCAGGTACTGGTACCATATGACTATCCCAGCTAGTCAGGAGGCTGAGATCTGAGGATCCTGATTTAAAGCCAGCCTGAGCAGGAAAGTCCATGAGTCCCTTATCTCCAATTAAGTACCACAAAAGCTGGACGTGGAGCTGTGGCTCAAGATGTAGAGCACAAGCCTTGAGCAAAAAAGCTAAGAGATAGCACCAGGGCTCTAAGTTCAAGCCCTAGGACTGGTACAAAAAAAAAAGGAAATACATGAACTTTTTACATTTAATTTTTAAAAATTGTGTTTGTGTATGTGTATTTGTGTGTGTGGTGTGTGTATGTGCATTTGTGTGTGTGGTGTGTGTATGTGCATTTGTGTGTGTGTGGTGTGTGTATGTGTATTTGTGTGGTGTGTGTGTGTGTATGTGTGTGTGTGTGTGTGTGTGTGTGTGTGTGTGTGCTGGTATTGGGTCTTGAACTCAGGGTCTGGGCACTGTCCTTAGCTTTTTCACTCGAGGGTGGCACTTGAGCCAGCTCCAGTGGAATCGCAGCTCTACTTCCAGCCTTATGCTAGTTGACTGGCGATAAGACTCTCACAGACTTTTTCTGACTGTGCTGGCTTTGAACTGTGGTTCTCAAATCATAGTCTTCTGCATAGCTAGGATTATAGAGATGAGTTACCAGTGCCTGGCAATATTTTACATTTATGTCATACTTTGCAATAATGTCCTTATTAATTTTACAATTGTTTGGTTAATTCATAATCAAAAACTAAAACAATGACTAACATATACTAACAATACTAACATGTCAGAGTTGAAAGGACACTAAAGATCAAGGGTACAGTTCTCCAAACTGAGGCCCAAGAAATTCACACACAAGCCAGGCCAGAGAAAGCTGTCCTTCCAGGAAGTTTGTCCCATGGCTGCCTGAAATACCTCATCAGGATTCACTGTCAGTTCTTCATCAGCCCAGAAGCTTCTCCTACACGGTGATTAGGGTGTTTTAAGTAAGTACAAAATGGTCAGCAGAGCAGAGCTCACCAGGGGGCTCAGTAAGTGTTACCTGGTGATGGTAATTACATGACAACGTACAGACAAGGCAAGAAACTAGTTCCAGAAGCTCCCTAGTGTGAAAATGAGTCCCATTCTTTTTCACTCTTCCTACTCTCTGTGTGTCTCCTACATACTCACCACACACACACACACACACACACACACACACACACACACACACTGCATAGTCTATTCCTCTGTCTTTTTTGCCTGGGTCAATAAGCATTTGTAGAGCAAAACTAACTCTTCCTCAAGCTATAATGTTGGGAAATAAGCCTTGCACTTAAACTGCCATGTGAACATATTGTCTAGTCATCTATCTATAAGACAAATAAGTAAAATAGTATTAATGGATGGGTAGCAAAATTGTATTCTTCTCTTCTAGTACATCAGGAGACAATATTAGAAAACCAAATGCTTATGTAGATAGAATGCCGAAGAAAGAAGCAATTCAACTTGGCAGGCTTTTGTCTATATGTTCTTTAATTGGGTTCTATTCCTTAAAAGACTTCCTCACACTATCTTGACTCACAAACACACGAGCCACTCACCTTGGATTCTGTATATCCATCTGACAAGTAGTCACCTGACAGGGAAACTTCATCAAGCCAGAGAACATATGCACTCATTTCTGTGTGGATTACAAGACTTTGGTACCTGGACATATTATCTCAGATTTATTGATGGTCTATCTATTCTAAAATACTTGCTCAGGTGGACCCATTGCAACAATGAGAAGTACAAGTCATTATGTCAAAAATGAACTTTACAACTTTGGTGGGGGGGCGGGGAGGATTGGGCAAGGAGGGTGGGGGAGGATGGGAAGGGATGGGAAGGGGAAACAAAGGAGGAGACTACAATGCTTGATAAGAAATGTACTCATTATCTTGCCCATGTAATTGTAACCCCTCTGTACAGTATTTTCACAATAAAAATTATTATAAAAAAATAAAATAAAATACTTGCTCGGGGTTTGGACTGTGGCTTAGTGGTAGAGTGCTTGCCTAAAATACTTGCTCAGAATGTGGTTTATAAGCAGAAAAGAGCTCCTCTGTCATGGCAGATACATTCAGATGCTATCTAGCATGATCACAGGTCACATACCTTCAATCCCAGAATGCAGTGGGATGTCAGGAAGGGTGGTACCAACATGGAGAAAATGGTCCTTGGGCTGGGCTACTCCTGAATGATTTCTACATGTGGGTCTTCATTATTGCTTTTAAAACAGATGCCTAGAGCTGAGCACCAGGGACATGCCTGTAATCCTAGCTACTCAGGAGGCTGAGATCTGAGGATCACAATTTGAAACCAGTCTGGGCAGGAAAGTCTGTGAGACTCTTATTTCTAATTACCCACCACCACCCCTCCCAGCCCCCCGAAAAGCCAGAAGTGGAGCTGTGGCTGAAGTAGCATTGCGCTAGCCTTGAGCAAGGACTCAGGTACAGTACCTAGGCCCTGAATTCAAGTGCCAGGAATGCACATGCACATGAATACACACACACACACACACACACACACACACACACACACACACACACACACAATGCCTGTCAACTTACACCTATGCACCAAACTGTGTTCCAAGCATAAGTGACACTACTGTCAGATGCTCACCTATTCTGGACTACCTTTACATCTGTTTCTCTCTCCAATACTTAGACATTATCTACTTATCACTCTACAAAATTCTTCTTTGATTTCCTCCTCTTTCGGTTCTATTTTCACAGGAAAGTGGAAAACAAAGTGACAGGGGCATGAAGGTTTGGCTCTAAGAATGATAACATTCAAATCCTCCCAAGACAGCTACAAACAACATCCTGTCCCTTGCTGAGGTTGTTCAATATTGCACTGAGACATGCAAGCCGTAGTTCAAATACGTCTTCACTGGAAGTGCATTGGGTCATTTACCTTAACAACGTGAACGTGCACTCATTATCATGTTCAACTTGATTAGTGTATGGTCAGACATTTAAGAGTGCACTTCAGATAAAGGAATGTATAAATGCATGATTGGTTCCTAATAAATTGAGCAACCCCTTAATGAACTGTGAGCAGTCTAGAGAGGAACTATTACATACCTGTCATAGAAATGGCAAACCAGACAAAAATGGTGTTTGTTGGGGGGGGGAGCAGTGTAGGGAGAGAAGATTCTTCGTGTCTCCCATTATGTACTGATTGTGAAATTTGTCAGAAAAATAACTAAGAGGATGCAAGGTAACTGGGAAAATTAGTTCATTTAGGACCCAAACTTAAGTGAACATGAATTCATCTTTTGGCAAATGTTTAACACAACTTACTTAACAAACCTCAACAGAAAAGTTCAGGAAGGCATGCGGAGAAATCTTTTAACAGAGCTCTCTTGCTGTTTTCTTTTAGTGTAAAGTATAAGATATTTTTAGTTATTTAAGACAAATTCAGTCCTCTGTTCCCATTTCTCTATTATTTTCCTTTCTGTTTGGATTTTGCTTGGTAAATAAATATATATGTGTGTATGTATGTATGTATATATATATATATATATATATATATATATATATATATATATATATAGTAGTGTTGGAATAGGTTTAAAACACTGTCAAGTAAGTACAGTTTTAATATGTTAGTTGTGAAATATATCTTACTTTACTTCTCATCTAAATTAAAAACTTTTTCAGGGGCTGGGAAGGTGGCTCAGTGGTAGAGCACTTGACTTGCATGCTCGAGGCCCTGGGTTCGATTCCTCAGCACCACATAAGCAAAAAGAAAAAAGCCGGAAGTGGCGCTGTGGCTCAAGTGGTAGAGCACTAGCCTTGAGCTGAAGAGCTGAGGGACAGTGCCCAGGCCCAGAGTTCAGGCCCCACGACCAGACAAAAAAAATAATAATAATAATAATAAAAAACTTTTTCAAATGAATAAGACACCATGCTTCTTCATTTTATTTCATATAAAAAAAACACAGGCAAATTTTAAATGTAAACTGGAAGCTTGTGAATCTGGCATCGGGTCACCCATAAAAAAACTCAAGGGAAATGTTTATTGAAGGTCAATGTCAAGAAATGGGCACTTGTGTTGGATAAGTGTGAGAGAAATAGAAACTGGCTGAGCCAGAATGCCTCACTATGACCTAGACCACATTTGTGCTCTGAGAAATATACCCAAAGGGTAGTTCATTTGAGATGACAAGGAAGTTAGTTCATGGAAGAGTTCATGGAGGAGAAGAAAGCTAACTGGTCCTTAAAGGATATGACTCGGCAAAGATAAATCAAAAAAGGACAGAGAAGTTGATGAAGGTGGTGCCAATTGGGAGGGAAGGAATACCTCACATTTGGGATATGCACTGGAGCTCAGAGAAGCCTTCAGGAAGAGGGAGGTACTTGATGAGCTGAGCAGCAGGGCAAGCCCAGAGGCTGAGGACCATGGCAGCTGAAGCTGGCTAAGAGTAGGGGAGTATCTCAGGCTCCAAACAAGAACAAACTGGCTGGGTATAGACACTAGGATGGCAGGGCCAGTGCCACAGGCAGTGTCCATGGGCATAAAGTCTCAGACAGGGCAACCCATGCAGATAACAAAACAGTGATGAGGATGCAACAGTCTGAAGCAGAGACTGGCTGTGTCAAGGGCACATGTGACAAATTCTCCAAAGCTGGAGATTTCCTCCTCCTCCTCCTCCTCCTCCTCCTCCTCCTCCTCCTCCTCTCCTCTTCCTCCTCCTCCTCTTCCTCCTCTTTCTGCCAGTCCTGGACCTTGTCACTGTCCCTGAACACATGTTCTTCTTAAGTGAGACATTGACTCTCCTCAATGCAGAAATGAGGTCTATGTTGAAACTGAATAGAAATCTATGACTCCTGTCACAGAAATGACACTGCATGACTTCTAGCACTGGGTACCCCCCCCATACACACAAACACAGACAGATACATAGACATAGACACACACACACACACACACACACACACACACACACACACACACACATCCAGAGCACTGAGCCAACTGGTGGGAACACTGAGCCATCACTTAGAATCTATACATTTTGAGCCTGTATCTGCTTAAGTCTTCTGGCTAAGACCTCCTATGACACAAAGCAGAAACAGGCCATCCCCACCATGTTCATTCGTGACCAATAGAATCCATGAATAGAGATGTGACTTTTCCCCTTTACTTACTATTTTGTGGTGATTTGCTCCATTTGATTCTAAACTGACTACATTTACTTTGTCCTTCAAGAGCCCCTATTTCAAAGGTTAGCAATTTTGGTTCTATAAAGGACCAGAACATAAACATTTCAGGCTCCTCCCAGCTTTGTTGTTGAGGTTAAGAAAACCAAAACAATAGCATAGACATTCCCAGACATACCTAAATGAACAAGGCTGTCTGTGTTGCCAAAAAAAAAAAAAAAGCTTATTTTCAATAACTGGCAAAGGGCTGAATTTTGTCCTTGGATTAATATGATGATCCCTATCCTATATGTAGGTGCCATTAGCAAGTAGTCTTAGGATCATGGTGGTAGCAGGTTGGTCCTGCAGGTGAAAGGCAGAGATGGAACCTACAGGCTATGCCCAGGACTGAGCCATATAAGCCAGAGAGAACAAAAGGGCTAGATGGACATGTTTTCTAACTGAATCACACCACCATTTCCATTACCACAATGGACAGGACCTCAGAACTATCCTAAGCAGGAATCCCTCCTTCTTCTTCTTGTCTTATTTTATTCCTAATTGCCCCTTATCGATGCTGTTTAACATTATTATCCTGAGGGTTTTCCTACTGACTCCAAGTATCACTGATTTGTTAAACCCAGCCCCCTATTCCTAAGTGCTCAGAATTCATCTCATAAACCAAAAGGGTTCCCCTCACTCGAGACTGGGTGAGAATGCAGCCCACAATCCAATTCCTATTCCTTGAAACGCCACCATGCTCAAGCCTCACCAAGTGACAAGTAGAGCACAATGGGGCTGGGCGTTTGTTCTTGCTTCCCAAGAGCCCATGGCTGTGGGTCCTTCATGTCTGTAAGTGCTGATTTTGCACCCAAGGTAAGCAGGGCTGAGTTCACAAGTTCACATCACAGAACACGCTGAGCAAGAGGCCTTAATGAGAGACAGAAGAACTGGAAGCTAGCCAGAAAATGCGCCTTGCCTTCCTCCTGATTTTATAGGATTCTCTAATAAGGGGTAAGTTGGAGAGAAAAGGAAAGAAAGTCAACTAAGCGTAACAGCAGGAGTCCCCCCAGCAATCTTCTAAGCAGCTTCCTGAGAAGGCCTCCAGCCATTCAGACACCAGAAGGCTTAATGAGCTACCTGATGATGTGGCTCTCTTATGGTCCCTGCCTGCAAAGATGGGCTGGCCTCTGGGAGGAAGCTTCTTCATGACTGTTGGCAGCCCTGACTGAGCTGTTACTTTATGAGATGTAGGTATCTAGTTTGCCTTATGTAATGGGGTCACTGAAATGCAGGTAGGAAAAGGTGCTGAGAAAGTGAACTTGCATTGCCTTGCTGGGATAAGTGGAGTCTATTCCCATGGACTTAGGAAGAAAGTTTCCAAGAAATCAGAGCTCTGCTCAGCTGCTGTTGAAGGGCAGGGGTGGGGCCTTAGAGCAGTGGACAGAAACACTCATCAAACTGACCTCCCAGCTTTCAGGCCCTGCAGTCAGGGAGAGGTTCAGCAAGCGCAAACAACAGAAGGAGGAATGGTTTGGAGATCTTTGAATGGGAAAGAGTCTTTCTTCCTCTCCGATCTGTCCCCTAAATCATGATATCAAGATAAGGGAGCAGGATGGTGCTCCCAGTGAACTAGCACCCCATCTCAAAGGAATGGCCCTGTGTTTTCAGAAAGCATAGATAAAATGTCTGCTTGTGTGAGTGTGAACTCAAGCCTTCTGGGAAAACTGTTCAAAAGAAGCATTGTGATTTGTGAAAGGTACCAGTCTGAGTTACCATTCTGCCAAAACACAGAAAGGCATTCCATAGAATCAGATGTGCTTTCCTCTGCAGAGTGCTAGAGCCAGAAAGGGGGATTTGGAAAGTCACCCAGTTGTGAGCCTCAGTCTTCTTTTCTGACAGATGAGTCTTATAAGCCAAAACAGACCACCCTGGGGGCTGGGAAGGTGGCTCAGTGGTAGAGCGCTTGCCTTGCATGCCTGAGGCCCTGGGTTCAATTCCTCAGCACCACATAAACAAAAAGAAAAAAGCCGGAAGTGGCGCTGTGACTCAAGTGGTAGAGCGCTAGCCTTGAGCTGAAGAGCTGAGGAACAGCACCCAGGCCCAGAGTTCAGGCCCCACAACCGGACCCAAAAAAAAACAGACCACCCTGATACTAGTCCCAAGTAAAATTGCAGCCTAATAACTGGAAAACTCCTAAGTGCTTTGCAAAGTTATTACTTTTATAACATTCTTGTAAGGTAAATTAAAGTAGGTAGCCGATGAATGAGAATACCACGTGGTATTCAGGCAGAAAGAGAAGTTTTATTTCTAAACTGCTGCCTCCCTGAGCATGGTAGAGATGCACATGGCCAAAAAGAGCCAGAGGGCTGTTTTGCCTGGCCTTTACTAGGTAAGGGGTGGGGAGAAGAGGAGTCAGGTGTGGGCAGGATGTGATCTCAGAGCCTGGGACCCTCCCACAGTCCGATGGGAGGCATGACTGGGGGTGGCCCCGGTTGTGACCTCAGAGAAGGGGGAGGAGGTACCTGCCTCCAGGTGTACCAGTTACCTAAGTGACTGCGGGTACTGGGCAGAAACTTATCCAAGAGGAGGGAGGTGTCTACCCTGCCTTCCCAAGGTGAACCTTCCATTTCTGCATAACTATAAGCAAAATTCAGAGAGAAAAGGAAAAAAAAAAGGCTGCTTTTGTGACCAAGGTGTTTTGTTTGTTTGTTTGTTTGTCAGTTGTGGGGTCTGAATTCTGGGCCTAGGCGCTGTCCTTCAGCTCTTCAGCTCAAGGCTAGCGCTCTACCACTTGAGCCACAGGGCCACCCAGCTTTTTCTGCTTATGTGGTGCTGAGGAATTGAACCCAGGGCCTCATGCATGCAAGGCAAGTACTCTACCACTGAGCCACCTTCCCAGCCCCCAAGGTGTTTTTATCATTAGGATCTAACACTATCATAGCTAGTTCTATCATAACTATATCTATCATAGCTAGGTCTATCATATTAATCTAGATTTTCAGAGAGCATAGCAATCTTTTCTTTCAAGTTACCTTGACAGGTTAGTATTACAGTTACTTAGAGCAATTATATGTGTTGAATGGCAGAAGGGTTTAAAAAAAAAATTCCAGTACAGTATTTTCGCAAAAAAAAAAAAAAAATTCCAGGAGAGTACCAGGATTGGGATATGTCCTTTCTAACTACACAGACATCAGCCCATCAAATCAAAAATTTGCCTGGTGCAGAGGTACACACTTAAAGTCTAGCTACTCAGGAGGTGGAGATCAGAGAAGATCATGGTTTGAGGCCACTAAAACCAAAAGTTTTCAAGATCCCTGTCTCAGTAGAAAAACCTGGGCATGTGACATGTACTTATCATTCCAGCTATGACAGGAAGCTATATAGGCAGATTATGGCTCAGACTGGCCTGGGCAAAAAAGTAAGACTCTATCTCAAAAATAACCAGAGCAAAAGAAAGAGGGATGAGTGGCAGTTTTTTTGTTTTTTGTTTTTGGTCCAGAAGTGGGGCCTGAACTCTGGGCCTGGGCGCTGTCCCTCAGCTCTTCAGCTCAAGGCTAGCACTCTACCACTTGAGCCATAGCACCACTTCCGGCTTTTTTCTTTTTGCTTACGTGGTGCTGAGGAATCGAACCCAGGGCCTCATGCATGCAAGGCAAGAGCTCTACCACTGAGCTACCTTCCCAGCCCATGACTGGCAGTTTTGCTCAAGCAGTAGAACACCTGTCTAGCAAGTGCAAAACTCTGAGTTCAAACCCTAGGATGTCCAGACAAAATAAAACTCTTCTCCCCCACCCTTCACATTTAAACTATAGAAAACATTAAACAGAGCCAAAGATCACATTTTGGACACAAACTGTATCTCTCTTCTCTTTATGACAAAACCAGTGTACAAACCTAAAATTCTGTAATTATAGAAGCTACCTACCAGAGTCTTGATTTACTTAAGAAACAAAGAGAAGTGAGACCTTCCAGGTTTGCTATGGGAAAACCTTCTAGAAGCCTTCTGGAGCCTCATCCCGTGTCTTAATCAGAGCCAGGGCTCCATGGACCTAACTGCAGGTAAAGTCCTGATTTCAAGATCTCTGCTATTGAAAAATGGAACTAGAACAAATTATGCTAAATTAGGTAAGCCAACCTCAGAGACAAATGGTTCATGTTTTTTTCTCATATGCAGAGGCCAGATCTAAAATACCCTGGGACATGATAAACTATACAAAACTCTGAGACCAAAGGAGGATACTGTTAGGAGAGGAACACAAAGGCACAATGCCTATGTACCTCTGATCATATAAAATAATATTTATTGAAATGAACTCCAAGAAATGGAAATGAAGTTTTTTTCTTCATTGCTATGTTTGTTTTCTTTTTCTTTTGTCTCACTTGTTCCTTCATCTGTCTTCAGGAGGATAAGAGAACCACAGAAGTGGAGGGACAAAGGATGAACAAATGAAGCAGTGGTACTTACTGGACACTACATTGAAAATGAATGGGGATGGGAGGGAAAAACTAGGAGAGAGTGAGGGAAGGGGAGACATTGCCCCAAAAGAAATGTACTCATTACCTGACTTATGTAACTATAACCTCTCTATACTCCATCTTTTAATAATTAAAAAAAAACTAAAAATAAACCTCTGCTCTCTTAAAAGCAAACCCAGCTTTGCTGGAGATGGAGGCTTAAATAGAGGGCCAGGGCACACTTGGTTTTTAGAGAGCAGGAAAAAACAAAATGAAACATTTCAATAGACTACATTCTGTTTTGAAAAAGAGACATTCAGGGTCAGGAGGAACTGACGGGCCCTGGGTTGAAAGTTTGGTTTTGGCTTGAGCTGAATTGCAACAAGACTTTTACCTCTTCCTCCTGTTGGCAAAGCAGGGGCCTAACCCTGTGCCAAGAAGGTCATGGTCACAATAGCATGGGGCAGGCTGCAAGAAGAGGGAGGGGACAGATGTCAAGAATCAAGAGTGGAGGTAAAAGCAAGGCTGCTGCACTCTAGAGAGAATTCTAGCTAATGTTGAATTTTAAATTTGTGTTTTCTCACTATAAATCCCATACACTCCAGTATATTTATTAAGTATATTTATTAGGTACTAGATAACCATCACAGTACATTAAGAGTTGTCAAGTAACAGCAGTGTCTGAGACGTCAACAGACCTCACATACCCTTGTGTAGCACATAGGACTTAGAAGGATCTAGAAAGAGCATAGGAAATAAGTAGGTTGTAAAGGTAGAGAAGTGAAAGAAGCCCCAGGGAACATTCTACCAGCTCTCAGTTTGCTCCCTGGTACAGAGAAGTAAACAAACAGGTTTGTCTACTTCCTACAACTTAAACAAGAAAAAAAAAAAAGAGTTCCTGTCAATTACTTACATATTGAAGCTTAAATTTCCCTTAAAGAAAAAAAAAAGGTTGGGAAGCCATAAATAGCATCTAAACTGGTACAAGAGTTCATGAAGTTCATGGAAACTGCCGACGAAAGACTGTGCTAGAGTTGGCCTCCTATTTTCTTCAGATCTCTCCATCCTAACAGGCACTTTCATTTTTTCTTAGTTGCTTCCTCTGCCCAGGGTCTTTCAAAAGACGTATTTTTTGCCTTGCAGAATGCTTACTGAATGCTGTTGAGCCCAGGGATGGTTCTGGACACTAGGTATACTGGGACAGACATGTAATACACGCTGCTGCTCTCATGGGGCCTACACATACAGAGTTGCTGTATCTTCTTGTTTTAGGAACAATCGTGAATGGAATAACAGAGTCTTCATTTCCTATCAGATCCCCAAGGCGTGGTAGCATCTAGAAATCTAGTAGAGGTAAACAACAGTTTCATTGAAGCTCTCTTAACTCTCCCTACTTTCTCCTTTGTTTTTGTTTTGGACCTTCTTTTGGACCACACTCACAAGTATCCCCAAATACATGCAATCTTGTAAGCATTTGGGAAATGCAAATGCACCAGCCTTTCCTGTTTAGCACCTAGACGCTGATTCAAAAGGAAATTCACTGTCTGTGGTATGTCTGTAATCCTGGCTACTCATGAGGCTAAGATATGAGGTTCAGAGTTCGAAGCCAGCCTGGGCAGGAAAGCCAGTGAGACTTTTATGTCAATTTAACTACCAAAGTGGAGCTGTGGCTCAAGTGATAGAATGCTACTCTTGAGCAAAAAAGTTCAGGGATAGTGTCCCCATCCTGAGTTCAAGCTCCAGGACACACACACACACACACACACACACACACACACACACACACACACACACACACACACACACACACACACACACACACACACACACACCACTACACACACACAAACAGAAATTCACTCACTCAACCAAAAATGGTCAAGTGATGTAAGACCAGATACCTTGAAAATATTACAAGAAAGGATAGGGGAAACACTAGAGATCCTAGGCACAGGTTGAAACTTCCTAAGTAAAGATCCAGAATCACAACAAATCAAAGACAGGATAAATGGGGTTGTACCAAACAAAAAAGTTTCTGCATGGCAAAGGACACAACTAGCAAAATAAATAGAAAGCCCACAGAATGGGAGATCTTTACTAGCTATGCATCAGACAAGGGCCTCGTCTCTAAAATATACTTAGAGCTCAAAAAAAATCAAACCCCCCAAAAAACAAATCCTTAAAGCAACAAAAATCCAATTAATAAATGGACTAAAGACTTAAAGAGAGACTTCTCAGAAGAAGTAAGACTGGCCAACAGACATATGAAGAGATGTTCAACAATTCTGGCCATAAAAGAAATGCAAACCAAAACAACATTGAAATTCCACTTTACCCTAGTTAGAATGGCCATTATCAAGAAAATTAATACTAACAGATGCTGGTGGGATGTGGCCAAAGGGAGAGCTACTACACTGTTGGTGGGGGTGCAAACTTGTTCAACTACCCTGGAAAGCAGTATGGAGGTTCTTCAAAAGACTACACACAGAACTCCCCTGTGATCTACCAGTCCCACTCCTGGGCATTTATTTAATTGACCACAAACCAGGCCACACTAAAGCCACCAGCACAACCATGTGCATTGCAGCATTGTTTATCATAACCAAGATATGGAATCAACCCAGATGCCCCTGGGTTGATGACTGGATCAAGAAGACATGGTGTATATACCCAATGGAATTCTATGCTTCCACCAGAAGGAATGACATTGCCCCATTTGTAAGGAAATGGAAAGAATTAGGAAAAAAAATATATTAAGCAAAGTAAGCCAGACCCAAAGAAACATAGGTTGCATGGTTTCCCTCATTTGTAATAATTAGAATGGACCTTGAAATTTACAAGTAAACCCAATGGATAGTAAAAGATAAGAAATTACACTTGGACATGATAAATTAAACAGGACTAAACATTCACATAATGAGATCAAAGGAGGATATTCTTTTTTTTTTTTTTGGTCCAGTCGTGGGGCCTGAACTCTGGGCCTGGGCGCTGTCCCTCAGCTCTTCAGCTCAAGGCTAGCCACTCTACCTCTTGAGCCACAGCGCCACTTCTGGCTTTTTTTCTTTTTGCTTATGTGGTGCTGGGGAATCGAACCCAGGGCCTCATATATGAAAAGCAAGTGCTCTACCACTGAGCCACCTTCCCAGCCCCAAAGGAGGATATTCTTAGGAAAGGATCACAAGGGCTTAATAGCTATGTGCATGTGATCATACAAAATGATGCTTATTGAAATCAACTCCAAGAAATGGAAACAAGAGGTATTTTATTTTACTTTTTGTTTTTCTCCTTTTGTAACTATTTTTGATTTGTACTTTTTTCTTGTATGTAAGTTTATCTGATTTGGGAGGGTAAGGGGAAGAATAGAAATGGTGGAACAAAGGGTGAAGTAATTCAGCAGTGATATTCACTAGACACTATGTTGAAAATGAACTATACAACTTGTGGGGGAGGAGGTTGAGAGGGGGAAAAACTGAGAGAAAATGAGGGAAGAGGTAACACTGTTAAAAAAAGAAATGTGCTCATTACCTGACATATAACTGTAACCCCTCTGCAGATCACCTTTATAATAAAATTATTTTTTAAAAAGATACAGAACTGACAGAAAGAATGCAATTATCATATTTATAGAAACATGTTAGTCCACAAAAATATGCACTGAATCTGTAAGTTAAAATTACCAACTGAAATAAAGATATATACCACACACACACACACACACACACACACACACACACACACACACACACACACACACACACACACACAAAGAAAGGCCAAGTGCAGATAACTTGGAAGTATTTGGGGGGAAGTTGGGGCTATACTACACTAAGATACTTCATGATTGTATAAATATAGTGTGAGTTAAGGATCTATGGAAGGAAACAAAGAAAATCTGGGAAACTAAGGGAAGTTGATACCTTAGTGTTGAGACCTTCTTGCTTCTTCTTCCTCCTGGAGAAGCCCAGGATGACAAGAAGGTAATATCAGTATGGTTATTTATATATCTTCTTTTCCTTTGTATGGCCTTGACATGAAGGGAAAGCAAAGTCCATCACCACAACAAACCTCTCTGCATACATCACAGCAGAATTCACTAGAGTCTTGGTGACATGTTATAAAGGCTCACCCACTTCAAGGCCTGGTGTAAATCTGCTGTTACAAGTAGTATTGGCATTGGAGCTCAATAAGTCAGTTACAGCTGAGTCCTGAAGATCAAACATACCACTTGCTGATGACTTGAGGCATTTAAAAAAGGATGAACTCATCAAATGAAATGAGCCAAGCAAATGTATTCTTTGCAGACAAGTCTCTGCAGGATGTGTCAAAAGTTTTCCTGAACTGACAGTAATACATTTCCGGGTTTGAAATGGAAGTCAAGGCATCTGGTTGACAATTGTGATGAATAAGCTCCCAACCTGGTGAGAACTTCTATGTATGTAGGGAAGGGCAGTTTTACCAGTCCAGGTGATCTATCCAGGCCTGGAGGTATTACCTAGATGCGCCTCCATCCATTCCAAACCAAAGATGCCTGCCCCTTCTTCATTTGCCCATTTCTTGACTCAGTGAGATTGGACAAGTGTAGCTCAATGGGAAGGAAGGGTCGTCGAAAGGGTGGACACTTACTATGGATATACATTCACAGCCACATACTTCACAAACAAACACTAGCTGCTGTTCTTACTGTTCTTTAGCGAATGTGTGAATAGAAGGGTCATTTTCTGCAACAATTTCTTTATACTGCACGTGTTTAAGAAGGATAAAATGTACGTTAGGAAGACGGCAGAGCAGAGCCACCACAATCCCACTTCTGACGGTCCTATTCAACTCTTCTTCTTTTCCCCTTCAGTAAGCTTTTCATAAAGCTTACCCAAACCCACATGGATTTCTATAATATCCAAAAAGAATGACAATGAGTGATGGGAGGTAGGTGGAAACTGCCTGAAGAAACCTAAATTGTAACAGGAAAAAAAATTGACATTTTAGATTTTAAATGTTACACAGTTTTTATAAAGCTTCAGTCAATTTATTTTATTTATTCTAATGAAGAGCATTACAACTGCTTTACTGCACTGAAGCCAGCATCGATCACATCATTAATCACACCTTGTGAATAGCCACAAATCAAGTTCTAACAGCAAGCACTGAATCAGGAGCAATGAAGCATAAACTCCTTCACAATTTATGATCTCTCCAATTGCATCTTTTCAACCATTAAATTGCAAGATACCATAAATTTTTATCTTCTTCACTTCAGTCACATTATTGATTCTGCCGTGTGAAATATAGAAGCACCGTAAATCTCAGCTATTGAATTAAATTTAAAGTCCCGACTTCAGAAAAGAAACCCAACACACTGCCATGGCTGTTAATTTACACTGAGGAACAAATGATAGAAACATTAAAATTTAAATGGACAACAGGGATTCCTAAAAGCCATAGGACTGTCGATTCTAGTCCTTGTCAACCTTGAAGGCTTTTTTTTATTAGTATTAATTCAAATTTTAAAATATGAAAAAAAAGAATTAAAATTTTGTCAAGTAGAAGGTACATAGCCTATTCAGAGGAACAGTCGATAGTAATCATTCTCAGTGAGAATGGAGACTAACACTAGCTATTAAAAAGGCAGGGCAATAACAGCTTCACCCCAGCCTACGCCTATTCCATGGGGTATGCTGAACTCACTGATTTCTGATGGTGTTCCTGCCATCTCTCTTGTTTTCCCCCAGGTACTGCCCTTGCAGGTTCCCTACCGAGACCCCCTAGCTTCCTGTTGGGCACTAGCAGAATAGCAAAGGGAAAGAAGTATTAGTTCTCACTTCCTTCCTGCACTGACACCAGGCCCTAAGTCTGTATGTGTGTTGGATTCTCTCTTGTTCAAGAAGATCCTAAGCTCCAGCATCCTTTTTCCCTCTTTAGGTCTAGGGTTAGTGAAAGCTTCTATCTCACTGTTGATTTCCCACAGGTGCCTCAGTTTCACTTGAAGTCTCCTTAGCTAAGCCCACAAGTCTGCAAAGTGCCCTTCTTTAGTCTTGCCAGTTGGACAGCTGGATGGAATTTGGCTTCCTTCTCAAAACTAGATGATACAGAAGGTTCCAGAGCACAGAAAAGATCCCGTATGCTCCAGAGAAGCATACAGCCTGGTCTGTCAGTCAAAGCTGATACCATATCCACAATGAGGGAAATGCTGAAGTACACCTAGCCACTTAGAGATCAATAAAGCTGTCCTTAGTTGTCATAGAGGATATGCATACACTCGAAGTAAGATAAATAGGATCTGGAGCTGACAATGTGTCTCAGTGGTAGAGTGCTTGCCTAGCCTGTATGAAGCCCTGAGTTCAATTCCTCAGTACCACATAAACAGAAAAGGCCAGAAGTGGTGCTGTGGCTTAAGTGGTAGAGCACTAGCCTTGAGCACAGATTGGTTCAAGGACAGTGCCCAAGCCTGGGGGGAAATAGATAGATAGGATCATGACAAAGTGGCCTTTTATATAAGCCACTAAGGAAATTGAAACCTTATAGCCACACAGAATGAGAGGAGATGGCTGAGCACTGGCTACTGGAGAATTAGGGCTAGCCTGAGGCATACGCCATTTCAACACAGATAGAGACTATCAGAGTTGGTGTCACCAAGCTGGAATTCATCACATACATGTAGAGCATCGGCATGCTCTTGTAGGCTCTGAAACAACACTGTCAGCTGTGATCAAAGGAAGCCCAAAGAAATGGTTTCTAGCCTTTTCTACATTCTAAGACTCTGGAATTGTCCATGTCCTCTGAATTTCCCTTTAGGTAGGTAAGACAGCAGACAAGACCACTGTTAGGTAGCAGTCATTCAGGAGAACACTGTAATGTCTGTCCCATGATCCAACAGACTCCTGGAATTAAATATACTAAATATGATCTTTTTTTCCATCATAATAAAGAGCTTTTTGGATAACCTGATTGCCTCACAGTCTAAGGCTGTCTCAGAAATCAGGGCATCTTTGAGAGTTGGGAAAGCCATTCTGGGTCTTCTTCCATTCTGGGAGTTGAAACTACCCCCTTCAGGGTACAGGGTATAGGGTACAGGGTACAGGTAAAAAAAGACTTCAGGGATCATTCTTGATTTAATTGACGTGAGAAAAAGAAGAACAGAGATGTACCCTTGTGCCACCTGTCATGGATGTGTTCTAGAGGATTCCCACCCCAAGACCTGCCATTTTGGGTCTACCCCAGTAGTGGCACAAACAAGGCCACTTCTGTCCTTCAGAAAAGTGGAAATGGATGGTTTACAGGCCCTTCACAAATTATCTGTTCAGTAAAATATAATATTCTAGTTCAAAATTCCAAGGTCACAAAGAGGATAAAGTCTCCCTCAGCCATGTAGTGTCCTTTCCCAGAGGCAAACAATTCTATCTGTTTATTAATTTATCATATACATATATGCTTTCGGAAATACTCTACTCATCCAGACAAATGCGTATATGTGTGCAGATATGTGTGTGTGCCACATAACTCTTCCTTTATACAAATGGTAAGGTAACATGCATACTGCAGTGAGCCTAGTGTTTTCACTTCACAACATGTCATCAAGATAGTTTTAAATTAGTACCTAAATGAATTTTCTTGCTGCCATTGATGGTTGCACCATAATGATGCAAGATGGGTCACACTGATTGAATCATTCCACTGTTGATGGACATTGAGGTAGATTTCATCCCTTGTTATATAAACTTCACTATTATATGCCATTTCACAATTTCTACACAGTAGGGTTTTTTTTGGTTGTTGTTGTTGTTGTTGGTTGGTTGGTTGATTGGTCATAGGGCTTATACTCTGGGCCTGGGCACTGTCCCAGAGCCCTTCAGCTCAAGGCGATTATTCTACCACTTGAGCCACAGCTCCATTTCCAGTTTTCTGCTTGTTAATTGGAGATAAGAGTCTTGTGGACATTCCTGCCTGGGCTGGCTTTGAATCACAATCCTCAGATCTCAGCCTCCTGAGTAGCTAGGATTACAGGCATAAACCACTGGTTCACAGTAGAGTTGTTGTTTTTTTTTTTTTTTGGTTGTTGCTGTTGTTATTGTTGTTATTTTTCAGTGCCAGTCCTGGGGCTTGAACTCAGAGACTGAGCGCTGTCTCTGAGCTTTTGCTCAAAGCTAATAGTCTACTACTTGAGTGACAGTGCCACTTTTGGCTTTTCTTTTCCCCTTTGGTAGTTAATTGGAGATAAGCGTCCTATGGGCTTTCCTACTGGGGCTGGTTTCGAATTATAATCCTTAGATCTCAGCCTCCTGACTAGGTTTACATCAGCACCCAGAGACAGTAGGTGTTTAAAACTGATCTAATTTTATTTAAGTGTTATTATTATTTTGTATATGCCAATCCTGAGCCTAGACATTGTCCCTGAGCTTTTTTTTTTTTTTTATCAAAACTGGTGCTCTACCACTTGAGCCACAGCTCCAAGTCTATCTGTTTGTTTTGTTTTTAAAATTCGAATCAGATTTCAAAGTTTTCTCTTGACAAATGAAAGATGTGACAGTAGCGAGCTCCCTACTCTCACAGCTATGGCCAGCTGGAGCCTTGTTGGAAGACCCCAGTATACATCCCTCTGTACAATTTTGCATGGCTCCCTGGCCCCTATGGGCAACTGTAAATCCTACATCCTTAGGGTATGAGATAATGAAGATGAAGCACTCAGGAGGCCTTGGCTATCAGGAAAAGAGATGCTTGCTTGTTAAAGGTCTGTCTGCTTATGTTCTCCCTTCCCCTTGGTCGATGAATTTTTGTTTCTGTAATTTCTCTAATCTTATTGGAAATAGATACCATGAATGTGCCACCAGCACTACATAACAGGAGCGCAGGCACATAGAACAAATGAGTTAACAAAGGAATAACAACAGAGTAAAGTAACAAAGAGAGACACCACCAAGAAATATCCTATCTTAGGATTCACATGTCCCTCTTGATATTTGTTTACTTTCATTCATCTTCCATAATTTCCCATTTACTCGCCCCATCTAAGCTTTTCCATCTTTTCAGTTACACAAGCACTTTTCTATATCTTTACTACTCTCCTTCTTTTTCATAGCTTTTGAATTCCCTTTCCATTCTATCCACTAATTCTCAATGCTTTGGACTGTTTCAGTCTCATGGTTTCTGACCAGGAGAAATCAGATTAATTTTTTATGTGTTCCTGAAATCCATAAATCTAATTTTAAATTCCAAAACAGCCCTAACATCTTTGAAATGTTAATAACCCTATAAAAATATTCACATTAGTTCAAATTATATGATTAATGTGGCATCTTCCCCGTGAACATTTAAATGGCTTTAAACCCATGACTTGCAGCAGTTGCTCTGTGAAGTATGCTCTACTTTAGAAAACCAGATGAACAACACCACCTGATAAATGCAATCTTGAAATAAACACCAAAAATTTTACCAGTCTTGCTTTGTTACCTAACAGATGAGATGCCATCATTGTAGAAGTTTACAAAGTGCTAGTCTCCATCACATGGGCTCATTTGCATTTCACTGTAAACACAAGGGCAAGGGTCAGTAAGTTAAAAGAGGGGATGGGGAATAACTCAGTGGTAGAACATATGCCTAGAAGGGTAAAGCCCTAGGTTCCATCCCTACATCCCTAGCACTACAGAGGTGGGGGTGGGGGGAAGTAAGACAGAGAGACAGGGAGTGAGAGAGGAGAGAAACAGAGAAGAGAGAGAAACAAAAAAGATAATGAAAAAGAAAAAGGAAAGAGAAGAGTACTTTGGGCCTGGAGTGGTTGTATATACCTGTAATGCCAGCTACCTGGCAGGCAGTAGTTTCCCTCCCAAGCACCACAAGAGAATGAATGAATGAATGGAAGAAAAAAAGAGAGGGGAGGGGACAGGAGGGTGGGAAGAAAAAAGGAAGGAAGGAAGGAAGGAAGGAAGGAAGGAAGGAAGGAAGGAAGGAAGGAAGGAAGGAAGGAAAGAAGGAAAAAAGGAAGGAAGGAAGGAAGGGAGGGAGAAGCCACACACTGGTTGCTCACACTTATAATCCTAGTTATTCAGAGGCTTAGATCTGAAAGTCAAAATTTAATGCCAGCCTGAGAAGGAAAGTCTATGAGACTCTTATCTCTAGATAATGACCAAAAAGCCAGAAGTGGAACTATGGCTCAAAGGGTAGGTAGAGTACCAACTTTGAGAGAAAAAGCTAAGGGACAGCACTTAAGCCTTGAATTCAAATCTCAGTACTAACATAAAAAATAAAATAAAAATAAGGATGTAAGCTTAAGGTAAGCATTACCAGTAGTCTCTCTTACATGTAACAGAAATTATTTTACCCTTTTAGTATTTTATTATAATTAGTGCCTTGCCTAAGGCAAAACAAATAGCAGATAAGCTTGTTACCAATATCTTCAGTGCACCAAACATATTCTGTTAATTCTTCCACATTCCTTCTTCCACAGCTTGGCACATAATAAGCAACTTAGAACATGGAAACTTCTAGAGCAGATAAAATGATAAACTGTTTATGAATAGGCTGTTAAATTCTACATTCTTTCATCCAATGCCAATCCATTTAGGAAGTACTACATTCTCATAGTAATCGTATTACAAGGCTTTTAGATCTTACATGGTAAAAGGCAATCCGAACTATTGAGGCATTCCCTGACTCTCCTGCTGGACTTCCTGGATTCTTACTGTACCCCACACTGGGAGCCACATTGACACTCACTTCCCAGGGCCTGTCAGATTTTTCTGCATTGACTACTACTCTTGGCTCCTTGTCCATTAAGGTAAGTGCTAATTCTTTTAAAAAAGAAAGTGCTTCATTTTTACTTATAATAAACGTAATTGAATCAGTCCAGGGTAGAAGTGTCTAGCCTTGGGTTGCCATGGGAGAGTTTTTTTTTTTTTTTTTTTTTTGGTCTAGAGGGCACATTTCTTGTTCTAAGATCAATGAAATAATCAAAACCCAGTCCCTGGGGAGGAAATTTTATGCTTCTCATTTATTTGATCCACAATCTACTAAACTCCATGCCATAGTCAATCAGCTGTAAAATCAAGAAGGAAAGCGCAGCTAGTTTGCTGTAGAAAAGGGAAAATCCATTGGCTACAAGGGTAAGCTAAGTTAGAAACAGATGGATTAAATCCAAGTTGGGGGCCAACTGGACTTCACTGAAAATGTCCAGTAGTGGGGAGTGCACTCATTTATTTTAGACACAAACAGAAACTACCTTTTGAAATGATGAGACAGATCCTAGTTAAGCAGGTTTCCAACCCAGGCAATGGTCTAAGATTGAAAGGCTCAAACTGGCAGAAAAGAGCCGCAGGGAGGTAATGAACGGACAGCACTTTAGAAGCCCAGGGCCAAGGCTCACAGAGAGAAAGTGTCTATTCAGAGGTATCCAGCACTGCCTCTGCAGACACCTGGGCCATCTCCTCTGTGACCCACCTGCCTCTGCTCTCACACTAGCAGCCTGGCCCACTGATTGATCTTTAATGCCTGCCTTACCTAATGTAATTGGAATGTCAAAGAATAAAATGTGCCTAGTTGCACGGTATTCTCCCTCTCCTAAAACTCATACCTGGACAGAGGGGATCAGCCTTTGAGGAGGACCGCTGTGGAGCCTCTGGATGGCCCTGAGTTCTCTACATTCTCTGGGAACCACTGGAAACCTTGGCTCCAAGTAGAGCACGAAGTTAAATGACTAGTAAAAGGGCCAGAAGGATGTTGAACAACCCCATGACCAGGGATTCTAAGCATGTTTTTGCCAGCCACAGAGAGGGCATCCAGAGGATCGTGAGACCTTGCTTTCCCACCAACACATTGATGATGGCAGTTGGATGAAGGACATTTCAGTCCCAATTCAGCTGGGGACACTAGGCTCTGCTGCACAGCCAGAGACTAGCTCAGTGCCAGGCTTGCTGTAATAGAATGGTTACTGATGCATTAAGGGGGAACACTTTGTGAAGAGAGAGCTCAGGAAGAGTGGGACCTGGGAAATGGGCATTCTACATACTATCCCTACATGGGGAAGTGGGCAAAAGACACCTTACTTTCATGGGCTTTATCTTTGATATAGGATAGAGCACAATTCAAAAGCCCAGGAAGCCTGGGGCAGAGCAATGAAATTTGAGGTAGAATGGAAAAAATGAAAAGAAATGACAAGGTTAGAAATGCCCCAAATACAACAAAGTAACCACCAAATCTCCCTCAGCAATGTGATCACGCTTTTGCCTTCCATAAGACCACAGGGAGATGGGAGCTATTCAGACAGAGGGCTCCGGAGTCAAACGTGGCCAGTAGCCCCTTGGGGGGCTGCGGGGAGGGGAGGCTGTGGGAGGGACCTTCAGGATTAAGAGCAATCAAGCCCAGAGCACCTCCATGAAGGAATCCTTCCTTTGCCATAATGGGGAAGTGGAGGGATTGAAGTAAAATTCAAGAGCAGGTGGCCTGCCACTCTTCAGCTCTGCCACCGACTCAGTGTCTATGCCTAGAGATACTTGCTAATAGAAAACCCAGGGATATATTCAAATTCATCTTTCTTTACTTCCTCCAAAGGAGGATGAAAAGTTTTTGTTTGGTTTAGTTTGGTTTCTCTAGGAATTGCCGGACTTGGTGTGGAATATCAGCATATCTCATGAATTATTGATCCATGCTAAACATCTAGAAGATATCCCCCCAAAGCCAACCAGTGACTCTTAAAACTGAGAAGTTCATTCAGCAGGAAGTGGCCACCTACAGAAGGTCAGGACTCCTCTCAACAAACAGCAAGTATTTACAAGATGAACGTATGTGCAAATTAAAGCAAAGTAGGCACACTCATGAGAGAAACATCTCCCAAAGTAAATGAGAAATAGCCCAAACACACAGTTTTTATTGGGTTTTAAATGAATACATAGACTCTGTTGATGCATTTTAAATGCAACTATTCTAACATTTTTAACACACCCCCCCCACACACACAAATATGTCAATTCTACCTCCAGAAAGCATTTGACATTAAAAAAAAAAAAAAAGAGTAGGGGCCACATGAAGACAATGAAAAAGGGACTCTCCATTCAGAGATTGTACTCCTAAAATTTTTAGTTATCTTTCAATTCAATCACTTCCTGGTCCTGGGAGTTTTAGACACTTAAGGATGCAAAACAGAGTAGATAGAGTTCAGGAATCTGGGGAGGCCTTGGGGTTCTCAGGAGACCCGACAGGAATGAATGTGAAGTCTTCAATGAAGACAAACAGGATACAAGGGCTGTGTTACAATGACTACAGCCTTGCATAATAGCTGAGCCACAGAGAAACTACTGAAATGGTCATGAGTACAATACGGCTTTGGAGTGTTTTTATTTAAGAGATTTTAATTAACCAGAAAATGAACATTAATCCCAGTAGTCTGAAAAAAATAATAACACATCGTTCTATTTCTACAAATGAAATTGTAAGAAAGAATGTGACATGGGGAGAGACACCGTTTGGGAAATGAACCGTTCAGAGCCCCTGCTAAGATGCGATGCGAAGTACACTCGGAGACAGTCAGCTTACAACAGCTTGTTGCATTCTGAAACTCCCACCCTAAAATGCCAAAGTACACAGTCATAGCCAGTGCTCTAGTGTTGCAAGTTAAATATTTCACTGCAATTTTAGTTATCCAGAATTTGTGTTGTGAAAAAAAGTTATTCTTTGCTTCAAATATCTTCAACACTTAGGAAAGCCAATGAGCAAAAAAGCATCAGCCACGGGCTGCCTCCCTACAGCCTCAGAGAGGGGCAAATGAGGGATCTCAGGTGTCCAGTTTATTCTGTGAACTCTGCAAAGGTCCTGCTGCCACATTGAGTCTCCTATTGCTGCTTTAAGATCAGATAGATGCTCCTGGACGTATGGTACTTAGACTGCTTATGATGACTTAGTAATGAGAGACAGACAGACAGACAGACAGACAGTCAATCCTATTGCTGAAAGGTGAAAAGTCAAATTTGAAGACGGTTGTGATGGTATAGATGTATAATCCTAGCACTCGGAGGCTAAGGCAAGAAGACTATGGATTTGAGGTTAGTGTATTCTATGTAGCAAGAACTTGAGTCATAAAAAAAAAAAATTCAAAGTACTGTTGCTTCAGAATGCATATCAGCTTTTGAAAGTTTTGTAGAGCTTAGGTAAAATATCCTAAATCAAACCAGTTAAGTCAAGAGCTGTTTGTAATAATGACATTTATCCATTACATGAACTATTTTATTTTTCCTTATATTAAAAAAATTATTTTTGTGGTACCAAGTTCAATCCCAAACTCAGGGCCTCATACTTGGCTCTTTTGTTTTTCAGATAAGGCCTTAGACTTTTGCTATCATCCATCTCTACCTCCTGAGTAGTTGGGTATATAGGCGCATGCCATTATGCATAGCTTTGCTGTTTATTTTTCAATGAAAGATTTGTGTTTTTGAGTAATGGAAGCCAACTTCAGAGTATAAGGACTATCCAAACGCTTCCTGTTAGCAAAGGCAAATTTCTAAAAAAAAATTAAAAAAATTCGCCAGACTGCTCCCATACCATTACCCTGTCCCCTCCCTGGATTTATGGCCACAATATCTATTATCCTTCACAATCATTTGGCTAGAGATAGGGTCTTGAACTTGAACCTGAGCATGCAGAACCTTTACTTCCTAGCCCAAGTCTAGCCCTGAATTCTCTATTATCAATGCACTGTGGTGCTCAAGACCTTCCAAGTTAGAAACCTCAAGTTATCTTAGACTTTCACAAAACCTTATCAAATCTACCCCAGAAATCTCTTGAATCTAATCTTCTCTCATTTGTAGAATGTGTGATCATCTTAAAAGACCACTGCACTGCCCTGATTTCACAGGACTCCTAAACAATAATTGATAAAGTGCTTCTTATGCTAAAAAATTTCCACTGCTCACCAAAGGCCAGGCTTCCCACTATGTCCTTCACAAACTTTCCTTCCTTCCTGTTCCCTTATTTACCAGATGCACTGGGTTTCTTCTTCTTCTTTCCCTTCCTCTTCCTCCTCCTCCTCCTCCTCTCCTCCTCCTCTCTTCCTCCTCTCCTCCTCCTTCTCTCTTCCTCCTCTCCTCTTCCTTTTCCTCTTCCCCCCTCCTCCCCCTCATCTTCCTCCCTTCTCTTCCTCCCTTCTCCTCCTCTTCCTCCCCCTTCCTCCCCCCTCCTCCTCCCTCCTCCTCCTTCCTCCTCCCTCTCCTTTCCCTCTTCCCCCTCCTTCTTCTCTTCTTCTTCTTCTTCCTCTTCCCCCATTCCTCCTCCTCCTCTTCCCTCCTCCTCCTCCTCCTCCTCCTCCTCCTCCTCCTCCTCCTCCTCCTCCTCCTCCTCCTCCTCCTCCTCCTCCTTCTGGAACAGGGTCTCACTATGTTGTCTAGGCTGGTCTAGAACTCTTTATCCTCCTCCTGGCTTAGCCTTACTGGTGCTAGGATTATAGGTATACCACATTTAGCCAAGATACTGAATTTAACATCTATCTGTTTCATTTATAATTTCAGGTGTTGAGCATCATTTTTTGGCAACAATTGTTTGGGCCTGGAGACGTGGGTACCCTACAAGGGCACTGTGCTACAGTGGCTTCACTTTGGCCTCTACTTACCTCCACCAGGCCAAACCACATGCTCCTTCCCCTCTCAAGGCTGCGTACCCACATCTAGATCATCTGGATATGTTTAGGGCTCTAGATTTTCCTGTCCAGATGACCCAGCCTTGCTTCTTTTCTCATATACATCCTCCAGAGGGCAGGCCACACCACTAGCACCTCTGGAGCACCTCTGGAGCTGAGGTAGCCATGAGACTGCCATTCACAACTGGAGTAAAATCACAATTGAGCACATGTACAGCATCTTGCTGTACAGAAGAGAGCTGGAGGGAACAAACTCAGAAAGAGACCCAAGGAGTGGCACCAGGGGACAGGGGCCACCTTAACCTATGCCACTACAACCCAGCAAAAAACTCCAAAGAGAGCCAGAGCTCAAAACTTGATTTTGGCCATTGTGCAAGTATATTTGCTAAAGTAGGAATGTGAATAGTAATCTCACAGTTTATTAGCCTGATTTATAATTATAGAGTAGAAGTATGGCCTTCTGTTGTACTCCTATCATTTTATCTTTAGGAAAGATAAAATATATAAACCTATAAACCTCATTCTCATACTTTTTTTCACTAAAGAACACCTAGAGCTAGGTGTTAGTGGCTCATGCCTATAATCCTAGCTACTCAGGAGGTTGACATATGAGGACTGCAATTTGCGGTCAGCCCGGGGAAGGAAGGTCCCTGAGACTCTTAACTCCAATAAACTACTCCAAAAAAGCCAAAGTAGAACTGTGGCTGAAGTGGTAGAGTGCTAGCCTTGAGCAAAAAAAAGTTCAGGGAACACACTCAGGTTCTGAGTTCAAGCCCCAGTATTAACACACACAGAATTTGTTTGTTTGTTTTTTTTAACATCTAGAGTCCCTCTTATTAACCAAATTACATTACCTGATAAATGATCAAAGTCCTTAAAGATTTCCACTGTGATTGCTTTTGTTTACATACCTACTATGGATCAGGCTACAAGTAGCAAATAGTGACCTGCTCTGAAACCAGCTGGATGCTTCCAGACCCAGCAGAGGAGAAGTTTCATTTTTCTTTTTGCATTCATTCATTTTTAGTTCAATGAGAACTTAATGTTCTTTTTTCCCCCTTTTCTTTGATGACATCTAGGAAAGAAGGGGTCATTGCTCAGCAAAAGGGCACATTGGCACAGTAATAAAAGAGAGTAGGAGAAAATTGTGTTGCCCTGACAGGACCTGACAGCTTGGGACAGGAGCATGCACACATGCTCCATACTCTCTCCAGGCTTTCTGGAGGGCAGCCACTGTCAGTTAAAATGAGAGCATCTAGTTTCTACAGAACAATAGATTTTGATTAGAAAAACACCAATGCTATATCTATTTGTTAATTGAAGACTCTTAACTATTTCTGTCACACGTGGGATTCTTTTTTTTTTTTTTTTTCAGTTTCAGAGGCATAATCACAGGCTTCTGAAATTCGATGCAAGTACTATCCACCCTGGCTTTTGTCTGCCACATTCGAGCAGTTTGGGGATGGAATAGACAGAATAGAGTCATTCTCTTCCCAAGGGCCCTTGAGAGAGCAAGTGTTGAATTTATAATTTAATCCTTGGGAAGCAAAGATAACCGGCTGAAACGTTTTTGATCAAGATGTTTACATTTTCAATTTAAACACCAGAATGGAGAAGTGAAATCACAACACACTCAGAAGCCACCATCTTCCTGGTGTAGAGTCTGAATGACTTAAGTGTCTCAGAATTTGCATAGGTTTGTTGCCTTCCAGGCTGAAACAAAGAAAGGATAAGAAACACACAGGTGAAGGGAGAGGAGGAAAATTAAAACCATGAAAGACAAGGATGAATTTTCCCTCCATAAAACAGGAACACTTAACTGCCACAAAAGAGTTCACTGGAGCACAGAGGTAGAATCCTGATTCATTAATGAGTGTTTGGAGGAGGGTAGTTATCTCAGCATCGGTCTAGGTTAAGAACCTTTGAGAGGCAAGCATATCCGGGCACACTTGGCAAATAACTAGGGCAGGTGTGACTACATCTTCTTTGCATAAGGCATCAGGGAGCCGTTGAGATAATTCATCTTTAGGAAAGGAAGTTCCTGGCTCTCTGAAACTGAACAATGACAAGGAGAAAGATGAACACAGCTCTGATATTTGGGCTGTCTCCTATTTGAGCCTCAAATTTGTCTGTGGCTAGTCCTAGCTAGACATGGAGAAGAAGGGAGTTCTAAGTTGTTTGTAAAGAACTTCAGGTGATGTGTGCACATGCACGTGAGTGTGTGTGTGCGTGTGTGTGTGTGTGTGTGTGTGTGTGTGTGTGAGAGAGAGAGAGAGAGAGAGAGAGAGAGAGAGAGAGAGAGAAATTCCCCTCACAGGTGATACAGAAGAGGAGAGAGTCCTGTTCCTCATCTTCCCCTTGAATACCAGCTTTTTTGGGTCCCCAGACCTCTGGTGATCCCAATGAGTGGTAACTCATGGCCCAGATGAACCAGGGAAGAGAGATGCCATCACCTGCCCAGATATTGGTCACAGGATTTATGAAACCACCTCCAAAGGACTCTGAAAAATATCTGTTAGGGAGCCACTGGGAAAGACTGAAGATCAGACTAAGCAGAAGGGCTGAAGGCCTGATATTCATCACTTGTTCCCAGCTTCATTTTTAGGGAAAATTCTTTGTTTGATGACAGGCTTAGGTTCACTGCCTTCCTTCTAGAGAAATTTTCCTTAAAGTCCTTCCCTGCATTTGCACCTCCCTTGGTGCTCCAAGTTTGAAGTTTAAAGCGGTATTGGGGGGGGGGGCTTTGTGTTCTGAGCCCCAACACACTAGAAAGAAACACTAATTAATCAAATTACTCAGCACTTGAATTTGCAGTACAGAGCATTCTTCTACTATGTAATCTAATGCTTTAGCTCAACACATTGCTCCCTCAATACACTTAAACATGGTTAATTTGGGGAATTACTCTTTTTTATCTTATGCCAGCAGCCTATCACTGCATAACAAATCTGTATAAAAGTTCTAGTCTTCAACTATGAAAATAGTACATTGGTCTAAAAGGAAAGGACTGGCTATACTAAGTGCTGACAGGGATACAGGGCAACTGGAACTCTCGCATCCTGTTAGACTGTAGCAGTACATGCATCTTGTGGGAATCAGTGAAAAATGGCTTAGAATAGCTTAAACATGCACCTAACATACAATCCAGCCAATCTAACTCCTTCATATTTACTCAAGAGAAATGAAAGTAGACAGTCATGGAAAGATCTGTGACAGCTCACAGCAACTATGTAAACATACTCATCCATGGGTGAATAAACAAAATACAAGATATTCTTACAATGCATAACTACTCAAGAAATAAAGAATGGACCAGTGACAATACCCAAAAATATGAAAAAAAACACCTAAAAATACTGATGCTGAAAGAAACCAGCTTTAAAAAAGAAAAAAAACATAACATATTATATCAGTGCATTTGAATGAAATTCTAAAAGATGTAATTTAGTTGTATTATTACTGTCACATATACTGAGATAGCTTATTAGGAGGAAGCATTTCTTTGGCTTGCACTTTGGGAGGTTTCAGTCTCGGGACAATTGGCCCCATATGGGGGAGCATGCAATGAGGCAAACACATTGTGGTGGGAGCTTGTAGTTGAACCAAACCGCTTGCCTCATGGCAGTCAGGAAACAAGAAAGGAAAGGTGCGAGGTCTCGATACCTCTTTCAAAGGCATATTCCCCAATGACTTCACTGGCTTCCATCAGTCTCCACCTCCTAAAGGTTGCACCACTTCCAACAAATAGAGCAGTCTTAGAATACATGCCTCATCACATGGGATTTAAGAGGAGCATTCAATATCCAAACCATAACACTATAGTGACAGGAAATGGATTATTGTGTTTGGAAGGAAAGGGCAAAGGGAAAGATAATGGGGGGGGGGGGCATAAGGAAATTCCTTATGCTAACTTCTATAATCCTAGCTACTCACTAGGCAGAGATCTGAGGATCTTGGCTAGAAGCCAGACTGAACATACAAACCTTCAAGACTTGTATCACCAATTAATCACCAAAAAGCTGGAAGTGGAGCTGTAGCTCAAGTGGCAGAGTGATAGACTTGAACACAAAGCTCAGGGACAGTGTTCAGGCCTTGAGTTCAAGCTCCAGGACTAGCACCAAAGCAGAAAGAGAGAGGAAGAGATAAAAAAAGATAGAGATAGGAAGAGTGAGAGGTAGGGAGGAGGGAGGGAGGTTGAGAAGTTGGGAGAGAGGAAGGAAGGAAGGAAGGAAGGAAGGGAGGAAGGAAGGAAGGAAGGAAGGGAGGGAGGGAGGGAGGGAGGGAGGGAAGGAGGGAGGGAAGGAGGTTGGGAAGGAGGGAAGGAGGGAGGTTGGGAGGTTGGGTAAGAGGAAGGAAGGAAGGAAGGAAGGAAGGAAGGAAGGAAGGAAGAAGGAAGGAAGGAAGGAAGGAAGGAAGGAAGGAAGGAAGGAAGGAAGGAAGGAAGGAAGGAAGGAAAGACAAAGACAAGTGAGAGCAAGAAGCCCTGAGTTCAAAGCCTCGTCTCATAGCAGGGTATAGACATACAAATAATATTACTAATGTTCATTATCTTGATTGTGATATTACATTTACAGATACCAAATTGCTCTGTGGATATTTTTTGGGATGATGTCTCTCTATATTGCCCAGGCTGGCCTTGAACTCCCAATCCTCTTGTGTCAGCCCCCTGAGCTGCTGAGATTACTTATAGGCACATGCCATGCCACTATGCCCAGCCAAGCTTGACACTTAATATATGCAGTCTACCATATGCTTCAAGTTTAAAAACTGTATGATATTTTAAAAAGCAGTACTAGAAATAAACAAGTTTAATGATTTAAAACTTTAAAGTGGGGCACACTTAATTTGCTCACAGATCTGTAAAGTGGGCATATTTGGTATTATTGTGACAGCTAAGGTAAGGGCTGGAGGATTCGATCCAAAATGGTGCCCTCATATGTTGCCAAGATGGTGCCTGTAAGCTAGGAGCTCTGCCTGGGCAGAACCCGGGAGGCTGATGCTCTCTGCCTGAACATTTCACACAACCTGATCTTCCTGTCTAGGGACTGAGTTCAAAAAGCAAGTGTCCTGTGAAGCAAAGAAGTTGCTTCACTTTTTATGGCTTAGCTTTAGCAAGCACGTCATGTCACTCCAGCCAAAGCCTAGTAATTGAGACCGTCACACAGGTACACCAAGGTTCAAATGTAAGGCATTCAAGAGTGCATGCACTCTTACCTCTTAATAGGACATGGTACATTCTGGAACACATGGGACAATCTATTTCTTTATTGAACATACTGCCTGCCAAATGACCTATGACCACGGCAATTCACAAGCAAAATACACACCTCACCCTTGATGAAACAAAGATCAGGCTTGAGGTCCAGGATCTCATTGTCTAATGCAAATCCAGTGGCAAAGAGTTAACAAATCTACTGTAACATTCAACCGTTCTTTCCTGGTATTTATCAAAGAGGAATAACTACCCAAGGAGAAGAAGCTCCTTGGACAAAGTTCTGCTAGAGAAGCCTGTGTCTCAAAACCTATTAATTAAAGAGAAAGCTACCTTTTCCCCTATCCAACATACAATGGTAAGACATATGACCACTTCTATTAATATGGAAATGGACCACCAAGAGAAAACTGCTCCACAGACCACTGGGCATATTTTCTGAGCTCCTTGATTAGGATTCAGTCCCACTATCTGTGTGTACTTTTTTATAAACTTCTTTTTGGGTGATATTGTGGTTTGACTCAAGGACTTCATATTTTCTAGTCAGGTACCCTACTACTTGAGTCATGCTTCCAGTGTTTTAAGTTTTAGGTTACTTTTCAGAGAGTCTTAACTCTTTTCTTTTGCCCAGGCCAGCCTCAGCCCATAATCCTCCCATTTCTGCTCCTTCTGTGTCCTTGATCTTCATCTCAGGCTAACCACTAAGCCAATGATCAGTACTAATTTGCCAACTGTGTGAGTGAGTTATTTGGGAGCCAGGTCCACTGATTTCCTCTCAAGCCCTACATAATGTTGACTGGAGCAGAGGTTTGTATTCTCCATTGAATCTTAACCTAAACAGAAGACTGTGGGGTGATAAGAAATCATTCCTGTCATCTTAAGTCTCTAAGCTTTGACACAGTTCATCATGCATCAGTGAACAAGTGAAATATATTTGGGCATCAGGAAGCAGTGTGTGCCTACCATAAAGCCTATAAAACATGTCACAGTGCTTTGGAACTGGGAGTGGCAGAAGGTGGAAGGGTGATGCTTGGAGCCTAGTGACTGACCCTTAGGACCCAATGGGTGAGGGTTTTAGAAGGGAGGGAAAAGTTACTGAAATCTGGTGGAAAGGGGATTTTTGCCTACAGTGACATAGAAGATAGAAAAAATATACAATGAGTCTGGATGGTCCTTAGAAAGCTAAAGATTGACCTCCCTTACGACCCAGTCATACCACGTCTAGGCATCTACCCTGAACAACAGGAACCAATATACAAGGACACGTGCACCTCCATGTTTATTGCAGCACTGTTCACAATAGCTAGGATATGGAAACAACCCAGATGCCCCACCACAGATGTATGGATCCAAAAATTGTGGTATCTATACACAATGGAATATTATGCAGCCATTAGAAAGGACAAAATAATGGCATTTTCAGGGAAATGGGTGGAGCTAGAAGAAATCATGTTGAGCGAGGTAAGCCAAGAGCAAAGAGACAAACAATACATGGTCTCCCTGATAAGTGGATGTTAAATCCAAAATGTTAGGTGATATGACAAAATTAACAGGACTTAAGAAACAAAGAACTTCCACTCATCTGGTTGAACCACTACTAAATATCCCCATGCTGCTGATCACATGTATGGTGTATATGTGTACACGGTTATATGTTATAGACCGTGATAGACAATTTGCTCTAGGAAAGTTAGAATGAGCTTGTGACTTTAAATGAGCATCATTATTCCACAATACTGTGAAATTTGGGAAATTATGTAATCAATCACAATTTAAAAAAAAAAAGAACCTGGGGGAAGGTAGGGAGGGAAGGGATAGTAGGGGGAAAACAATGGAGGGGGTAACAATGCTGAATAGGAAGTGTACTCATTACCTTACTCATGTAACTATAACCCTCTGTATAGTGTCTTTACAATAAAAAATTTAAAAAGAAAATATATACAATGAACTTGTGGCTAAGGAGCTGTTTAGTTTGAATTGCCAAAGTACCTTTGGATCTATGTATGATGATTCAACAGAAGTAAGGACAGGTGAGCACAAAAAGGGGATCTCTTTGATTTTCAAATTTGTAAAGAGTCCAGGACTTCTTGTATTTGAAAATAAAAGTGCTTTTCATTCTTAGTTTATCCAGATATCACACAATTCTCAAGCTAATAAATAACCTTGGAATTGAAACCTCTTTGTATAGCTACTTAAAAATAATCTTTTTTAAAAGAAAGAAAGAAAGAACCTCAGGCCAAATATCAACTCTAAAGTAGAAGCCCTCAGAATGAGCTAAGTCAGTGCTTCCTACAAACTTCCAGAGAGATCAGAGACTTTCTAAATACCTAAATGTCACTGATATTATTAAACAGAAGAACTTATAAAAGAATATGGAGGTCATCACCCCTCACTATACTCTGTAGCAGTTTAAAGCAAAGAAGGACTTATCTCAGTGAGCTTTGTAAGCATCAACTTTTGTCTAGTGGGACCTTGCTGAGATTCCTAGGAAATCTACAAGATCTTAAGAGAATTATATCATTGCAAACAAAACCACCAAGAACTCAAGAAGGTATTGAAACTATATAAAATAAGCCTGGGCATTCTCATTACATGGTGACTGGAATTCAAGACTTGGCATTCCTGATATAACAAAATCATCCTCAAAGTGGTATGTTAACTGGATTTCTGATTTAAAAAAAAAGAGAGAGAGAAAATAAATGACTAGACTTGTGTGACAGGGAGAAGACAGAGGCCTGCCATATACATCCTTAATCTCACTAAGGTGCAGCCCCAGCTGTATGACTGGTTGTATGCAAATTTCAAACCAGTTCAAACTTGAAAATATGTCCCACCCATCTCTTAACTTCTTTCCCCAGAATCTGCTATAGTTTGGGATACCTGTGGGGGCCCACGTGATTCTTAGTCATTGTAATCCAGGGGAGCAGATGAGTTCATTGGGAAGAAGCTGATCAACAGGTAGATAATTCTCCTTTCTTTCTATTCCCTTGGCTGAGTAACTCTAAATATGTGGGAAGGGGAGGGGGGATTTCCAATTGAAACAGGCCCTTACTGAGTAACCCAGGCTAGCCTCTAGTTTTTAGATAATTCTGGCACAGGCTTTCAAGTGCTGGATTTACAGGTGTGTGCCACCACACCCAACCTCAAGTATATTCAATATAGTACTCAGAAGGTGCTGGGAAATCAAGCACCAATCCTCTCCTCTCTAGCAGGTTAGTTGGAGGTTGCTCATTTCCACAGCTCACTGTCCCTCCATCCTTACTCTTGCTCCCAGCATCATTTCCTAGATAAACTACTTGTAATGCTAGCCTTTGTCTCAGTACTTTTGGGAGGCTCAAGTATTGGAGAGCGCCCTGTAATAGCTGAACCTTAAACTAAACTTAAAATGGGGATTACTGAATTCCATTTGTTTTGCTTGTTTTTTGTTTGTTCATTTGAAAAATAAGCCTTACTTTGTTTGCTGTTACTTGCAGCTGAAAGCATTCCTAACCAATACAGGTACATGAAAAGGAGTGATAGATGCTGGAGAAGTATAGAAGTATAGAAGAGGACCACGTAGTCAAGGACGCTAGCCAGCAACCAAAATATCTGTACGTTTCTCATTATGAATCCTGATTCTTGCCTAGTGACCGACTGGACTGACAATCTCCACTAGCACAGAAGGAAGTGTGGTTAGTAGACAGCTGATCTATTTAGCCTGGGTCACAATGCTACTAAACAGCCAGTGAGGGTTCAAGGCAAGAGCTATGCATGAACAAATTTGATTTTTCTGAAGTTACTCACGTTTGTCTTTCCGCCAAAGATAATTCAGATGTTTTGTACCTGTAAAGGCTTGCTTTTATAATGGTGCAAATACAATTTTATGATTAATTGCTAACTATGAGCAATACAGTGTTAAAATTGCTTTATGTCACTTATAAAGAGGCATGTGAATTACCACTCTACTTTAGTTTCCAAGTTCTGAGTAACATAATCAACTTTTAAAGAGTTGGTTGTTTTTTTAACTTCAGGGTTCTGCGGGATTCTTCTTAGCTGTTTTTATATGTGGTCCAACTGGCCAAAACATTCATCAAAAGCATGCATTCACATGACTTTGAATTAATAGTTCAGAGTCATGTTAAATCACACCCATATACCCACATTCCCTCATCCATACATTATAGCACACATATTAATTTGTTCTAGGCAGTGTATATAAGATATGCAATTCAATTGTCTTTATCAATAAAGGAACACAACCTTGTTCTCTCTACAAATGGCTGAATACAATGATTTGCACCTCATGGTTCATGCAAATTTCTCCTACAAGACTGACATGCAGAGACCTGGCTGCTTTGCCCTCTTCCCTTATGGTGTTTATTGTGGTACAGAGCAAAGTCTGAACCCAATTCACTAATGTTAGAGCCACATCTGCCAGGAGAGCACTTGGAGGGAGCTGGACTCTGAGCTAGAGATGTAGACACAGTGATTGCCACTACTGGCTGACCCTGACTCCAGGCCAAGAGAAAGGGGAGATGATCCAAGTCAGAATTGAAAGGGAAACTTAAAACTGAAGGAGTGAATAGACACTGGACAGTGAAGTAATAACAGAGACTAAGGAGAATCAGGAAAGACTGCTGTCACCCTGGGAGATCATTGACTCAAGGAGGAAGCCTCACATGAGTCTTAATGGCCTCAGGAAAGGCCATTAAGATTTATATTTGGCTGGGTGCTGGTGGCTCACACCTGTAATCCTAGCTACTCAGGAGGCTGAGATCTGAGGATCACGGTTCAAAGACAGCCTACGCAGGAAAGTCCTCGTAGAGACTCTTATCTCCAATTAACTACCAAAAAGCCAGAAATGGAGCCGTGGCTCAAAGTGATAAAAGCACTAGACTTAAGCACAAACGCTCAGGGACATCAATCAGGCCCTGCGTTTAAGCCTCAGGAACAGCACAAAAAGAAAAAAACAGTTATATTTGGGGGTACAGTTTTAGCTCATGGGTCATAGGACCTGACTTCAGAGGGCTGAGGAGTGAATGACAGGGAAGAAGCTGGCAATTGCCCTTCCAGGAAGGTTGTCAGCAGAGGGAAGAAGAGAAAAAACTGTAATTAGATGAGAGTATAGAGCAGACCAAGAAGTTGTCCAAATAGGAGAAATCCATATTTTACAGCGAAAGGAAATAAATTGTAGAGGAGAAAAGGAAAAACTGAAATATGGTGAACTAAGATAGCTTCTCAGCCTAGATTCTAGAGAACCTGAGGAAAGTTGGAGTCTTGTTCAACCCAGAAATTCACTGCAACTGGGGGCAGGAGAAGGGGTTGGATATGGACTCAAAGACACTAGAAGGGATCATGGGGCAAAATTCAGCAGGTTGCCACCCAAATGCCTCATTTTCCCTAAGGCAGAGGGGACAGCTCACCACCTGATCCCAAGTTGCCACGCAACCTTACTCCCCCACCCACCACCCATCCCTAGGATGGATGGGCTTCCAGTCTTCTCAGCTGATTCAAAGTTCCCAGTTCCTCAGAGGAAAGCCCCACCTGCCTGGAGAAACAAAAGGGCAAAGGTGAGCTTGCATTCTGCACCAGAATCTGACTCCCCAAGTAGCCATCCTGGGACAGTGGAGACTTAAATCAGAACCCCAGATAAGAAGAAAGTTAAGAAGAAGAAAAAATGCATAGGGGTTTACATTTGAAAGGATTTCTGAGAAGGCTCTCAAAGAAAAGGAGGCATTTGGTGGGGACAGCTGGACAGAACATAAGGATATGCAGAGAAAGTCAATCCAATACAGTGGATTGGGTATAAACCAACACACTGATTGGGTATAAGCTCCCTAAGCACAAGACTGCAAGGCTGAAAGCCCAATGAGCCTTTGGAGTTAGGCTGTCCTGGGTCAGGGCTCAGCTCCATCACTTACCAGCCAGCATAACCAGTATTTATATACAGTGACCTCCAAACTCCAGGACTCTAGTTATGACTCCATTAGATAATGCATTAAAGCAGCAAGCACAGCTCAGCAGAAGTTAAGTGCTTCTTAAGTGTTGCTGTATTCGCTACCAGGACACCCTGTGGGAAGCTTCAGAATTTGTGCTGAACATAGTAGGCAATGGCAACCCCTAAAGGTTTTCAAAGGTTAAGAAATATATACAGAGGCCTGTGGTCCAGGAAGACTTTGCCAGCAGCAATGAACAAAACGTGTCAGAATAGGGTAAACATGGAAGTGGTAGGTGAGCTAAATCCTTTCTATAGACCAGCAAGGAGGCAGTGGAACTTGTGCCCTTTGCTTCATATTTAGCAACTCCTATCTATAGTGACATACCTGTCTTTATAAGCACTGACTTATGAGGTCAAAATGAAGAGAAAGACATTTCCACACTAGTCAAAATCACAAAATGGTCATAGAAGGATAAAATGCAAGGTATAATCTATCACTGTGGACACAGATGGAGACTCAATAAAGCAAAATGGAAGGAAAGGAGGGAGAGAGAGGGGGAGGGAGGGAGGGACTTTCCTGAGTCTCTGGGTTTCCCACTGCCAGTCCCTCTCACTAGATCTAGTCTATAAAAAGCAAGAGCCATCTTCCTCCACACTGGAAGGAGATTTAAGGAAATTCTGACTCCACCTTCCTTTGCAGAGCTCTGAATGGAAACAAAATGAGGATTCCTGACAATAGGCAGAATGGAAAGACTCCCTCCTCTGTAACTGTTTTTACTCCTCACTTTTCCGAAGGTAGAAAGGAAAGATTGTTAACACTTTGAGAGTGGCTTGCATATACGTAACTTTTGTTGCCCAATTTAATCTTCCCAACAACTCTGTGAAGAGACTCAAAAAGGTTATAACTAAACTATTACTTTATGTAATGCTTCACTGGTCTTGTGAACTTGCCCTATTACTATATCCATTTTCCATATGAGAAAAGTAAGGAATATTAAGGATTAAACAAAACAAAACTTGTCCAAGGTTTTAAGGTTAAGTTATGGTTGCTAGAATTTGAACCTCACCAGTCTTGATTCAAGGCCTATGTTTTTATTCCCTTGATTAAAGGGGGCAGACACAGAAGTCAGTCTGAGGGGCTCTCATGGCAAATTCAGAAGCAATTGAGCATATAGATAGGCAGACATTGATGGATAGGAAAGCTCTTGGGTACATTAGAAAGCTGATCAACAAATATAAAAGAAATGATAGGCTTAGAAAAATCACCATTTGATGGTTATCATGGTAATGATTGTTTTGAGGGAAAACCATAAAGCTACTGGGTAAAAGTTTGAGGAATCACTGGGTGTTTCCATAGACTCAAAGTATCTTACCACAATACTGATTTAATTACAAAGAGAAAATAGTAGATTTATAGTGGAGAGATTGGTAGTTAGCACCTTAATTAAAGGATCAAATTTCACATCTGCAGTAAAGGTACCAAGGGACATTCCAGGCCTTCTGATTTGACTCACAGAAAAGAACACAAGATAATTTGTGTTATCTTCCTACTAAAAATCCACAGCCTGAATCTAATCATGAGGAAGTTTTGACAAACCCAAATAGAGGGACATAAAATAGTTTGTCTGTACTCTTCAAAAATGCCAATGCCATGAAAGACTGAACAACTGATTCAGATTAAAATAGACTAACTAGACATGACAGTGAGAACAGTATACAGTCCAAAATTTTCTCTTGCTATAAAGGACATCACTGGGAACAACCAGCAAAATCTAAACAAGGCTAACAGATGAAACAATAGTATTATATCAGAGTGTTCTGACTTTGATAATGACATTGTGGTTATGTAGAATATACTTATTTCTAGGAAACATGCTAAAGTAGTTAGGAATAAAGGAATATTGGCTCTACAATTTACTCGATCCAGACAGGGAAAATTATATATATATATGTATATATATATATATATATATATATATATACACACATATATATATATACATATATATATATGAGAGAGAGAGACTAAGATATGAGGAAACTTTACATTAGTCTCACAACTTTTCCATAAATTTGAAATTGTATCAAACCAATAAAATTTTTTTTTCAAACCAATAAAATTTTTGAAAAAAAAAAAGAAAGGAAGAAAAAGATATTAAGAACAGGATACACATTCAGATACTCCTGTGGCTATTGACAGAAAATCCAATTCCAACAGTTTCAATCAAAATAAAGGAATATAAATATTGCTCCACAATATTTGTATTTGCTTATAATAAATATAAAGGCCAGCTGTGCCAAAACCCAGTGCCATAGAGACTTGATTCTCCTCTATCTCTTCCCAATTTTTCTGTTTGCTTCATTCTCAGTCCCTACCTGGTGACCTCCAGAGTTCCAGGCTCACGTCTTTCTTAAGTGTAGATCCAGTTATAAAGAAACAGTTCTCTTTCATCAGAACCAGTAAAGTCTTATTACATCTCATTGGCTCTGTTCAAGTAACATGCCTGATCCCAGAAACAATTTCAGAGGTCAGTTCCTCTGATCTGGCCACAATCAATGGAACTAGTGACCAAGTCAACACCATACAAAGAACAGACTTAAGAGAGGGATTGTTTCCTCCAAAGAAATAATAATGCACCAGATTTAGAGCACAAAAAGACACTGTGTTATCCATAGCTGTGCAACAAATTCCTCCAAAACACAAATAGGTGTTTGTGCAGCAATTTAGGTAAGACTCAGTAGGAACAGCTATCTCTGTTGCACATGGTAGCAGCTGGGTAGCTTGAGACTAGAGGGACTATTTCTAAGATGGCTTCCTCATAGGAATGATAAGTTGGTACTCGCCATCAGCTGGGACAACAATTCTCTTATACTGGGGCTTTTCCATATAGCTGTATGGGCTTCTTGGTAGCATGGTGATAGGGTTCCAAGAGAAATGCCATCCAATGATGTCAGTCATCTGTAAGGTGAGCCCAACAAACCCTATATCCTACTGAGTAAAGTCAGAGGCCTAGAAGACATTTAAAGGAGGGGAGGATAGAATGTACTTCTCTTCAGGGAGACTGACAAAGAATTTGCCAATGTCTTTAACCTCCCATCAATACCCAATCTCCCATTTCTTGCATTAAGATTTTTGTCAGCTGTCTAAAGGTTTCATTGTCTTTCCATATGTGTATATGATTCACCCTGGTCAATGATCACCACGTTGATCACTCTCCCATACCCCTGTCCCTTCTTAAACTATTTCTGTTTTGCTTTATTTTCATACATATATAAATGAATTTGACCATATTTACTCTCATTTACCCTCTTCAGTTGCCTTCTCCATCCTGCTGCTCCCTGCCCCCTGACCCCTATAGATCCTACTGTTATACATAAGTTTTAATGTGAATTAATTGTACCAAGGGGTTTCACTATGATATTTTACAGTGTGTTTATTACACTATACTCAGAATAATCCCTTCTATTGCTTTCTCTTCTCCCATTTTGATATACTTTCTTTATGTCCGGTGCTGATTCCATAATCCCTCAACTAACAGAATAAAACCTAGAGTTCTAAGCTTCCTAGCTTTTTTTCTAAACTCTGATGAGTCTGTCCTGAATATATAAGAACAATCTCTTGTCACTAAAGCTGGGGATACAAATCAGATGCCTGCAGGGATCAGGCAGGCACCCCATGGAGTGATATAAGTAAGACCTTGTGAACATGTGAAAATACTCCCCTCCCCAACTTCATGCAATCTTTCATTTTTGGAAATATATAGGCTCTGTCTTTCTGTTCTCTCACTTTTAATAAAGATTAAATACAGATATATACTCCTTTACTGTAGAGCAAGGTACGAACACATTGAAAGGTCTTTAATACTAAGAATTGATACAGAATCCATGCCTCTTCTCTGGTCAGCTCCACTCAGTTCTGGCTGACATGAGTAGAATACAGATAGATCTCTATGACTCAAACTTAACATGCTCTAAGAGAAGCTGAAAAATTGGACTTCTATATTAAAGCTTCCTATATTAAAATGTTGGCTCATCTTTTCCAAAACACTGTAAAGGCAAACAAAATAGCCCTGAGGCATGTTCAGCCAATAGAGCTAAGCATATGAGTAGAGCTATTAGAAAGATTTGGCATTTAGCTTAAAAACTGTAACAAGCACTTTAAAAAAGCTTAAAGAAATTCATATAAAATCATTTAATTTTCAAAGCTAATGGTCAGAGCAAGATTAAGTTGAGTGATTCATTAAATATGAAGCCATATGAATTATTTTATCTCTTAAGGATACTTTTATCTCTTAAGGTATTTCTAGCATCACCTATTAAAGATGGCCTTCAAGCCAAATTATAAACATAATAAAATAGCTGTGTGAAGGAGCTAAATTCTAGGGTGATTTATTACACAGCAATAGATAACTGGACCATGAACTTAATGTACTTCTTCAGAAAAGTCAAACTTTACCTCGAAGTTTGTCTTGTCTGCTGGTAACATTATTTCCTTTTAGTTTTCATTCTGACCAATATTGTGATGAAGGTTCATGAATTCATTTTTTTAATGTAATGTCTAAGTGGATTAGTGGCATTATGCTTGACTAGCATGCATGAGGCCCTGGGTCCAATTCCTCAGTACCACATAAACAAAAATAAATAAATTAAAAGAGAAAATGTAATGTCTGAAACTTAGCTCTTTTGAGAGAAGAGCTGTTTTTCTGTTGTGATCATGAAAACATTTTTCTAGATATATACTGTATTTCTCTTGTTTTGAATATCATAGCCTTCCAAAGAACCTTTTTATAGAGAGGGAGGAAACAGACTGTATTTTGAAGAAAGACAGATTTCAGGATTACTAATAATAAGTACTCAAAAGTAATAGAACATCTCATTACTAAGACTATGAACTGAAAAAAACAAATAATTCAAAAATAAGTAAATAAATGCCCAGTCTTGTATATTCAGGATAATGAAGTTTTTAAACTATGCCTCTAGGGCCACATAAGGAGCTCATGGTGTACAAAGATAGCTGCTGAGTTTTATACATGTGTTTGTAGGAGAATAATATGTACCGTTGCCATTTTGCAGTGCCATATTCTTAGCTTGTATGTTGGGAAGGTAGGAGAATGAATCACTTAAGGAAATAGTGGATACATATAAATGATCCTGACCCTTTTCCCGTTTCCATTTTTAAAGGAATAAAAGTTCAAGACACTATAGGTACTGAGAAGAAGAAAATAAAATCCCAGAAAGGGATCTGTAAGCAAAACTTATTCTCTAGAGCTGAGTTCAAATGACCCAGTCATTAGGTAAAAAGGTGTCATGTATTCCTTTAAGAAGGGCCATCTGATTGGGCCAAAATAGCTCTTACCTTGGCAGGAAAGGCTTTCTCTTAAAGAACATTCCTCTAAACATAAAAAGGATTTATCACCCTGCTTAGACTATGAAAGGCCCATTTTAAATGGGGAAAAACCTGGGCTTGGTAACTTCTGACCTTGTCTCTGCAAAACCACGTTACAAAACACCTGGCCACCAAGAGGCAGTGTCAGTCCCTTCCCATCCCTAGCAATACTGGCTCACTGAGAGGAGGTCCTGGGCCGTCAGTCATATCAGACTCTTCCTTGTCTGGAGTAATGCTCGTCTTGTCTTCTGTAACCACTCATTTTGTACTAATTATATTGGCCACTTTCACATCTTTTAGCCTTGTTGAGGTCACTGCAAAGCTAATGGCTCCTGACAGGGAGCAGGCAGAGACTCAAGCCCCATCAGTCATAGGAAAAGCAGAATGGATGAAAAGGCTCAGACTCCAGCAAAACTCACCACTCCTGGTGTCAATGACTCATTTGTAGCATCCTGACCTTCTTGGCTTCAGAACAAAAACACAAAGCTGTTGTCTCACTCTGTGAATAAGAGCACACACACAGAGCTGGCAGAGAGACTCATGCCATGCTAACCCTGTTAGTAATCCTCATATTGAAAACCTGGAGAGGGTGTTGGGTGAGCCCTACCCATCCTATGGTAGCAATGAAAAGAGCACAGATGGAGAACTAATAAGGGCACCTGCAGGACACAAGCAAGGACCCCTGAGAGTGAAAGGTGGTGGCACAGCATGTGACCTCCCTGGGGTAGCCTAGCCCAGGCAGGTGTCCAGTTTTGACAGGAGGAACCCCATTGTGGAGGCATTGCTGGGCAGCCCATCCACAAGCCCAGCATGGACCATGTGAGTGGGCGTCAGGTTGCTTTTGTTCTGTTTTCTGAAGCATCTTCCCAGCTCCTCTTCCTTCCTTGAAGGTATAAGATCTGTTGTAGTTGTTATAGGGTGCTTTGGAATGTTTCAGAGTATTGTGGCAGTACTTCTCATTGTCAAAAATCACTGGATGAGAGAAGGTTTCTGTGTACTTGTAGCAGGCAGAGCCATGGCTGTGGAGTGTCCATGTATCGCCTCATCCTCTGACCATGGCCTCCATGACATTTAAGAGATCCACAGCACATGCATCTTGATGAACATTGTTTTTGTTCTTGAGCCTAGAGCTTTCCTTCCATGTGACGTAAACAGAGAGGATTCTTTTCCTTTTGCATGATTTTATCGTGCTCAGAATTTTCTAATTGGTTGGGGGAATTATTCTTTGCTGTGTTTGCTTCGGACAGGAATGCTACTCTAGGTACGTAAGGCTCCAGCATAGCACATTTGTGTCCACCTGCCTCTGTAGCTACCACAGACATGGTAACCACACTTGGATTCTTACAGAGGCATATATAAGCACTTACATATTGAAATGAAGATTTTCTTTTGCATGACTTTTATTTCATAATTGGGTGTTCTATGTGTGGCTAGATTACATTACCTATAAATGTCATTTGGGAGGAGTAAGCAGAATGTTAACAAAACGTTTTGGGTGTCATGTTAGTCAGCTTTCTGTCATTATAACCACTGCCTGAGATAAACCAACTTACAAAGAGGAAAGTTTGCTTTTGACTTATCGTCTTGGTTGGCTCTGTTGCTATGGTGAGATGCCACATCATGACAGGAGCACATGGTGGGGAAAACAGGAAAGAAAGAAAAGAAAAGGTCTGGGCTTCCACCCATCCTCCTTTAGATCATGTCCCAGTGACGTAGGGACCTCCTGTTAAGGGAAATCTTTCCACCTTTCAAAGCTTATACCACCTCCCAAAAGCACAGTGCAGGAACTGTCTTTAACCCATGGTCTTTGGGACACGTTCCAGATCCAAACTAGAGCAGATGAGGTGTGAATGGTCTCCAGGGCTAAGAACTTCTCTAACTCTGGGCAAGAACATGTAGGAACCCAGCTTTTCCTCCTTCTACCTAGTCTCAATAAAATGCTATGGAGATAGAAAGTAAGTCTCAAAGTTATCACCCACAGAGAAAAGGCCATGGAAAAAGTCCTGAATCCCACAATATCCACTGCAGCCTCCCTTGTTGGAAGTGATGGGGTTCAGGACAAACTACCTCAGGGTGGCAAATGGGTCACCATGGGTCACCATGGGTGGGGGAAGTCATAAACCTAGGAAGATCATTCTCTGACTTTCTTCCAAAGACTATCACTGGGGGGGGGGTCAGGGAGAAGCTTCCCTCTACTCCAAAGAGAGAATGTCACCCTAAAAAAATCTGTACAGGAAGACTTAGCTGAGCTCCCCCCAAGTTTATGACCTTTAGATCAGATTCTGTTATCTTCCAATCTCAGTTCTGCATGATTGTCCATAAAAATCCATGTTCATTGCTGCATGATTCACAATAGCCACGTTATGGAAACAACCCAGATGCCCTACAACAGATAAGTGGATCAATAAAATGTGCTATATATACACAATGGAATTTTACTCATCCATTAGAAAGAATAAGATGGCGTCATTTACAGGGGAAATGGATAGACCTAGAACAAATCATGCTAAGTGAGGTAATCCAAGCCAAAAGACACAAATGGCACATGTGTTCCCCTCATATGTGGAAGCTAGATCTAAAATGAAACTTGATATGATAACCTAGGCAGGACTCTAGGCAATTACATACTGTCAGACCAAAGGAGGGCACTCCAAGGAGAGGGATCCAAAGATGTAACTTCTCTGAACATTTAACTGCTCTGAACATATTTCCAGGAAATGGCAATATGGTTTTTTAATTGGTGGTGGTGGTGGTGGCAGTGGTGATAGTGTTTGTTTGTGCTTTGAGTATTTTTCTTTTGGGGCAGTAGACCAGGTGTGCAGAAGGGGAAAGAGAAAGAGTAAACGCATAAAATCATGTCATTCTGTATATACTACGTGGAAAATGACTTGTAACTTGTAGGCAGGGACAGGAGAGAGAAACTGGGGGAAAGCAAAGGAAGGGGACATATTGTCCCCACTGAAATGTACTCATTCCTTGACTTATGAAATGGTAGTCCTTTTGTACAACACATGAATAATAACAGTAAAATTGTATTTTAAAAATCTAAGCCGGGCGCCAGTGGCTCATGCCTGTAATCCTAGCTACTCAGATCTGAGGATCATTGTTCGAAGCCAGCTCAGGCAGGAAAGTCTGTGAGACTCTTATCTCCAATTAACCACCAGAAAACCAGAGTGGCGCTGTGGCTCAAGTGGTAGAGTGGTTGCCTTGAACTGAAGAGCTCAGGGACAGTGCCCAGGCCCAGAGTTCCAACCCCATGACCAACCAAAAAAAAGTTTTTTTTATTTTCTGTGTCTCTTTGAGTCTTTATCTTTGAAGGCTTCTTGTCATAAAGAGTTTATGTTAAGTAAATTTGTTATACTTTCATCTGCATATTTTCTTTTTGTGCAGGTTCTGGGGCTTGAACTCAGGGCCCCCATGCTCTCCTTAGCTTTTTTGCTCAAGACTGGCATTCAACTATTTGAGCAAAAAAGTTGGCTATGTACTTTCATCTTCAGATCTCAGCCTCCTAAATAGCTAGAAAACAAGTGTGGACCACCAGTGCCTGGCCGCTATTATCATGTTTTAGGGACCTCAGCCATGTACCTGGCAATGAGCAAAACAAAGCTTTTCCTCCTCCATCAGCAAGCACCTATTGATTTCTTTTAGAACTACAATCTGGCTATACTACATTAAGATTCTCTTTATCGGGCCTCAAACTTTCTAACTTAAAGCCTAGATACCATTTACCAGGCAAATCCAGATTTTGATCAGTTCCAAATCCAGAACGTTTCCTGTGATGTTCGTCCTTGGTTAAAAATTGAAGAAGACCTTGAAACCTTTAGTGTTTGCTCTAATCTCCTCCTTTTTCCACCTGATCTGTATAACTAAGGACACACATCTTCGGGCCCTTTTCCTGTGACAAAGAAACACTCTTTGCTACTTGGATCAGCTTGATTTGGTGACAGCACAAATGACAGGATAATTCAGTTGTGACAAGAGCACCACAAGGGGACACACTTGTCAATGGGCCCATCTGTCTCCTGTCACTCTGCATCCCCTCCAATGCTGGCAACATTGCTGGGCTGCTGAGAATGTTACAAGCAGGAAGAATGGCACTCACTTATCCTGCAGGTACAGCCACGGGAAGACCAAGCCATGAATCTAAGAGCTTTCAATGTCCCCAGTAATTGTAGGACATTACTATTACTTTTTGCTCATTGCCTTCATCTTTCTTAAGCTCTAGAATTACTCACAGAGAAGCCAAAAGAAATTGTGTTGTCTTGCACTTACTTATCAAATGTTTATTGATGACTACTGTGGAGATGGCAAAGGGCTGGGTATCATGGAAAAAGCAAAGCAGACTTAAGATCTGACTATAAAGCCTACATTTTTCATAAGCATTTGTCAAATAGTGGTATAAATCTCAAATCACCATATAGCCATAGTTCAATGTTTTTCAATTTAGAATCAAATGTGGAGACCAAATCCTGCTATTACAAGTTCACTTCTTTGATACCCTGAATAATTCCCCCTGAACCTCAGCTGTGCTTTGAGGTGCTCACCCCTACCCAATCTGCCCCTACGAGATACATTTGCTGTATGTCCTCCTCAGCCTGACCAGGGGCTCTCTAAAAGCATGACCTTGTCTCTCAGGTGTTTTGCAGGCTTCTCCATGTCTGGCATCATTTTTTTAGTAAAGACTACTTCTGTATTCCTTTCCATACCTCCTGTCATGACCTTCCACAGAACGCAATGCATATATCTGTGATTGCTCTGTGTCTTCCCTGCTACAATGCAAGTTCTATGAGGGTAGGCGTTTTCTTGCTAATCCTGGTCTTCCAAGCAGCCAACAGAGCATTGGTTAGAAAAAAGAAGCAACTATTGCAGATAAATTTCAAAGTCATTGGAGAATGAGGATTGGTTAAACAGTTCAAAAAGTTTTTTTAATGATAAAGAAAACAAATAGTCGATGGTAAGAAGACAGAAATCCAGGCATGGTATTCATGCCTGTAATCCTAGCTACTACTTAGGAGGTAGAAGTCAAGAGGCTTGAAACCAGCCTACACAAGTTCCAGACTTCACGTCAACCAATAGAAAGCTGGACACAGTAGCACATACTTATCATTTGCGCTACATGGGAAGAACAAGAAGGATTATAGGCCAGACCTCTCCTGGATATAAATAACCAAGACAAAAAGGACTGTGGGGATGGCTCCAATGGTAGAACTGCCTAACAAGTACAGGCCCTGAGTCCAAACCCCAGTACCATAAGGAGAAGATGGGTATACAGACAGGTTATACTGTCTGTATATATTTTTAAGCCAACTACCTGGTGCTGACTTGCAAATCACATTGTGGATGCTGCCTACCTTTATTGACATCTGAAAAGCCAAGAGCTAAGTGCAAGACTTAGGCAGACCTATGAGTGGGTGCAGCTTCCCCATGTATCTTCTTAGCCAAATCCGTTTTAAAGGTCCATCCAAATATAGGGAAGCACCATCACAGAACCACTCAGGGGCCTCCCAATCCACTGTGGAGCCACAGACACAGCTAGTGAAACCATGAATGTCTCAATCCCTGTGGTCCCCCAGGAGACAAAATACAGAAGAGCAGAAGGCACAGCTGCCCACATCATTCTAAGGATGTGTTGTGGTTCACACTTACATATGCTGGACCATTGGCTAGGGTAGACCATTGAACAGCCTCTTCTGTCTTTGCTTTGTTATCCTGAGTTCTTTTGCTGGTTTGCTAGAAAAAGGGGTTGAGGAGGGAGAGCCAAATTTGGAATGTGGCCTGGAAGTGTACGGGTAAAGACAATGAAGTCCCACATATGCTGGTTTTGCTCCTTTCCATTATGATACACAGGCACTTGCATGTGTGCATGCACATGCACATACACACACACACACATACGTGCGCACGCGCACACACACACACACACACACACAGATTCACACATCAAATGCCAAGGCAGACCTCATAATGCCAGGCCCAGATTCCAAACAGCTGGAGCAGAAAGCTGAAGTTGGCAGGAGCCGAGCAGAGCAAGAGACACAGTATTGAGTACAGACTGACACAGAGTTCTTGGCAGAACCACATGGCAACCCTTTTCAGAGCTAGCAGTTGCCAGCTTCCCCAGCCTTTCCCGGAGGGGTGAATCCTGGCCCTTGGATGGAAAGGGAAGACTTCATAGGTAAGACTGTTTGCCTCTGACTGCTTTCAAGCTGAACCAGAATACTCTATATTTGTCTCAAAATGGAGTGTTCCCACATTAATATGAACAAAGGCATAAAAGTAACCAGGACCATTTTCTTAAATCAATTGTGATTTGAATCTTCTTTGAATCTTTGGGGTTATAACTTGTAGAGATCTCGAACATGGCTTATTTCTAATGCTTTTTGTTGGTGGTGGTGGCCACAGGGCTTGGATTCAGGGCCTGGGTGCTGTTCCTTTGCTGTCTTGCTCAAAGTGAGTGCTCTAACACTTCAGGTCACAGCTCCACTTCCAGTTTTCTGGAAGTTAATTGGAGATAAGAGTCTCACAGCCTTTCCTGCTGGGACTGGCCTTGAATCATGATCCCCATATCTCAGCCTCCTGAGTAACTAGGATTACAGGTGTGAGCCACAGCACCCAGCTTCTAATGCTTTCATGTTATAGTAGAGGAATGGTAAGTCTCCAGAAGTTATATTAACTTGATTAGAGGTCACACTTCTAGTTAGTGCAGAGTTCTTGCCCTGAATGCCAGGGAGCATCCCTTAGTCTCCTCCATGCTGTCCCTGTTAACTCATCTCACATTCATCATTAGCTCCAGTAACTGTTAACTTAGGATTTTGTAATATTGTATTCAGAGCTAAAGCAACATGCTGTGATCTCACAAATACAGTTGTGGGTTTTACCTCAGCTGTGGGACACACAAAGATGGCTGGAATGTGGGAGAACTGATAATGACTTCAGCAAATCAGGAGACAAGAGGCACCATAGCTTTCTTGGGGATTTTCTTCTGTAGACACAGTTGAGAGCTGATGACTTTGATGGGTTTAAAGCTTGGGTTCACTATATCATCGTTCCATCCATTTTTCCTGAAAATGACATTTCATTCTAGTTTTTGAATAAATAATTCCCCAATATATCATATTTTCTTTATCCATTCATCTGTTCAACACTTCAGCTGATTCCACATCTTGGTCATTATGAACTGACCTGCAATAAACGTGGGTGTGTAAGTAATCTTTTTAGTTATTGATTTACTCTCCTTTAGCTATATGCCCAAGGGTGGTATAACAGAGTCATGAGGTCATGGGATAGGTCTATTTTTAGTCTTTTGAGGATATTCCACACTGGCCTCTATAGTGTTTGCACTATTTTATATTCCCACGAACAGGTATACTTCCTCATTGGCATGTATTGTTTGTTTTCTTGATGATTGTCCTTCTGACTAGGGTGAGATGGAACCTTAGTATAGTTGAAGTTTGCATTTCCTTTATCATTGAAGATGTCGGGCATTTCCTTATGTATTTATTACCCAATAAAATTTCATTTTCTGAGAATGGTCTAATCAATCATTTGTCCATTTATTAATAGATTGCTTGTACTTCTCCTATGTAATTTTTTGAGCCCTTTGTAGATTCTGGATATTAATCCCTTATCCATTGAATAGCTGGGGAAGATTTTCTCTCATTCTGTGGGTTGTTTCTTGGATCTGCTAATTGTTACTTTTGATTTGTGGAATATTTTTAATTTGATGCAATCTCATACGTCAATTCTTGCTGTTATTTCCTGGGCAAGCAGAATCCTATTCATGAAATAATTGGCTCTATCTAGCTATCTATCCATTTATCTTCCAGATTTTTCTCTATGTTTTCCTGTAATAGTTTCAATTTCAGGTCTTCCAATAAGGTCTTTGTTCTATTTGTAGTTGATTTTTGTACAGAGTGAATGATAGGCATCTAATTCTAATCTTCTGCATGTAGATAATTTTTTCTAGCACCACTTATTAAACAATCTAGCTTTTCCCTATGCTTTTGGGCCCTTGTCAAAGATTAGATGGTCGTAGTTATATGTAGATCTTTCTTTCTGCTCATTGGTCTTCATATCTGTTTTATTACAGTACTGTGCTGGTTTTGTTACCATAGCCCTATTTTATAATTTGAAATCCAGTATTATGATACCTCCAGCACTGCTCATTTTCCTCAGGGATATTTTTTCTATTTGGGGTATCTTCTGTACACCCACATCAATCAATATGATTGATTTTTGTTTGTTTCTGTGAAGAATAACATTGAGATTTTGTTACTATGGCTTCATAGTATAATTTGAAGTCCAGTATCTCTAGCAATGTTCATTGTGTACAGGATTACTTTTGTTATTTTGTATCTTTCATGCTTCCATTTGAATTTTAGGGTTGATTTATTGTTTCTATGAAGAATGTCATTGAGATTTTGGCCATTTTCATTTTAATTATTCTGCCAATGCAGCAATGTGAGATGTCTTTATATCTTCTGGTATCTTCAATTTCTTTCTTCAAGGATGTATAGTTTTCATTATACAATGATGTAGGTGCTCATCTGTAAACATTAGTCTTATCAGTGCCTTTGTTGTATCTCAGATGATAGATTGTGCTATCACTTTTATTTGATTCTAGGAACTTTTAGCTCCTATTTCTTCAATGGTTCACTATGTGCTTGAACATTTTCTGTAGTTTCTTATGCTAGTAAGCTTTAATTTAATTGTATTGTGATTTGACAGAATGCAGAAGGTAACTTCATTTCTCTTATATTTGCTGAGACTCTCCCCCCTCCGATACTGGAGCTTGAACTCAGAGCCTGGGTACTGTTCCTGAGCTTGTTTTGCTCAAGGCTAGCACTGTACCACTTGATCCATAATTCCATTTCTGGCTTTTTGGTAAGAGTCTCATTAATTTTTTTGCCTGGGTAGGCTTCTAACTGCAATTCTCAGATCTCAGCCTCCTGAGTAGCTAGGATTATAGGCATGAGCCACCAGCACTCAGCTTAGTCAATTTTGGAGAAAGTTCAATGGCCTTCTGGGGAAAATGTGTATTGTACAGATGATGGATGAAATATTCTGTAGATGTCAGTTATGTCTATTTGGTCTACAGTGTCAGTAAGTTCTGAAGCTTCTTTGTTGATTTTTCATTTGGATAATCTATTATTAAGAGTGGGGTACTAAAGTCTTCCACTGTTATTGTGTTGGGGGCTATCAATGCTTGTTAAGTCGAGAAGTATTTGTTTAATGAACTTGGATACACCATAATTTGGTGCGTATATATTAACAACTATTATTTCCTCTTTATGGATTGTCTGGTCTTTGTCCGTCCCACGAAAGATGAACGGGGTCCAAGGAAAGGTAAGTGCCGCCGCACACCTATTCCCCAGACTCCATTAGCCCGGGAGACAATCAGACACAGCAGGAAGTCAACTCAAGCAGAAAAACTCATTTATTAACAGAGCAAGCCCTTTTTAAAGCAAAAAAGAGTGGGTGGCATGGCAGGGGAGGAAGAGGAACCAATCACCTCTAGGTCACACCCTATCATGCACCTAAGCTTCCGTGGGCTGGTTACACACTGAACTTAAAGCAAATCGAGCTCTGCCCACTCAACTCCCTCTCAGCGCCATCTTTGCTGCCCATGTGCTCTACAGTAAATCGGGCTCTGCCCACTCAACTCCCTCTCAGCGCCATCTTTGCTGCCCATGTGCCCTACAATGGATAGTTCCCTTTATTAATATGAAGTGAATTTTCCTTGTCTTTTCTGACTAATTGTAGTTTAAGATATCTTTTTATCAAATACAGGTATTGCTGCTACTCCTGTCTGTTTTGGGGTCCATTTGCTTGGAAAATCTTTTTCCATCTTTTCACCCCAAGCCTATATTTGTCTGTTAGTGAGACAAACTATTAACACAACTTTCCATTCTTTATCTTTTGATAGCAGAGTTACAATCATTAACAAGCAGTGTTAATATTGAAAAGAATGTAAGGTATGTTATAATTCCCAACAATTTTTTATTTTTATATTTATTATTTACCTATTCCTCCTTTGTTATTGCATTCATCTATAATGGAGTTTATTCTTTTCTCCATTCTCTTATTTTCATTTGTCTTCCTCTTCTATGTATAGGATTGTTTTATGTATCTCTTGCAGTGCTGCTTTAGTGGTCATCACTTTCTATGCTTTCCTTGTATTTACAGTTTGTGTTGCAAATCTGTTCTATTTGAGTAGGCTTGCCTTTGTGTGTAACTTCTTACTTTTACTTCTCATATATATGGAAGAATATTAAATAGAACATATAACATATATATATATATGCATCATTAATTTAACTATTTGCTAGGGATGTTTCTTCTTTGATCTTTCCTGTTTGGTGTTTTATAAGCCTTCATTTCTCAAGGATAGGAAGTTTTCTGCTATTATTTTATTAAATATGTACAATATACCTTTCATTTATACATATTCCTCTTATTTTCATGATTCATAGAGCTGATCTTTTGATAGTGTCCCAGAGTTTTTGTCTTATTCATATTGCCTTAGTATTTTCCCTTTGTTGCTGTCTGATTGATCTAGTTCATCTATTTTCAACATATTTCATTTTATTAGCAAGTCTTTTTACTGAGCTTTTTATTTGGCTTATAAAGTTTTTCATCTTGTCTTACAAAAAACACAAAAATTTCTATGCAGTTTCTTTCAGTATTTTTATATCTTGGTTGAATTTTCCTTTTGTATCCTATATTGTCTTCATTTCACTCACCTGTTTGTTGGAATTCTCTTTGAATTCAGTCCATAGTTTAATTGTATCTTCCTTGATTTCAATCCAGTGTTTATATATCTTTTAATTGATCACTTGTCATTGGTCTTTTGAGCTCATTATTTAGGATTTTACTTGCTTGACACCCTGAAAACATGACAGGAAGGAATAGGAGAAACCTTAGGGTTCCTTGGCATAGGCCAAAACTTTCTTAATAAAGACCTAGAACCACAACAAATCAAAGAAAGGTTAGACAAACGGGATTGCATGAAGCTGCATGGCAAAGGACATAGCTAGCAAGATCAATAGAAAGTCCACAGATTGGGAGAAGATCTTCACTAGCCATACAACAGACAAAGGTCTCATATTTAAAATATACTTAGAACTCAAAAAATTAAATCCCCCAACAATTGCCTGATTAATAAGTGGGATAAAGACTTGAAGAGAGACTTCTCTGAAGAAGAAATAACAATGGCCTTTAGACATATAAAGAAATGTTCATCTTCTCTAGCCATAAAAGAAATGTAAATAAAGAAAACATTGAGATTCCAGCTTACCCCAGTTAGAATGACTATAATCAAGAAATCTAGAAACAACAGATGCTGGAGGAATGAGTGTAAACTTTGGAAAGCAGTATAGAGGTTACTCAAAAGACTCCATGCAGAGCTCCCCTATGACCCAGCAATCCCACTTTTGGGCATTTACCCAAGTGATCACAAACAAGATCATACCAAAGCTACCAGCACAACCATGTTTATCGCAGTATTATTCACCATAGCTAAGATATGGAACCAACCCAGATGCCCCTCAGTAGATGAATGGATCAAGAAAATGTGATATACATACATACATATATATATATATATATAGTATAATTTTATGCCTCCATCAGAAAGAATGACATCACCCCATTTGCTAGGAAATGAAAAGACTTGGAAAAATTATATTAAGTGAAGTAAGCTAGGCCCAAAGAAACATAGGTCCTATGGTTTCCCTTACTTGCATTAACTAGTACATGTCTAGGACAAGCAGAAAAGGTCAAAAGCTATGTACATATGACCATATAAGATGATGTTAAACAAAATGAACCCCAAGACAGGGACAGAAGTGGTTTTTTCTTTCTTGCTATTGTTTTTAACATACTTATAATGCACTATGTGATTCTTTTGTTTCATTTGTATGCCCATCCCCCCTAGTATAATCCCTGCTTTCACTGTATCTGATTCCAGTGTCCTGCATCTTGTATATACAATTTATAATTTGAGGAGGGGAAGGGACATAACAAAATACTTAAATAAGGATACAGGTTGACCCATTGTAACAATGAGATGTATAAGACACTATGTTGAAAACGAATTTTACAATTTCTGAGGTGGGGAAGGGAGGAGTTGGGAAGGTGGGGAGAGAAGGGCTGGTAGGAGAAAAACAAAGGAGAAGGTAACAATGCCTAATCATGTAACTGTAACCCCTCTGTGCAGTAGTTTTACTATATATATATATATATATATATATATATATATATATATATAGAGAGAGAGAGAGAGAGAGAGAGAGAGAGAGAGAGAGAGAGAGAGGGAGAGAGAGAGAGAGAGAGAGAGAGAGAGAGAGAGAGAGAGAGAGAGAGCTGGGTGCCAGTGGCTCATGCCTGTAATCCTAGCTACTCAGGAGGCTGAGATCTGAGGATCGCGGTTCAAAGCCAGCCTGGGCAGGAAAGTCCGTGAGACTCTTACCTCCAATAAACCACCAGAAAACCGGAAGTGGCACTGTAGCTCAAGTGGTAGAGTGCTAGCCTTGAGCTGAAGAGCTGAGGGACAGCGCTCAGGCCCAGAGTTCAAGCCCCACAACTGACAAAAAATTAAAAAAAAGAAAGAAAAAAAAGAAAATGTGGTACATATATGTGTGTGTGTGTGTATATATATATATGTGTGTGTGTGTGTGTGTGTGTGTGTGTGTGTGTGTGTTTTCTTTTGTTGTTAATTTTTCTGTTCAAGAAATAAACTGTGGATGATGAGTTCAGAAAGAAGTTCATTATCTTCTTCATGAACATTGGCTAGCATTTTAGGCCCTTTCCTAGACTTTGTTCTATTTGGTTCTCTCAACAGTTCTGCACAGGTATATATTGTTTTCCCATTTTGTGGATGATAGAATTCATATTCAGATAAATTATAGAGTTTGCTCAATGTCTGCAGTGCCCAAGTAAGTGAGATAGTCATGTATCTTTGAAGTCACATTGCTGGTTTTATGACACAAACAACAAAACTTGCTTTCTTAGCTAAGCAATGGTCATTTGATTGCATCCAACTAGACAGGACAAATCTTTTCTCCCACTCACTGGCTAACGTCACAGGAAGTCTGCTCTTTCAGCTTTCTGCTATGGATACCTTGAAGTGGGGGAGATGGAGAGGCTGGGAAATGTGGGTGGGAAGAAGAGCAAGAGCATTTGATTCCAAAGACTGCTGTCTCCCAGGAAGGAAATTAGAAGCCTATGGAGTGGCAGGCATGTTTTTGATCCAATATGGTGACTTACACAGATTCTAAATTGTGAACACATTATCTTTTATATCTCATTTTCTCATTCACAAAATTAAGTGATGACATCTGGGGGCAGGGGTGGAGGGGAGAAAAAGCTGCAGCATTGGCTATCCAGTGTGCAGTCGATGTCACTACAGGTAGCAGATTGCATTTAACAAGCCATATGGGTTGTAATTGTCTAAGTATGATTAATTCATAATGTTTGTTCATTTTATGTCTTATATTATGATTTGTTATTATTTCATTTAATTACAGTGTGAGTCCTTTTTCAAGGTGTTATTGGGAATCCCTTAGGGATTTTAATATTCCCTGAATGATAACAAATAACACCCCTTTATTTCTTGACATATCTGGGACTTGTCACTATCGGTGGAAGGTCCAGGAAGAAGGATGTGGGTTTGGAGCAGATGGTGCATCCGTCCATTGCTGAATCCAATTGCAGCCCTAGGGAAACCTTATACTGAAGGTGGAATAATGGCTTTCTGCTCAGTTTGTTGTAAATTCTAAATGGGGTGATTGAAGACTGGGCTGATCAGTGTTGTTGGATGCCTCTGACTTTAACATCTGGCAAATGCTTTTACTAGCTAACAGCCACTAGTCTGGGCATCACGGGTATACTGACCAGATTTTGTGAGGTAAGTAGGCTAGGGATTATACTAGAAGCAAGTATCACTACTAGCAAGTGTCAAAACAACAATTTTATTCTCACAATTTACTTCACATGGTATATTTAGTAAGAACAACTATTTGAATATTGTTATAGAAATACTATATTTCTTATGCTCAGAACACAAGAGGTTTTATGTTTTTAGATCAACAGTTTAAATTGATATTCTAATCTGTAAGAGACAAATCCAAACTGCTAATGGTACAAGGTAAGTTTAGGGAAACTATGTCATGAGATCAGGTTCAAGCTGAATTAATGAAACTGAAACACTAAAGGGAGCAGTTGGATTTCTGGAGATAAGGAATGGAAGGGAAAGCAGTGGGAAGTATTGTACCTATTGTACTATATACTGGAACTCTCAGTTTGTCTATAATTTAGAAGTACTGGAATTTAAAATACAACAATAACAAAGGCAAGGTGTTTGGAGTAAGTATTAATTAAGACTATGCTATGATACTTTAAATCTAGGCTTTGGTTGAATAATACATTTTGAATAAGAATTAAAATAATATTTGGAAAGGAAATGATCACTTGTGTTTCCTTAAAATTTTTAAATACTATTCTTTATCAGCCTGGGAAGGGAACAGAATGGCACTCAGTACAGCAAACCCTAAACTTCCTGAGTGGAATAAAGAACTAGACCTAAGATCTTGAGCATGGTGGCCAAATTTTTTACTATGGGGCCACTCCTCACCTCCCAGGATAAACACAAGAAAATTCACTGCAACCTGCTACTATTCAGTTGTCGTATCCAGGCACTGGGAAATCTCCAACTGAAAGATTGCAGGGATTAAACTATCTAACTAAAACTTAGACTTAGATGCATAAATCCCAATATATAAATATTAGTAAAAAGAAGGCACAAGGAAACACGTCTCCTCCAAATTCCAAAATTCTACAACAAAGGAATTGTATGGAAGTAAAGCAGGTGAAATCTTTTTTAATATATATTTTTATTGTAAAGATACTGTACAGAGGGGTTACAGTTACATGAGTAAGGTATTGAGTACATTTCCTATCCATTGTTACCCCCTTCTTTGTTTTTCCCCTAGCATCCCTTCCCTCCCCACCTTCCCAACTCCTCCCTTCCCCCACCCTAGAATTGTAAAGTTCATTTTCAACATAGTGTCTTGTACATCTCATTGTTACAATGGGTCAACCTGTATCCTTATTTAAGCATTTTCTTATGTCCCTTCCCCTCCCCAAATTATAAAAATGTATATACAAGATGCAGGACACCGGAATCAGATACAATGAAAGCTGGGGTTATACTAGGGAGGAAGAACATACAAAAGAAACAGAAGAATCACATAGTGCATTATAAGTATGTTAAAAACAATAGCAAGCAAGAAAAAACCACTTCTGTCCCTGTCTTGGGGTTCATTTTGTTTAACATCATCTTATATGGTCATATGTACATAGCTTTTGACCTTTTCTGCTTGTCCTAGACATGTACTAGTTAATGCAAGTAAGGGAAACCATAGGACCTATGTTTCTTTGGGCCTAGCTTACTTCACTTAATATAATTTTTTCCAAGTCTTTTTATTTCCTAGCAAATGGGGTGATGTCATTCTTTCTGATGGAGGCATAGAATTACACACACACATCCTAAGGTGTTTCTGATAATGTTTTGGAAGGACATGGGTTATCTACTCACCTATAAGAAAAAAAATGGCACTAAAAAAATTGGGAGGTGAACCAAATTCAGACCCAGCCTTGAGGTTTGGTGTATTTCAAAATCACCATGTCATCTACAACTAAAAAGTCCTAGAGAAATCTATAAGTACTTTTGGATCTCACTAGCCTTTGAGCTCAGAAGCAACGAATGGGCCAAGCCAAGCTGACATTCCCAAGCAACTCTCCAAACATCAGCTGCATGGGCAACTGCAAGGATCATCTTCAAGAAGGATGAATTGTATGCTCTTTGCCTCTGAGGCCTCTGTTCTCCATCTTCAACTCCCCAGAGCCGAGCATCCAGACCCAGCCTCTACACACGTTTGTGAATATAAGATCTGCCATCAGATCAAAAGAGGTAGAATGAACCATGAGTCTGACCCCAAAAGGGCCCAGCAGAATCAATCTCTGACTAAGCCATAATTAAGCAATTTTCATACTAGCCAGAGAAAGTCCTGTGAGGCTCATTTTACCATTTATCCTTACAATCAGGCACTTTGAGGAGTTCCATATCTCTGACAAAAAAAAATTCCAAGGCTAATAATTCTTTGGACCAATGTCAATTACAGCAAAAACCTTGCTGGGTTCCAATCAGTTGTTCACACCATTTGGAAACTCAGAGGTTTCCTTAGCTAAATCAAGCCCAAACTCTGTATAGGGAGGATGACTCTTGGAATGAGGCCAGAGTTTGTAGCTGTTTCCTGTGTCCTGAGGGGTATCCACTCCTGATAGAAGACAAGTAAGAGTTGCTTCTCCTCTCTATTCATTCAGCAAATTTTCAAGACACAATTGAAAATACCTAAATGACATTTAAGCATAATTTTAAGAACTTGGATAGAGCAAAAAGGAAAAGGAGAATTTGACATTCTGGAGCACAGATTCCAACCTTGCCACACCTTTGTGTACCCTGAGCAGGTACCTTCACCTTCTGATTCTCACCTTGTAAGAATTAAATGAAAATATAAAATACACATAAATTGCCCAGCATATAGCCTGGTTGATAGTAGCTAAAACTCATTAGCTTTACTTTCATCATTTTATTTTCTGCAATATGTTATAATTTATTTCTCTTATTCTCCCTGATCAAGCTGCCACCATCATCTCTTATTTGGTTTATCAAACTGGCTCTTCATTGTGTATGTTATGATTTGAATATGAAATGACCCCACCCCCACCCCCACACGGCTCCTACAGGAAACGATTTGCCATCCACCAGGTGGTGCTATTTGAGGACGCTGTGTAAACTTTGCAAGGTAGGAGGAAGTAGGTTACTGGGGCAGTATCTTAGAAGGTAATTCTGGGTCCCAAGTCTACTCTTTTCCTCTCTGCTTCCTGTCCGCCAAGGATTGAATAGCTTTTCTCCACCTCATATTTCTTTTTTTTTTTTTTTGTGAAAATACTGTACAGAGGGGTTACAATTACATGGGCACCCAACCCACCCCCACCCAACCCACCCCCCCCCCACCAAAGTTGTAAAGTTCGTTTTTGACATAACAACTTGTACATCTCATTGTTGCAATGGGTCCACCTGTATCCCTATTTAAACGATTTGTTTTTCCCCTTCCTCTCCACAAATTATACCGACATCAAATACAGTGAAAGCAGGTCCACCTCATATTTCTGCTACCATGATGTTCTCTCCAAGCAACAATGGCTGAAACTGTGAGCCAAAATAAGTGCTTCCTCCTTTAAGTTGTTTTTCTCAGATATCTGATCATAGATAAAGAGAAATAATGCACTGTTATTTTTGTTTAATCCAGCATCTGGTATGCATGCTCAACAGAGCATTCATAGTGACTGTATTAGTTTCCTTTGCTGCTATAACAAATCACCACACTGTTGGTAGCTTGAAGCAATGCAAATTTGTTTTCACACAGTCTTGGAGGTTAAGTCCATCTCCAGTCCTAATTCCCCTCTGGCCTGTAACATAGCATATTAACAGGATCTGGGGCCAAGACATGGATATCTCTGGGGACCATGATTCAGCCTAGCAGAGTGATCTGCACATGACTTTGTGAAGTCATTAGAGAAATGACCTCATCAAAAACATGATAACAACATAAAGCTAATACGAAAAGATAGAAAAGCCAAATGTTGGCAAGAATCTGTACCTATAAGGATCTACACTCACTGCTGGTAGGAGTCTTAACTTGTTACAACTACTTCAGAAAATTGCTTAGCAGTATTAACTAAAGCTGAATAGACACATATCCTAAGACCTAGAAATATACCTTATATTTTAATTGTTTGGTAGAACGTTATTGTCTGATATTCTGAAAGGTAGACATTGTCTGGTACAGTTAACTCCCAGGACAGTAGCTGGTATACAATATATACTCAAGAAATGTTCAACACATGAATGAGTGAAGGCATTTCAGAGCCCTTCAAGGATTACAACAGATCTTCTAGGTCCACCTATCACCCTATGGTCCTGCCATCACTAGCTCTTAATGTTCTGGTTGGATGTTTTCAAATAAATGATCAAATTTTCTTAAAGTATATCTTCCTCTCTGCAAAGCTATCAAAATCCTGACTTTGCCCCATAAAATATTCAAGTGACTAAGAGAGTGAATAGATTTTCAAGTGAAAAGCCACAGTGGAAAGATGTCTGCAATTCATAGGCTCTTGGCCTTTCTTGGACTCCTGAAGCTCCCCTGAACCCAGTTACTTCTGGAAGTCTCCAGACAATGTCTCTGTGATCATAGGCACCTCCTCTCTGTGACTGCATGGCCACTGTTGTTTATCTGTCTGTTCTGCTCAGCTCTTGTCAAGGCAGAGTCTGCCCCATGCAAAGCTCATTACTGCTTAAAACTCATTAGTGCTCCCCAGGTTCACCCAGGAGAGCCTTCTGCCAGGTGTCATCACTGCCCCTCAAGCCCCACTGCCATCAGGGACACCCTATGGGTTCCCAGGCACCCAGCCAGTATTCTGTTCTCTGAATCCTACAGCAATGAAGTCCTTCCTTTCACCTGCAGGAGCAAGGGGTTGAAACTCCCTTTTGTGTGATATATGGGCACCTGTCCATATACTCACCCTCCCCCCCCCCCCCGGAAAAAAATCCACTTCAGTGACATCTACCTATAGCATCTATCCTCTCAAGATTCAGGCACAACATAACCTCTGTGACACCTACACAGTCCCCTCCCCCTATCCCAACTCCACAACCTCTGTAATATCAGATAACTAAAGGTGTTACACACTGTTCATCATTTAATCATTACCATAACCTTACAAGATTGCTTCTGTTTTTGCCTCCATTTGACAGATGAGAAAACTAAGGCACTGACAGATTGAAGAACTCTGAAACCATCCAGCCAGAGATAGAATTGAGGTTAAAGTAAGTTTTGTATACACTGATGCCATATATATATATATGTATATATATATATATATATATATATATATATATGTGTGTGTGTGTGTGTGTGTGTGTGTGTGTGTGTGTATGTATGTATGTATGTATACATGTATATACAACACAGCACCATCAGTTAGAAACAGGAGTTGAAGAGGAAGGAAAGACAATTCTGGCTCTGCTTTCCAAGCACTTTCTAGCTAATGTCTTTTTAGATGTCCTAGTAAGAAAGGGCTATTATAATCTTTCTTCTACTTTCTCTCCCCCCACCCCATCATTCTCCTCTTCCTCTTCTTTTTCTTATTTGTTCATTTTGTTGAGTCAGAGTCTCACTGTGTTCATTGAGCCAGACTGCCCTCAAATCCACAATCCTCCTGCCTCAGCCTCTGAGCATGATGGTTACAAGTATGCACCATTTTATCTGAACTTGTTTTGATATTTTCTATAGAGAGGAAGAATCTGATGTGGAGACAAGTATTGCCCGAACTCACATCATTGTTACATGAGAAGTCAGATTTTGAACACAGGCAGGCCTCTGACTTGAGAGCTCAAAGTTGCCATATGGCCTTGCCAGGAGGACCACAGCAGGTTCTGAGTGTCAGGTAAGTGATGGCAGATCACTGAGAATGTCTGAACATCCTTAATTCCCACTGGTGCCCACGGCCTTAGACTATGGTGAGAAGACCTGCTGTACTAGGACATGTGCTACGTTAAAATAATAAAATCCTATTTTTCTCCCTGTTTTTATGGATCCTTTAAATACACTAAAAGTCTCTAAGGGCATGAAGACATCTTTCTCCCCTTCCTTCCTTTAAACATTAGCCAGAATAAATGCCAGAGCTGAGAGTGCAGGACAGCTATCAAACTTGTGCAAATCATGAAAGATTCCAGTTGCCTCCTCTTGGCGTTCTGCCCCGACTCCACAAAATACAACTTCTGCCAAGACTGCTCCAAGGGAAAAGAAATAGCTTTCCAGTCTCAGAGCACACAGACTTTCTTCCCTGTTCCTAGGCAGGAGAGAGTTTCCCTTCTTGTTCCTAACCCTACCATCAGGAAGAGGCTACAGTGCACTTTCCCCAACAATTGCTCCATTTGGAGCTCCAGGAGCAGCTGGTCATGCAATAACTTGAGCCAACATGTTCAAGGTAAACAAGACTCCTCATAACCAGACAAGTTTGGTGTTTGTTACAATGCCACTGATAAGATACAGAGTTTAAAATAAATTTGATACAAGGGAGGGACAAGAGGTCACACCTGTCACCTGCTGCGAAGACAATTGCCGACAACAAAGTGCATGGAACCAGATAAACTTTCTGGCACACATCCCAGAACCCCGAAGGTCCTTTGCCAATAGACAATTTCCCATGAACTCTCAGTTCTTAGAATCCCAGCACTGTAAATCACTACTATGCACAATTCTAAAAGGAAGTGCCAAACTCTTGCTGCTTTATAGATGCAGTAAGCATAAATAATACGATAAGACTATTTTGTTCTGTAACACTACACTACAATTAAGGGCCAAAGGAATGATTTAACTTAAATCCTCTTTCAAAATAAAACATCATAAATAATGGACTGTCTTGTGGCCCATCGCCTAAAGAATTCCTCACATTGTAAAGCATTAGAATTCAGAGAAGGTGCTAAGAAGCTCATCTCCACTTGCTACCATTTCATCACCACTGGTTGTGTGTCTCCTGTAACATAGGCTTTGTAGGTATTGTGAATGGCACACACTGATTTTTAAATGTTATGATTGAGCATTAAATGGAGAAGAAAATATTAAATAATTCTTACCTTAAAGGTAAAGAACTGTACCTTCAGAAGTTTTCAGAATGAAGGGTCAGGAGTGGTAGGCTGTGTATATAATCCCAGCAAGCAGGAGGTGGAGACAGGAGGATCAGGAGTTGGAGACCAATCTGAGTTGGATTACCTGGTGAGTTCTAGGGCATCTTGGGCTATAAAGGCAGAGAAGTAAAAAAATGTTTTCAAAAGAAACAAGATCAAAGAGGGCCCTCACACCTGTTACCATATAGAGACAAAGGCCTAGCCTTCCTGAGAGGTTCATTCTCAGCTTTTAGGATCTAGCCCAGAAAGTATGGATGTTGACATTCTTTGAATGGCATCTTAAGAGACTATTGTGAGGCCATTTTAATGGTCATTGCTTTAAATAAACCCTTTAAATAAACCCTTATTCTGTCTTAATTATATGAGCTAATAACCAACCAGTGCTTGGTTGATAAAAGAAAGCTTGCTTTTTTTTTTCAGAACTCCAGCTCATATATAATAAAAACAATAGACACTTAAAAGCATCATGGTATAACCTTTAATGTAATAACTAATTAAGACAGTAAGCATCCACAAATGTAAAGGAAAATGAGATGGAGAACTACATGTTTTCAGATGATTTCTAGTCAGAAGAGAAACCCACAATGTGCCAAAGGAAGAAAGGGTCTGTCTGAACTCACTGACAATCTTGACTTTACTAAGCTTGGACTAGCCAGTACGTTTTGCATTTGGCATGAAACAATGTAAAGGAAAACCCAAAATATAACACCTTTATATAGTCAAGCCTTTAGAATGAAAAGAAACACAAACAAGAGAGGGTTAGGAACAATGGCATGATCAGTAATATCAGCTAAGTCTAGAATGAGGACTTTCCAAAGACAATGGTCTGAATAAAAACTAAGATAGAGGAGAAGTATTCTAGATTTAAAGAGATTTAAAAGATCTATAACCAAAGGCAACCTGCAGAACTTTCTGGGATCCTATTCTAGCCAAATAACTAAAACAAAAGTTGAATGTAGACACAGCAGTCACACTGGAAATATCTGAGATGTGTTACAGTTTGGATATAAAAGATCCTTTGTTGAATGCTTAATCACTTGCTGATGATGCTACTTTGAGGTGGGAGAAAGTTTAGGAGGGATTCTGGCTGGAGGAAGTTGGTCATGAGGGTTTGTCTTTGAGTGCTACTCTCTGCTTTCTAACTGCCATGAGGGGAGCTACTCAGCTCTGCTAGACCCTTCTGCAGGACAGTTGTTGTACCACAGGCCCACTGCAATGGAACCAATAACCAGGGGCTGAAACTTAGGAAAAAGCCATGTTTCAGAGCTCAAACTAATCCTTCCCCCTTTAAGTTGTTTATTTGTCACAGCAATGCAAAGTCTAACATGGGGTGCCATAAAAGTATAAGGAAAAGCCTTAGTGGCATAGAGATGCCTTCTGAAGTATTTGAGGTGAAAAAAATTTTTTAAAAAGTTTATCATTGCTGAAAGCCAGTGTTCATGCCTGTAATCCATGCCTGAGAATCATGTTTTGAAGCTACCTTGGGTAGGAAACTCCATGAGACTCTTAATTCCAGTTAACTAGCAAAAAGCCAGAAGTGGAGCTGTCTGCTAGCCTTAAGAAAGAAAGAAAAAAAAAGCAGCTATAGGGTAGCACCCAGGCCCTGAGTTCAAGCCCCAGTACCAACAAAAAAACAGTTTGTCATATATGTTAGGATTTTCAGCAAGAGTGAAGACTGGTAAATCAACTATGGCAAAAAGAGGAGAAACTGTGAAGCGATGGACACATTGGGACTCATTATTGTCCCTTGTCTTGAATGTATATGCAAGCTTTTAAAAAATATTTTAAAAATTGGGCTAAATTTCTGCTTTCATGCTCCATGACTAAAGGAATACATAACAATGGAGTAAAACTTTTCAAATGAAATGGGAAAGCAAATTCTTAGACCCAACACTGCTACTGATCCTGAAATTTCACTTTCAAAGAATTAACAAACTTCTAAAGTTTGTTAATGATACAAACAATATTAAAACAGAGCTATAAAATTATAATTTTATATATATGTACTTTTTGTCTCGGAGTTTTTTATGAAGAATAATTGTTTGGGCTGGGAATGTGGCTTGGTAGTAGAGTGCTTGTCTACCATGCATGAAGCCCTGGGTTTGATTTCTCAGTACCACATAGAGCCAGGAGTGGTGCTGTGGCTATAGTGGCAGAGTGCTAACCTTGAGCAAAAGTAGCTCAGTGTGGCTGGGAAGGTGGCTCAGTAGTAAAGTGCTTGCCTTGCATACATGAGGCCCTGGGTTTGATTCCTCGTAGCACATAAGCAGAAGAAGAAAAAAGCCAGAAGTGACATTGTGGCTCAAGTGGTAGAGCACCAGCCTTGATCTGAAGAGCTGAAGGACAGCACCCAGGCCCATAGTTCAGGCCCCACAAAAAGAACCAAAAGAGAAAAAAAAGTAGCTCAGGGACAGCATGTAGGCCCTGAGTTCAAGCCCAGAACTGGGAAAAATAAATAAATAATAAATAAATAATAAAGTTTATTCCTTTAATCAACATATACTTAAAAAAAAGAATAACTGTTCTCCAGTTGACCAGCTGATCATGAGTAAAATGAAAAATGGACACTTACTGGGCCATTAGAAAAAAAATCTAAAGTTACATTCAATTCTCACCCAAAATGAGCCTGAGGAGTCTCTATAAGTTTAATGCTGTTCACATGTCAGGGGCTGAGAGTTATACATAAGCCCACTGTAGCTTTCAGTGCTCTCATTTTGCCTAAACATTTTAAACTAGAGATAAGAACATAGTGTCAGCTAGTTGATCAGTTAAATCTCCATTCTATTTTTGAATATAGAATATATAGAATATAGAATATATAGAATATAGAATAGAAGGTGTGCCTGCAGAAAACTGAAAAACGTTATGAAAGATACATTCTCAGTTCAATTCATGAAAATGGTAGCTTTGATTTCATTACATGCACAAGTATTGATGGACGGTTTCAAGTAAATCTGGTTGCAATAAGTCTTTACAGTCCTCCCTGGCCTTAAACAGTGCTGTATTGGTCTTCATGTTAGAAAAGAACTCACAGATGCACTGTTAATGTAATTGAAAGTAACCCACATGTGCCTTAGTTTATCTCTGAAATAACAATAAAGATGCCTCCTTCCCCTCTCTCAACACGCCTTCTTGTGAGGCAGAGAGAGAAGGATCACAGTTTGAAGCCAGCGCAGTAAAAAAAAAAAAAAAATGTAATAAGACCATCTCAAATAACTGTGTGGGTAGGGTAGTACATACCTGACTTCTGGAATTGAAACCCCTTTGTTACAACTACTTAATATACATACATACATACATTCATAAGATTATCTTTCAAATATAGATTCTGAATACAAATTACTTCTCCTTCATTTCTCTGACTTGCTTCATAGAGCATCCTATGTGATGCTGTTAACCATACACCACTAGAAGTGGAAGAACCCATGCCCTCAGTACCATGGTCTCCAGACATTTCCGACCAGGGATGTGCATGGAAGAGAAGGAGAATGAGCAGGAATGCCTTCTGATGTCCAGTGATCAGAACAGGGACATACAATTCTCCCCAAAATGAAACCATTATAAGCTCCTGCTGATTGGAGCATCAAAACTACCCACTCTATGACTTAAAGGAAATCAAAGCCTTCCTTAGAAGAAGTCTGCAAGTTTGTATTGGAGATAGAGCACAGCAGATCCAGTTGCATATTCTTCAGAAACTTAAGCAAAAAACTTAAAGAAAGTAGGCCGAATCCAAATGCAATTCTCCTTTCTGACCTGAATTATATTTAGGGGTGGAGCAGTAGAGAGTTTCTGGTTCCCTGGGTGATCTGAGAACATCTGCTTTGGGTGGGTGGCCAGGTCCTATGAGTTTGGGAGTTCCACAAGAGAAAGAATTGAAATGGTATCATGTGGAGGAGATGCCAGCCAGTAAAATATCTGTGCGTCTAAAGACAGCAATTGGAGGACACGAGTGAATGCTGGACCGTTTTTACTGTCCGTCACATATCTTCATCAGCTTATTACTTATTTAGACTGGTTCATCTCTGCCTTCCAAGGACATGCAGTAATTGAGCAACTGAAATCCCTTTTCCCTTCTTAAACAAAATTAGGCTCCCAGCTTCCCTACTTTGTAGTAGATGCAAAGTGGGGATTTAGAGGGGAGTCAGCTGAATTGGCAAGGACTCACCCTTCCACTGTGCATGGACCACAGCCATTTGCATTTTTCTAATTTTGGATTCCTGCTCCAATAGACACAGAGGACATTCTTGAGGATATCTTGGCAATCCACAGCTATGTTCATGCGTGAAGGTGCCTAGTCCCAGGTTGACTAATCCACTTGTCTAAATTACATGTCAGGTGACAAGGGATTTGCTGATTGTGTTCTGTTTGGTATAGGGCTTTTCAACATTTCCAGTTGCATGAAGCATATGTTGGAATAAATCGACTGACTTCTGCTGCTAGATTTTGGCTCTGTTTCCTGAATGTTTCTGAGGGAAAATGGAATATGTACTCACTCAGTATGCAAGATCCTTTCCTCTCAGCTGGACTTGAAGTAGAGAAAGAAAGCAAGGAAGTTGAACCTGCTCTGTCCTCTGCTCTCTGGTATGCTGGAAGTTGAAAGGCAAAGGAAGCAAGAGGGAAAGGAGTCACAGTAATAAAAATAAATAAAACTTTTCCTATGGGATCAAGGAATATGGCTTCAAGCCATATAATGTCCCACATTCTTGGATATCTTAAATTCCCTCTCTAAGAATGAAGTAGCTTTCACCAATAGAAATCCAGACTTCAAGGTGCAAATATCCATAGAAGGATCTATATTGCTTATTTCTTGAAGGATGAGTCAGGTAGTGTCCTAAGCTGCTTCCCCCAGAGATCCATGCATCTAATAATTTACATCTGGCCTGAGAGGTCAGTGGGAGTTAAGGAAAATACAGCAACATTTGACAGCCAGCAACACTGAGGAGCTGACCCAGGAGTGAGGAATGGAGAATGGAGGAGCCACAAGGCAAAGGAAACACCAGTGCCCCAACAAAATAATTCCTCAGCCAATAGCCTGAGACTGGAAAAGTCTGGTAATGTTGAACACTCTATAGAGAACCTCTATGACTTCATGACTTAAGCATTGATGGATTGTTTCTGCTCTGGAGAGGAAAAAATGTAGTCTTAAACCATTTGCTTTTGCAGGTGCAGCAGCTGAAGATGCTTAACTTGTAGAGTTGTGACATTTTTAGTTTGGTGAACCTGAACTGGAACTTCTTTCCAATGTAGTGCAACCCAGAGAGAGCTTTCTACACAGAGCCTTGAAGAAAGAGCAGTGAGGACTGTGACCAGCTCTAACCGTAAGTATGGCCAGTAGGGCTCAGGGATTCTCAGAAGCATTGTTATACACAGGCAGGCTCACAGAACACTAGCATCTCTGAGTCCCATAAGTCAGTAGTGATGTGACTGAGCTCAATAGTCCTCCCAGTCAGTGAAGACCAAGACATTTGAGTTACGCCTGGGAGAAATCATTTAGCACTTATGAAACTCCTGGTGCTTTTGGTAACTTTCCTATTTTCCTATCAGAGACTAGACAATATTGAGCATTTTCCTGGTTGCAGAATTGTACCAGTATAGGTACAATTCCCTTTCCTAATACAGGAGAGAGAAGCTAGAAACCCAGGAGCTTGTGCCTTTTCAAAGAACCTGCTCATGAATAAAAACTACCAAAGATGCTTTTAACTCACTGTAAAGTTGAAAGAACTCAGACCACCAACAGGAAAGCCCCCAAAGGGCCAAGAATCCACAGGAGAGCACATATATTTTTACAGTGTTCAATCAGGCACCAAGTCCTCCTCACACAGGAAGGAAGAAGGGAAAGAAAGAAGGAAAGGAGGGAGGGAAGGAGGGAGGGAGGGAAGAGGGAGGGAGGAGGGAGGGAGAGAAAGAAGCAGGGAGGGAGGAGGGAAGAAATACCTAATCAAGATCCAGAGAACTCTAAATATTTTAGTCAATTCTTGACACTTAAGCTGACCTTGCTAGGCATCATAGATAAATAACTAAAATATATACTCTACCAATCTCTTGGATGCTTCCCAAGGCATTGGAAATGACCTTTTTCCATTCTCTGATAGGTTCCTGTATATCACAAAAATGGTTCTAAGGATCTGAGGAGGAATTCCTGTAGCCAACGTGTAATTCTGGTGTACAGTTTGGTGTACGGCTCTTATTTAATCTTTTCACACTGTCCCATGGGCTAAAGAGCAGCAGAACCAAGAAACATAGCGATTTGGGGTTGCAAGAACATGAATGATAACATTCTTAAATCAAATGTGTCTCTTTCATGTCAAACTACCATCATTATTTTATTTTAAAAATCCATCTTTGTAGATTAAGCACTGAGTCTATCAGGCAATTATGGGTACATTTTTATGCTCTAAGAAAAACAAAAACAAAAACAACTAATGTCTAGAAGGGGGTCATTTTGCTCTTTAGTTTTTTCACAGAATTGGACTAAATCATGGCAATTAGTGTAACGGAAATGTTTACAGCAATCTCCGATGGCAGTTTCACTAATGTAATGATTTAGCTCAAGCCAAGTAAAACATGAACATGTATCATTAGGATGAATCAGAATCAAAAGCAAAGCAACTTTTCACATATAGTAATTCAACATACATCATCTCATCAGCAATACCAACTAAAAAATTAAGGATATACAATTAGTCAATCAGACAGTTCCTGAATTAATTAATTAAGCAAAGAAAATTAGCAAGCAAGGACAGTCCTACATCCAACAACATACTTCTCCCTCCTAGAGAAATATTTTCCATTAATTTTAATCTAGTATCCAAAAAGCCACAGGTCTCAGCCTAAGACCAGTGACACCAGTGATTGAGACATCTTCCAGATCAGCTACCATGTTGATGTCCCATAAACTCACCTTCTAAAAGGTCACTTGGCTTTGCTTCTATCTTTGATCTTTATTTGCTTTTATTAAAAATCTGCCTGGCAAAGCCACATCTCAAATAACCCCCAAATATTGAATCAAGGGCTGCCAATGGAACTGTTGAGAAACAGTGTTAAATATACTCCTTATTAGGGGGAAAGAAAAGAATTTCAGTGATTTTGAAACTTAGATTCCAAGATAAGACATCTAAATAGCCATAGTCTTTTTTCTTTCCTCCCCAACCCCCTACCCTGGCAATACTGGAGCTGGAACTCAGATCCCTGTACTTGCTAGGCAAATGCACGACCACTTGAGTCACACCCCAGACCTCTTTGGTTATATTTTAGGTAGACTTTTGTGGATTTTCCCAGGGCTGACTTCTGACAGTGATCCTCCCATCTAGGGGCTAGCCTGCAGTATAGCTGGGGTGACAAACAGTACAATCAATTATTGGCTGAAATAGGGTTCTCACTAACTTTGCCTATAGTTGGCTGGTCTTGAACTTAGGTCCTCATGAGTAGCTTGAAGAATACCTCACAAAATGAATTTTACAACTTTGATGGGAGCTGAGGAGCTGGGGAGGTGGGGAGGAAAGGGATGGTAAGGAAAAAATAAAGAAGGGTATAACAATGCTTGATAGGAAATGGACTCACTACCTTGCTCATGTAACTGTAACCCCTCTGTACAGTATCTTTACAATAAAAAATATATATTAAAAAAAGAATACCTCACAAAGTTACAAAACACATGAAGCAAAAGCTAACAATGGAAGAGAAAATTGATAATTGCACAATCATTTTTGAAGCACAATCATTTTTCAATTACAACCATTCTTTAAAGAAAATATTAGAAAGGAATAATCAGTAACATTAGAAAGTTTAATGCTATATTGTGAAAAAGCACATACCCTTATTAAAGTATGATCATAAAAGTCTGCTTGCTATTTTTCAAAATAGTATATTTTTCAAAATATACTATGTTATATATCTGCAAATGTAGATGTATAAGTACCAAATCAATAACAATGGTATCCCTATGGAACAGCTGTGAAGAAATAATAATTAAGACCCATTTTTTGAAAATATAAATTTTACACACATAAAAGTATACATTACTGGTCTGACCAAAAGAAAATCAGACATGTACTTATTGCTAAATGAACACATGATCAAGTTACAACAAATAGCTTGATAGTTAGATTGGAAACTAGTCTGTACAAGATGCTTTTCAATTCTTTAATTTAATCAGCAAGATTCTTTCTTTAATTAGCACCCTTTCCAAAGGAAATCAACATTTGCTTACAAAGACAGAGCACAGCATCCCACTTTTATTGTCCAGGAGAGTATAAGACAGCAGAAGGCATGAGGCTCTGGCAAGTTTACAGAGAGAGGTTACATGCTGTAGCAAAGAGGTATTACCCAGACTCAAGTGACCTGGCTCTCTCTCAGACACTTAGTCCAACCACCAGGACATCTCCCCACAGTGTTACTTAGTATTAAACTGGTAGCAGGCAGAGAAGAAGTTTGAGGACCCCCATAAACAGAGTGCCTCAGGGGGTGATTTGGGTAAAGAGGGATAAAGGAAATGCCCTGTGGCCAGAACCCAATGACCAGGGAGAGTGGAGAAAATTGGGGAATGCCAGGAAACGAACTGAATCCCCCCTCCCCGCCCCCGCCACACACATACTCTTTCCAAATTGGGGAATTCCTGGGGATTTTTAAATGTAGAGCCACTAATGGCAGAAAGCCAATTTAGACAAAGGAAGGAATTTGCCCAAGGCCACACCATTGGTGTATATATTTGGGCTGAAATCTGAAGTCAAGCCTGTTTTCTTTGTTTTTTGTGTGTTTTGTTTTAATTTTTTTTCCCCAAATACTTAAGGGCTTCAACACAAAAGTTGAGTCAGGTGGTACTCTTTCTTCCAACTCTAGACCACCAGGACACCACACAAAATGCTGAGGGCACCAGTAAAAATGGTGTTGCTCTTCTAGCATCCAAATGCCAAAATTTCAGAAGAAAAACCATGACAAAACTATGTCCTACCTATTCTAGTCCTTGTGGGGAAAAAAAAAGATAAAAGCTGTAATTCTGAGATTTGAGGACAGTGGTTCAAAGCAGACAAATCCAAGAGACTCTTATCCCCAAATAACCAGCAAAAATCCAAAATGGAGGTGTGACTCAGCCTTGAACAGAAAGCAAGAATGCAAGGGCATGCGTTCAAACCTTCTTACTGGGGTACAAGGTGGGGGGGAGGGCAAAAGAGGTAGAAGGAGACAGAAGATGACAAAGGAACAAAGGAGGAAGAGGAGGAAACCAAGGTAGTTGTTAGGATATCTAACTGATGAAATAAAAGTTATGGTTGAAGACGTTTGTTAAGGATCAGAGGGACCTCTGATGCTCAGCATCCGGGGACATGGGTTTCATTGGACATTGCTCCCAGTATTGTGCCACATGGCCTTTTTCTTTTGTTGCTACAGGCAGCTTTTATTTAAAAGCCTGCTAGAAGCCCAGAGTGGTGGCAAATGCCTATAATTACAGCACTTTCAAAGCTAAGGCAGGAGGATCACAAGTGCAAGGTAAGCCATGTCTGCATAGCAAGACAAAATACAAATGTATATGTATATATGCTTATATAGGCAATCATTATATATAATTAAGTAATCAATTAAAAGTATTAGGAAAAAAACTAATCATCTTCGCCCCTTCTCAATTCAGATAAATACTTCACTGCAAAAATAAAGTATAAGAAATATTTCAGCATTGGTTAGGAAGTTTAGATTGAGCATTGTTTAGATTAAGTATTATTTCTACCTTTGTCACAGTTCAAGATGCTCAATCTTTCAAATGAATGTTCATGACTACAACAGTTTGCGTGTACCTGAAAGAGTGATGTACTGGCTTTCACAGAGTTTTTGTTTTAAATTGTTGTTTGAGCTACAAACGGTTGTAAAGGAGGTTACAAGTTAACATGTTGATTTATACGTCCAATGCACCGTGACCAGTCACAACTTCACTCCCCTACTACCACCTACCCTCCCCAAGAGTCCCACTTCATATATATATATATATATATAAAGTGTCATTACTGTGTTCATTTGCCATTTCCTTTTGCATTTATCAGCTCCCCTCTCCCACTTCCTCCCCACTCACAGATTATTGAAAATTCAGGATTTTGTGCTAACAGTTGTAATCAAATGTTTAGGATAAACTTATTTTACAACTTCGATTTATTTTGTGTCACTGGGGTTTTAAACTCAGCCCCTTGTGCTTCCTAGACAGGTGCTCTACCACTTCAGTCACACTGCCAGCTCTTTTTACTTTAGTTGGTTTTCAAGTAGATTCTTGAATTTTTGCCTACAGCCAGTTTCAGATTGTGATCTTTCTACTCCTTCAGAGCTTAGACCATATGTTCAGATTATTGATTAAGATTCAGTTTTTAACTCTATGCCTGAACATAGAACCCAGATCCTCCTGATCTCAACCTCCTGAGTAGCTGGGATTATAGACTTGAGTCACCACACCTTTTGTCAGGAGCTCTACCACCTACACCACATCCTGCATTTTTTAACTAGGTCAAATAAAACTCACAAATGTGCAATGTGTTAGATACAGGATGATTTGTCTCACATTAGTCATGAGCCAGGGAGGGTGGGAGAGTCTCTTCGACAATATAAAACATTATCTTCAGAAACATTCTAGATGTCATATTCTTAAATAAGATTTTTATTTAAATATTATGATGTTCTACAAATGGTAGAACCATTGGCTAGAAGGATTAGTTCCCAGAACTTTCAATGTGAGCCAGGGGTTCTACTCCCATATTCTCTAGGACACCTTACATCAGAGCCTTTCTATTCACCACAGCCCACTTAGGAAACAAGATAAGTCAGGCTAGTGTCCTTGCGTCTGTGCAGTGCTCTGGGCCCTAATCTAACACTGCTTGAGTTGGTTTGGGGCTTGTTATTATATATAGGTTTGCAGAATATAAGGATGACATATAAATTTGTTATACACATTAATTTTTACCAAGTAATGAAGAATTTTTTCTTTCTTATGTTTAGTCATTTTAATCAAAAACATTGACAAAGAGGTATACAACTTAAACATCTAAATGTAATGCATTTTAATTTACACATGTTACTTGTGTTGGGCTTTTTATACATTGTTGATTAATTTCATTCCTATATACTCATACAGGTGTATAATGTACTTTGATCATGCTCATGCCTCATTACCATCTCTTGTCCCTACTCCTCTCTTTTTCCCAAACAGCAAAGGACTTTTTTTCTCCAGAGCAAGGCAGATGTTTTATAAGGGACATTTTACACTTTTCCTTCAGTTTGAAGAGTTAAGTCCTAACCATTTGTGGCCTCTGGTCTCTCCTGTCCCTTCTCCATGGTTGGATGAAGACATTACAGGGGAACACATCAATCAGTAGGCTTGGGGACAAGGGTATGATATTTGATGTGGAAAAGAGATTTGTAACTATTTTATTACAGATGCCAAGGGATTTCTAGAACATAACAAAGCCAAAACTCTTAGCCTATGACTGAAGAAATGGACATTCAGTCAGTCATTATTGAGCTCTGACAGAAATACACAAATATCAATTCATCATCCTGCCTACTTTTATAATTCTACGATTCACAACAAATGATCAAGAAGTTTCCAGTAGAACAAATTGCAGCAATTAATGAGCACTGAGGGGAGCTTCTCCCTCGCTCCTGTCTGCCAAAATATCATGGAGCAGGGCCTAGCAAGTGGATGAGAGTCTAGGCAAGACAGATTACTCAAGTGTGGTATGAGACATTTTGTTTTCAAAGTTCATTAAAACTGCAAATTAGTTTAACTCTGAGATACCCACAAAGTGAAATCAAGCATGGTACAATTGTTTTTTTTTCAAGATCTAATGAGGAATCATTAACAAACCTTGACTGTATCATGGAAAGCACCTGAGCCCACTTTGGTCAGCAATGTGGTTGATTCAGTGTGTCTTTGATGTTTCAGGCTACTCCCTCATGTGTAGATTAGGGAACTGAGACTCAGAGTGACCCAATGCTTTGCCCAAAGTTTCCCAGCTAATTAGGGATTGGGTGAAACAAGAATATGGGTTTTCCTCTGACATCTATGAAACACTCTCAACACCCAAGGCAGATCTGATCACTGCCTCTCTAGGTGGTCCTCAACCCCTGCACTAATGCCAGCTGTAGTTCCTATCAGGTGAAGTTGCGGTTGTTTCCTTGTCTCCTTAGACCACATATAATGTATTATTCACCTTTTGATCCAGTACCTAGCACAATACTTACCAGATACCCTGTAATACTACTAATAGCAGCTACTCACTGCCAGTAGTTCACTGGTTCATATCAGACCCATGCTACCTGCCCAACACATTACTTTGGTCCCAACTGTATGCTTTGAGGCAAGTACTATTACTGATTCTCCTTAAACTCAGGAATTGTCCTTTGAGAAGAGGACAGTGTGTCAAGGGTCTGGCAGGGGCTTGACTCCTTCTCAGGTCTGGCATCACTCCAGAAATCTTTGTTCCATGAGTGAATGAAGGGATGAATGAATGAGCCCGATGTCAAGCACTATGCCCTTAACCTCACTTTGGCTTTGGCATTTTATAAGTGCTGACACTGCAAGAAAAGAAGCCATTGACTCCTTTTATCTCCATAGCATAAAGTGGGAGATCATACACGTAGATAAACGTGGCTGGGAAAAGTTGTCAATGTTTCACCCATCAGTGGTGAAACTGCTTCATTGTTGAAGTGCTCAACATTTTAAAACACAGATACATTCCAGAAACAACATAATTATTTTATGTGTTCAAACTTGGCAGTGAAGCCTGTGGCCTCATGTAACCTCCTCTGAGAATAATGTCAAAATGTAAATGTTAAAATTTCACAAATGTGATCACAGCAACAATAGGTCTTCTGTGCCAGCCCTGTGATAAGTCCCCATTAGTCTTAAATCCACTTGCTCTCGTTTATTTGGAAAATGTTGCTATTTTTTTCAGGAAAGCATTTACTGTAATTAATAATCATTAATTATGTTAAATAGTTATGTCAACCCTGAATGTCATTGAGGCAAGAAAAGAAAATACCTTTCTATCAAAGTTATCCCCCATCCCATACCCATTTAACACACTAGAGATCCAAGTGGTGGTCTCAGCATAATGAATGCCCAGCTTCACTGTTCCTCCATTCCAGAAGGTTCTACAAGTGACAGCTATTGAGAAAACTGCAGTGCTACAGCCACATGATGCCATCCTGAGTTTCCAGTAAGGTATCACTGAAGTTACTATATGCAGAAGGGGGCTAAGTCTTAATGAAGAAACTTCGTTAAGACACAATTGTTGTAATTGATTCTGTAACAATCTAGATCTGGAATGTACCCAAAGGCCTCTGTTAGCACTGTTAGCATAGATTCATTGCATGAAACAACAGGATTCACCATGTCAGTTTGATACACGCACATCACAAAATTTGATCATATTCATCCTCCACTAGCCTCATTTGTCCTTCATCCCCTTACCCCCTTCATCTCCCCAGACAGTCCTTCTATATCCATGTCTTTTTTGTCTCCCTACATTCCATATATGAGACAAAATGTTATGTTTGTCATTCTGAGTCTGGCTTATTTCAGTTAATATGAGGATCTCTAGTTCTATCCATTTTTCTGCAAATGACATTCCTTCATTCTTCCTCCTCCTCCTCCTCCTCATGCTTCTTTTCCTCTTCCTCATGCTTCTCTTCCTCCTCCTCTTCCTTCTCCTTGTCCTTTTCTTCTTCCCTACTATCATAGTATAGGGATTTGAATGCAGAGCCTTGCACTTACTAAACAGAGTCTACTACTTGAGTCATGCCCTTCAGCCCTTTTGACAGTTATTTTTCAAATAGGATTTTATGTTTTTGCCCAAGACTGCTGGACCATGATCCTCCTACTTATACCTCTCACATATCTGAGATGACAAGTGCATATTACCATACCCAGCTTTATTTATTAGATGAGATGAGTGAGTCTCACACTAATTTTTTTGCCTGAACTAGCTTCAAACTATGATCCCCTGACTCTTAACCAAAATGAGTGGTGCTAGCCAGGCACCGGTGGTTCACACGTGTAATCCTAGCTACTCAGAGGCTGAGATCTGAGGATCGAGGTTCAAAACCAGCCCAGGCAAGAAAGTCCGTGAGACTGTTATCTCCAATAAACTACCAGAAAACTGGAAGTGGCGCTGTGGCTCAAGTGGTAGAGCGCCTACCTTGAGCTGAAGAGTGCAGGGACAGCGCCTAGGCCCATAGTTCAAACCCTACAACCGACACCCCCCCCCCAAAAAAAAGAGTGGTGCTATGAACTGAACTGTGTAACTCCTAATTCCTCTAAGGAAGCCCTCTCAACTTGATGGTGCCTAGAGCTAGAGCTTTAGGGAGATCATTCTGTTCAGATGAGCTCACCAGGGTAGGGCCTTCATCATGGAAACTGTGCCTGTAACAAAGAAGATACTGGAGAGCTATTGTGCTTGTGCATACATTTGCTCATCCTGCAGTCTCCTCTTTCCCCTAGCCTACTTGTTCTGCCTGTCACAAGTACTGTTGGTAAAATTGTCCCTAAAATCCTCTCCAGCTGCAAATTCTTTGAACCTGTATGTCATTTATAAAAATCTGCTTTGGTTGCTATGGGCAGTAGATGGCAGGAGATGGATGCTGAGTGTGGAAGGGATGCAATTGTTAGGATCAGATAATGAGAAACCATGAAATAATGCTAAATTATCCTAACTCTCTATAGATAGTCAAGTACTATCTGAGACGAATATACAACCATGACCTCTTCAAATGTGAGGTACCACTCTGACCACTTTCTGATTTGCTGGCCAACTTTTTCATGCTTCAGTCCTGAAAAGTTAAGTGCTCCTTTACCTAAAGCAAAAGACTGCTTCATTGTCTGGTATACAACATAAGCTTCTTCTCAAATATGTGTGTACATTATGAATTACAGACATTAGGTACACTATTAAGATTAACAAAGCTGGTGACAGGCTAATAGGGTAGTGGGGCTGGGTGGGATATAAAGCCTACAGATCACTTGGAGCTGGCTGTGCAGCTCCGTGACTGGATATATGAGGGCTCTTCTTCTTTTGACCCCACTCCACCTACACACACATACACCCTCGATCACATGGCGTAAAAAGGTATAGGGGGAGAAAAGTAGATCTGTGGTTGCTGACAGCTAAGGAGGAAGGATGAGGGGATTTGAGACAATAGCAGAAAGGAAAATAAAAAGACATACACTGGATCTAAAGAAACTAGTTTCTTTTGGAGGTGAGAAAAAATGTTCTAAAATCGACTGTGGTAATGAGTGTACCTCTCTATGAGTGTATGAAAACCTCTGAGTTAGTCTTCTTTTACTGTTATTATAAGGTGATGTGAGAAGGGTTTATAGTTAGATAAGGCAGGTAAAGAGTACACTTCCTCTTGTACAATGTTACCCCTCCCTTGCTCTCTCCCAATTTTTTTCTCTTGCCCTCACCCACAAGTTGTACAGTTCATTTCCAACATAGTGTCCAGTGAGTTCCACTGTTGCATTTGTTCATGCCTTGTCCCTCCATTTTTGTGCCCCCCTTTGCCCTTCCAAAGACAGATTCATGAACAAACAAGACAAAAAAAAACACACCTCTCTTGCATTTGAATTATATTCTTTAAATTAGTGAATCATGTTGTAATATGTAACTGTTACAAATCAATAGAGCCATTTTAAATATATAAAGATATAGTCTGAGAATATGGTTTAGTGGTAGAGTGCTTGCCTTACATGCATGAAACCCCGGGGTTCGATTCCTCAGTACCACATACACAGAAAAAGCCAGAAGTGGCACTGTGACTCAAGTGGTAGAGCAAAAGAAGCAACAGTGCCCACGCCCAGAGTCCTAGTTCCAGTACTGGCAGAAAAAAAAAGTCTCTGTATCTGTATCCGTATATGTATATGTATATGTATATGTATATGTATATGTGTAGAGAAAGATACCTATTTCTCTCTATATATATCTATATATACCTATATATCAATGTAGATATCTAGATAGATAGATAGATAGATAGATAGATAGATAGATAGATAGATAGATAGATAGATAGCTCTGGGGCCAGGCTTTGTGGCACACACCTATAATCCCAGTAGACAGATTGTAATCTAAGAAAGTCTGGTAAAGGTAGCATGGAAAAAAACTGAGAACAAAAGGACTGGAGGTATGGGTTACGTGGTAGAGTTCTTGCCTAGTATGCATGAGATCCTAAATTCAACAAAAATAGACAAACAAATAAATAATATAGCTGGGTTGACTTGGAATGTCCACTGTTGAAGGTGTGTTAATAAATAGAGAACGGTAGAGTGCTAGCCTTGAACTGAAGAGCTCAGGGAAGGCACTCAGGCCCAGAGTTCAAACCCCATAACTGCTATAAATAAATAAATAAATAAATAAGGAAGCTATGAAAGGATACTTGAGCAGCTAAAGCCATACCTCATGGGCTAGACTTGACAATGGGGAAACAGATGCCCATTCATGGTCTCTGTGTTGGTTTCCCCACTAAGCCTTCCCTCTTTGGAGCTCCAAGTCACAGTACTCAGGCTTCACAAATGCCCTTCCACCTCCTGCAGAATAAACCCCTTCCCAAGCAACTGAGTGCGGTAGCAAGCCCCTACCCGAATGAACTTGATGGAAGACCGTGCAGATCGGGTGGAGGAGAGCATCAAGTCTCAGAAGCTGAACTGAAGCAGGGGCAGGGCCCTGGCTGCCTCTCCCATGGATGAGGCATTAACATGCAGATCTAGCAGTACACTTTCCCCTCGTCCTTGCAACCCACCTCCTGCCAGAATCCCATCCAAAATTCTAATTAATAGCAATCCATATTTTCACACAGCTCTGGCAGTGTGAATATGCAAAGTGTCTATTCAGTGCTCGGGAGACCCTGCACACACTTTCAGAGCACACAGCTCTCTCTCTGTAAGGGCTCTGGTGTCTGCGATGGAGACCAGTGCCTCGTGGCCACGCTCCCCACAGCATGGCAGCTGTGCTCCCCAAAGCCAACAAAGTGGGGCCTCTGTGCAGAAGACATGGCTCAGCCACCAGCCACCATCTGCCTGGTTGATGGGTGCAGACCCTCAGCACAAGGAGACAGCTGCCCTTGACAATGGGGAAAAAACATTTCCTCCGTTCTTTTGGCAACAAGGAAAAACCGTCTAGAGAAAGATGAAAATTGCTGCAAATTTCAGATGCGGCTGCCATTATGCCTTCTCCAGCTAAACGATCACGCAGAAGGCTGGGTTGTGTTTAGCAACTGCAACAATTAGGCACATTGATATAGAATAAGACGTTAACAAGGCTAAAAGACTATTGTCCTCGACAAAAAACTCCCTCTCACAGAAACTCCCAGAATAAAGGGTTCTTCTCAAAAAAAAAAATTTTTTTTTGAAGACCCATTTTTTAAGCAAAATTACTATCACTAATTACTTTGTCATGAGCGCAAATAAAAATTACTTTCCTCAAAACTTCTAAGTCTAAATAAATATCTCTAGTCACAAAGACGTCTGTGATGAATTCCTTACTAAGTTATAAATTCCAAGTGATCACTCAGGGAAGTTATTTACCACTTAGTTTCATAATGAGAATATTTACTTAAAAAGTTGTAAAATTTAAAGAATAAACAATCCAAGGATTATTTATAAATGTCACCAAGGGGGAAAACTCTATGCACACTAGCCAAGCCCCAGTGGCTCTTAACTGTAATCCTAGCTATTCAGAAGGCTGAAATCTGAGGATGAAGGTTTGAAACCAGCCTAGTCAGGAAAGTCCCTGAGACTCTTATCTCCAATTAACCACCAAAAAGACTGATGTGGAGAAGTGGCTCAATAGTAAAGTGCCAGCCTTGGGTAAAAAGCTAAGGACAGCACCTAGGTCCTGAGTTCAAGCCCCAGTACTAGCGTGCGTGTGCACACACATGTGTGCGCGCGCACACACACACACACACACACACACACGTGTGTGTGTGCATACACACAATTATCGGTATGAAGAATTCAACATCTGATGGCCAGAAACTGTAGCCTCACCTAGAAGCTTAGGACAACACTTACTTGCTCACTATGCATATTCCCATCTTAGGATTCCCAGGACAACTAATGGACCCCGGCCACTGGTCCCCAATGAGTTAGGCATAAAATAATCCACTAGGGGCCTGGATTTAAACATTATTTAAATATTTAAATGACTATTAGTAATTGTATCTTTTTTTTTGTCAGTCATGGGGCTTGAACTCTGGGCCTGAGCACTGTTCCTCGGCTCTTCAGCTCAAGGTTAATGCTCTATCACTTGAGCTACAGAGCCACTTCCAGTTTTCTGGTGGTTTTTTAAATTGGAAATAAGAGTTTCATGGCTTTATCTGCCCAGGCTGGCTTTAAAACATGATCCTCAGATCTCAGCCTTCCAGGTAGCTAGGATTACAGGCGTGAGCCACCAGCGAAAGGCTTGTAATTGTATCTTTTAAAGTCTATTTTTATATATTCTCTAAGGCGGCACACTCAGATTTGTATAAAATTTACTTATAACTAAGTACATAATTGAGAATTTTCTTATAATCACATCAGTTTTTGTGGGCACACTTAGAAAAGTCTGCAGACTCCCACTCTGGAAGGCACCTAAGGTTCTGGGAGGCTGGGAGGGGCATGATCGGACTTATAGTTGACAGATATCGCTGGTAGGGGTGTGGTAGGTTGATGAGAGGTAGAGAGACCTGCTAGTTTTGATAGAGATGATTAGATTTGAAAATATGCCTCTGATGAGAAAAGAAAATTTGAGCCTCAGCAGACCCAAGGAGCCAGCCCTGACTCCATGGGTGAGCAGACAGTCCCAGAGCTGCCAGCACACAAACATGTGCCCAGGTCCTCCTGGCCCACCTCCACCCTCAGAGGAGGAGCTCAGCATGGTGGAGAGTGCAGGATGTGCTTTCAGCATGAGAGTGAGGGACCAGCCACTGCCCTGGCACACGCAGCAGTATCTGCATGCTGCTTGTAAATATTCCCAACATTCCTGGGTAAACCAGAGAAAGAACCTATGTGGTTCAGACACCCATCCATTCCAATGGAAGCCAGCCTGGCTGGGACAGGACTGTTCAGGAAGGCATGCATCGTTTGCCGGATGCATGGCACAGTCACTTGGAGGTGTCAGGGACACCTAAAGCCTCCAAGGGAGTATATTTTTTCTTCACATGTCAACACATATTTCTATATTTCAACCACCAGTCCAGCAGCATACAAGTGTATGAGCATATCAGGTGAATGAGGGGGCCCAAATAGATAGACAACATTTGGCTCTTAAAATGGGACAATATTGTCTCATTTTTCCTCTCTATTCTTACTATTGTTGTACGGCAAGAAAACAGAGAAGTCATATTTTGAGAGATAGAATCCAAAGTCTTTATTAGAAAGCTAGCAAGCGCAGGGGGACTCTTGTCAGCCCAGCAAACATACTTAACATTGTCAGAAAACAGAGCCATGAGAGCAGGAGAGAAATGAAAGAGTAGAAAAACTGTAAGGCATATTAAATAGGTAGGTTTCATTAGGTAGCCGATGAAGAGAATACCACACACTATTCAGGCAGGAGAAGGAGTTTATTTACTGAACTGCTGCCCATACCATGCATGGTGGAGAGACACCACTAAAAAGAAAAGGGGCGACCCACCCCAGGCCAGGGACAGGAAGAGGTGTGGCCAGGTGGGGAGGAAGGTATGGCCACACCGAATCTGTATATGACCTCAAGGTCAGATGGGAGGCATGTGACCAGAGGTGGCCCAGGATGTGACCTAGCAGGAGGGGAAGGTGACTGCTTCCAGGTGTACCAGTTACCTAGGTAACAGATACTGGGCAGAAACTTAGCCAAAAGGTAGGGAAGTGTCCTTGTGCAGACTTTACAAAAACAATACCAACAAATCAGATCAGCTCTGATAGGATGCAATGTTGACCAGAGGAGAGCCAAGAGATCAGACCTGAGCATACAGAAGACAAGTGGCAGGTGTAATGGCATCTAAGCTGGTCTGAGCCTAAATAGGGTCAGGTCACAGGGAACTTAAGAGTTCATAACCCAAGATTGGCAGATCTAGTAACCTATTATCCAAGTCCCTGCCCATCAGGCACACCCATCACCTGGGAGGTGGGTCTTCCCTGCCTCCATCATAAAGACAAGATGGCACCAGTTAAACCCAATCCTGTCATCCACCACGTGGCCAAGATGGCCCAGGCTAGACTAAACCACTGTGGGCTTTGCCCACTGCAGTCATTGCTAGAGAAACTAAGTACAGTACCCATATCCATACAATCTTTCTGAGCAAACATAGAACTGTTATAAGGTGAATCATCCCAGAAGCCACATTTTGAAATATAGAATATTAGAGTCTTTATTACACAGTTAACAGGCTGCAGGCAGCCAGTTGTTACAAAGGCCTGAAGCACACAAATACACATAACACAGCTAGGAAACATACTAAAGAGGCAAGAAAGAACAAAAACAATACCAACAAGCCAATTCTGCTCCAATGGAGAGCTGAACTGGAAATGAGCCAGGAGACAGGAGAAGGACATGATCACAGAGACACACGTGTCATAGAGTCCTGGCAGCTAGGCTAGTCTGGGCCTAAATAGGTCAACTCAGGGGGCAAATCCTCAGGAAATTCCCAAGCCCAGGCACGGGACTGACAGATTCAGTAACCTATCAGCCAAGTGCCCACCCCTGCCAGGATCCCACCCCTACCGGGATCTGGGCACACCCATTACCTGGGAGGCAGGTGATGGGCAGGGGGTTTTCTTCCCCCAGCATGAAGACAAGATGCCAGACCCTACAATCTACCACGTGGCTAATATGGTGCCCGCCAGTCCTGACTTCCTTACTTCAGAACTACTTTAAAAAAAAAAATCATGTAGCTGGGTGCGGGTGGCTCAAGCTTATAATCCTAGCTACTCAAGAAGCTGAGATCAGAGGATACCAGTTCAAAGTCGGCCTAGGCAGACAAATGCAAGAAACTCTTATCTCCAATGAAGCAGCAAAGAGCCAGAAGTGGAGCTGTGGCTAAAGTGGTAGAGAAACATAGAAGAGCAAAAAACATAAGGCCAGGAGTTCAAGCCCCAGGACTCATGCGCACATGCACACACACAAAGTCATGTACTCCACAAACCAGACTCTCTTGCTAGCACTGAATAAATGTACATTTTTCCATCCTAATTGTTTTCAGACCACTGACTAGAATTACAGTCTAAAAAGGCCGCTGTCAGGTTCAGTATACATTTTTAATAGACATCTTTAAACATTTAGACAAAATATTATTTTAAATGGCAATTCTTTAACTGGTAAATGTAATTATCTAACTTTAAAGAGGGGGGGGGGGGAAAGCCCTGACAATCAAAATATTCTGTCACTGCTTTACCGAAGCACCTAAAATATCTTTTCAGCAAATGAAATGATTCTTTATTTTATGCTTTTAAAAATGCATTAGGGTAATTGCACTGCAACAGACCACCTTTTCTGCTCCAAGCCTGTCTAGTACCTCCCTCACATGTCCATCAACTGTGCCCATTGTCATGATAACCTGATGATCGCCAGGGGCAAGTCCCCCCAACAGCGTGTTTATAAGGGTATTCAGCTGAGCAATCTACAAAACAATTATATTTCAATGGAGATATTATACTGTGAAAAAAAAATCTATTAGATGTCAAGTGCTAAATGAAGCATTTATAGAACCAAGACACATTTATTGGTGCTTTTAATCAAAGCAAATGACTTTTGCAAGCTGATCATTCTATCATTTTCTGCCGATTTGAATTTGCTTCTTTAATAACAAAAATAGGCCTTGCAATTGGCAGGCTCCGCTTCACTTTGGGATGAACAAAACATCATTTATTCTTGGCACATTCTTGATTTACCATCTTCATATAGTTGGAATCTGTTTGCCCAAAGTCCTAAGGCAAAAAAAAAAAGCAAAAGAAAAGAAAGAAGAAAGAAAGAAAGAAAAGGAAAAGGGAAAAAAATGTACAGAAACTAGTCTCCTTACAAAGGCTGTCGGAAGTCCACGTTTTCCTTAAGTCCAAAGAGAGACTAAGAAACCTTTAACCCCATCTGTTGGTGGCAGAGGAGCGGAGGAACTTTTGCTCCCATGTGATTTATTTGTTCCTCTGTAAAGGTGAAAGGTCAAGCAAAGTAAGTTCTTTGTAGGCTTTGCATTAAATACAAAGTACATTTTCTTTCAACATGCCAGTCATTTCCACCAGAGCAGCAGGAGACCGAAGCTACTTCTCAGAATTCAATTTCAAAAGATACATTTGTATTGCCAGGAAATTGTGCACGCATGCACACCTGCACATGCGCACACGCGCACACACGCATGCGCACACACACACTCACACACACACACACACACACACACACACACACACACACACACCAGTACTGGGCTTGAATTCAGGACCTCACATTTGCATTTTTCCACTTAAGGCTAATGCTCTACCACTTCAGCCATACCTTCACTTCTAGCTTTTTGCTGGTTATGTGGAAATAAGTCTTCCAGTCTTATCTTCCCAGTCTGGCTTTGAACCACAATCCTGAAATCTCAGCCTCCTGAGTAGCTAGGAGTCTAGGTATGAGCTACCACAGCCAAACAGGAAATGTTGAGACTACAAAGAGATAACTCTTAAACCTCCACATGTAATATAAGCCATGGACATTGACAATGAATCTCCTTATATCTCAGCAAACTGGTTGCAAACACTTTGTTGTCCATACAATACTAGTGGACTCCTCAGGAAAAGTATAGGCCACACTTCCCAAAACCTTACACCAAGATGTGAAAACATCCATGAACGTTCCCTCCCTTACCCCAATAGTTCTGTGAAATAATCCAATCATCATCCTAATTTACAGATGATGAACCAAAAACTAAAGAGATGAAGGAACTTGCCCAGCCAGCAGCTAGTTTTCCTGATTTCCCTGACAGCAGCCAAGTCCTACCTTGTCCAGAATGTAGTGGCCCCCTGTAGGAGAGTGATGGCCAGTCTCTAGGACAGGAAATTTATCCCCAATCCTGAGGTACAGGGATCTTGACATCCTTTTCTCCAAGGCTCAACAAGCCCTGGCCTGCAGGAACATTTTGGATGGGTTGCCTTTTTCCTTATGCCTTTTAGTTGAAAAAAAAAATCGATTTGAAATTTTGTCTAAATCTCACGGTAGGATTTCCCTTTGTACTATCTGCCTGTTTTCCAAGCAGGAAGTGTAGCTAATCACAACATTGTGATTGGAAGAGCCTATGTAGGGCTCTCAGTGCCTGGCTCTGATTACACTCCATGCTCCTTCAGACTCCAGCAAGCAGGACCAGTACTGGGAAAGGGGCCCCCCTCCACCTCACCCTCAATCCTGGCTCTGAAGGCCACAGCAAAGAAAGAAGGGGTATTCTGGCTTCAGCCATCCAGCTCTACTCTCTCCCCCTCCTGCTGCTACCCTCTAGCCACTGGCTCGTACTCATACCACCTTTAAGCCTGCCCCTTTTGTAAGGGACTCATGGTCTCACCCATCTACTTCAGTTCAGTATAAATGTGGGGAAGGAGAGTGATGCTTCAAAGCTTGTCCAGAACAAAGTTCAACCATTCCAAGTCCTAGGGAGAAAGGCTTCATGGGAATGGCAGACAGGTCTGCGAGTGAGTCTGTTGGAGTATGAAAGCATGTGTGCTTGCCTGAGAGGGAGCAGGCGAGTATGTATGTGTGTGTACACACTGTACATAATACGGGAGCATGTGCACGCATTAAGTCTACAGAAGAAACGGTTCCAGGAATGGAACCAGTCATCTGATCTCATCTTCTCAGGATGAATGATGGGAGAAATAACACTGTATGGAATTGAAGAAAGCTTCTTTTGCTGTAGAAACTATTAAAGTTTAGATGAACAACTTTCTGTTCAGTGGGGTGCCAGCAACTCCTATAATCCTAGCTATTCAGGAAGCTGAGATCTGAGAATCACAGTTCCAAATTAGCCCAGGCAGGAAAGTCATGAGACTTTTATCTCAATAAACTATTTTTTAAAAAAGAAAGAAAAATAAAGAAGGAAGAAGAAAAAAAAAACTGGAAGTGATAGAGAACTACCCTTGAGCAAAAAAAGCTCAGGGACAGCACTCAGGCCCTGAGTTCAAACACAGGACCTACACACAAAAAAACAAAAACAAACAAAACAACTTCTCAAGATCGCAAGAGTTAGACCTCTTTCTATCATCTTGCACACTAAATACAGGTCTGATTGTATAAGCATTTCACACAAATCCCAACATATATCCTATAAAATGTATGGTATTATCTTTACAGATAAGAAAACTCAGAGGATAGGCTATTTCCTCAATGTCACACAGCTAATAAATGATGAAGCACAAAGTCAAATTGGGTCATTTGGTGACAGATCTGGTCTACACTGCATTCTAGTACTTCATTTCACACTGTTGACATCCAATACCACCATTTTCACCTCCAGACCCAAATGTTTCACAACAGCCCAGAGCTGAGGTCAATGGTTATCACATGTTAGTGGTTAAATCTTACCTGAGAGCTTTGTAAAAGACAGTCTATTCTAGGCTGGTGTAGCTCACTGGTTGAACACATACTCAATGTATAGGGGCCTTGGGTTTCATTCCCAACAATGAAGCAGAAATATAGCCTTTGCTACATCCTAGGAATCCTAATTCTTATCTGAGTTAAGTCTTGAGAATTTGCATTTTCAGCTGAAATTCTTGTGGATTCTGGAACAAGATGCAGACACTCATCTTCCACAAGCCCAAAACCACACATCAAAGGCCAGGTGCAGGTGGCTCCCACCAGGAGCTACTCAGGAGGCTGAGATCTGAGGCTCACACTTCTAAGCCAGCCCAGGTAGAAAAGTCTGAGAGACTCTCATCTCCAATTAACCACAAAAACAAAACAAATAAAAAGCTGGAAGTGAGTTCAAGAGGTAGAGTGCCAGCCTTGAGCAAAAAAGCTAAGGAACATCATCTTGAGTTCAAGCCCCAGCAGAGGCAGAGAGAGAGAGAAGAGGAAGGGGAGAGGGGGGAAGGGAGAGAAAGAGGGAGGGAGGGAGGGAGGGAGAGAAGGAAGGAAGGAAGGAAGGGAGGGAGGGAGGGAGGGAGGGAGGGAGGGAGGGAGGGAGGGAGGGAGGGAGGGAGGGAAGGAAAAGGACTGCACATCTAGATAATTTGGAGGTCCCTGTTCTCACTAACCCCCAGCAGCACCCACCCATCTCACCATCTCTAGAACACTCACGAGGACCAGGTGTATACAAGTATAAGACTCAATTAAGATCTTTTTTCCATTCAAAGAAATTTGGTTTTGCTGCACTAAAATTAGGGGGCGGGGAGAATATCCATTTCCCTAGTGTATACCAAAAAATAAAAACTGAGCCCATTTATTTGAAGACATTGTTAAGTTCTGTGAGAATAGTCACCATACCTGGTCCATATTAGGCATGCTAGTGAACGTGTGGAAAGATGAGTGAATGCAGAATGAAGTCAATTTTCTCATACTTTGGGGACATTTCTTCTAACAAAGAAACTTGAAATCTTTAAAGCAGGTTTTCCCAATCTCCTCCCTGTTCCTATTTTGAAGCTGACATTGTTTGGGAGGACCTCCTAGACATCATAGTGGTTTATCAACATTCCTGGTGTGTTAGACAGCTCTTCATTGCTGTGACAGAATACCTGAGAAGGAAACTTCATGGAAGAAGGGTTTATTTGGCTCAGATAGCAGTGGTTTTAGTCCATGGCCACTAGGCCTCATTGCTGTGGTGAGGCAGAGCATCATGGTAGAGAGTATGCAGAGGAGGAAAGCTGCTCACCTTGTGGTGGCTGAAAAGCAGAGAGAGCAGAGAGAAGGACGGGGGACAAGGTACACCCTTCAGAGTCAATGTCCCAGTGACCTATTCCTCCAACCAGGCCCCAACCTAGGGCTATCACCTCGCAATAATGACATCAAATTATGAATCCATCAAGGAATGAATACATAACTGAGGTAATGATTTAATGTTTTTTCTGTGCCAGTATTAGGGTTTGAACTCAGGGTCTGGGCACTGTCCCTGAGCTTTTTTGGTCAAGGTTAGTATTCTACCACTTGAGCCACAGCTCCAAATTTGGCTCTTTGCTGGTTAAGAGTCTTGTAGACTTTCTTTCCTGGCTGCAAACCATGATCCTCAGACCTCAGTCTCCTGAGTAGCTAGGGCTACAGGCATGAGCCACCTGCTCCTAGCCTATGATTCAATTTCCAAAAATTGGATCAGCTGATAACCAAGCTTTTAATAAATGAACTTTTTGGAGGAGGCTTTATATCTTAACTACAACATCTAGTCTCCACCTGCCACATTCCAGAGCATCTCTCCCTGTTCAAACATGCCAGCTAAAAATACCTCCAGATATTTCCAAGAGACTCCTTTAAAACAAAATCATCCCTGGTTAAGAACCTCTATAATGTCTGATACCTCCTGAATTATTATTTGCAATAGCCTCCATCAATCTTCCCCAAAAGGAGTATTTTTTTTAATGATCTCAGAATTTCTGAAAACTTTGTACTTCTTTTCTAACATATTTTTTGAATGGAGATTTAAAGATATAACAAGATTAAATATCAGAACACTGGGAATACCATAAACATGAGATTTTTCAAAATAAAAAATTACATACAAAAACAGAGCAATCCATTCAAACACTAAACAGATTAAAGTAGGAGGATTCTTAGTTCAAGGACAGTCTGGCTATCCAGTGAAAACCTGCTTCAAAAAATACTCTCTCTCTCTCTCTCTCTCTCTCTCTCTCTCTCTCTCTCTCTCTCTCTCTCTCTCTCTCTCTCTCTCTCTCTCTCTCTCTCTCTCTCTCTCTTTCTCTCTCTCTCTCTCTCTCATATATTGAGAGAAAGAGAAATCAAAATGATATAAGACTTCTTCTAGATGCTAGAAGACAAAGTCAAAGTCAGCACTTGTTATGCATAGCCAATAGCTTTTTAAGCCTTGGACATCGGGTCTCTGACAGAACAGGACAAGGACAAGTAACAGACTAACATAATAAAGAATGTACAAGCACTTGACCAAAGTCCCCAGGGTAACTGCGCTATTATCTGTCTGGTTTGTACCTGCAGGAATTTAATTTATGGTGACTGAGTGACAACACAAAGGCAATGCCACTGACAGTAGAATGTCTCTCTTAACATTTCCCAAGAGGAGGGGAAGTATCCCATACCAACCAGGTGGCACATTAGGAGGCACCATTGGGTCAAGAGGTCAGGCGTGATGGAGAGGCAGAGTCAGGCCTTTTATTGTTGTTGTTGGGGGCAGGGATTGTTTTGTTTTTGTTTTTGTTTTTGTTGTAGGGAAAATCAGGACAGGGCCAGGCAGACAAAATGGCTTAGGACTATGAGGTTTAAATCATGTTTGGGGCTATAAGGGTGATCTCTAGTTGTTTGGTACCTGTCTCTGAGTGGTTTCGGGCAGAAATACTAGCCAGTGTGTTAAAAAATGAGATAAAGAGGTGGTTCAGAGCTTGAGCTCTGGAATGCAGGGGACATGATAACCACTCTGGTTTAGTTTGGCCTCTAATGAATGGACACTAACTAGACAAACAAAGAGCCTAAGAAAGCACAGTTAGAAAATCACTGCCCGTAAAATTAGCAGATATTTACTTAGATGAAACTGGATACAGCATGCTGTGAAGAAGATTGCCACAAACACCTTAGACTCACTTATTCATCTCCTGGATACATCTCTGAAACGTGCTTTGTGATCAGCATGGTAACCCACACTTGTAGTCCCCAGCATGAGGGTTATGAGCTTGAGGCCAAACTGGGCTACATAGGGAGACATTGTTCCAAAAACTAAAAAGCAAAACAAAACAAAAAAATCCTGTGTGCACCCTATCCATTTCTGTCAGTACCAAAGAAATAAATAGATAAATAAATAAACCTTAAAAAATACTCAGCAGCATTAACAACTCCAATTCATTTGTAATTCAGGGTTTTAAAATTCCCAGAGTTCAGGCCCCATGACTAACAAAACAAAAAACAAAAGAAAGCGTAGTATCTTGGAGTTTGTCCCTGCTCAGATGCTCTCATTGAGTTGTATTTCTGTGCCAGTGTGGTTTCTACTTATGAACTGTGATATTGAGTAGATCAACATGCACTGGTTGGGTGGGCTGTGACCAACTCCATGTTTATTCCTCTTGCACTCCAAGAAACACAGAAGATCATGAGATCTGGACCAAGAATGTAAGCAGTGATGAGGGGAAAACATTAAGAATGACTGGGTTGAACCAATCAAATGAGGGCTCCTCTGGGCCACAATCCTAGAATACAGAGAATAAAGTCACAGGCCTGCACTCAGGTACCCATGGGTCTTTGAGGATGGAGGACCATACCCTTTATTTTTCCATGTCAGAGAAAGACTCTTGGTTTCAAAGGCAGGGACTGGCTGGAGGCCCCATGAGGAAGAAGCCAGAACATAGTGCTCAGACCAAGCCGTTGAGCTTAACATGGCAAGCAATAGGGAGCTACAGAGGGAGGAATGACTGACACAAAGCAGTCCACTGAGCAGATTGGGACGAGATAAGTGCCATTTGCAGATGAGGCTCTCAAAAGAATCTAGGCCTAAGGCAAAAGCCACAGGGGAACAGACAGTCCCTGCAGGCATTTTAAAGAGAAGACTAAGCCAGTGTTCTAAGTAAGGGCCAGGTCCCCAGTCCTGGTTAAGGGAATGCACTGTGGCCTCAGGAGACCTAAGAATCATCTGCTCACTACTGACAACTAGCTGACCTTGGCAGTGATTTATCTGAGAAATGTACAATGACCCCTGCCTCATGTGAGGGAGGAAGGGAGAAAGGAGTCATGAAGATTAAAAGCATGGATGTATGTTCGCTCAAGTCTGGCAGAATGAGAGTTTGATAAATACAGCATGGTTTTAAATCTTCACAAATGTTACATTGGTCTTATGAGAAAAGACTGGGGATAAATTCTCTATTTTAGCACAGGAGGCTAGGTTGGCACAGGCAGACCTGCAAGAAGAATCGACCACAGGAGGTGGGCAGTAGGTGGGCTAACAGAGTTGCAGATGGGGAGTGGGTTGACAGAGGACTCAGGAGGAGGTCTTAGGTGATTAAAATGCTACAGTGTAAACCAGCTGCCGGTGGCTCATGCCTGTAATCCTCGCTACTCTGGAGGCTGAGGTCTGAGGTCTGAGGATGGAGGTTTGAAGCCAGCCTGGAAAGAAACGCCCATGAGATTCTTAATCTTCAATTAACTACTCAAAAGCTAGAAAGTAGACCTGTGATTCAGGTGGTAGAGTGCCCGCTTTGCGTGAAAGAGCTGCCATCCAGGTCTTGAGTTGAAGCCCCAGTACTGGCAAAAGATGTTACAGTTTAAATCTAGGACTCAGAAATGAAACCTATTATGCAGGGGAAATGGCTAAGCTTTACTTCTAACCTATTCCTCACAAAACATTGCTGAAAAGCATGTTTGGCATGGTGATACGATTTTAAAGAAATTTGAACTTGAAGAGCCCTATAGTTTAAAAATAAGAAAACGTTCCTGAAATTTGGTCACTCTGTCTGAGAGTTATACTGGACAATTGAATAATTTCTCCTTTTTTCTGGAGGTGTTTTTCTATTTCTGTCCTTCTGTATTAAAAGTTTACAGCAGTCAATTTTCAATTAGCTTTGTTCACAGAGGAGAGGTGACACAGATAAAAAAAAAAAAAACCAACAACAACAAACTGCAGATGACATTAAAGTGATTCACTGCATCACAGGTTCACCTTTTGGCCCCTGTACCTCCCCTTTCCCAAGGCCTCCAATCAGCATCTGTAGCCCCCCTCCCCCACATCCAGCATGGTATCAGAAGGGGACAGTGGGTCATACAGATAATCTAACTCAAGGGTAATGGATTTGACTACAATTTAGCATTGATTAATTATAGTGTCCAATTTTAATTCAGTGCTATTCACTAACTAATTAGGTAAGGTTTTTTCCACATTCTATTTTTGGTACAGAAAATTCTAAGCATAGGTACTTTAAAATTAGTAGGTGCCATTGAAAATTAATAATCACTCATACTCAGCCCCACAATAAGTGTGTATGAGGGTCAGGAGACCTAGAGTCTTCCCAGTCCTCCTCACAGCAGGGACTTTGTGCCCCCCCGGATTAGAAACTTGGCCTTTCCGGGTATTTTCTGGTGTGTGAAGTGGAGGTCTGAGCCTGCTTCCACAATTGGTATTTTAGTCTGGGTCACAGGTATGATGCATGTTGGCCCATAGACCTGCACATTCATGGCAGCAGGACTCAGCCAGGGGCAGACAGCTGGCAAGGTCTGGAGATGTTTTGGTTATCATGCTCGTGGGGACAGGAGTAGGAGTGGTGTGTGCTATTGGGATCTGTGGGTGGAGGCTAACCACCGCGCAATGGTCAGGACAGTCTTCCAAATGCCAAGTGCTACGTAGAGCTATTTAAACACAGGACAGTAGCCCCAAGTACTAACCATTATGAAAGAGAAATAAAAACATAATAGGATAATAGAATATCGAATTTAAAGTCAATGGAGGACCTGATGACTCTATAAATAGGAAATTCTAAAATGAGAGAGTCTACCACAATGTGAAAGCATCAGAGTTATAAAAATTGGGTAGCTGGAATGGTAGGGGGAAAACAATGGAGGGGGTAACAATGTTCAAGAGGAAGTGTACTCATTACCTCACTCATATAACTGTAACCCTCTGTATAGTATCTTTACAATACAAAAAAAATTGGGTAGCCTTAAACCTGCAAAGGGGATATCACATGGTTCAAGAGTGACATTTTAAAAGGAGGTGTAAAAGGTACTCTTTTGCAGAAAGCTGCCGCCCTGTGGTCACCAAATCATACATCTCTCCACTAGGGAAAGGTTAGGCTGCAGCCATCATGGGTATTGCTCCAGAGACTCACCTGGGAGCAATGCATTTCAAAGTCTGGTGGGGGGGGGGGGGGAGTAGGGAGAAAGGGTGGGGGAGGAGAACAAAGTATGGGAAGAATAATCTGCATACTCCATCTCCAGCCTGACATTGCAGGGACCCTGCAGTGGAAACTGACAAAGCACCAGCATCCTCGGGAAAGATTCACCTTGGGCATCTGCCAGACCTGGACAGCACAAGCCACTCACAACCAGCTCTCAAGTAAGAATTCCACTCCACCTCTCAACTCAATGCCTTCCTTTCCTTCCCACCTCACACTAGTGCTTACCTAGAGAAGCCTAGAAGATAGAAATAGAGAATGAAGAACGAAGAAGCCACCAATTCCTGCTAAATGGTAGATGGTCTGTGACTAGGGCAGCAAAAGAAGCTGTTAGTATATTTTGAAACATTGCTTATATACATTAGACTTGATTCTATTCATAAATCAAGACTGTGTTTCAGATTAAGTTAATGGTAGAACTTTCTACTCCTTAAGTGACTACAGTATTCTAACATCTGTCAGAGCTTTTATCCAACCTAAACCTCACCCACTGAATAAGTTTTAAAGAGCACTGGAAGTCAGAAATACATTTCATTCCAATTACCTCTTACTCATCACAGTTGTTCAACATACCAGTTATATAAACAAACTTAGATTGTGTTCCTCTAGGAATGTAATCAAGACTTCTTATGTGCTCTTTGCCTAACTGAAAAAGAAGGAGGAAGAGAAGGAGTAAAAGGAGATGGAGAAAGAGCCTTCCCATGTTTAAATCAGATACTAAAAATTTCATAAAGTATTTTCAGTTCCTAATTTTTAATCCATTTTACTGAACTCTGTTCTGAGGAAGAAATCATCTCACATGCTCATCAGACTCACCAATACAAAGCTTTACAATTAACACATAGCAATGTGTTCTTCTGGCACTTATGAGGCCTGGCTTTTATGATCTCAGATTGACAAAAAATTGAGAATAACATGAGCATATGTCATATATTCAGCTATTGGCATATAGTAAGCACTTCAGCTGCCCCTTTGTTAATGATCCATTTGTAAACAATAGAATCTTATATTTGGGGGGGAGGCCTCAAGTAATTTCTCCTGGTTATCACCAAGGGCACAATGGCAAAGAAATCATGCACAGCTGGGCACTGGTGCCTGTAATCCTAGCAACTCAGGAGGCTGAGAACTAAGGATTACAGGTCTAACCCAGCCAGGTAGAAAAGTCCATGAGACTCTTATCTCCAATAAACCATTCAGAAAAAGCCAGAAGTGGTTCTGTGGCTCTAGTGGCAGAGCTCTGGTCTTGAGTGAAAAAAGGCTCAGTGATCCCAGACCCTGAGTTCAAGCCCCAGGACTGGCAAAAGTAAAAGAAAAAAGAGGTGACCATGCATAGTTGGAAAGATGATTTGACATTTATTTCAGCAGCAACTACAAATAATGCCTCATCTAGAGATTTTGGAGGGGAATTGAATACCATTTTTAATTTTTTAAAAATATTTCCCCTCATGTGACTATAAATAAAAAGCTGGGCATGGTGATGCACACCTGTGATTGCAGCACTAAGGAGGCTGAGGCAGGAGAACTCAGAGAGTGGGGGGAGGGAGAGGGAGAGGGAGAAAGAAGGAAGAGGAATAGGAGGAGGAGGAGGAGAGGTAGGAAGGGAGGAAAGGAGAGAAGGAGGGAGGGAGGGAGGGAAGATAAGCAGAATACAAACTCCAAAGCCTATGCCAAGTTGAAGACAAACACAGAAACATGTACACAAGTGGCGACAGGGCAGCTGCCCCCCAACTTAGCACTGGCATTCCTAAACAGCCCTTCAAGACACTAGTGTGTCTTGGGCTGCCTATTCTAAACTAACAGAAGGCTCCACACTTGTATTTCCTTATCAAGGAATGTCATTTCTGAACTAGAGCTGAGCCTGGAAGAAATAAATTGCAAAGCCAAGAATATCCTAAGAAAAATGTTAAAACATAACTTTTTAAATGTCAGATACATAGATAGATGTTCAGAGCTCAGGGCTTTTCTTCTCCTCTAAACTCATGTTGTTATCAGACTTCTGTCCTAGAAATGGTCTTAGAAAATGTGCAATTTCCAATCAGCCTCAGGAGCATGAGCTTAGGATTCAGTGGGTGCTATTTCAGTAAAATCACTGTGAGCACAGATTTCAAGGTATGAGTTTTGGTGTTGGGTTTTTTTTAATGACTCTTTCCATTTTGATACACTTTGAGAAATGGAAAAAATTCTCATTTGGATCCATATTTTTTTGTTTTGTTTTGTCTTGGGTAATGGGGTTTGAACTCAGGGCTTTGTACTTGGTGACATGCCAGTTGAGCCATGCCTCTAGCCTTTTTAATGAAGTTACTTCTCAAATAGGCTTTCATATTTTTGCCCAGCTGGTCTATTTATATCTCCTGAATAGCATGAACTACCATGCACTGGGATTGGTTGAGATAGGGGATTTCAACTTTTATTCGCTAAGATGGGGGCTCCTCAAACCTTTTACCTAGAAGAGTTTCAAACTGTGATCTTCTGGATCTTAGCCTCCTGAGTAACTAGGATCATACTGGGAGCCACCATACCCGGCCTGACTTCAGTTTTAAGAAGAAATCACCTATTAATGAATATGGGATCAATAGTATGGCTTAGTGGTAGAGCCATGAGGTTGTCTGGCTAAGTAATACTGATCTTACAGGAATAAAATAAGACTCACACTCCAGAGAATCCAATAATAAACTAACAGTAAAAAAAAAATGCAACAATCTTTCCATAGCATGTCCAAGACTTAAAAGATAAATTAAGGAGTTATTTTAACCCCTAATCTATGGCCCATATTTGTTCACCATGGTTCACAGGGAGAGTCTGCATCCTGACTTTTAGGAAGAAGGTAATACAACAAAGTAAAATAAAATACAATATTGCCTACTACCCCATGATGGCAAGAAGACCATGATACTTCCATATTTCATTCAAGGGGCTTTTTCCAAGGTCAATGTGAGCTTCACCGTATGGATTGTGTTTATATATAAGATACAAGCACTTTTTAAACTGTCTGAAAATACTGGTAATCTGAAAACTATGACTTGCTTAAAATCATACACTCTGTGATATCTTTTCAATAGTCCCTGTGATCTTCTAATATGGGGAAGTGGTTTTTACCAAGCTAACCACCAGCCTTGAAATACCTAATGATGCCCTGAGACTGAGGGAATCATTCCAAATTGCTCTAAATTGAACTTCCCATGGTAAGAACAAAGGGTGACACTTAACTCAAGGCCAACAGCCACAGGCCTTGGGGGGTCCAATTTTCCACTCAGGACTCCAGTCTTGGGAACTTCAGGATTTTAAAATACACTCCTCTCAATCTAGCATGCAGAGTGAACTTGCCCATTTACCCCGAGAAAGAGCCTGTGTGGTGGTTTGCAATTTTTCTGAGATTCCTCTCCCCTCCCCACTTTTATTTTACTACAAGCTGGAGACCTCCAGGCTACAGATGGAGTGAACTAATGATCAAGTCATTGCCATTTGCCATCCTTTACCCAGACACAGACATATTTCAAAGTGCTTCCCTTAAAGATACTCCACCTCATTCTCAAAATGTATATGTTCCCTCTATGTCAGATCTGTTACAGCCCATAAGAAGTAATGGAGCAAATTGATCCCCTCTGGGAAGAACTATGCTTTATTAGTTTTTTTTTTCTTGGTTGCAAAAGACAGAACTTCATTGGAGCTAGCTTAAGCAAAGAAAGGTTGTACTGTAAGATTTTTAAAGGTATTTTAGGGAATTTGAGAGTAGTTAGAAAGTCAAGCTTCAAAAAAAGTGAGATATGGAACGCTGCAGAGAACCATGAAGTCCTTTCAACTCAGCATCCGTTTCTTCTGTTGCCCAATCTTCCTGTGGGAAATGGCCATCACCAGCACTTCTGCATTGATGTGCTCTCCATTCAAGGCAGCACTAACCCCAGTTCCACTCTCCCAAAGAAGGCATCTGATTGGCTCAGCTTGGAAGAGGAGTTGCCGCTCAGCCAACCAATTGTGGCTTGAGGGAGGGGTCATTTGTTCAAACATATCCACTCCCAGTGAAACAGAGGGATGGAAAAAGACTAGGGTGCACAGATTCCGCAGATCAACTAAAAAAATGAGTAATTCTTTAGTACTAGTAAATCCTGTGCAGGGCATCTGCATACTGTAAGAGAGCTATTTCATAATTTTTCTTCAAATGATTTTAAAGTGTTGCTGGTGGCTCACATGTACAATCCTAACTACTCAGGAGGCTGGGATCTGAGGATTGTAGTTTGAAGCCAACCCTGAGCAAAAAAGTACAAGAGACTCTTTTCTCTAATTAAATAGCAAAAAGGCAGAAGTGGAGTAGTGGTTTAAGTGGTAGAGCGCTAGTCTTGAGCACAAAAACTCAGGGACTATGCCAGAACTTGAGTTCAAGCCCCAGGTCGTGCACAAAACAAAACAAAATAAAACAAAAAAAGATATAGTGAGTTTTCAAAGGGTATTAGGATGAGTACTTACTACGAACCAGGAACAAAATTCAGCAGAGGAATTCACAGAACTTTGAAAACACCAACATACAAACTATGACTCTCCAAGAGGGGAAAAGGACCAGGCTATACTTCCAACCTCCCTGAGCATGGAAGAGACACCAAATGCCCAGTGCTGCTCAGAACCCCGCCTGAAAAATGCTGCTGTAAGGCAAAATACCAACCAAGTCAAACCTAACCAGAGGTGAGGGCAGGGAGAGAAAAGACGAGAAGAAGATGAATCGCTCCGGCTAGCAACCAGCTCGCAACAATTGTGGAGCTTTCTCATGGGAAATGTATCTTCAAGAGCTCTGCAACCTGCCTCCTAGAGTTCCAAACCTGATCATTTCTCCTTTGCATACACATTAGCATATATTTGACTTAAAGTGACAGCACTTTATTTATTTATTTATTTATTTATTTCAGCTTCCTTTTCATAAAGCTTTTAGACTCTTTTCTGATAGCTTTATCCCCCACCAAAATCTGTATACTCTGTATACTGTTTGACGGCCCAGAAATTCATTCCATGTGGACAGTGATACTGCCAATAAAAGACAAAAACATGGATCTTGTGCTGTGGCACACCCCTGTAATCCCAACTACTCTGGAGATGGAACTAGAAAAATCATATTTGGGCTGGGAAGGTGGCTCAGTGGTAGAGCGCTTGCCTTGCATGCCTGAGGCCCTGGGTTTGATTCCTCAGCACCACATAAGCAAAAAGAAAAAAAGGCAGAAGTGGCGGTGTGGCTCAAGTGAGTGGTAGAGCGCTAGCCTTGAGCTGAAGAGCAGAGGGACAGTGCCCAGGCCCAGAGTTCAGGTCCCACAACTGGACCAAAAAAAAAAAAAAAGAAGAAGAAGAATCATATTTAAGACTAGTCCAAGTGAAAATTCAGAGACACCCCCCCCCACCCAACTCAAAAATAAGCCAGTTGGCAGTGGACACATCTGTGATCTCATCTGTGAAGGAGTTGAAGGTAGAAGGATCACCCACATGGCTGGTGAAGCAAAAAGTCAAGACCCCATCTCAAAAAAAAAACAACACTAAAATCAAAAGATCATGTTAGATCACTTGCTACTTAAATGCATTTCACTGCAAATATGAGCACTGGAGGATAATTGATAATGTTCACATTTTACTGAAGGGTGTGGATCTCTTGAGAGCTCTCCTAGTTGCTGTCCCTTCTTTGCCACCTTCTTGCTCCCATATTGAAGTGCGAGGAGGTGTTCCCCCAACCGATTAAGCAGGAGTGCCTTTCTGAGAGGAGCACAGCTTGAACAGAGCTCTCTTCATAGTGACAGTTCCTGGAGGACAGTCTTAAATCTGGTCAGCAGCTGCAAACCAGGAGCACCATGTACATTTAACCAAAACCAAGTACTGACGGTGGTTCTGGCCCACCACCAGGCCTCGTTCCCATGTGGTAGAAGGTGGCTTCTCAATGATCCTACCTAACACCTTCAGACAGAGGCTCCTTTCTGGCTCTGCTCAGATTCTTTGTTTAAAAGACTAGCACCCATTCTAACTGATTTAAGCATGGAAGGGTTCACTGAAAAGACATGTACCTACACTTCTGGATTCTCCAAGAAAAGCGTGTTCACAAAACTGGCAGGAACAGAGTAGGAGACTTTCCTGGGGCACAGTTAAAAGTCACTGCCCCACATTTATACACCAAAAGTGCTTCTGACACAGACCCTTGTCCTAGAGGCTGCCAGCTCTCCCTCCCAAGTCCAAGTCCAAGTTGGGACAGGTGTCAGTGACTCACACCTGTAATCCTAGGTACCCGGGAGACTGAGATCTAATGATCTGCATCTGAAGCCAACAGAGGCAAACAAATCTGTGAGACTCATCTCTAAGTAATCAGCAAAAAGCTGGAAGTGGAGGGATGGCTCAACTGGCCTTCCCTAAAAAGCCTAGTAAGAGTATGATAGCCTGAGTTTAAGCCCTTGTACCAGCGCACATAAAATAGTGTCCAAATTGGGGGTATTTAATAGGTTTTTCAGAGGATAGTCTCATGCCTTGCCTTCTAAAATAGGATGATCATCTTAGTCTGCTTTCTGTTGCTATAACAAAATACTTGAGAATGGATCACTTTGAGAGAATAGAAGTTGATGAAACTAATGGTGGAGGCTAGAACATCCTAGAGCATGCTGTCAGCATGTGCTGTGCTCCTGATGGAGGGCCTTGTGCTGCCTTGAGCCTGGCGGAGGGCAGATGTGATGAGACAAAGTGAGTGGGCTAGCTTGGGTTTCTTCATCTTCTAAAGTCACTACAGAAGCCACAGGGGCCATGTTCATGGTCACATCTGATTCTCAATCTCCCCAACACCTTATCTTCAAACACCATTAACAAATGATTGGGAGGGGACTCAGTTTCAACACATGACTTACGTGTTCTCACACATAGCCTGAACCTGCTCCATGACATGAGCCTGGGTTGCTGAGAAAGTCTGAACTCTTCATTTAGAATACTGTACAGTTCACAGATGGAGTCATCCACTATTACGTCTTGGACTACTTCAGAATTAAGTCTACAGATGTGGATGAGTATAGCAAACATGAACTGCCTGCTTCCAAATGCTGTCTTCATTCATATCAAGGAGCAGTGCCTTCTGCGGCTGCACTTAGACTCTACTTGACCCCCTACCTGACACGTGTAATTTGTCATGTCATTTGACTGCCTCAGTGTGGCTCAAGGCTGTAATGAAGTGATCTCGCTGTCCTTCATGAGGGTGCTTGCCTTCCCTGGGCCAATGAGTATAGTCATTGGAAATCCTGCTGAGTCCATGCTTTCTCTCACAGCCTGAGCTAAAGTTTATAGGCGTTTACTTTTGCAGCCTATGCTTTCCAGGGTTAGGTCATGGCTAGTTATATCTAAAAATAAAGATGCTAACAAAGTCTACTAGGGTCTTGTCAAAATGATTCAGGAGCTACCTCAAAGAGCTCTCACCAATCTAAGTTATCATGCAATTTGAGTATGAGACAGGAGAAAGTCAACAAGTCATTGATATTCCTTACATTCATGAATTAGAAGGGTCATTTCACAAATCACAATAGTGCACTAGTCGCACTGGGAGGCTGCTGGAGAACCAACCGGCTATTTTGAAAACAGATAAAACAAGTATTTGTGCCCCTTTCTTCATTCAAGCTGTACGGGTGGATCATCAAACAATAGATGGAGGAAAATATCTCTTCCTCGATATATTCTGGCTTAAAGAATAAAGGTTAATGACAGAATTAGAAAATCATCCCTTTGCAACAAATGACTAGTCAATGAATGAATGGAGGCCATGATCACCAGTGGCCACTCTCATCACAAAGTTACATACCATGCAGCACCTAACAAAGGGCGTGAGCGCCATGGACAATGTAGCCCTCTCCAGAGAAAGGATGAAGCATAGAGCCGACAAATTGGCCCTGATGGCCCATTTATAAGAGGCACAGCTCAGAGGACAATTTTAAATGACATTTTAATGTTGCAATCCCTGGGATCTAGACTTTGGAAAACCCTACAGGATAAACAATAAGTTGTTCCACAGTAACAAAACCTCTAACTAGGGCTAGAGTAGAATTGCACCCATTTCCAGGTTGTACCCACATACAGGGACAACACACTGAAGGTTTATTCTCCTACACTTATGGCAATGACTGCCAGTACAATAGTGGTGATTGATACAAGACCTTAGGCTACCTGTGCATATAGCTTGCTTGTGTCCTCTGGCCTGGCCTGGGTTTGATCCCAAATCTTCCACTTTTGTTTTGTAAAGGATGGTTACTGGGCCTGTCCAGTCCTTGACTTGGAAGAACTGATAGAATCCAGTACAAGCCAGCTGCGTGATCATTCGCCCCCATGTTGTGACATTCAGCCTCTATTAGGACCCAGCAGCAACCCCAGCGTTGTTATTCAAAGGCCTCTGATCAAACTAGAATTCTAGGGATCAGCATAGCAATTGCCAAAAAGTAATCCACACAGTATCTTTTCCCACCACCTATACACCTAATGCCATTGGGACTACTGGATCCTGGGACGAGCATAGGCAAAGCCTGGACTACCAGCCTGGACCAGCAACGGAGCCCCTTCCCGCTCTAAGAATCACTCTGAAAGCATTTTATGTCACCTAGTAGATGGATCACAAATAGAACATGTGACTTCTAGGACCTGAAAAGACTTCCCAGATGTTATCCTTCTTTCTTTGTAGTGCCACATACAAGAACTTGATCTAAATTATAAACATATATAAAAATACGAGCAGGACCATATGCATATATACACAGAGACATTGCCTAAAGTTTGGTATAGGCAGGGAAGGATTCCAATGATGTAACTCTTTTGGACAGCCAGCTTACAGTTTAAAAAAATGAACCCAGGAAGCTGAAAAATGTGTTAGAAGGGTCAAGGGGAGGAGGGATGGGAGAGGCAGGTCTTATACAGTCAAAATATTCAGTGCATATATGTGAAAATGGTAGCAGGTAACAAAGTGGGGCTGAAAGAGATGGAGGAGAATGAAGGAAGGGCTGACATTGAGCAAGATGCATTGTACTCATAACTTGACATATTGAATTGAAACCCCTTTATACAACTACTTAAAAATTTTTTTAATTAAAAGATACAATAGGTGACATTGTCCAAAAAGAAATGTACTCGTTACCTGACTTAGGTAACTGCAACTCTCTGTATATTACCTATTTATATCACCTATTTAAAATTATTAAAAATAATTTGTAAAAAGATAAAATAACTTATTCTTTAGTTTGAATGGGATATCGAGCACACCCATGATCATTGATCTGTTGAAATTTTACTTACATAGCAAGCTCCTAAATTTCAAAAAGTTTACATCCCAGTCTCACATATTTATTTCCAAGTTCTCCAATGTACTAGCCAGACTTTTCTTCCCAGGTGTAATTATCATAATATAATTAACAGAGTCCACAATGCAGTATTCTGTAGGATGGTCAGTGGGACAGATTTCTTTAAACTGTATTATGATCGAAACTAGGAGAGTGAACCTGGTATTGGGACAAGGCTCTAACTGTATACTAATGTTGGCTCCATTGAATGAAAACTATATCTGGCCATCTCTTTTGATTGCAATTAAAAAGACAAATCTTAGCTACTCAAGAGGCTGAGATCTGAGGATTGCAGTTCAAAGCCAACCTAGGCAGGAAAGTCCAGGAGACCCTGATTTCCACTAAAATCTATTAAAGAAAAAAAAAGCCACAAGTAGAGCTGTGGCTCCAATATTAGGGTGCTATCCTTGAGCAAAAGAAACTCAGTTAAAGCACCCAGACCCTGAGTTCAAGTCCCAGGATTAGCACCAAATAATAATAATAATAACATCAACAACAACAAAGACATTACCAAAGTGGTAGCCAGGCCATGTACCACAAACCTGAGGCCATGTTAATCTTCCCTAGCAAACATACCATCTTCAGCACAGTAGGATACGATGTACCTGTGGGGATACTTCTTGGTGGAGTTTGTAGAAGCTTGCTGTCATTCTTCAGAATTCCCTTGGATAAGTCAATTATATATACATGACAAGCACTATCTCATCTGCATTTTATTTACCTTTAAGGGTGGCATGAATTTCCATGTATCTCCCAGAATGTATTGCTTTTTACTTTCTGTCTTGACAGCATCAAAGTAGGGGGAGAGAGTTGGTTTCAAAAACTTCACCTGATCTTGACTACCATGACAGCTCTACCATATAGGTCCAAGACCCAAGTGGGCTTCTGTAAACTGACAAAATATATTTATTTAAGTATATCTTCCAGAACTGGAGAATGACAGTGAATGGGACCAGTAAGATTCATGGGTTCCAAACCTTGTCCAGTGTACAACTATTACAGAGCCCCATTGGTGGGCCTCTAGTAGGGTGGGAGAGTGGGGGGGGGACTGAGGTAATGATCACACCCCATTACTAGGAGTATCTAACATATTTGCTATTTCTCATTCCCTAGTGCACCTAAATGGCTGTAGATCTGTTTGGGAAAGACCTGGGAAAATAATTACTATTTACCCTTATTAGGATACTTATAGGATTCTTCCTCCTGACAGCCCAGATTCCTTCTCAATCAAAGGATTCTGGGTTGAAAAACTGTGATCCAGATACTACACAAAGAATCAAGACTGTTTATTGGGGCAAACACTTTCAGCTTCTCAATCTTGATCTATTCCAATGGTTTAAACTAAGTAGCATTCTTGTTGACTGACAACCATTAATAAATGGGTATTATTTTCCATCTTTTTCTACATTTTCCTGGCTTCCCTTTGTGACCTGGCCATTGGCTGTCATTACAAATGCTGCTTTCACACAAATTCAAGGTTTTAGAGATCACCAACTCAGATGTCTGCATCTTTTTCATCAAGATCCCATTTGTAGACTAGGTGTGATGGCTCACACCCGTGATGTGATCTACTCAGGAAGTAGAAATCAGTAGGGTTATGGTTCAAGGCCAGGCAGAAAAGTTAGCAAGACACACTCTCTAATCTCAACCAATAAGCAGAATATCACGATCCAGATATGTAATTTCAGTTGCACAAGAGGCATAGATAAGAGGATCAAGGTCCAATGCCAGCCACGGGCAAAAAAGTTGAGACCTAAATCAGAAACACAACAAAAACAAAACTGGACTGGAGGCATGGCTCTAGTGGTAGAGTACCTACCTGGCAAGCATAAGGCCCTGAGCTCAACCCTTAGCACCATCTAAATAAATAAGTAAATTTTAAAAAAAACAAACCAAACACTTCAAGAAATTGGATATGTGCAGAATGCATGCATAGAGATATGGGCACATTCACAAATTCATCCCAGCTGCTCAGTGAGCAGTACTTGGCGGGGGAGGGGTGTGTGTGTATTAGCTCTTCTGGGATCTCTCATATTTCAGGCCCCCACACTTCCATGTTAAAATTGAGCAGATAGAGCAGCTGGAGGAGGTGGCAGCTTCATTCCAACTGAGCAGCTTCAAAGCACTAACAACATGCTTTCAATAGAAAGCTACGACCGACAGCAGCAGAGGTGCAGAGCACGCTCTCAGGTGGAGACTTGCAGCCAATGACACATGGGCTCCCACGTGTCAGAAACTTGACCTCACCACTGACAGCCCAATGCTGTCTTGAGAACGCATGCTCCGCTTCCCTGGCCAAACACTGCTTCCTAAGTGAGGGAGGAGACACCGGCAGGGTAGACTCCTCTAGACTTAGGGACAGCTTAGTTAAGGCTGTCCCAAAGAGGGGAGGAGGTCAAAGTTGGGCACTTGTGATTCAGTGACCTCTGACCCTGGAGGACCCAAGGGATGTGGGAAGCCGTGGTGTGGCTGAATCAGACTCTGATTACACTCAGGAGGAGCCCTGTGTGCTGTTTTCAAAGAAGATGGGGGTCCACTTACTGTAGCTTGGATTACTTCTGAGCAATTGACTAAGGGCAAGTCACTATCCCACTGTGTCCTGGCTTCCGGACCTTCCCCTCCCCCCAACCCATTTGCTGGCTTAGGTTTGTCTTCCTCATACTGTTCTGCCTCTCATTCACACAAGTATGCCGCCCAGTGTGTATTCAAATTTCTTACACAATTCTATAATGCTCCTCCCTACTTGAGGCTGAGTGTGGTGTTTGTATCTATGGAGAGAAGCAGAGATGTAGAAAGGGGGAAAGAAAGAGGAAGCAATGCCTATAATCCTAGCCCCTCTGGAGGCTGAGATCTGAGGATCAAGGTTCAAGGCCAGCTGGGTCAGGAAGTTCCTGACACTCTAATCTCCAATAACCAGCAAAAAGCTGAATGTGGAGCTATGGATCAAATGGTAGAATGTTAGGCTTGAAGGGGAAGAAAAACAACTAAGAGGAAATGCCCAAACCCTTAGTTCAAGACAGACAGACAGACACACACACACACACACACACACACACACACACACACACATACACACACACACACACACACACACACACACACACACACACACACACAGAAAACAAATTTGAGAAAATCCTTTAACAAACTTCTTTTGATGCTAAAAGTGCTGTTGACAAGTTGGTTGGAATACCTTTGATTTAGAAAAACACTTCGGAGTCCTTTTTCTTTTTTAAGGATTTACATATTAGTGAATATGATCACAAACTGGTTTGAAAGACCACTTAGTGGGTTTGGAAGAACTAATGAATGCTCTTTTAATAAACCTGGATGTTCTCCAAGTTCCACAAGACTTAATTGAATTCAGCTTTGCTATCAGACGCCGCTTCCTTCAGTATTTCCAAGTTGCTTAGAGTTCACTGGGGAAAACGGATGGCACTGACAGCCACCGGCTGTACAGCTGGACTTGTCTCACAAGTACCAAGTACTCTATTTCTCATTCATTCAACAAGCAAGACTAAAGATGATGGACATGGGCCCTGCTTTCCAGTACCTGAGGATTCAGAGCAACCCAAGGGGGGTGGGCACAGTAACAGACCAATACCTTTTTTTGAGTCAGGGTTTCCAGGCTTGTAGAAGGTAGTACTTAGACTGAGTTCTTTGGTATTTGCCTGGTAGACAAAGTGAAGTCAATTCATTCACAAGATGGGATGAGGCTGGAGTGATCTCACAGAGGCATTGCACTATTTGGGAACTGAAGCCATTCTTGTGGCTGGGGAATAAAGCTGGGTAGAGCTGGTAAGAGAAACAGGTGAGGGCAACATGTAGGACTCTGCTTTATTCTAAGAACAATAGGGTGCCTCTCAATGTGTAAAGCCAAGTGGGACAAGACATATGGGACAATACAGAAGACAGTTCTGAAAGCCCAGCAAAGAGGCAGGAAGGGCAACAGGAAGCCATGGGAATTCAGTGCAGGGATGGCGAGAAGCATGGTGGCAACAATAGGACAAAGAGAGATGGCACAGAGATGTCAAAGAGACAAAGTAGATGGAACCCATCCTCTCTATGGCAGGTTTGGAGGTCTGGGGGTCGTAGCTAAACTGACTGGACCACAATGTATCCCAAAGCAGGGAGCATGGGGAACAATGGCACTGTGTGGGAGGAGGATGGGAGGATAAGGCACTCCCTTCCTGATTTCTCAGCGTGGAGTAGGTCACTTCCAGCCATGGAACTGACAAAGAAGGAACAGGACATGTGGAGCTGATGCTTGAGACAGCCGGGGCTGGATATAGGGAGTCGCTGTGTTTGGAAGTCGAAGGGAAGGAAATGGAGGTTCACTCTTGGAGCTCCTCTATGCCCTGCACAACTGGTTTTCATAGTCACTTCCTACTTAGGTCATACACCCAGTACTTGCCTTTATTTATTTATAAGAAAACTCTATAGCATTACAATATATTGTGAAATATCACTTGCTAGGAATAGAAAATATAAAAATAATAACAATTACATAGCTACATAATCTCATAAATATATATGCAAAATATATTCAGTCAAGTTATAAAAAAAAGAAAAGAAAAACCACCAAATCCATCACTGTAGTGGAATATTTGGGCACACTTCCTGAATACATGATAAATCCAATAGATCTGAAAGTAGTAAACATTCAAATACTACCCATTCTTGTGAAAGTGTGAAAATGTAACACTAGCCTTTCCCCTACAGCTAAGGTAAGCTAATAATAAAATAAAATAAAACAAAAAATTATTGAACTAAAAATTCAAACAAGAATATAGGAGAAAAATACAAAAGTAAAACTTCAAAATCCCTTCAATGCAAAGAAAACAATGAAGAGCAAAAATTAATAAACTATAAAAAGAAAACAAAAGTTGAGTGATTCAGACTAATAAAAGAGATAAAGTTTTTGCAAGATGAATAAGTTTTGTTAGAAAAAGAATGAAGATTGGGAGAAGAAAAGGTGTACTTTTATACAGAAATGTGAACTTAAGAACTTTATACTGATAACACTAAACAATTAAACAAATATGAGCCATTTCTCAGAAAAAATAACAAAATGAACAAAAAAGGAAAAACAATAAACATAACAGCTACTTTGATAGCTGAAACACACTCAGATACTACACAATATCATTTTAAACATTGCCAACAATCAAAGTAATTCTTAGACAAAGATATATTATAATACCATAAATGTATTAAGGTAGGAATAAATCCAACAAAAAAACACACAAGAGAGAATTATAAAGCTTTGACAAAGGATATAAAGAAGAGCTATATAACATCCACCCTGCTCATAAAAAAGAAGATTTGATGCATAAAACTGATAATTCTCCCCAAATCATTCTATAAATTCAATATTCTCCTAGTCAGAATCCTAAAAGAGCAATTCACATAACTTGACAAGGTGACCTTGAAATTTAGAAAGAGAATTGTAAAGAATAACCAAGAAAAATCTAAATATACATTTGATTCACCCTCTAAGAAAGATTATTATAAAGTAACACTTAAGCCCAGAGCCGGTGGCTCATACCTGCTACTTGCACCTTGCTACTCAAAAGAAATCTGAGGATCTCAAAGCCAGCCCAGCAGGAAAGTCCATGAGTCCCTTACCTTCAATTAGCCACCAAAAAGCCAGAAGTAGAAGCATGGCTGAAGCAGTAGAGCAACAGCCTTGAGGAAAAAGCCAAGCAAGAGCAAAAAAGCCAAGCAAGTACACAAGTTCAAGCCTCTCTCTCTCTCTCTCTTTCTCTCTCTCTCTCTCTCTCTCTTTCTGTCTCTCTCTCCTTCCCTCTCCCTCTCTCTCTCATACACACACAAACACACACACAAACACACACACACACACACACACACACACACACACACACACACACACACACACACACACACACGATACTTGAGACAGTATAAATAAGAGCAAAGAAAAAAAACAGTCCAGAAAAAAAATCCCTACCTATATTAACTGGGAGTCTGTTCCACAGTGGAATGATTGCTTAGTAACACAAGGACAACAGCCCATAAACAGATTCCCACCTTCCTCCTACCCCTTCCTGCAGGGTTAACAGCATGCAGGTAAGAGACATCAGACACATTTCCATTAGGATAGGGGAAGATTTCTTAAACTTAAAGCCAAAGCACAATCCATAAAGAGTGATGGGAGATGTGATTATTAAAGTAAAAAGTCTGAGCTGAGATGCAGCTCAGTAGTAGACCACTTCCTAGCATGTGCAAGGCTCTGGCTTTGATTCCTGGTACTACAAAAAAAAATAAAAATTGTTAGACCCAAAGATGTAGCTCAGTGGTCAAGCCTGTGATTAGCATGCCCAAGGCCCTGGGTTTGAGCCCCAGTACCCCAGAAAAAACAGATGTCTGCTCCTTATATATTACTAACAAAAGATTAATGTCTAGAACTTTTGTAAGCCACCAATATATATACACATATATTTGTATATATGTATTGTATATACATATAATGTATGTATGTATATAATGTATGTATGTATATACAATACATATATGAATATTTATGTACAATATATAATTATGTACAATATATATTATATACAATTAAAAAATAAAATAGAGCCAGGTGTGGTGGTAGACACTTATAATTCCAGCACTCAGAGGTAGAAGGACAAAGACTTGAGCTCTAGACCACCCTGGATTACATAGCAAAACTTTGTTTCTGAACACACACACACACAGACATACACACACACACACACACAGAACAGGAGATAAACATGAAAATGTATAAATGAGCATATCTAAATGACCATTAAACACAAGAAAATACATTCAACCTCACCTAAAATAAAAAAACACAGGAATTTAAAATATAATAATAAACTACTCTTTTCAACCCATCAGATTAGCAAAAGTTCACAAATCTTAATGCAAGACTTTTTTAAAAATTAACAAAAATTAGGGAGAAAAAAATGAACAAATCCTAAATCCTGTGTGTGGCGGAGAGCAGACAAATAAATCTCCTGTTGCTTTGGGGAGTGTAAATAGGAACAAATATTTTGTGGAACAACCCCCTGGTGATCTGGGTAAACAGAAGACTGGCTACCTTGTAACCACCAACCTGCTTCTCAGGAATCTCAGAAAACACACCTGGGCTCAAGTTCACAGATACTCACTGCATATCATTGTCATAAGAACAGGAAATGTGGAAATAAGCCCTTGTGGAGTCTGATATCCCAAAACATGGCACTTTGGTATATTAAATATTTTTAGGTGAAACTAAGAAAACTACACAAGTCCAAAGTCACTTTGACTTCTCTTCTTTCTCCCTCATGTAAGCCATAAAAGATTCCCTGACCTTTCTCCCCACAAAGTATGTCAAGACCTTTATCTAGCAGGGTCCTACTCTATATCCAGCAGCCAACGAGAATGGCCCTGCTAAATCCCTAGCTCCTTGCCATTGTCCACACCTCCTCGTCCCTGAGTCACACCTCTGCACAATTATCACAAAGATACTTAGTGTTCCTGGGTTCATTGTGTCTTCCGTGTCACACAAAACTTACACAAATTGGTTGTGATTTTCTCTTGTTATTCTGTCAGACAAAGCGTTTTGAAGGAAGCTGCAAGAGGAGGGATTCTATTTATTTTTCTTGGCATGCTGGAGCTACCTTTTGAGCCATGCCCCTAGGCTTAGTGTTTTAATGTTACTTTTACAAAAAGAAAAAAATCTGGGCTGGAGGTGTGGCTTCAGTGGTAGAGTCCCTGCCTAGCAAGCACAAGGCAGAAAAAGAGAGAAAGTCAAGAGAGGGGAAGAGGAAGAGGAGGAAAAGGAAAAAAGAGAGCAGAGAGGATAGAAGAGAAACCACATCATAGCCTAAACATAGGACATTACGTCTGCCAGTCTCATCTTCTCTTGAGCTCATGAATCCCAATCACTGCATTCCTAAAATATTATGCCGTCAATAGAATGCTTCCTTTCACAGCACCACTGTCAAGAACAGATGCATGGATAAGCTGAGCTGTCATACGTAGAGTAGATGTCCCTACCCAGCATAGCTGAAGATGGACCAGGGAGAGTGTGACATCACCACACCTATCGGAGGCCAGAAAGAACAGCAGTTGGAAGAGTTTCACACACCATTGGAGATAAGCTGAGCCACTCCTGGTCTGTTTGGACACACAGCACAGAGTCTGTAAAGGAGGTAGGATGAGCCCCTTCAGCACCAACTGGGATTGCCACATAGGCAAAGAAAACCCACCACCACACCTGCCATCTTCTGTTCCATAGGCCAAAGTAACACCACAGTTAGAGCCAACATGCACAACTCAGTCTAGTCAGCAATGGAGCATCAGTAACCCAGAGTCAAAATCCTACCCTCAGCTTCAACGTAAGAGTCACCCAAAACCAGTTTGGTAGCACCATCCTGGCTGCCCAATCTCGTCAGATCCAATGACTAAACTACTGCAGTAGCTGACAAGGGAACCTTGCTTGAGAGGAGACCCTCCTGGAAAGATCACCCCAGGTGCACAAGGCCTGGTGAATCTCTGGGCATGACTTCAACCCTGTGGTAGGGGTAGAAGACAAGAAAGAAAAGCAGCCAATAAAAGTCCTGGTTCTGGCTCAGGGCAGCCCCACCTGAAGCCCTCAAGCCAACTGTCTCAGGCCCTACAGAGGGACCTGGAACTTTCTAAGGAAGTCCTCTAAAGAGTGGGGCATGAGTCTGTAGGCTGCTTGGCTCTCTCTAAAGGTAGAATCTAACCCTACTTTTTATAATCTGTACTTACCTTGTGAGTACCTATTTGCATTCTACCTTGATTGAGAATTCTTTGAAGAGAAGGCTTATATCACACTTTTTTTTTTTTGTATGATGTTAAACTCATACCATCTGCCCAGTGGGTAACTACTGACTCAGGGACTGGCAAGATCCTTTCCCTGGAAGCAAAGGATCAGTGAAATGCTGGCCTATATGTGACACTGGTAAAACGAAATTCCTCACAAGAAGCTGATCTTTAAGCAAAATTGCCTCTTTTCTGTGTAACCCCTTAGTCTTGTGCATAAGCGATTGCCCTTTACAATTACTACAACTCCTGTTCATCTGTATGCTTTCTCATTCCCATTCTGAAATATCTTTTCAAAGATATAGATACTATGGCCAGCCACTGGTGACTCACATCTGTGATCCTAACTACTCAGGAGGTTGAGACCTGAGGATCAAGGTTTGAAGTCAGCCCAGGCAGAAAAGTCCATGAGACTCTTACTTCCATTTAACCAGCAAAAAAGCCAGAAATTGAGCTGTGGCTCAAGTGGTAGAGCAACAATCTAGAAGAAAAAAGCTAAGGAAGAGCATGATATTCTGAGTTCAAGCCCCAGTACTGGCACACACATACACACACAAAAATGTACACTATCTTGCAGTCTACTGATATGATTTTAAAAGTCCCTAAAAGGTGAACTTAATCATCAATGCAACCAATGCAACCATCTGTTTTCAGAAATTAGATCTTGAGGGCTTGATGGGTATGAGTTATCAGCATGAGAATGGGTTTATTTTAACTTGGCCCTTCACCTTTTCCTTCCCTCTTTCTCTCCCTCCATTTTTTTCCTGTCACTGATAACCCTGAGGCCCTTACCAATTTCTAGCACCTTTACTTTGGACTTCACAGCTTCCAAAACTGTGAGAAACACATTTCTCTTCATTACAAATTACCTGATCTGTGGTACTCTGTTACATAAATACAAAATGGTCAAGCAGAAAAGGTCAGATAAGTTGATGTTAGGGAAATGAACCCTAAGATATGTATTCAAATGTTTTTTTCTTTCATGCGATTGTTTCTAACATATTTTTAAGATGATTTCTTTGTATGTCCCTCCCCCATGGTATAATTTGTGGAGGGGAAGGGAAAAAACAAATCGTTTAACTAGGGATACAGGTGGACCCATTGCAACAATGATATGTACAAGTCGTTATGTCGAAAACGAACTTTACAACTTTGGTGGTGGGGGGAGGAGGGTTAGGTGGAGGGGTGGAGGGGAGGAGGGTTAAGTGGAGGGGTGGAGGGGAGGATGGGATGGGAAGGGGAAACAAAGGAGGAGGCTACAATGCGTGATAAGAAATGTACTCATTATCTTGCCCATGTAATTGTAACATCTCTGTACAGTATTTTCACAATAAAAAAAAAGAAATACAAAATGGACTAAGGTATCTAGATTTCTTTTTCTATTCTAGAAATCTCTGTAGCATTATACAAATAACATTAATTCATCGTTCTGCAACATGTATATGTGCACACGCATGTGTGTGTATACGTGCGCATATGTCTTCCACTGGTCTTTAGTGAGAAAACACTAGAATAATTCAGCCCTCTCATTCTCAGTCATATTCTTGGTCATCTCACCAATCCAGCCTTTCCCTCTCATTTTGCCTTTTCTCATGAAACAGCAAGGTTTCCACTTTTGAGTGTCATTTCATTAAGTTTCCGAAGCAGCTATCCTTCATCCTCAAATTAGCTCAGAGGGGAAGTGTAAATGGCTTATCAGTGCATAATGCACGTTTTTTAAAAAAATCCTCTCAGTAATGTATATTTCCCTTTTGTTGTGTTTGGGGACATCAATTAATGTCAGAAGCCTTACAATTCTCAGAATATATGCCTTTGACTAGAGATGCTGGACTGACATATGCTGACACCTGGGCCATGCTTTCTTCTCATGTCTCAGTCCTCTTGCCGTTGATCCCCATGACTCTCTGCTGCTGGGCCCCCATTTCGTCCTCCTTCGGAGGACAGAGTATAAAAGAGTGAGCCCTTAGCAGGCTAGACATCCTATAACACGTCTTTCTCTTTTCCTATCTTTGTTTTCTGTAAGAAATCTACTCAGACCTGAACAATGGTCTAACAATACCATTATAACCCTCTACCCCACATTCCTATAGTCACAAAATGATCGGCATTTTCAAGAAAGTCCTCAACTATATAAACCTCAAAGAAATGACAACACTTCAGCATTAAAAGACAAGAGTTTAAGTGGTATTTTCTCCTTTCCCTTTCTTTCTATGAATAAGAATTACATGGAACTAAATGAGGCTCCATTTTCAAAGAAAACACACAAGATACTCATCTAGTATAGACATCAAGATGAGGAAGACCCATCCTAGTGGGTTAGAAGGGCTGGGCAGAACTACAGAGAAATAAGGCTTTTTTTTTTTTGATGGTCGTGCGGCCTGAACTCAGCCTGGGCACTGTCCTTCAGCTCTTCAGCTCTGTCCTTCAGCTCACTTGAGCCAAAGCGCCACTTCCAGCTTTTTCTGCTTATGTGATGCTGAGGAATTGAACCCAGGGCCTCTTGCATGCAAGGCAAGCACTCTACCACTGAGCCACCTTCCCAGCCTACAGAACTAAGGCTTTTTTGTACTTCATACACAGAATTTGTGTTGGGTCCCAAATGGAGAAGCAGTTCACAGATAGGTTGCACAGGAATACTGTAACCTAGGCTCAAATGGGCCTCAGGTAGCATTTTTTGGCTCCACAAAAATCATTGACCCAGGCTAACTGCATGTTTGGTGGTACCCTGGCCTCATGTCTGAGAACAGGTGCATCCTCACCTGCGCTTTCCATGTGGAGTGTCAGGGGGAGCCAGTTAGTCACAAAGGCATATACCAAGCCCTGTGGGAAAGTCAAACCTATTCTTTGAGCAATGGAATTGTTTCCTAACAGCACAGCCTATCTATCCTGAGAGGGACAGAAACACAAGTCAATCTAAAATCATCTAAAGGAAAAAATGCTACTCTAAATACCTGGAGGGAATTCTATTGCATCCCTACAGAGTCGACGTGAGGGGGGGGGGGAGGAATACAGCTTGCTTAGAAGAATCCGACCTTGAGATTTTCACAAAAGACACAAAAGAGGTCATCTGTAAGGAAATGCCTTTTACATTTTTAATATTACTTTTGTAAATGGGCCTAGGCAAAGTGAGCTAAGAGATCAGGAATTTTATTTTATTTTTCTCCTAAGAATCAGTTTAGCTGTACCGCTCTTGAGCTGACCACTGTTAAACATGCTTCTGCTTTTTAGATAAACTTGAAGGAGAGAGAGAGGTTGGGGAAGCTAGAAGGATTATGGTTTTAAGTGTTCAAAGCCTTTTCCTCTTAAGCACCAATTCTAATGAACATTTAAAGGGTATTCCAGAGCAATTCTTCCAAAACCAAACCATAATGACAACCTAAAGCAGCAAGAGATACACCCGTCTGCAGTCCAAGAAGGATTAGAGACAAGCCCAAGAAAAAAATCTCTGTGGTGACAAACTGCACCAGCAACTTCACCTTTAAGCCCCAGAGGAACACTCTTGACTGAGAAATGGCAATATTGTAAGGCAGTCTGAGCACCAGCAAAACATTTCCCCAGCCTTCCCCAAGTTTATAAATCCAGGAAAAGATCTCAAAGAATTTATCAGGACAGTATTTCCACAGATCAACCTTGGCACTGGTCCCCTGGGCAGATCACAGGTGGTCCAGTGCCCAGTATTATCTGGGAACAGGTTTCTGCTTTGATATTCTGCCCTGTTCATATACCTGGAGCCCATCTACATATATCAACAGGGGGAAAAAAAGCGGATTCTATTAACAATAACAACTGCGTCCTATTCAGTGATTGAAAACTGCAACTATGTTTTCCAATCTGCTCTCCGAGATGGAAGTGTCATCATGTGGAATGAAGCCAGAGGATTACAGCTCCTGCGCCTATATGCCCACGAGGTCCCCTGTTTGCAGCAAACCCAGCGATGACTTGATTTTTAAATTGGTTTCTGAACTCCTGCCTGGAAAGCAGGCATGGTGTATTTATTCAAGGAGAGCTCTGCAGAGGTGAAGCAGGTGAAGCACAGACAGACTCCACCAGAACTTGCCCCAAACTGCCTGTCACTCATTAAACATGTTTCATCTCATGGTCCATGAATCATTTCATTTTTAAGCACTCTTTTATTTCCTTGAAATTTATCTAAAACTTTATTAGATTCAACTGGCACAGTCCTGACAGACAGCCTGCGTACATTTCCCACCTTCCCAGCGGAGACACATAAAACATTTAAAATCTATATTTGATCTGACAACAGCAGCTCTGTGTTTGAATTAGAAACAGATTAGACATAATTGAAGATAAAGAAGACGCAAGCACCACTCCCATTTTGATGAAGTGGGCTTTAAATGATCAGATTCATCCAGAATATATTACCAAGAAACATTGAATTGTTATCTTTAGACAGCCTTTTCTAAGAGTTTACAATTTCTCAGTTCAGTGAAGCTTACTACCAGCTTGTTATCAGAACAAAAAACGAAAAATCATTTGGTTCAGGGCACAGACCGATTGCACCTCAAAAAAGTACACATTTCCTTCTGATAACAGACACTTCATTGGACAGCCAAAGGGCCTTTCATGCACAACCCTTGCTGTCCTTTCTCTTCCGAGGTCATTCCTGGGTAGACGGCCCACAGGACAGACTGTGTTTACCAGTAGGGCTCTCTGCCAAGCCCCTGCTTCTGTCCCTTCATTAAACACCACAATCAGGGTGTGTGTGTGCGCGCGCGTGCGCACACACACACACATACACACACACACACACACACACACATTTTCTTAAAACCATCTTTGATTTCCCAGAGTTCTTTTATCTTTCCCATTAGTATTGTACAGTTGAATTCTTTATGTAAAGCAAATTTATAGTATTTAATTAAAGGACATTAAATAAATTAAGTTTGGATACCACAGCATGTTTGGGCTTGCATTTGTTTGTTTTTGTACAAGATAAGATTTGGGAGAAAAAAAAAAAAACAGACCAACACAACTACTTCTTCTAAGAGGCAACTGACCAAGTATGGCCCTATCTAGGATATTTTCTTCTCATTAAACATATTTATACTCATTTTCAGTATAGAACATAAACACTATTATGAAACATCAAATCTCAAGTTTTGTAGAGACAAAAATGAGGAAAGGAAGGGCTGGTACTGGGGTAAATGGCTCAGTAGTAAGGGCTTGCCTAATTGGACAGACTCCTAGGTTCCATCCCCAACACCTCAAAAAAAAAAAAAAAAAAAGAGAGAGAGAGAGCGGAAGATTAAAGGGAAGGCACTGAATTAGTTTGAAAAAAATTCGAGAAGGGTGGGGTCCATTCAGATCACAGAAAGCTCAACTAAGTCAAATTTTGAACTTTCATTTTCCAACCAAAAGTTCCTGGCATAGGAAAACAATACATTTTATAAGCAACTAAAAAAATATTGTATTCTGTCTTTGTCTCTCTCCTCCTTCTCCCTCTTTCTCTCTCCCTTTCTCTCTCCCTCTCTATTTCTGTTCTTTGTTGTTGTTGTTGTTGTTGTTGTTGTTATTTTGCCAGTCCTGGGGCTTGAACTCAGGTCCTGGGCACTGTCCTTGAGCTTCTTTTGGTCGAGGCTAGCACACTACCACTTGAGCCACAGCACCACTTCTGGCTTTTGCTGTTTATGTGGTACTGCCGAATCGAACACAGGGCTTCATGCATTCTAGACAAGCACTCTACCACTAAGCTACATTCCCAGCCATCTCTTTCTGTTCTTGTATTGTACTTTTCCTTCTCCCTCTTTTTGTGATTCTGCCCAGTGTTACAGAGAAGCTAAGACACTTTGGAAATCTGCTTTGTGAGAAGCAATAGGCCTGGCACACAGTAGGCATCCAGTAAGTACTGGTGGAGTTAAATGGCTAATCTAGTGATTACCTGGCTTTACTTTGACTGTCTGCTATCCATACTTGCTATACCCTAGCTCTTCCTCTAAAGCGCATGCGTTTATTTTATGTGATACTTTGTTCCCTGGGAGCATTTTTTTTAATTCAAAGAAGAGAGAAAACTTTAAAGTGTTTTGTGATTTCCAAATAATTCAAATTAAATAGTGACAATTAAAATCTGGGAAGATCTTTAAGACCTAAGAGGAAGACTGAATACAGGAGACCAGGTGACAGGTGCATGTAAGCTCAGGGGCAGGAAGTATTTTTAACCATGTAATTCCTGGAAAGCAGAAAAGAACACAGATTTAGGAACCAGATAGACCTATGTTGAATACTAATTTTCAGCTTTTAACCAGCTGTGTGAACAAGGCAAATTACTGGACCTGCTCTCCTCCGTCCCCACTCCCAACAAAGCCCCTGCAGAGCCGCTCTATTAAACGAGGTCACTTCCATTAAAATAGCTTAGTACTACAAACTTGAAAATAGAGAGGTAATTTAGAACCTTACATAGTATTCATATGATATTAAAAATTGGGGTTATGTTTCTCAAATGCCTTTGAATAGCAATATCAAAATGAGAATGAAACAAAAATAAAGCCATTTTGAAAATCAATGTTTGCCTAACACACATGATTTTATAAACATGCTTTTAAAACATAAAGAACAAACTCAGATAATTAAATTCTTTTGTTTGGGGGGGGTCCAGTTGTGGGGCCTGAACTCTGGGCCTGGGCACTGTCCCTCAGCTCTTCCGCTCAAGGCTAGTGCTCTATCACTTGAGCCACAGCACCACTTCCGGCTTTTTTCTTTTTGCTTATGTGGTGCTGAGGAATCGAACCCAGGGCCTCATGCATGCAAGACAAGCGCTCTACCACTGAGCCACCTTCCCAGCCCCAAGATATTAAATTATTATACTAAGTTTTTTTTTTGAAGGAGTTTTGGACATTGGACCAGGTGAATTTTGTACAACATGATGAGTTTGAGAACTAGCCACTTTCCTTTCCCAGTGAATCTGTGGTTCTGGTAAGATTCTTGATAAGTCTGAGGACTTTGGGGGTACATTTAAATTAGGTTCTGGAGCACCAGGAGCTGGTAGCTCCTGCCTGTAATCTTATCTACTTAGGAGGCTGAAATCTGAGGATTGAGGTTCAAAGCAAGCCTGGGCAGAAAAATCTGTGAAGCTCTTATCTCCTATCAACTAGCCATAAAGCCAGAAATGGAGTTGTGACTCAAGTGGTAGATCACCAGCCTTGAGTAAAAAGGCCAAGTGAGAGCACAAGGCCCTGAGTTTAAGCCCCAATACTGACATTAAAAAAAATTAAAAGATAGACAGATAGATAATAGATAGCAGGTCTGGAATTCCCTCAGCTGGGACTGGTGATGGACTTTTCTGGTGAGGAGAATAATGATTGCTGGAGTGTCCCTGGGAAGCCATACACTTCCATCACTCACTCTGCAACTCTGCCAAGGCTTTGCCACACCCCTCATCCACCCCTTCCCTTTCTGAAGTTATATAAAGTCCTTTCTCTGGGGGAATCAACATTCCCTTTGTTCTCCCTGAAAACACCTTCCTGTAATGCTTCTGGGAGTCTGTTCTTCAGCCTAGAAAAAAATGTACTTACCAAATTTGGTACTTAGTTCCTCAGACATATGAATTAGTACCTCCAGTCTCCTATTCAGGCACGCCAAAAGTTTTCCACTTCACAAACCTTCCCATCACACATTCTTTACACACACACACACACACACACACACACACACACACACACTTTTCACTCCTTTAAATATTTGCTCATGTCCTTCAAAATCCCACTCACCATTTGAAATTGCAGGCTAGATTGCCCGCTTTGACAGACACATCAAGGTGACTAAAACATCACACTTTATGTATGGATTTCTTCTTCTTAAACATATTGAAAAGTAAAATAATTTCAAAATTTGGAGCAACTTTGGGAGAGGGAGAGACAAAGCCACAGTGAGGGAATGGGGGGGGGGGGAATGAAGGAAGGAAAGAGGGGAAAGAGGGAGAGAGGGCTATAATGGTTCCTTGTGAGGATAACTTCGGAATCACCTCCAACAACATCACTTCCAATGGGATGAGACTCCAGAAGTTTAAATGACAGTCTAAGCAGTGGTGATTATGAATCAAGCATGAATCGATGAAACTAATTAAGTGGCCATCAAGTGAGTACTGTCGGGTACTTTTAATTTTTTATTATAGTAACTTGCTATTTTGCAGGTGGCAAGTTGTTTCAGTATTCTAAAAAAGAGAATAGGATTTATGTTTAGGAAAGGACTCTTTATTTAATGTGGACTGATGGTTTTAATGAGGCTTTTAGTTAGGCAAATATAATGCAAAATCTTACCATTTGTCTGGAAAGACTGAGTACAGAAGTAACTTGGTGCTCGGGCTTCAGGTTGAGAGGCTGAGTACCCCACTGGTAGCATCTACTGTGTTCCTTGGCTAGACAGAAAGGCTGTCCCCCACCCAGACTTAGGCCACTACAGCTTGAGAAGTGTCGGTGTCTTTTGTGTCCTGTTGCTTCTTCTTATAAAGCTGGGACTTAAGGCTATTGGGTATTTGCAGGCCGGACCCCCTCTTCAGCTGACTCAAGGGACACCAGGAAGACCCTAGGCCAGCTGTGGTACCAACCCAACATGGACTGGAATAAGGTTTAGAGAAATGTGTGGTAGACCCTGGACATTCAAGTCCCCTTTACAAGAGCTGATTCCATCAACAAGGGCGACAGTACAGAAGCAGGTGATAAGCGGTGTGCCTTCCAGCAGGGTGGAATAGGCATTGTCTATGGCTGGACGCAGCCTGGATTCTGGTTTGGAATGCCTAGGAATTCTTTTCATGGGCAGGGGTGGAGCAACCCTACTCCATCCATCACCCACACTGGGAAACCTGGGGCTGGGGGTGTTTTGATGGTTTTATCTGAAGCTTTTTGAATGGCCCTTCTGAGATCTGTTAAAAAAAAACAAACAAAAATCATTGTGTTACCCATTGCCCCTGGGCCTTCAGTGAAAGTGAAAACCTGCCTGGTCTGCAGGCCTCAATGGACTTTGTGAAGGCAGTGGTCCCTCCCCAAGCCTGAACAAGGCAATCGAGGCCATCAAAGCAGCTGCTGCCAAGGGTCATTGGAAATAAAGGCGGAGCCTGGCATCAAGACAAAGCCAGGCAGAAAGATAGACTATGTTGTCAGGAACATTCCAGATATTTAGGTGCCCTGATTGCTAGCCATTCAGGCATAACTGTCAAGGAAGCTTGGGGAGGAATGACTCCTGGAAAGGCCAAGGGCAGCCCATGTTGTCAGTGAGAGAGTGTAGCCAGCCATGAGCACTGGGGATATACAAAGAAAACCAAAACTTCTGTAATTAAAACTTCCCAACTCACAGGTGACCTCCACCCTGTAGACTGGACCTAGGGTAGGAAATCGCATGGACAATCTCCACAAGCATTCAAAGGCTCACCCAAAGGCTCACCCACTTTTAGTCTACCGAAAGTATATCTGCTAGAGGTGCTGCTGAAGATCAACTAAAAGCAGGAGGAAAAACCTGGCCTCTTTGCCTCTATTTTGTATTGGTCACCATTCTGAGCGTGTCTCCACAGTCACTTTGCAGTCACCTTGGGCTCCAGAGAAGACAGGACTGATGGATAAACATCTCTATGACAAAGAACTAAATCTACCCCTAAGGAACAGCAGAGGTTTGCAGGACAGATCACTGCTGAATGAAAATAAATACCTACAGGAATCAGACTTCATTCTGGAACTAGACAAATGGTCTCATGGGGACCATATATCACTCCCCTCAAACGAAGACAGCAATAACACCTTCTGTGGAACTTAGGAGAACCGGAACTGAGATCATGACACCTGCAACTGGCACTCTTCAGTGAAGCATATCTTCATTCCTGTCCCCCAACTCTTCCTCTATTTAAATACAACATTCATATCTGTTCTCCAAAGATGACTGAAGATGAACTGAAGTGCTATCTTCCGGGTAGTAGGCTACCCGTCACAGAAACTTCCTGTGCTCTCATTATTTCTTTTTGGCTTATAGTGGCCAGACCTAAAATTATTTCCTTTCCTAACAAACTTTCTTAGCACCTTCACTACATTTTGTGTCTTGCTTAGATAGAAGGTAACAACAGGATTAAGTTATTTCATTTTGTCACATAAAATGGCTAAGATATCAACGTGGCTGCGTGATAGCTTGGAGTCTGATTGTTACAGTGGTGTTTTATTTGTAACATGAAAGGTGCTGAAATCAAGAGATCACCTGTAAAAAGGCACACAAGGGATCTTTGTTCTTTTTCCTCTCTCCAAATTCAGATCAATCTTCTTTTCTGAGGTTTAGGAGGAGAATCAAATGACCTCTACCCAAAGAAACATCAGAGAGTTCTATGAAGATAAAGAATTAATACTGGCCTAGCTCTGTGCTAGAACATGTATCACTAGTATTTTCAGGGACACTCTAATCCTAGCCTTGTGCTTAGCCACTTGAAAACAAAGCTGTCTGTGGCTCACAGAACATGGTCATGCTTTCGTAGAGAAAACAAGACTCAGCAAACACTGTTTTGTAGCAATATCTTCCATCAATATTGAAGAACTAAGTGGAACATTTAGTCTCTCTCACTTTCCATAATTTGGTGGACTTGCCACTGATTTTAATATATCTCTGGCTTAATTCCCATCACATACAGCAAACACAAGGCCAAGTATAAGCTTCCAGGAACAGAATTTAAAGGCAGGTTTGGAGCTCCAGGATATTGCTACCTCGTTCCTTTGTGCTTTGTCAACTCCAGACACCTGTTGTATGATTCTTTGGTTCTGTTGTATTTACTACTGAATATCTAATGAGGTTCATTTAAAGTGAGTATAGGTGTTAGGTTTTTAAAAAGAGGTGACCGAGTAAGAACTGAAACTGCACCACGCACGTGGTATTCAGGTAAGGGGTTTATTCAGTAGGCCTGCTGGGACCAGGCAAGGTTGGCACTCCACGCGGCTGGCAAAGGAAAAAAAGAGAGGGCGGTCTGGCGGCGGTTTAGGCCTTATATAGGGTAGGGGGCGGGGAAGGGTGTGTCCAGGTAAAGGGAAGTGGGATCAGGTGGGAGAAAGGTGTGGCCACATCAGGTTAGGATGTGACCTCAGCAGATGCGGACGTGACCTCTTCCAGGTATCCCAGTTGCCTAGGTAACGCAGGTACTGGGCGAGGTCTGTTCGTCGTCCAGGAATGGACCTTACATTCCAGCCTTTTGATAATTATGAAAAAGGGCGAAGACTCTCTCTGGCTACTTCCTGCTGGCAAGGGGCGTCGTAGGGGTAAAAGGCTGGGATGTGGTCCATGCTGGGAGAAGGCAGCAGGCTGCAGCTGTCACTTGGGTGTTGATTCCTCGATGAAGTCTGGAGGAGGCGAGTCTGTTGGACGGAGTCTGGAGAAGTTTCATGAGGCATTGACGGAAACCTGAACAAATAGAAACTCTGACAATTTTTAAACCTAGAATGGCTAGCCTTTGAGAGGGAACCTAGAGGGGAGGGTCCCCGGGACCCAGCCTGCGTCACACTCTTCAGGGCACAAGCCAAAAAGTAGAGTCAGTCTGGTGAGTGAATAAGAGCTGACCAGGCAGAAGCGGCGTCCCGACTTCCCCCAGAGCCCTCTAGAGAGAAATGGCCAAGCCCCCAAAGCCAAGCGTCCTCGGCTTCAGAGGTGACCGGCCTTTCAGCTAAAGGCCGTAGGAGCTCTCTGGCGTGGCGCCACGTCTGGACAGAGACTGAGTGACAGAGAGCCGTAGAGTAGTTTCACTCACCAGAGTAGAGAAGTGGTGTGGACATGGATGTGAAGGCCAGAAATGGTATTGGTGAAAAATCTCGCATGGTGTCAAGGCACTTTGGTTCACACAAAAGGGGTAGTTATTGGGTAGATGAAAAGAACACCATGCGCTATTCAGGCAGGAAAAGAAGTTACTGAACTGTAGTCCCACCCAGCATGGTGGAGAAGCATGGCTGAAAAAGGAAAGGGGGGGGAAGAGAGGTGACCTAGTAGGAGGTGACTGCTTCCTGGTCTGCCAGTTCCATGATGTCTGCAAGAAGTGAGTCTCTTCGATGAAGTCTGGAGGAAGTCTTCTCAGGCAGGGGGCTGAACAAAGATGAAAAGCAAATATATTACTGGAAAGAAAAGATTGGATGTCCATGGCTTGGAGGTGACCTAAGGGATGAGGTAGTGAGGTCTTTGGGGAGGAGAGCAATTAGCTCAGTGTTACTCACCCGGATCTTCAGGGATGCGAGATAGCCTTACCTTGGTAGGCCCAAGGGGGGAACAGGTGTACCTCGAAGTCAGTGTTGGCATAGAAGGGGCAGGAGCAGGAGACCTTTTTATTCTTGACAGGTGAATCCACTGTGGCTGTCCCTTGAGCTTGACTGCTGTGGGGGTGGTCAGCAGAACCTGGTGAGGGCCTGTCCACTTAGGGTGTAAACCAGATGGATTAAGGGTCTTGAGAAACACTTGATCACCAGGCAAAATTGGGGGAGTGGGAAAGGGGCCTTGATGAGGCTGAGGGAGACACTGGTCAGCATGTTGGCGCAGCATGTGCCTAAGAAAGGTTAGGACGGGAAGGTAGTCTATTAGTGGAGTTTTGGTATTGTCAGTAGGGAAATTACCTAGGAGAAAAGGTCTTCCATACATTAACTCAAAGGGGCTGAGGAAAGTAGGGCTGCGGGGAGAAACACGTAAGCGGGTGAGCGCCAGGGGTAACAGTTCTGGCCAGGATTGTTGGAGCTCTAGAGAAAGTTTAGTAAGTTGTGTCTTAAGGAGCGCATTAGCTCTTTCAACCTTTCCAGAAGACTGAGGCCTATAAGGAATGTGAAGATTCCACTGGATGTTTAGAGAGGATGCCACCTGTTGGGTCACTTTGGAGATGAAAGCAGGTCCATTGTCAGATTGAAGTGACCTGGGTAAGCCAAACCTAGGAATAATTTCTTTAATAAGGACAGAGGCAACTGTGTCAGCTGTCTCCGACGTTGTGGGATAGGCTTCAATCCATCCTGAAAAGGTATCAACCATAGTTAGAAGGTATTTGAGCCGCTTACATCTGGGCATGTGAGTGAAGTCTATCTGCCAGTCTTCCCCTGGGGTGTGTCCCCGTGCTTGGTGTGTGGGGAATGCAGCTGGTCGGAGACCACCCTGTGAGGAAGTAAGAGAACACGTGGGGCAGGCTTGGGTAATAGCCTTTAGTCGAGTAGTTAGGCTAGGGCAATGGATTAAAGGTTTAAGAAGGTGGGAGAGAGGCTTGTATCCAATATGCAGCGCCTGGTGAACCTGGGAAAGAAAGCTGTCTGCTTGTGTCTCAGGAAGAACAACTCGTCCTTCCAGAGACCACCATCCCTGTGCTTCCTGGGAGGCTCCCTGGTGCATAAGTTCCTCGATCTCCTGTGGGGTATAAGAGGGTTGAATTGAAGGCAATACCAGAAGCAAGGGAGCTGGAAGTTGTCCCTGGAGTTGTCTCTGGGCTGCTAGCTTTGCCTCCCGGTCTGCTTTTGAATTGCCGACTGTAATGGCATCCAATCCTGTCTGGTGTCCTCTGCAGTGGATGACCGCAACCTGTTGGGGAAGGGAAGCAGCTTCTAATAGTTTAAGAATAAGTGAGGCATTAGTTATGGGAGTCCCTTTGGTGGTCAGGAAGCCACGTTCCTTCCAAATTGCTGCATGAGAATGGAGAATATGATAGGCATATTTTGAGTCTGTATAAATATTGATCTTCCGGCCCTTGGCTAGAATTAAGGCCCTAGTTAAAGCTATAAGTTCTGCCTTTTGTGAGGTAGTGCTAGGGGGCAGAGGGCTGCTTTCAAGAATGGTAGAGTTATTAACGATGGCATAGCCCGCAACTCGGCTTCCTGAAGAGGTAGATGTGGAACTGCCATCGATGTACCAGGTGTCTTCTGGGTCAGGAAGAGGAGTTTCCGAGATACCTGTAAAATGGGGTGTGAATTCCTCCAAGGTCTCTGTACAGGAATGGGAAAGAGGGTTAGAATTGGATGGAAGCAAGGTGGCTGGATTGAGCGGGGAGCAGCTTTCCAGTGAAAAGTCAGGGTTTTGAATAAAAGTAACATGAAACAGCTGTAGGCGGGAAGGGGAAAGGGAAGACAGGGATTTATGAGACAAAAGGTCCTTTAGTCTGTGGGGAGAGCGAATGGTAGTGGGTTGGCCAAAAGTGAGTTTTGTGCTCTCCTGTGCCAAGGTGGCTGCTGCGGCCAAAGCTCGGAGACATGCTGGCCAGCCTTTTACCGTTGGGTCTAGCTGCTTTGAGAGGTAGGCCACAGGTCTAAATGAGGGGCCTGACATTTGTCCAAGAACCCCAAGGCCAATTCCCCACTTCTCAGTGACATAGAGTATAAAGGGTTCCTTGAGGTTAGGTAGAGCCAGTGCTGGAGCCCGAAGAAGCGCTTGCTTCAGAACTTTAAATGGGGTGTCAATGGGCTTTGTGGGGTCTGGCGGCTCCAGTAGGGAACCTTTGGATGCCTCATAAAGAGGTTTGGCCAATGTAGCAAAACCGGGTATCCAAATACGAAGGAAGCCTGCAAGTCCCAGGAAAGACAGAATGTCCTCCTTGGTCTGTGGGACAGAGAGAGACTCAATGTAGGCTTTTCTATCAAGGGTAATTCTTCTCTCTGTAGGAGTTATGGACAAACCCAAGTATGTTACCTCTGACTTTGCTATCTGGGCCTTTGAAGGAGAGACTCTATATCCTTTTGTCAACAGGAAGTTGAGGAGGTCAGCTGTATGTTGGCGAGCCAACTCAAAGGAAGGGCTGCAAAGCAAAAGATCATCCACATACTGGAGAACAATGCTAGGAGACACCTGAAGAGAGAGGAGATCCTTTGATAAAGCCTGTCCAAAGAAATGGGGACTGTCTCGAAACCCTTGAGGGAGGACCGTCCAGGTCAGCTGTTGTGCCCTTGAAGTGTCTGGGTCCACCCAAGTAAAAGCAAAGAAATCTTGGCAGTCAGGATGCAGGGGGATTGTGAAGAATGCATCCTTGAGGTCCAGCACCGAGAAGTGGGTGGTACCAGGAGGTATCTGTGAAAGGAGAGTATATGGGTTAGGCACAACAGGATGAATGGGAAGGACTGCAGCATTAATAGTGCGCAGGTCCTGGACTAGGCGATAGGTCCCATCAGGTTTAACTACTGGCAGGATAGGGGTGTTAAAGGGGGAGTTAGTGGGTCTGAGAAGTCCTTGTTTAAGAAGGCGAAGGATGATGGGTTTTAAACCTTGCCTGTGCCTAAGGGAAATGGGGTATTGGGAAGTACCAGGGAAATGGGTAGGGTCTTTAAGTTTAATGAGGACAGGAGTATGGTGTCTAGCCATAGTAGGAGTGGAAGTATCCCAGATAAGAGGGTTGACAAGATCTGGAGGTAAAGGGAAAGGATTTAGTTGGGAAGTTACAGGTGGAGGTTCATCTAAAGACAAAAGTAGAACAGGTGTGGGCTGTTTGGGGATATGGAATGAAAGGGAGACCTGAAATTTAGAGAGCAAGTCCCTTCCTAGGAGTGGGGTAGGACAGTGAGGTAGGATTAGGAAGGAGTGTGAAAAAGGAAAGTCTTCTATTTTACATGATACTGGTCCCGTAGTTGGGGGACAGGTAGGTAGGCCATCTACACCCACCACCGAGATCTGGGAGGGAAAAGTCTTGCCTGTATATTGACATAGCACCGAGTAAGTCGCTCCCGTATCCAAGAGAAAAGATATTAACTTACCGGCTACATAGAAACACACCCTGGGCTCCGTCATTGTGATGGTCTGGTTGTTGGGAGCAGGTGGCCCTGGGCACCTTCATTCTGTAGCCAAGCAGAAAATCTCCGACCGGTCTGGCTCCGCCTGCCTGGGTGGGCGGGGTGGGGGAGGGGCTGGCCTACCTTGTGGAGGTGAGGAGGGGCAATCGACTCCCCAATGTCCTTGTTGTCCACACCTTGGGCAGGGTCCAGGTGGAGGTCGTGGTGAGGGACAGAATTTCGCCCAGTGGCCCTCTTGCCCACACTTGAAGCATGCTCCAGGTGGTGTTTGTTGGGTGCGTCTCCTCAGAGGAGGCCGGATGGCAGCAGCCAGGATTTGATAGTTTTCCCTCTCACGGGCTGTCTTATCGGCAATCTCCTGTTCCTCTCGATTATTGAAAACTTTAAATGCCATACTCACCAGATCTCGTTGAGGGGTCTGAGGACCGTTCTCAGCCTTTTTTAACTTTTTTCTAATATCGGGGGCTGATTGGGCAATAAAATGAGTATTGAGAACCACCTTAGCCTCTGGTGACTCTGGGTCCAGCCTTGTATAGCGCTGGAGCGCTACTGTAAGGCGTTCAAGAAATTCCGCCGGGTTTTCATTGGGCCTTTGAGTAATGTGGTTTAATTTGTCGTAATTAACAGGAAGATAGGCTGCCTTTTGAAGGCCAGCCACTAAGCAAGTTATCATCCTATTTCTGCTTTCCCGCCCAGGAGCATTATGTTGATAATTCCAATTGGGCTCTTCCCTAGGCACAGCTGTTGCTCCCACTGGAAAGTTAATATCTAGGCGGTGAGCTTCATCGGCATGTGCCTGGGCTGCAGTCCACACCCTTTCTTTTTCCTCAGCAGTAAGGGTAGAGGATAGCATTAGATATATGTCCTGCCAAGTAAGGTCATAGGTCTGAGCCAGGTTCTTAAACTGCTTGACATAATTATTAGAATCTTGGGCATAAGATCCCAGCCGCTTCTCAATCTGAGCAATATCAAACATTGAGAATGGCGCATGCACCCTAATTACACCTTCAGCCCCTGCCACCTCTCGCAAAGGGCACAGGGGGTCTGGTGGAGGTTGTGTGCCACCAGTGCGAGACCGGGTGTGAGCTGCAGGGGGGGAGGAGATAGAGGGTGAAGGAGAGGAGAGTGAAGAAGGTGGGGAAGGCACCAGATGCTCAGCAGGAAGAGGGGCAGAGTCAAAAAGAGGGTCAGGCACCTCAGGCTCCGGAGGGAGCCCTGCGCTAGAGTTGGGTTCTCCACGTGCCAGGAGGAGTGGAAAGGCCGGGCATGATTGGCATAGGGCCGGGTTGTCCCGGAGAGCAAAGAATGGCTGAATATGAATGACCTCAGACCATTTACCATTACGACGGCAAAAATCGTCTAAATCTCTGAGAATGACATAGTCCAAAGTCCCATCTCTGGGCCATCGAGAACGATTATCCAGTTGGTACTGTGGCCAAACTTGAGTGCAATAATAAATCAGGCGTTTCTTGTCGATGCAGTCAATAGACAAGACGTCCAGGGAACGCAGGAGGCATTTCAATGGAGTTTCCTCCTTTGGGCGTGACTTACAACAACCCATTAGAAATGCAAAAGAGAAAAACGTAGGGGGAAAAATTTAGTGAGTGAAGGAGGGCTTACTGAATGGAAGCGGTGTCCCAATTTACCACCGAGCCCTCTAGAGAGAAGTGACAAACAACCGGAGTCAAGTAAAGGCCTAGTAGGTTCTCCGGTGTGGTATCTGTAAAGAGACTGAACGACAGAGGCCCCTTAGGGAGCAGGTCACTCACCAAAATGTAGAAGTGTCGAGGAAGATGCAGAGGCCAGCAATAGAATTGATGCACTGTGTCCGCAGCAGATAGACGGGTTCATAAAAGGCCGTCAGAACTGTGGGTATTCCTCAGAGCAAAAAGGGAAAAACAAAAATGAAAAAAAGAAAAAAAACAGAGAGGAATCTCGGCTGTCCTGACTTTAAGCCCTTTATCCGAGTCACGGCACCATTTATGTTAGGTTTTTAAAAAGAGGTGACCGAGTAAGAACTGAAACTGCACCACGCACGTGGTATTCAGGTAAGGGGTTTATTCAGTAGGCCTGCTGGGACCAGGCAAGGTTGGCACTCCACGCGGCTGGCAAAGGAAAAAAAGAGAGGGCGGTCTGGCGGCGGTTTAGGCCTTATATAGGGTAGGGGGCGGGGAAGGGTGTGTCCAGGTAAAGGGAAGTGGGATCAGGTGGGAGAAAGGTGTGGCCACATCAGGTTAGGATGTGACCTCAGCAGATGCGGACGTGACCTCTTCCAGGTATCCCAGTTGCCTAGGTAACGCAGGTACTGGGCGAGGTCTGTTCGTCGTCCAGGAATGGACCTTACAATAGGTTTCTAGTAGACTCTTTTTTGAGCCATTTCAGATGAGTTCTGTATAATTAAAGGGGAGAAAACATCTTACTTTATTTATCAAGCTTCATAAATTGGACACTAGCTTGATTCCATTTTTTGTCTATTTTTTACAACTTTTCTGAGATTTAATGGACATAATAGTAAGTTGGACTTATTTAAAATATGTAATTTAGTAAGTTTTAAAGCCAGGTACAGTGGTTCATTCCTGTAATCCTACCTACTCGGGAGGAGATGAGAGAATTACAGTTCAAGACCAGCTCGGGCATAAAAGTTCAAGAGTTCATCTTAAGCAATGGCTGTGTGTGGTAGTATATGCCTATTGTTTCAGCTATGGTTGAAACACATGGCTAATACAGTAATGCATACCTGCCACCCTTAGAGTCAAACAGAAGAAAAAGTAGATGGGACACAGCCCAAGCCAGCTCAGACATAAAGCAAAGTTTACACATGCATAGAGGGGTTAGAGGTATGGCCTAAGTGGTAGGTCACTTGTCTAGCAAGCTTGAGGCCCTGAGTTTGATCCCCAATTCTGTCCCCGAAAGTAATATTTCTTTTAAAAGTCAGCAAACGTATAAACCTATGAAACCACTATCCACAATCAAGATAGTGGGTAAATCCTTTGCCCCAAAAGCTTCCTCATATCCTCGTTATTATTTTTTTACTCATTTTTTAGCCAAGGAGAATGAATGAATCCACAAGCTCTTCACTATACACCCAGCCTCAGAAAGTCAAATTGCTGAGAAATCTATTTCTGAACCTTATTTGACTTTTATTTGGGAAAGTTGAATAAATATGTGCAATTTGTTGACAATACATTCATAAATGAAGATACAAGAAATCTGTCTTCAAATTGCATCTTCAAAGAAACCATTTCCATAAGTAAACTCTATTTGTCCCAGGAAGTATTAGACAACTTGAAAGATGGAAATTGAAAAGTAAGCAATCATACTTTGAAAGGTCCTTGGTTTTCATCTCTTACAGGTCTGCAAATTTCTCAGAAGCTGAACTTGAGGAAAACAACAGGAATATTGGAGTTTTCTACCTGCTGTCAGCCTGGGGAGTGGGGAGAGAAAGCTACAACCTGTCTTGACTTTTTGGAATCCACATTTTATAAAAGGTTTGACATTAAATGTTAATTAGAAATTATTTGGTGAAAAATCTTAATGTTCCAGATAAAATAATGTTAATTCCACTATTCATACCATGGTGCAAAGATTTTTTTTTCCTCCATTGGTCTCTTGATATCAACTGGATTCCTAAGTCTCTAAAAATGCTCCTTACTAACTATGAGGACTCCAAGAAGAAACAATGAACATCTCAGAAACTCAGTTTCTCCATCAACACAATGGGATTCATGGAAAGACAGTTTCTGTGAGAAGGAATCAACATGTGCTCCATTAATGTTAATCACCATTATAATCCACACATTGCTTTTCCTGACCATGCTATAGTCTAGAAGTGAGAGATAATGCTTCCAGTGTCGGTGTGTTTGACATTCTTGAGCAAATATCACCATCATAAATCTCTAGGAGAAATAGCTATCATTTTATGGTACCTGGACATTTATCTAAGTAATCAATGGCTCTTCCAGCTCATTTTGGTTTAGGAAGAGAAGAAAGCATTACTCACCAACTGGAAAGGGAAGTCCCCAGTGCTGGAGGAGCCAGTGTGGTCCCATGGGAGGTCTCTGTACGCTCCTTGCTAGACTGACAAGCAGATTCCAGCTAAGTCTGAAGTAATCCTGTGGGTTCTACGATAGACAGACCTAAAAACAACAACAACAACAAAAAAGAACAGGCTAACCTTGGAAATGCTCTCTCACTATATGGTTTGTTGCTACAATCCTAGAAAAGGTGTCCACCAGAGTTCTAAGAGTTTAGCCTAAGGAAATCATTGAAAAGCAGAAAACAACTTAAAAAAAAATAACTCAGCATACACAGGAAGGCAACTGCAATGCAACTACCCTCAGGGTTTCTGATTCAGGTGATCACAGGCCTGACCTTGAGAAATGCTGACAGTAATCTCTCTCTCTTTGATCCCATCCATTACTCCTACATAATAATAATAATAATAATAATAATAATACATATATATATTCACATTCCTATCATTCTGTTGAATCAGGACATAGTTAGACGGGAGCCCGGACACCTGATTACCATGTAAACTACATTCCTTGCATGCATTGGCTAAGGAACTTTATGCTAACAGTATATGTCATAATTATATTATAGACTGCAATAACATGTCCCAGTGAGTTACACATAATTATATTAAAGCAGTGTTTAGGGCAATTATATCATTTGTTGGATTGTTGTAATTTCATTAAGTGTAGGAGCCTGTAATGGATTAAATTCAGAAATGCTGAATCTTTACAGCAGCAATCCTTGGAAAGTATTAAAGACATATAAGGTTTGTATTGTTCTGTTGAGTCCCAATTAAGAACTGAACACAATAGGGAATTTGATGCATTTGTCTTGTACAACTCTCTTTAGTTTTCTTCCCCACCCCCGGCCCCAAACCCCTACTTACTACTTCCTTTTCTAACAGGCTACAGTCAATGGCTCCACTGGCTCCAGTCTGCCTGCGTGCATTGAAAAAGATAGTATCTCATTTTCTCAGGGACTTCCTGTATTGTAGATTTTTGTTTTGTTTTGGTAGTACAAGGGTTTGAACTTAGGTTCTCACTTGTACTAGGCAGATGCTCTATAACTTCAGCCACATCACCGGCTTCTGGTTATTTTCAAGATAGAATCTTGCTTTATGCCCAGGTCAGCCTGAACTGCAGACCTCCAACATGTGCTTGCCTTTGCTGCTGACAGGCTCACTCCACTGTGCCCAGCCATTGTTTCTCCCACAGTTTGAGAACACTTCAATCACATCTAGCCATCCCTTAAAGTAGAGTCTTCTATGCCCTGATCCCAGATCGCCAATCTCCACCTCCAAGTAGTAAGGATTACAGGCTTTCGTCACTGTGCCCAGCTGTGAATTGTTTTTACCATACAGCATAATAGCCCTCAGGAGAGCTGGCCTGAGCACCTGGGAGCTCCTCACACCTGTAGACCCACTAAGTTAGGACCTGCCTTTGGAGAAGAGCTCTAGGTGCTGCTGCTGCCCGTGCAAGCTTCAGAAGCCCCACTCAAAAGCCTAAAGAACACCAACCTGGCTTACTTTCCTGATAAAAAAACCAAGTCTCAGAAGTGAGCTCCGTGGCCTAAGACTCTACAGCTGGTGATTAGCCAAGTCATGCAAGAGCAAGAATAAAGCTTCGCTCTGCTTCTCACTATTGTGATTAACTAAAAAATCCATTTAACAGCAAATTCTGCTTCACACACTGGGATCTCTTTCAAACCACTCAACAGTGCCACAAATGAGGTTATTCATGTCCCCATTTTCCACAGCAGAAACCAAGACAGAGACAGAGATTTACAGAGATTTACTCCTAGTGAGAGTTTATAGTTTCAATCCCAGGGCTTTCCAATGCTGTTTGTGTTCCCAGTGTTTTGTTTCTAACCCATGTTTAAAAAATAGTGGTAATGTCCCACTGAATACTTATTTCCCTTCTTGGGGCTCTGTCCTCAGCCCCCCTATCCCATGGGCACTTTTGCTGTGCCCACCAGCCTTTTCTGTATCTCATTGAACTTCCAAACCTTCAATGGTCCCACTGGGCCTTCCATTTAAATGCAGGGGTTCATCTTAGGGTCAATGGGAACCCCATGAATACATCATTCTCCCAGTGTCCACTGAAAGTTTGGGGGACCCTGCAGAAGTTGCATCTACACTCTTAAGTTCTACCTTCTAAGTTCATTTAGGATACTGTCACATTTACTAGGCGATATAAAAGCAATGGAGAATAATCAGGCTCCAATGGCTCATGCCTCTATCCTAGCATTTCAGGAGGCTTAGATCTGAGGATTAAGATTCAAGGCCAGCTGGGATAGGAAAGTTCATGAGACACTTATTTGCAACTAACCAGTAAAAAGCCAGAAGTGGAACTGTGGCTCAAGTGGTAGAGTACCAGCCTTGAACAATAACACCAAAAAAAAATGCTAAGGGATCCTAAGTTTAAGCACAAGTGACTACATACAAAAATAAAATAAGTAAATAAAAACTTAAAAAGAAAAGTTATTGGTCACATTTCTGGATGCTGAGAAGTCAAGATGCCAGCAGCCTTGGTGTCTGCCAGGACCACTTTCTGCTCTGTAATGGGGCTGTCTTACTGTTTCCTCATGAAGGCTCTAGTCTGATCACCTAGTCACCTCCCAAATACCCTCCTAATACCATCACTGTGGATTCAACACACACCCTCATGTGGGGGCATAAACACGCCAACCACCACACTCTCCACCACACTCTCTCACTCTGGCAATGGCATCTCCTACCACATTACTATGCAGAAATTTCTAGAAACAGTCAAAGAATGGGCATTCTAATTTTTTTATTTTATTCCTAGCCTTTTGTATCCTTTTATTTTCCATGTTCAGCTCTGATACAATCCCTTTTATTTCCCAAGCCATACTATATCCAGCTTTATTAAAGATACATTTCATGGGCTGGGAAGGTGGCTCAGTGGTAGAGCGCTTGCCTTGCATGCATGAGGCCCTGGGTTCGATTCCTCAGCACCACATAAGCAAAAAGAAAAAAGCCGGAAGTGGCTTTGTGGCTCAAGTGGTAGACTGCTAGCCTTGAGCTGAAGAGCTGAGGGACAGCGTCCAGGCCCAGAGTTCAGGCCCCACGACTGGACCAAAAAAAAAAAAAAAAAACAACGATACATTTCATGAACAATCAAGATATTTCCGGCAGGACATGGGCAGATCAGTTTTTAAAACTATATAACAACTTTCAAACTCCCTTCTTGGATTACAACTAAACCCAGAGTGCCACATCTCCATTTAAAGCTTAGAGCAAGAGTTGACATTTCATCGTAAGTACATTATTTAACAATTCTTCACAGGCTGACCCTGGCTTTCAGGAAATGAAACAACAATGTTGGGATTATGAATCTGAAAATCCACAATCCAGAGAAGGAACTGCTGCTCTTTTGAGGAATTCCAGCTCAAGGATGTTCCTGCAAGGTCCTGATCACCTCACAATAGGAAAAAACAAATGGGGGTGGGGTGGGGCAGAGATCAGATCCTAACAAACTTCTGGTTTTAAGGGAGTTAAGTCTATGCTGAAGATGAAAAGGGAAGAGGACATAAAACTTAATTTGAGCTTTCCCACATCACAGGCATTTGTGCCAAGGTAACTGTGTATCAACACCAGTGCACCTCAGGAAGCCCTTCAGAACCAGCAAAGAAAGGTATCTCCTTTTTCCCCAGTGATCCATGCAAGATACTCTATTTCTGACACATGCTCCTTTCCACCAAACAATGAAGTATTCTGTGTACTAACGTTACAAAATGGCTTTTTTTAAAAAAGAGTTGAAATTTTCTGTACTTTTATAGAACTTGATAAACAGCATTTCAAACTGTCCAGTCAGCAGAAGCACAGTTATCAAACATGCACACACTTGCATTACTTGTCATCTCCAGCTCTCTGTGCCAAGTCTGTTTTGGCCTCTCCATTTTCTGCAGGATTACTCCCATTCTGCCCAAAATCTAGCTCTGATAAAATTTCTGATGGTTTTCCTCTTCACTCTTCCTCTTGGCCCCAAGCCTTTATTATAGTCCCCTTCCTCACTGAGACAACTTGTTCACATTCTTTGCTGCGTGTGGAGCAATAACTGAGAACTACCAACTTTAGGTTCCACAGGCCAACAGCTTCTGCTCCTGAGAATCTAAGAAAATCAAGCCTACCAAGGAAAATTAAAACAAACAAACAAAAACAAAAACCTGAGCTCTTCCATTTTCCAGACTCAAGAATTTGAATTTGAAGCTGGGCACTGGTGGCTCACGCCTGTATTCCTAGCTACTCAGGAGGCTGAGATCTGAGGATCATGGATCAAAGCCAGCCTAGGGAGGAAAGTCTGTGAGACTCTTGTCTCCAATTAATCACAGAGAAAACTGGAAGTGGTGCTGTGGCTCAAGTGGTAAGGTGCTAGCCTTGAGCAAAAGGAGCTTAGGGACAGCACCCAGACCCAGAGTTCAAGCCACAAGACCAGCCAGAAAAGGAACTGAATTTGAATTCCTGAATAACCTATAGTGTTCTGGCTAGTTGCCCTACTTTGTCTACTATTAATGTTCACCTTCCTCTAGGCATTTTCCTTCTAAATAAGTATTTTATTCAGTGTGATATATAGAGAAGAGTTATTGGAGATAAATGAAGTAGTGAAATACAAGGGGATTAACAATGAGAAGAGAATGTGTGGCAATTACTTATTTTTTGGATTCTTTATAGATGCTCCAGTTTCCCCCACTACAAATTGTAGTAAGCTTCCTTTCCAAACCCAAACTAATTTACTTTTCCCTCTGGACTTTCCATGGTTGGTGCACAGTTCTGCTGCAGATCTTAAACCATATTTTTAAATTATATGCTAACTGATCTTAAGCATAAGGAGAGATGGTTGTATGTGAGGAATCATCTAATTTATACCAAAGTCTACATAGTACCGAAGCTGGTGAAATAAGAAATAATCCCACAGATCATTTAGAATTGTAAAGAGCCAAGACAGTTGACTTTGCTGAGCTGAATATTTCCTATCTATAATTTATCTGTGTGGGAAGAATTGAGAGTCTAGTGAAGATTTTTAGGGTGGGGGCGACACCACATGGCAAAAAGCTCAGCATTTTTAGTCTTGGCATTTCACGAGTAGAAGCCTCAGCTCCTCAGAAAGCAGGCCTCCTTCAAAGACATCTGCCAATTCCGGTAGAACCTCCATTTCAGCCTACATGCAGATGTTTTTACTGTTCAGCTATACCAGCCCAGGTCAACCATATTAATAATACTGAGGCCTTTCCTTGAATTGGCTTAGGCTCCCAGGAGGTGTGGCTTCTTCCTCTCTACAGAGTTCCTGTGACTTCAGGCTCATCCCATGGCCCCTGCGTTCCTTCTGCCAGATGAGATAATAGTGAGTTTGGTTTTCTTCACTTAAGTTTAAGTTGACCCCTTCCAAAAGAAAAGCTCATGATGGGTCTGCAGCAGGAAAGAAAAAAGAAGCACTACTATTACCAGAAAGGGTGTTAGCCAAACTTGTCAACCAAATTATTTTCATTTAATGCCATAATGCAATCATAATTTTTAAAAATGGATGCAGAAAAATGGAGAGGCAAATGATGAGCAAATACAGTCATAATATTCAATGTACATATATGAAAATAGAATTAGGTAACTCAAGGGGATGGGTGGGTTTGGAGCAACTGGTGGAGGGAGAATGATGGGAGGGATCCCACTGATCAAGACACATTGCCAGTGCTCAGCAATTGACATGTCGGGTTAAAATCCTTTTGTGCAACTACTTAAAGACAATAATAAATAAATTTTAAATTGAATTTTTAAAATGAAAAATTTCCAGATCGCTATGAATTTATCTCACTAGGTTTGTTAATAAAGCCAGTTGCCAATTCTATCACAGAAATGAGAATAATACTAAGGCAAACACAATAATGGGAGGCTTGTTTTTTGTGGAGTTTTTTGCATTTTCTTCACTCACATTTCCCCATATTAATCTATAAAGAACCAAAAATAAGATCCTGGGCATTTCACTTGACAAGTTATCTCTATTTAACTCTATTTTATTGACTACTTCCTTTGTGCCTTTTATTTTTAGTTTTTTAAATAATATTTTATTTTATTGTAAAGATGATGTACAGAGGGATTACATAAGTAAGGTAATGGGTACATTTCTTGTCAAACAGTGTTTCCCCCTCATTTTCTCCCACTTTTCCTCCTCCCTATGTCCCCCCCAATTGTAAAGTTCATTTCCAACATAGTGTCTTGTGAGTATCACTGTGCTTGGTTCACCCTTTGTCCTTTGTCTCACCATTTTGTTATTCCCCTTCCCTTCCTCAAGTCAGATTACGCATATATACAAGACACAGGGTAACATAATAAAAACAGTAACAACAGGGGATAAACCAAAGGAAAAAATGGAAGAAAAAAGAAAGAACTTCACATAGTTCATTAAAAAACAAAACTCTTGCTTCCATATCTTGGAGTTCATTTAGATTAGCATCTTTTTATGTGGTCATATGTACATAGCTATTGAGCTATTGTGGTGGTCTGCTAGGACTATTCTAGACATATACTATTACAAATACACTATTACAAATACTATTACATATACTATTACAAACCATGGAGCCTGTTTCTTTGGGTCTGGCTTACTTCACTTAATATGATTTTTCCATGTCTTTCCATTTCCTTACAAATGGGGCAATGTTATTCTTTCTGATGGAAGCATAGAATTCCAGTGTGTGTGTGTGTGTGTGTGTGTGTGTGTGTGTGTGTGTACACATTTTCTTGAAACATTTTCTTGAACCATCTATGGAGGGACAATATCTTAGCTATGGTAAATAATGCGGCACTGAACATAGTTGTGCTAGTAGCTTTGGTGTGTCCTTGTTTGTGATCATTTGGGTAAATGCCCAGGAGTGGAATTGCTGATCATAGGGAAGCTCTATGTTTAAATTGCAGAGCTTCTGCATGGCAAAGGACATAGCTAGCAAAATAAATAGAAAGCCCACAGATTGGGAGAAGATCTTCACTAGCTATACAACAGACAAGGACCTCATAAAAAAATATATCTAGAGCTCAAAAAATTAAATCTCCCAATAACAAATCCTCAAAGAACCAACCACCACATTAATAATTGGGCTAAAGAATTAAAAAGAGACTTCTCTGGAGAGGAAATAAGAATAGCCAATAGATACATGAAGAAATATTCAACATTTCTGGCCATAAAAGAAATGCAAATCATAGCCAGGAGCTGGTGGCTCACGCCTGTAATCCTAACTACTCAGGAGGCTGAGATCTGAGGATCATGGTTCAAAGCCAGCCTGGGCGGGAAAGTCCGTGAGACTCTTATCTCCATTAAACCACTACAAAACCGGAAGTGGGGCTGTGGCTGAAGTGGTAGAGTGCTCGCCTTGAGCTGAAGAGCGCAGGGACAGCTCCTAGGCCCAGAGTTCAAGCCCCAAGGCCGACAAAAAAGAAAAAAATTAAAAAGAAATGCAAATCAAAACAACATTGAAATTCCACCTCACCCCAGTTAGAATGGCCATTGTCAAGAAAACAAATAATATAACAGATGCTGGTAACAGATGTGGCCAAAAGGCTCAATCACTCTGGAAAGCAGTATGGAGATTCCTCAAAAGACTAAACATATTTCTTACTTTTAAAAAGTATTTTACTATGTTTAAGTAGTTATACAAAGGAGTTGCCATTTGACAAAGTATTTTATGGATACAATGCATTTTGACCAAATGTCAGGCATCCAACATTCTTGCCCATTCTTCCCAACCCACCCCTTCCCTCACTGTTCTTAATTTTGTAAGATATACATGGAATCTTGACTGTATTCTCTCCCCTAGTTCTTACCTTTGATCTGTTTTTAAGACAATATTTCAACAAGCACTCCTGATTGGTTGCATTAAGACACATTGGATAATCTAATTAAGTCTCCCAAATAACCCCATCTCACTGTGGATGAGCAAAATTTGGACCCTCTCTTGGCTGCGTCCAAGTTTCTAGACCTTTCTATTACATCACTGTCAATCTTTTAAAACCCATTGGAAATGCATAGACCACAGGAGAATGACCATGAGTCCCTTTGACTCGTGATTTCAATGAGACCAATGATTCTCTACTGTCTCAGTAATGGGCCCTTTTTGTGGAGTGCATCTCACCTACATCCATGTAGATCTTTTCTGGAAGCTTCAATTGAGTAGTTCAAATTGTAAAGATATTAAGGGCCTTGTCCTAGTTCTGCTGACTATGCACAGTACCCCCCTTTTCTCCCCCTCTCCTCCCAGCCAGTACTCAATGGGCTAATATTTCTCCTCCCTTGCTCTGCACTACCATTTCTCTCACTTACTCTACCAGCAGTCCTAACTCTGTTATACTAACATGTAATGTGAGAAAATGGCCGCAGTTCATTAGGAATGAGCCTGTGAAACTTGGGGGGAAGCTACATGTTTCTATTATATTAATGAACACGCAAATGCAATCAAATCAAATGGATAAGCATTGTGTCAAATTTTTACAAGTAGAGAATTGCATTTCACATGCATGAAAGCAACTCCCTTGTAACTTACAGAATACAAGACTAAAAATAAGCACACTGGAGAACTATTAAAATACTTATTATTTGAGTTAAATTAGAATTCTAGGAGGATGGTTTCATCAAATGATTTGTGTTATTTTAATTTCCTTTCACAATCAGATTCAAATTGCTCTACCTACTGGTTACATGGCTAAGTAGTTGAGCTTTAAACATCAAACTCCATTTCTTATAACATTTATCACTGATTTTGAAAAGATGTAATAACAAATTGAAGTTAGCCCTTAAATATCTCCTGATTTTCTCAGGTTACCAACTTCTTTATATAACATTTCATAGATGTTGATCTTAAAGGGAAAAAAATCTTTCCAAAGTAAAAGCTTAAAAAGATGATGCTAGACTCAGCTACAATTTGATATCCGTTCTTTAAGTGTGAGAACTATGTGGAGTCCTGCCACTCACAGTCAGCATGTGATTCTAAAGCTCCAGTACCAAGAAATCACCCATGGAGAAGGAACTGCTTCGTGAATTCAATTTTATCGTCCATCCAATAAGTAGCTGTATTTCTTCAAGTACCTTTGATCCTGGTGAGCTTTAGTGGTGACTGATCGCTCCCTGCTTGGGCTTTCCTGGTGCATTTTGCTAGCACATCCATCTGAGCTATGTTCTTTCTTAATGGGAAAATGAAATTGAAAAAAAAAAGGACAGACTGGGTGCAGGTGGCCCATGCCTATAACGTTTGAGTTACTCAGAAGGCTGAGATTTGAGGACAGATGTCTAATACCATCCCCAAAAGACAAATCCTTATCTAATTAACCAGAAAAAAAGCCAGAACTGGAGGCATGGCTCAAGTGGTAGAGTGCTAGCCATGAACAGAAAAAGCTAAATGAGAACATGAGACCCTGAGTTCAAGCCCCAGTACCATTGAAAGAAAAAAACTAAAAAGTAATGAGCCCAATGATGTCACTTAAAACCAGGAAAATTAGAGGTAGGCTACCTGTCAGATTTTCAGCCTTCTAAAGTCTAGTCCATATCCCATTAAGTGCAAGACTTACATTGCACAAGAACTTTCAAAATACTGTATGTTAACCAGATTTTTGTAAAAAAGAAAAAAAATCACACCGCAAGTACAAGAAAAGGTCTTGTTATTTAAATGAATATATTGTGAATCATTTGGCAACCTAGAGAATTATTTTGGAAAGGGAAACATTTTGCCTACTTAATTTATCATTCACATGGAAATAGAATAACATGAATTCATCAGAACCTATGTTGGCTTTCTTAAGACCAGAAACACGTGTGCCAAGTCTCTGTGTAAGGGGAAAATGGATTTTTCATCATTAGTGCTCATGAACCACCAACACACCAACAGCAATAGTTAGAAAAAGTGAAGGATTTCCTCCTGCAGCATTGTCTCCTCCCCACCCCAAGAGCTCTAAGTAGGCCAAGAATCCTGTGGCCACCATTTCCAAAGACCGCTGTGCTACCTTTAATGTGCACAACTCAGGCCTTCCCTCGCCCAAGGAGCCAGGATGCCAACACTGTCAGGAAAACAAAGCCAAATGAGAGGTCATTGCCCTCTACACCTATTTCTTTCTTGGATAGATACATGGCAAACTCACTAATGTTTTTGTGTAATCGGTGAACCTTTTGTTTTCATTCAGCATTACATCATCCTTAAAAGCAAGTTGAGGAGAAAAAAAGTAATGAGACTTGAGGATGTTTGGGGAAAGTATTTCCATTAATCCTAGAGTGTTGAAATCTTTCTGATAGCTCTTTTTATTTGAAAGTTGTAAGCTATACATACAAGACACTGAAAACATGCACAAAGAAAATTAGGTTTGAATAGCACAGTGAAATGTGAGAACACAGGGGTAAGCTTCATCTACTTCATTCTGACAGGAAAGAAGGTGGAATTCAAAAATTACTTCCTGAAATTTATAAACATGAGGAATATAAATCTGAATGTATAAGAGTTTGATAAAGTACCTTCACACATACTCTTATCATTAAATCCTCCCCCACTGTAAATCAGTGTAGGATATGTGGCTAGCACTTGGTAGATACTCTGAGTTTATTTTAGCTTCCATGAAGTTGGATGGGAGCCATGTGAATCTAATCAATGGGATATGAAGTGTAGCAAAGTGTCCTGCATTTTCAGGCCTGGTCATCATATGCCACGCCATCCTTCTTGCTCTCACATTAGTTATCAGCCAATAGAGTGCAAAGAGTCAATAGAGAATGCCAAGTAGGCCTCCTCATATTGTGGAACCACAGTGAAATGGGCCCAGGACTCCTGAGTCATGCATGGCTCACAGAAGATTTCCTTTCCTCACCACACATGTTCCTGTACTCCCACTGACAACTTCAGGCTTTATAAAGGGCAGGAAATAAGCCCTAAGCAAACAGGAAAAGTAACATAATTGGAAGTGATAGGGAATAAAGGGGGAGTTTAAAAATGAGTACACAGATTCTAGGCACAGGATATGTTTCTACACTAGGAAAATGAAAGTGGAGTATGTTCTCAAACATAAAGGAAGAAAGTGACTAGAATTCTTGCTTGTTTCTTATACTTCACCAACAGTTTGAATCCACTGATGACTCTTTTATATTAACTGGGAATTTCTCCAACAGTCAAGTTGATTAAGCCCTTTACTCCAAGAGACAGAAAAACAAAGTCAGACAAGAGTGAGTTATTGTCTAGGTAGAAATTCTTTGACAAGTCTTAGATGGAGGAGGTAAGAGGCAGTTTGGAAAATGCCCCAGGGAGAACTCTCACTTGTTGAAAGCAAAGCAGTATCTGACAAGTGTCTTTTCTAAGGCATCTAGCAACTCCCCTCACAAATGAGGCCTTGATGAGATGCTGGCTCCTGACTGTGATACTTTATTGACAACATAGTTCCGACAAGTTTGGAAAGTCATCTCATTGTCATTCGGGAGGAGTTGGGTCCCAGAAAAACCGATGCATTTAGAGATGGTCTTGATGTCTTCCATCAGAAGCTGGTTCTAAGTGATACTGTTATGAACCCTAAAACATCCTGGACAACCCATGCGAAATCAAGTAATTGCAATGACAACTCCTATTCATCAAATGAAACTCAAGTTAAGTTGTGCTTGCTTGATAATGACTTGAAAATGATAACTTGGTAGAAAAGAGCACTTAGAAAGATTTCCTTTTCATCTCAGCTAATTGGCCTCTTCGTTTGTAAAGAAGCTTCGGGTTTCCTTTTTTTGCTTCAGTTTTTGACTTTAGCTATTACGAGGCTCTGCCTAGACCAGACAGATAATCTTAAATCCTGGGTGGGGTTAAGACTGCACAGGCGATAAAACAAATTCTTTGTGTATGAGTTTCCCACCCTTTCCGTGCCAGGCTGTGCAAGTCCTAGAATGACTGTGAAAGTAAACATGAAAGGATTCAATCTTGTAAAAGAGAGGTGTGCTTAGAAGAAATCAACCTGGTGTTTAATAAGAATCAGCAGTAACCTTTCCATAAATATGGTACATTGAATCATACTTCTACAGTTCTCACTTGAACCCTTATGGGAAACTTCAATGGCACATTCATGGAAGGAAAATCCATACTTAATAGGTTTTCCTAAGCAAGTAGGAAAAGTACATGCAGCCATTGCTCAGGTTTACAGGAGCAATGAGCCATCATGGGCACACGTGGGAAGGCCCAGTGCAAATTTAGCATGCCAGATATTAAGTGGGCCAGCCTGGCTTACCGTAATGGCCATAATGGCCGTGTTGTTTGAACGAGTAGCCAGCCTTGATTGGTTGACCCATAGATAACCTTCCTGGACTATGTAAACAAGGTGGAACCAGTCACTTCCCTGGCCCCAAATGAGGGATTATCCAACCCACACTTGGGTTCAAACAATATCTTTGGAAGAATCTCTTTGTTTTTCCTCTCTCACAGAGGGTTCCTAGATCTAAGTTCTGTCCTTGCAGCAGTAAGAACAGGACTTAAAGGGACTATCATCTAAATCATCTGAAGACTGCTCAAATTCTTGGCTATCAGAGAATGCAGACCCTGCATTCTTTACCATGAAGGCAAACAGACAGTCTCAAGAAAACTCCATCATTGCTCAACCAACATGGCTCTCCACAAAACAATTCTAATTGCTCTTAGATTTCTGGGGCTCATTGTTCAGCTTTGAACTTTGTCCATGTTTACAGGTGACATCTCCACAGTGCATGAAAACCTGCCAGATGACCCTTTGTTATGAGGAAAAGCTCAACTCTCAAGTACATAGATTTGGCCTTAAATTGCATGAGATGAGCTTAGTTCTGCTACCCTCTGACTGTTATAACTTGGGGCAAGTTTGTACCTTGTGTGTCTTACTTCCTTATCTGTTAAAAAAAAAAAAAAGAAGCCTTATGGTTATGAGAATTGTAAGTAAATAGCTTCTAGTTAGCTTATCTGAGTGCCTACAAAGTGGAAAAATGTTCAGGAAGTATTAGCTATCCTTATTATTATTGTGTCAATTAATGTTACCAGGCCTCAGTTACCAAACTGAATGGGACTGGTGGGGAGGAGGGGGTCTCAACCTCAAGATGCTCTTCCACAGCCTAATTCTGCTAGTGATTAACTTCAAGCTATCATAATAAAACAGAGGTGATTTGTGGACAATAAACATAAAGTTTTGTTATGATTTCTCTTTGTTTATCCATTGAAATAGAAAATCACTCCGTATAAGCCAAATTTAATTTTTGCTTGTATTTGCTAGGCAGGTACTCTTATCACTTGAGCCATGTGCCACCCCCACCCCACATCACCCCCAGCCCAGAATTTCATTTCTTTAAAAGGACATTCAGGGCTAGGGGCATGGCTTAAGTGGTAGAGCATCTGCTTAGCAGTACAAAGCTCTGAGCTCAAACCTCAATACTGAGAGGGGGGGGTGGGGGGGGGAAGCACATTAAAATCAAAATCTAGTCATAGGACCAGGACTGGAGCTTAGCAGTAGAGCACTTGGGTTTTTTTTCCAAGCACCACAAAAAAGGGGGCAGTGGGGAGGGATATGTGAATAGTAGGAGGAAGGGTAAACAAATGCAGTTATTATATTCAATGCACATTATGTAAAAATTGAACCATGTAACTTGAGGGTAGGGATGGGAGAGAGAATAATGGAGAAGAATGATAGAAGGGGTGACATTGCTCAAGAAGCATTATTTTCATAGCCTGACCTATGGAATTGGAACCTCTTTGCACAACTACTTAATAATATTTTATAAGCCTGATTACAGTAATAACCCATGTGTTCATTCCTGGCTTCTCACTTAGTTAAGAAAAAAAATCAAAGCTAAAAACCAAAATACATAGAAAGGGTGCTTTTCTGAGGTCATGACCCTTCTAAACCATGAATAGCATGTGTTCCACCAAACTGGTAGCTACAACAAGCAACAGGCAATTAGGCAGAGCACTAGTCCTACTGGCAAACAGGCTAACTGGGTCTTGATCCACCAACATTGTTTGATTGGAACCTGAATAGAGAGTCCACTAAATGTTCAAGCTGGTTCAGCTTCTCTACAGCTTTCCATTCTCACCACATCTGTCAGAGAAAATAGTCCAAATTCACCTTGTGGAGAATATCTCTTTCAGGATGCAAATGTGTCAAAACTTCGGATATGTCAGGATCCTTCAAGATTTGTAGGCACTGCACTTCCTGGGGAACAGCTGAGAGCTACCCACATCCACAGCTTGACTGATTTTAACCCTTCCCACTGAGAAGATGTCTCATTATAAATCGGGAGAGATTTCCACCCACCGTCTCACACTCTATGAGAAATATTTACCATCCTCGTCAGCCTTGCTAGCCGTTGAGCTGCTCTGTGAAAAGTGTGAAGGAGGCTAGCCAGGGGAGCTGAACTGCAGCTGCTAACCTCCATGGTGGAAAAGATTTAATACCATGAAACAGGTAGGCTATCACCATAGACATCCATGTCTTCCCAGCTTTTCCCTCTGTGCAGAAATGGTTGTCAGGGAGACTGAAACAAGAGGTTGTCATGCAGTGGCCATTTTGTCACTTGTTCACTCAAATACTGGGAGGACTTTGCTGTGGGTGATTGCTTTCTACTTCCCATTTACCCAGCCAGGCTAACCCAGAAGCAATTGAACCTACAAAAGACAGGATCCTTCCCGTTAATGACAGATTCATAAAATGGGCCAGATGAGCTTCCAATCAACGCTCAAAGACAATGCAGACATGAATCTCTAGGAAGGGGATTGTTGGCACCAAACACTAAGAATTGCTCTATAGTTTTACTCTCCTCCTGTGAATTCCTATAGTACTCATTATCCGCCACACACAATTTAGCACTTGATTATACACTGTCTTATATTGTTCTCTAATTGTGTCACCACCTAGCGAAGAGGTAGAGTTTCTTGAAGACACTGTTTATTTCCTATGATTTCCATAATTGTCCCTTACATCTCTTGTCTAGTAATTTTTCTTCCTTCATAGTATAGACTTCAAATTCCCCAGATGAGGGAAAATAAAATTAGCATCCTCCAAACTAAAGAACTAATACAAGAAAAAAACAGGACCTGGTCGGAAAATACACAGCCAATAATGTGACATCTCTACAGAAAATCTCTCTACAGGTAAGAAATATGCATTTAAAACACCTTAGCCTAAAATGAGTAGAATTCCCAGGATCTCATGGCTCTTCTGGATTTCCCACACCTTTTCAACATATAGAGGAAACTTCAAAAGTCCCGAAAGGCAAGTGGAGCTGTGGCTTACGTGATAAAATGCCAGACTTGAGTGAAAAGGCCGAACAAGGCACAAGGTCCTGAGTTCAAGCCTCAGTCCTCCCTCCAAAAAAAAACAAAAAACTCAGCAGCAATATACTAAGACATATCTACCATTATATCTACATTTCTCTAGATTAAAGTTAACATCATAAAGGCAGAGCCATTACTATGGAATCAGCTGCTTGAGAGTCATCTGCAGACTCAGCTATGACCTGTTTCTAGAAGGAATATATTGTATCTCCCCTCATCCTGGCAGGCAAACAACCATTTTCAGGTAGATGTTACAAATCCAATATTTTGTTAATCTGGACACTTTGTACTAGGTACACCCAACCTCATTGTGAATTCCTTTAAAATAAGCAGTATAGAACCAGCTTCAGAAAAGCTTCTGGCCTTTCTGGACTATTCCACACAGACCTAACAAGAGCTCAATGTGCCCTAAGCAAAAAGACCACGTGTGCCAGGGCCAGGAGCCTCCTTTGTGTCTCACGAGAACATTTCAGGTTCTCACTGACAAGTTTTTGTGAAGATCAATGTACTCTTTAAAAAGAGGGAAAAAAATGGTTTCTTTATAATACTTATATGTGACAACTAGAAAAGGCAAAATTCAATGCCACATGAACATCTTGACCCTCCTTGAAGTTCTCCACGCTCACAAAGGATTTGTGGACAGACAGGCAAGTAACTCAGGAATGATGCCTACATCCCTGCCTTCAGGCAAAACCACACGTTTAAACAGAGCAGAAGAGTGAGGCTTTGTGCTATTTTTAAGCTCTTCAGAGAGAGAATTCACCACCTCCTCCCTGTTCATGGTTTATCAACTGGCTGCATTACAGAATTATTCTACCTCCTGGATGATTTGTGCTTCAGCAAGATGGGGCCTGTGCTGCCTTCTGCCCCATTTCCCCTCTGCTTTTAGGCATGACTACGGAGAGTGCAAAATGAAAATACAAAGCCCTTTGTTAAGGGGAAGAGGAGGAGGAGCATGAAGTGGGGGAGGGAGTTCTCAAGATGATGACCCAGGGCCAGTAAGTAGAGAGCAACCTTGAGAAACTGGCCTGGGGAAGACTATGATGGTTTAGACACTTGGAAGCCCACTTTGGCCATGTATATAGCCCTTTTTGTGTTTCTTCAAGCATGATACTGTCGACTTTTTGTTATTTGTTCACTGTCCTCCTCATTAGAATGTGGAGACCGCTGGACACCTGTGGTTCACACCTGTGATCCTAGCTACTCAGGCAGCTGAGACCAGAAGGATGACAATTTGAAGCCAGCCTAAATATAAAAGTCTGAGAGACTCTCTTCAACTAACCAGCAAAATGCTGACTAGAGATGTCATTCAAGTAGTAGAGTGTCACAAAAAAGTCAAGCAAGAGGCCCTGAATTCAAGCTCGAGTACTTGAACAAACAAACAAACAAACAAAAGAATATGAGCACTGTAGGGCTCATCTTTTATTTAATGATGCACTGCCAGCATTTGTTGCGTACAAAGCAATTATGCAATTTGCAGAAGGAAGAGGACCAAGATGGCACTGGGTGGGAAGCAAGCAGGGGGGAAAGGGACAGGAAGGACCATCACCTATAGTCCATCCTTAGCCCTTTTCTAGCAATCAGCTGTGCTTTGTTTTCTTAGTTTCCCATTGTACCTATTTGGTTCCAGCTGTGTCATGACAGATAGGAGTCAAAGAAAACCAGAAAAAAAATGAAACTAATACTACTGAGGACTTGCCACAGAGTCTCCTTTGTGTCTGTTCTTTAGTACCAATGAGTCTCCCTTGCTTCATCTAGAATCATCTAGTTATCAAGAGGAGCTAACTGAGACTCAGAATATATTATATCTCCCCTCATCATGGCAGGCAAACAACCATTTTCGAGTGTCTCTCCCCACCATCTCACTTTTCCTTGGGCTGAAGCTCAACTCTGGGGACACTAGCCATGGCTTTGCCCTCAGAACTTTAGCTCTCACATATTCTCTTAGGTCCTGACTACTTCATGACTCTTCAGGGGAAAGATCCCACTAGCAACTTTTCTCAATGTTCTTCCATCAAATTCCCAAGGCTACTCATAGGTAGCCTCTCAGGCCTGTGGATCATTGCTTTAGATCAGCAATCACTCTTGCTCTAGTCAATTTCTGTGGGGGGAAGAGGAAATGAGGTCACATGACATACAACTTCCCATTAAATAAGTTTGGGCATCTGAAGGATCATTTTACAACATAAAATCCTTGTAATCACCCTCATGGGGTGAGTACTATTAACTTTGTACTGAAGAATGATGCATGCTCATCTTCCCAGATGATACATATTAGAAATCAAGTGCAGCTAGAACTACAAAACTCCTGCTGGGAAGCTACCTCCAAAATAGAGACAAAATGAAGGGGCCCAAATGCTTTTCAGCCTTCTAAAGCCAGAACTTCTGCTTCCTACACAAATTTCACACATGGACCCATCGGTGGGTAGGTACTCCATTCACTAGGACTGCCATGGTGAAGATCAGGTGCTTAAACACTAGGAGTTTTTGCTTCCAAATTCAAGGTTCCTTCTGAAGGAAGCATTTATTGCAGGCATTTTCCCTTGGCTTATGAGTATCCATCTTCATATTCTCATGGCATTCTCCCTGTAAAAATCTCCCTGTTGTATAAAAACACAAGTTATGGTGGACTCAGGACCATCCTATTCACCTACTTAGCTCTGAAAGGACTTGACCTCCAAATAAAGTCCTATCTGAGGTATGGGGAGTTGGGGAGAGCTGGAGCTAGGATTCCAACAGAGAAGTTCAGCCCATACTGGAAAATGAACTGCAATACTCATCATGTTGCTGGTCATCCCATGGTTCATCTTGTTCTTGGATTTAGGGCCAGAGAAGCAAGAGACCCGAGAGGTAGGTGCATCTGGCCACACCTCCTAGGCTAGGGGTGTACTTACTTTCCTCCACTAAGGCCTCCTTCCAGCCTAGTCATCTAGCAATCACCGTCTACCTAATCTCCTGCCTTCAGCCTTCATAGACTAGCCTCCCTGGATCCAAGCTCCAGTTCCTAGTGCAGCCTCTCTATACAATCGGGAGGATCCACTTTCTTGCTAGAGGCCAAGTAGTACACCTGTTGTAAAACACATGCCCCACTCTATAGGCTAAGCAGACTTAAAGTGAAACAGGTTCAGTGATGAGTTGAGGGTGTGGTGATGAGGTTGGAACATATCACTTGGGGGCACCGTGACCTTTAGTTTTCCAGCTTCCACAAGTGTGAGAAATAAATGTGTTCTTTATAAACTGCCTAACCATGATAGTTCGCTATAGAAGCATAAACAAGGAAAGCTAATGCCACCCTAAATGGTTGATATAAGATTGTAGGCTTACAGCTTGGTTCTACTTTAGCTCTGTTTGTAGGGCCTTCAGTACTTTTTAACTGCTCTGAACTGCAATTTCTTCATCTATAAAATAGGCACAATTATAGTCCTCATGTAGAACTATGGTAACACACATAAAAATTAGATGATATGCTTGAAAGATTAGACTTTTATGAGGCAGCTTGTAAACATTCCAGAGATGGTAGCTAAAAAAAAAAAGTAGTTGCTGTTACTATTGTCATTTTTGCCTATAACAAAGTTATATCCTACCATCTTCTAATTTAAATTGTTCTAGTCATATGGAGAATATCAAATTTGAATAATAAATCTAATAGAAGATTATCAATCTATTAAGCAAAGATAATAACTGGTATCTGCCTTCTACTAGGCATATTTTAAGGTATTGGTTAGTAAAGCACATTTCCCTTTATGGCTAAGTAATGTTCATGTGTATACACACATACGTATATCCACCTTTTTTTTTTCTTTTTCTGGTCATTCATAGAGCTTGAACTCGGGGCCTGGGATCTTGTCCCTGAGCTCTTTTGCTCAAGGTTAGAACTCTACTTCTTTGAGCCTCCACTTCACTTCCAGTTTTTTAGTGGTTAATTGGAGAGAAGAGTCTCACAGACTTTCCTGCCTGGGCTGACTTTGAACCTCGATACTCAGATCTCAGCTTCTCAGGATTACAGGCATGAGCCACCAGTGTCTGGCTATACTCACCCTTTCTTATCTCCTGTAATGTATTCAGCTGTTTGTGGATATTTGGGTTGCTTTCACAACACTTTTTCATTTATAAAATGCCTTCACATGTACATGTGATTCTCACAAAGGATATATGTGTGTGTGTATCTGTGTAGTCTTTATATATACATAATATTAACCCTAGTACTATATAATTTGTGTGTATATATATACTTTATGTATAGATCTACATATAAATAAATATTTTCATATGTACTGTATACTTTATTGTAAATTTATGATAAAATTACTTATTTAATCATAAATATATTATTTATATGTTTATTAATGTATAATAAATTCTGCATAAATTCTGAAACATCTCTACAATTTTTAATTCTAGAGATGTTTCACATGACTTTAATGTAAACGTCCAAATTCCTAAGCCTTTAGAAATATCTGCTTATTGCTATATACCCCCAAATTCTTGTTTTACCAGCAATGAAAGGAAGTTTCACTTCAAGGTAGATGAGGAACCTGAAGGGGCATTGGAGGAGTAAGGTGGTCAAAACATTGAAGAGTTCAGCAGACAGGGCTCAGGCCACAGGGGAAGATGTTCAACTTGGAGTTTTATTGACCAGAGACAGGAATAAGAAGAGTATCAGAGCTGGCACTGGTAGTTCATGACTATAATCCTAAGCTACTCAAGAGGCTGAGATCTGAAGATCATGATTTGGAGCCAGACAAATCCAAGAGACTCATCCTTGGTTAATCAGCAAAATGTTTGCAGTAGCCAGGTGCTGCTGGTTCATGCCTGTAATCCTAGCTACTCAGGAGGCTGAGGTCTGAGGTTCGAAGTTTGAAGCCAGTCCAGACAGGAAAAGCTGGGAGACTCTTATCTCCAATTAGCCATCAGAAAACCAGAAATAGAGCTGTGGCTCAATGTGGTAGAGCACTAACCTTGAGCTAAAAAGCTCAGGGACAGTTTAAGCCCCATGACTAACAACAACAACAAAATGTCTGAAGTAGCGGCCTGGCTCCAATGGTAGAGATCCAGCCTTGAACAAAAAGTCAAGTCAGAGTGCAAGGCCCTGAGTACCAGCAGAGACATGCAAAAAGAAGTAGTACGTTGACTAATCATACGGTGGAAAAATGAAGATGAGAATGAGGAAGTGGAAATTGGCTAGAAAGAAACAAAAGGGAACTTCTGAGGTGATGGTAATTTGATAGATGTTTGTGTTACATTTGTCAAAATATAACACATGAGCACTGAATAGTTCAGGAGACACAAGGCTCAAACCAGAGAATAAGGACAACAAACCATTTCCAGAAATGTGGTCAGGAGCAGAGGCAGGACCTCCCAGTAAGTGACAGTCAGTCTAATTGCATTTGAATTTCAGGGTACAGAGGAAGTTAAATTCATTGGTGTTAATGTTATATCTAATGGGGGAGATTAAATTAAATTGAATTCTAGCTTATGATATGCACATTCCAATGTTTATGGGGAAGTATATAGATGCCTACAAGTTACTTTGAAATGCATTTTCAAACCAGAATGGTTTGATGGATGGAAGGACCTGCAGATGCACATGGCATACAGCTTTCAATTTGGGGGCATGCTTCCAATTTTTCCTAATGAAATGCTGGGAGAGAAAGGATCATTATCTCTTAGAGATACAGATTGAAATACTTATGGATAAAATTCTACATTGGCTGGGATTTGCTTCAAAATGATATGAAAGGCAGCAGTGTGAGAAAGAATTAAAGAAATAAGATAGGCCAAGAGTTTATAGTTGTTGAAATTGGTACATAGAGCTTCTTTCCTATTCTATTCCTGTATAGATGCCTGAAATCCCCATAACAAGGACTTTTTAGAGATGAAACATAATACTGCAATATGTTTTCTCCTAATTTCTGCTTTGCTAGGGCTTGAACTCAGGGCTTTACACCTTTCTCTTGGCTAGTTAACTAGAGATAAGAGTCTAATGAGTTTGTCTGCAGGAGCTGGCTTCAAACTATGATCTTCAGATCTCAGCCTCCTGAATAACTAGGATTACAGGTGTGAGTCACTTGAACCCAGCTTTGAACCCAGTGTGGCTCAGAGCCAGCCCAAGTAGGAAAGTCCATAACTCTTACCCCTCCAATGAACCACCAAAAAGCCAGAAGTGAAGCTGTGACTTTCTTTTGAAAGCACCAGCCATGAGCCAAAAAGCTTAGGCACTCTACCCAAGCTCCCAAGACTGGTACAAACAAACACACAAACTTGATACACTGTATATTTTTATTCTTTCTTTCTTTTTTCCTTCCTTCCATCATCTTCTTTCTCTCTCTCTCTCTCTCTCTCTCTCTCTCTCTCTCTCTCTCTCTCTCTCTCTCTCTCCTTTTTTTTTTTTTTTGCTGGCCACAAGGCTTGAACTCAGGGCCTGGGCACTGACCCTGAACCTCTTGATGCTCAAGGCTACTTGGTGTTCAAGTGCTCTACCACTTGAGCCACAGTGTCACTTCTGGTTTTTTCTGAGTAGTTCATTGTAGATAAGAGTCTCATAGACTTTTTGCCCAGGTTGGCTTCAAACTGCAATCCTCAGATCTCAACCTCCTGAAAAACTAGGGATTACAGACGTGACCCACTGAGGCCCAGCTTCTTTTATTCTATATAGTAACAGACTCCCATTTTAGAAATCAAAGTAGCTGAGCATGATGTAATCCTGGCACTCAGTTATCTAAGGCTGAAGAATCATGAGTTTGAGGCTAGCCTGGGCTTCTTTGTTGTTGTTATTGTTGTTGGCTTGAACTGTGGGCCTGGGTACTGTTGTTGGCTTGAACTCTGGGCCTGGGTACTGTCCCTGAGTTATTCAGCTGAAGGTGAGTGCTCTACCACTTGAGCCACAGTGCCCCTTCTGGTTTTCTGGTGGTTAATTGGAGACAAGAGTCTCATGGACTTTCCTGCCTGGGCTGGCTTTGAACCATGATCCTCAGATCTCAGCCTCCTAAGTAGCTAGGATTATAGGCGTGAGCCACTGGAGTCAGCAAGCCTGGGCTTCTTAACAACACCTGTTAAAACAATTTTTTTAATCTATTTTTAAAAACAAAAGGCACAATTGTAGTCTCATCAAATTCATTTAATTAAAACTTGGTGCCTGAAATGGAGAAGGGCCAGTTCCTTTCCTGAACAGATTCCCCCTGGGAGCCATCCATGAGGAACTTAATTTATTGAATTTACCTGACACTGCCCAGTGACTAGATGATATCCTCAGACCACACACATGGATTGAAGGAGCCAAAGCCTCAGACGCAGGAGTCAGGCTCTGCTCAGTAACCAGGCATTCAGTATCCAAGTCAATACCTTGCTTGTTTTATCTTGCCTTTCAAGCAAAACACCAGAACTCCTCAGTCCAAAAGAAAAAGAAATAATCCTTTCAAAATTCACCAGAATGGAGTTTCTCCTATACGTTCCTTATGCATTAAGGCTCAATTCAAAGAAACACCCCTGCATTCTGATGTTTAGCTAGAAAATACGACAAGGCATGGCTTTCTACTAAGATCTTCTGCCTTCCTGCTTGCCATGAGAAAGGAAAGTTCCCCCTCCTGTGCTCCTTCCTCTTAGCCTTCTCCTCCCTCCCACCCAAACTTTCCTGTGGTATTTCCAAACATTTCCTCATGAACCTGGACAAAACCTGAACAGTCAAGTATAGAAAAACTGAAACGTTGTTTCTGAACAATTCAACACCTAAAAATAAATTAGTGCCTGTGTGTTCGGTATGCATTTTGGAAGAATGCCCAAATGATTTCTTTTTTTTGCTCCTGAACTGGTTTGTCCACACCTGTAAAAGGGAGCCACCCTTCTGTCTATGAAATAGTGGGGGTTATTGTTCTGTGAGCTGTAAACTTTGGGGTATTATTAAACAGTACTACCCCTAGGGCCAGAGAGGTACCTGAGGGATGGGTTAGTGAGAACAAAGGAAGCAGTGATCAGCCCGAGGGACCTTATTGGTCATGGGCACTGAATGGTAACAGCAACAAACTGGACACCAGTGTCCCTAAGCATAATCAGCACCCTGGTAAGAGAGCCAGAGGGCAGGGGAAAAAAAGATAGAAGGTCTGGAGGGAGAGTCAGAAGGACTGACTCAGGTTGGCCTCATGGGAGATGATGGAGCTGGCCATCAGTTAGTACTGCACCAAGAAAGAAGTCTGGAGCTAGCCTGACTTGAGTTTGCAATATGCCTATTCTACATTGCAATTGGATAGCCCTGAGTAGATAGCTGGACTTCTCTAGGCTTCAGTTGCTCCACCTCTAAAGTGAAGACAATCTAGTTGAAATTGATCAGGTATCTTGTACAGGCCAGTTCTAAGTGTTAGAACTTAGAGATCGAGCTAGGTGCTTCCCTACCTTTTGGAGTTATACAATAATGATCATTCATAAGATCCTCTGGACTTCCAAAACAAAGTAACATAACAGCAAAGGAGGTCTTATTCATCTACGGTTGAAACAGGTATGAATATCTAGCCTCTGATAGTGTCTTTGGCTATTTTCTGTTGTCATATAAGCATATTTAAGACTGAATAACTAATAAAGGAAATATATACATTTAAGCTCATGCTTCTGTAGGCCAGGAAAACCAAAATTGGACAGTGTATCTCATGAGGGCCATATGTAACCCATCACTGTAATGTAGCCAAAAACCTGAGGGCAGTGGATACCAAGTGAAAGAAAAAGAAAAGCATTCCTGAAAGACAAGCATTCATCCATTCATAAGGGCTTCATGAAGCCAATACCTCTCAATCAGCCCCACTTTTCCAACACTGAGGAAGCAGGATCCCCATGCATGAATGTTAAACAGACCTGTTAAACAGAGCACTGTTAGGCACTAACCAAGCTGATAATAGAAAAGAAGAGCAGCGGACAGGGAAGGATGTCCAGATTATGGAGCCAAAGGGACCACTAAGCAACATCAAGAAGGGATGCCAGCGCCAGGCAAGATGCCCTGAAGGAGGTAACAGGAAGTAGTTTTGGAGAATCCATAGGAAACACCTTCTGCAGGAAGTTTTAATAGTATTTCATGAATGACTAGTAATCCTGGAAGAAGCACTAACTTAAAAGTACCTAGAACCTAAGAAGTTTGGCTCAGCACAAGGATATTGTGAAATGTTTTTATTTTTTTTTCTTCCCAGCTCCCACAGACAATTCCAAAAATCCTTGAACTCTTCAGAGAGTCTTCTGCATACAAATGAGGGGACTGGATATGTCAGGATGAGGGCTGATTGCTAGAGGAATCCATTAAAGTGATTAAAGCATTGGAATTTTTCAGCCCCATTTTCTACCTTTGGAAAGGACAGAAGAGCTGAAGGTTGACTTGATCATCAATGTTGAAAGATGGAACCATTCCGGTTTACTAATGAAGGCATCATAAGAACCCAACAGCACTGGGGTCAGGGAGCTTCAGATAGATAATGGTTCTTGGGGTCTTCTGGAGAAAGGCCCACCAGAGCCCCTTCTCCCAAACTCTGCCCCTAGGCCTCTCTTTATCTAGACATTCACCTAGAACCTTGAGAGATTAAAGGATTTCCTTTATTTCTGTAAGCTACTATAGCAAATTAATTGAGCCCTAAAAGTGGACCATGAACACCTTGATTTATAGCCCTTCAGGCAGAAGTACAAGCTACAATCTACTATTTTTGACTGGTATTGGAAGGTAATCTGTGGGACTAAATCTTCAGCCTGTGGATCTGATGAACTCTATGGATCCAGGCAAACATTGTGTGGATTGCATGGAATTAGAGGACACCCGACTCATGTTCACTCGAGAACGCGTGGTGTGTAGTGAAAACCACAAATGTATGGCCTCAGATACATTGGATTGAGTGTCTGTTTAAGAGAAACGAATAGGTGAAACTCCTTGATTTCTTCTCCTATATTTTGTATTCCATGCTCCTCAGAAGTATACAATCCAGAAAAGTCTGGACAGAATAAACAGCACAAGCAAAAGCCAGAGAGATAGCCACTAGGACACCTTGAAAAAGCATTTAATGAAAAACAAGGCTGATGATAATGACAATTTGCCTTGTGAATGTTAAAATGTGTTTGTGGCTTTAACTAAGTATTACTATTCCACAATACTGTGAAATATGAAGAAAAGAAAAGAAAAGAAAACCTGGCACCAGTGATTCAGGAGGTTGAGATCTGAAGATTGCAGTTCAAAGCCAGTCTGAGCAGTGAAATCTGTGAGACTTTGATCTCCAAGTAAGAGATGAGATCAAAGTTTGAGGCCAGCCCAAGTAAAAGTTAGCAAGATGCTATCTCAAAAACTAGCTGACTATGGTGGTCCATACAGAGTATAGTGATATATACATCTGTGGTCCCAGCTACTCCAGAATCAGAGAGAAGTATATGAATCAAAGCCCACCTGGGCAAAAGAAATGAGACCTTATCTGGAAAACAAACTAAAAGTAGAACTAGAATGTGGCCCGAGTGATAAAACACTGTCTAGTAAATTCAAAGCCTTGAGTTCAATCCCTATTACCTCAAGAATTGGGGAAAGGGTCTTGCATTCTCCCTTGACTTTTTCACTCAAGGCTGGTGCTGTAGTACTTGAACCACAGTTTTACTTCCAGAATTTTTCTGGCTAAGTAGAAATAAGAATCTCTCAGATTTGTCTGCCCAAGGTGGCTTCAAACTTTGATCCTCATCCTCAGATCTCAGATTCCTGAGTAGCAAGGATTACATACATAAACTACCAGCACCTGACTGGAGATTTTTTTTTAAATATGCAGAAAAGCAGATTATATTCTAGCCATGAAATAATAATAGAATGCCTCTTTCTTTTTTAAAAAAAAATGTCTCCAATAGGAGACTGTAGCAAATGTATAATCAGTAACTATTGTGATTATCATTTTTATTACCACACAGAGATGCTTTTCCCCTGAGACTACCATACAAAGCCTCAGCCCTGCTTGCTTCCTCCCTGTTTCCCAGAAGCAAGCCAGCTTCCAGATGTTTCTGCCTGTTCCTTTGTCTGGACCCCTGCATAGTTGACTCCACTTTACTATCAAGCTTTCCTAATTAGCTAGCAGAAACAGGACCTCCGACTCTGTCTCCTACTTCCCTCGCTCTGTTTCCTTTTTCTCCCAACTGGGGTATGCGTGATTACATCACACAGTGGCTCGTAAACATTTGTGGAATGGGGAGATGGCCAGATCTTCATGATGCCAGGAGAAAGGTGACTGAGAATATTCCCCAGAACACATAAACCAGCCCTTGTTTTCCATCTCAGCCTGACTTCTGAGATTGCTCTGAGTCCCCCTCCCAGTCTGGCCCTTTCCCAAGCCTGGGCAGCAATGAGTATGAGCTCGAGGAAGGGGAAGAACAGGACTGGAGTTGCAATGAGAAGCATTACAGTGGACAACATTCCTGTGCACATCAGACATTAAAACTTTACCCTCGTGCCAGGAGCCTCCTACCTACTACTCAGAAGGCTGAGAGCTGAGGATTGTGAGTTCAAAGCCAGCTTAGATAGGAAAGTGAGACTCTCGCCTCTAATTAACTTCCAAAAAACTAGAAATGAAGCTGTGGCTCAAAGTGGTAGAGAATTAGCCTTACATACAAAAGCCAGTGTCTAGGCCCTGAGTTCAAAACCTAGGACCAATACCAAAACAAATAAAAAAGTTTTTTTTTTTTAATTATCTTTGCTGGGAGCCAGTGGCTCATGCCTATAATCCTAACTACTTAGGAGGCTGAGAGCTTTGAATCAGTTTGTGGCCAGCCCAGACAGAAATGTTTGTGAGACTCTTATCTCCAATTATCCACCAAAAAGCTAGAAATGGAGCTAACGCTCAAGTGGTAGAGCATCAGCCTTGAGCAGAAAAGCTCAAGGTCAGTGCATAGGCCCTGAGTTCAAGGCCCAGGGACTGGCACTAAAAAACAAAACAAAAAAATGGCTAGACACTGGTAACTCAGAACTGTAATCCTTGCTACCCAGGAGGTTAAGAGTGAGGATTTCAGGTTGAAGCCAGATTGGACAGGAAAGTCCATGACGCTTATCTCCAGTGAACCAATGAGCCAGCAAAGAGCCACAAGTGGAGCTGTGGTTCAAATGATAGAGTGCTGCATTGAGCACAAAGGTTCAGGGACAGCACCCAGGGTCCAGGCCCCAGACTTTGCACACACACGAACATGCATGCACGGACACATACACAAGCATGTCTTGTCTGAGTATGAGCAAGACGACAGACACATTGTGCAGGTATTTCAGTAGAGTTGGAAGGAAGAACCATGGGCTAGCTTCAGCTTCTCCAACAAGCCAGAATTCCGCCAACTCAAAACCGAAGCAACAGCTCATGAATTCTAATCTATTCTTCTAGTCTCAGATTTCTTCTTCATGCTGGGAGGGCAAATTACAGTCTTTTTATTATTTTGCCTCTTTACTGTGTATTTTATTTATCTCTGTTTGGGACTTTTTTTTTTCTAAAGCCTTACTTACTCTCTCCATTTGTATTCTTGGCAACACCACCAATCATTGTGACATACCTCTCCAAACCTTCAACAACATTTCTCTGGTTGTGTTCTGCAATCTTGCTAGCTTCACTAACCTGGGGCCGAATGCTAAAATACCACTTACTGTGGTGAATTCAATGTTCTTTTAGCACATATAGCATTTTCCAAAATCTCAGATTTTACTTCCAGGCAAGTGGCTACTCAAACTAATTCCCCACTAGCCAACCACTGAGAACAGGTCTTGGTGGAATGTGGGGGTTGAACCACATTTCCAAGCCTACCCAAGATAGGAGAGTTATGGTCTCCTGTCCTCAAGATGGAGCCCCCAAGACACTGCATAAATTAGCATCTGACATTCCTTCTCTGATCTCACAGGATGAGGCCTATCTAGGTCTTGCTCACTACTGTATCCCCACAGTGGTCATAGTGTCTGGCACATAGTAGGTGTTCAATAAATAATTATTGAATGAATTCAGAGATTTCCCCCCCCCAAAAAAAAAGATAGGTACTCCATCTTTCTTTGATTTACTGGTAGTTACAGAGTTGTTACTCTTGGCTCCCTTTCCTGTTGGCTATTGACTAAATGTCACATTCAGTTAGAGATTGGTAGTCAAGGCTTCCAAAGAGAGAAGGAAATCCAAGATGAATAAGAATATCCTCTTATAAGCCTAGCACTGGCGGCTCACACCTGTAATCCTAGCTACTCAAGAGGCTGAGAGCTGAATATCACGGTTTCAAGCCAGCTCAGGCAAGAAAGTCCATGAGACTCTTATCTCCAATGAACTACTCACAAAAAGCTGGAAGTTGCACTGAGGCTCAAGTGGTAGAATGCTAGCCTTAAGCAAAAGAAGCTCAGGGACAGCACCCAGGCCTCACTCAAGCCCCAGGACCAGCAGAAAGGAAGGAAGGAAGGAAGGAAGGAAAGAAGGAAGGAAGGAAGGAAGGAAGGAAGGAAGGAAGGAAGGAAGGAAGGAAGGAAGGAAGGAAGAAGGGAGGGAGGGAGGGAGAGAGGAAGGAAGGAAGGAAGGAAGGAAGGAAGGAAGGAAGGAAGGAAGGAGGGAAGGAAGGAAGGAAGGAAGGAAGGAAGGAAGGAAGGAAGGAAGGAAGGAAAGGACAAAGGGAGGGAAGGAGGGTGGGAGGGAGGGAGGGAGGGAGGGAGAGAGAAAGAATATCCTCTCTTAAGTTCTCCTTGGAACCTTTCCAGTCATCCACACCTCCCATCTCCTTCCAGTTCTGCCATGGCTCAGCCCCAAGCAGCCAAGCATCAATTCTGTGAAACATTCTCCATGCCCACAACTCATCCTCCTGTGAACCTCTAGCATGCCAGGTCAGAGAGGCTCCTGCCCCTGACACACCCTGCCCTCTGAAGAGCCCGCTTGCTTGCATCCTTCATGATGACTTGGCTTTTCTTGTGTTTGTGTCCTATCTCCTCAGCCTCACTGTAAGTTCTATCTTAGCAGAGATTATGGGGTGGTTTTTTTTTTTTACCATTAACTTTAAGTAGTACAAAGGAGTCGCCATTCAACAAAGCAGTTCATAAATACAATGTGTCTTAATCAGTAGTCACCCTTTTCAACATTCTCATCCATCCCTCCCAACCCATCCCATCCCTCACTTTTCTTAAATTTTGTAGAATGTGATTTTTAAATATATTTTCTTTAATTTTGTAGAATGAATTTTTTAATGCACTGAGATTGTGTTTTGTATTTTTCTGTTTTTCTTTCTGTCTTGGCACCTCAGACACATGGAAGATTCATTTTTTTTTTTGCTTTAACAATTTTTTTTATTGATTTTATAAAGATGATGTACAGAGGGGCTACAGTCACATAAGCCAGGTCTTGAGTACATTTCTTTTTGGAAAGTGTTGCCCCTTCCCTTGCTCTACCTCAGTTTCCCCTTCTGTCCCCACCCACAGGTTCTATAGCTCATTTCCAATATAGTATCCAGTGAGTAACACTGCTGCATTTGTTCACCTTGTCACTCACGCTCCCAAAGACAGATAAATGAACAAACTAGACAAAAAGAAAAAAAACATAAAGAACAATAAAGGAACTTCTCTTGTTTTCATTTCTTGGAGTTCATTTTGATAAATATCTTTTATATGATTAGACATGGAACATTCTTGTTAAAGTTACCCACCTCCAAGTTCTAGCCCCTAAACCATTTCATCACTTCATTTAAAAAGGAGGGTGGAGGATGAGAAGAGGAGGTCAGAGAAAGGAATGGAGAAGAATATGGGATAATCAAAGTGATATTCACAAGACACTGTGTTGGAAATGAACTTTACAAGTTGGGGGGAAAGAAGTAGTTGAGGGGGGAGGGATAACAGGAGAAAATGAGAGACGGGTAACAATGTTGGACAAGAGTTGTACTCATTTCCTTACTTATATAACTGTAACTCCTTTGTATATCACCTTTACAATAAAAAAAATCTAAAAACAAAACCAAGGAACTGAACAAAAACAAGATGTTAAGTCAAATTTTAATGAAATATTGTTACTAAAAGTGTTACTAAAAGAGCAGTGGGGCAGTGCTGATTCACACCTGTAATCCTAGCTACACAGGAGGCTGAGATCTGAGAATCGAGGCTTAAGGCTAGTCCATGAGACTCTAATCTCCAATAAACCACCAAAAAGCCAGAAATGGATGTATGGCTCAAGTGGGAAAGCACCAGCCTTGAGAGAAAAAAAAGACAGTGTGAAGCCTTGAATTCAAGCCTCGGTACAGGCAGGCAGGCACGCATGCACGCACACACGCACACACGCACACACACACAGAAAAGAAAAAGAGCAAGCATTGTCACCCATTTTAGCAATCCTCTCTTCCTTTCTCATATGCATCTCATGACTAAATAGTCAAATTCCTGGACACAGCCTCCACCATAGCCTCCAGATGGCCTGTACGGCCGTTGTGTTCCATTCCTTGAAGGACATAGACACCCAAACACCTGGAAGTTCATAGAACCACAGGTTTGTTTTGTGGGGTTCCCCCCCCAAGCTGGAAGAATGTAAGAAACTAAGAAAAGGGACCATTTCAACCCTCAAGTTCAATGTCCCCTTTCAAACTCTGTTTAACTCTGGAAATGGTATAAAAGAGCTTGTGTGAGACTATGTAAACTTTTCTGGGAAGAGGATTTATCAACTGGTCAGGATCTTAGAGGGGTCATGCTGCCTAAATATTAGAGATAGCTATTCTGGACTAACTCTGATGTTACAGACCCAAAAGCTCTGGCCAGAAGGTTACATGGACTGCTCCAGGAAATAGAGCCAGTGGTGTGGTAGCCAGCATTATGACCCAATTTTCCTACTTCTCGCTGTCACTTCCACCTGATGCCTTTTTGTTGTTGTGATAAAGAGATTCTCTTTGTGGCACTATTTGCTCTAACAGGATTTGACCTGCGGTGTTCTGGATGCTTTGTTCTGTTACATTTTAAGTATCTTCCATTTGCCTGCTTTCCTTCACCCTAATCATGCCCACAGAGATGTAATTTTCTCGCTTCTCTTTTTCTATTACCACCTTATTTGGCCTTTGCTCGCTGTCTTTTCTGCTACACATGGCAAGTCTCTGGGTGCCCTTTTGTCCTTCCGTTCTGATTTTATGAGAAGTATTTATTTCCATGTTTTCTGTATTTGCCTGGATGTATTCTTACCGAGCCAAAGCTAAAACTCTTCTGTCTCAGCGGGAAGCTACTGCTCACAGCAATTACGCCTGCTGTCTTCCTTTTCATTTCCCTTCAGCTGTTGATGAAATTGTGCTTCCAGAAACCCTATGAATTCTTATCACATTCTTATGTAACTCAATGAATTTGCCCATTTCTTTTCCCTCTGTGTGTATGTGTATGTGTCTATCTATCTATCTATCTATCGATATATATGTTTGGTTGGGCATTGGCTCATTTCCTCTCCAAATAATTTGGTGCCTATTTGGACTTTCATGTCTGTCATGATCTGCATCCCTGGGGGAGGGAATGAGTGTCCATTACATTCTGTTGGTATTGCATCATTCACTGCATAGCAAGTCTATGAACCTGCCAGATGCTTTGACCGTGACCTTGTTTCCTGGGGAATGGAGAGGTAGGAGTGGTTTTGTTTTTAATTTTGTTGTTGTTATTGTTGTTGTTTATTCTTCTGAGGAAAAGGAATATTGGGCCCTATCTTGGCGCTTAATCTTTGCTATGTGTTCTTATGTTCTAAATTATATCCTTTAAAGAGATTGTACTTTGCTATGGGTGGTAGCACATACCTCTAATCCCAGCACTGAGGAAGTGAAAGCCATAGGATCTCAAATTCGAGGCCAGCCTGAACTATAACAAGTTCCAGGCCAGCTTGTGGTACATAGCAAGACCCTGTTTCAAAGTAATAAACAACAAAATAGAGCTCATGTCTTATGTATGTACACGTGAGTCTGGGAATGAGTCTAGAGTGTATTGATCAGCTTTCTATTACTGTAACAAAATACATCAGATCAATGAAGAACATTTATGTGGGCACAGTGACTCCTAACTCAGGAGGCAAAGATCAGGAAGATTGACATTTGAGGCCATCCTGGACAAAAAGTTCTTGAGACTTTTATCTTAATCAATAAAATCTAAGCGTGGTGGTAATGCCTATCATTCCAACCACACAGGAAGCATAAATAAGATGACCACACTACAAGCCAGCCTGCCATAAACACAAGACCTACATTGGGAAAAAATACATACATATATATATATATATATATATATATATATATATATATAAAATTAAAAGTAAAAAAAGGGTGGAGGCATTCATGGTTCAAATAGTAGAATTCCTGTCTAACAAGTGCAAGGCCCTGGGTTTACATTCTAGAATAAGAATAGGGAGGAAAAAAAGGAGGAGGTGAAAAGGAAGAAGAGAAGAGAGAGAAAGGTGAGGAGGGGGGAAGGAACAGGAGAAAGGAGAAAGGAGGGGGAGGAGGAAGAGGAGGAGGAGGAAAAACTTTCTTTGGCTGGCAGTTTGGGGGGATTATGGTCCGTGGTGGGTTGATGCTGTGGCTTCTAGACCTGTGGAGAGACATTCCCATCCTGGGGACACAGGGTGGATGGAACAGCTCATTTCGTGGCAACTTGGAAACAAGAGAGAGGGAGTAGTCTCAATACCCCTTCAGGGGTGCACCCCCATATGACTAGATGATTTCCAACTACCTCTTTAAGGCTTTTCCATCTCCCAGGAGTGCCACAGAAGGGGAAGCAAGCCTTTAACACCATTACCCAGAAATTATTTCACAGGGGGCTGCAATATGGGTTTTACTACATCCATAAATAAATCAACAGGCAAGAATCAATAGTCAGTTCTTCTCCAGCCCACCCACCTCCTTGCCCTATCCTACTTGAGGTTAAAATTTCAGCCCCACGGAGTAGTACTTACAAAAATCATGACCCTTACTTGCCATACTACTGTTAAGAGGCCAATAGAGTCACTGGGGTTGGGTGTGCTGGGGACAAGGAGAGACAGGTACTCAGATTCCTGGTGGCCCTTTCTTTGAGCTGTGACCTGATAATAGTGACTGTGCCATGAGCACCGAGGAGACACTGATCATTACAGTCCCGCTGCTAGATCCTGAAATGAACACATTCATTTGAAGCCCCACTGAACAGGTAAGGAGTGGCAGAGAGCTGACACCAAGCCTCCGCTATAGCTCCTGACACAGAGCAGGATATGTTCCAAAGGAGTTCATGATGCTTCCCCCAAAGTCAATGAGCCAGGGCCTGAAACTGCAAGGCCATTCCCAGGGCAACTTCCTGTATCCCACCCTTTCTTTTCTGTGTGAACCTTTCTTCTCTGGTGAAACTTGAACCCTGGTAGAGATGTCACAAAGTTTGATCAATGTGTGGACTGCATTTTTGCAGTCATTGAGAACATAGACAAACAGGTTGCCAGATAAAAACTCGAACTGAGAGGACCAAAACACAAATCCTGAGATGTATCACATCCAGCCATCCAGGAACACAGAGCACACACCCAGTGCAACGCACTCCACCTCTGCCCTGGTGAATTTACAAGACAATAGGGTCTGAGCACCAGCCTAGCATGAAGACTTGAGTTTAAATCTCAGTATGGAGCAGAGGAGCAGAAGAACTAGCTACGCATGCAGTAAGAACCCATCTTGAAAATAACCAACAGGACTGGTAGTATGGCTCAAGAACAAAACCTTAGGTTTAAAACTCCAGTAGAAGAAAGGAAACAGGAAAAGGAAGAAGGAAAAGGGGAACCCTAACCATTCTTTCTAGCACTTCCAACCTTCCTGCCCTGATCTCTTGCTGGCAAGCTAGCTGGGCCAGGAGACCCTGCTAATGTCTATGTTAGGTTTTTAAAAAGAGGTATCCGAGTAAGAACTGCACCAGCACGCACATGGTATTCAGGTAAGGGGTAGGTTTATTCAGTAGACCTGCTGGGACCAGGCAAGGTTGGCACTCCACGTGGCTGGGAAAGGAAAGAGGAAAGAAAGGAAAGAGAGAGAAAAGAGCTAGAAAAGGGAGAGAGAGAGCAGAGAGAGCAGAGAGCTAGAAATGAACAGAGAGAGAGCTAGAAATGAACAGAGAGAGAGAAAGCAGAGAGGAACAGAGAGAGCAACAAGAATAGAACAGAGAGAGAGCCTGGGCCTGCGCTAGGCCTTATCTAGGATATGGGAGGGGAAAGGTGTGGCCACATCAAATTCAGATGTGACCTCAGCGGATGCAGATGTGACCTCTTCCAGGTGTCCCAGTTGCCTAGGTAACGCAGGTACTGGGTGGAGACTTTGCTGCTGAGGAGGGTGGAGTCTGCTAGCCATTCAGGAGCAGACCTTACAGTCCATAGTCAGCCTCAACAGAGAGGTAACACAGAGAACAACTCAGGACAAAGGGAGAAGCCCCAGCACAGATGTGGATGATGCATTTACTGGATGAGAGTGGAATCTTGGATCCACATTCCTCCCAAACACACTCAGGGAACATTAACAAAAATGTCTGATTAAAGATAAGAGTCTCACAGACTTTCCTGTCTGGGCTGGCTTCGAATTTTGATCCTCAGATCTCAGCTTCCTGAGTAGCAGAACCTGCAGTGATGTAGCCCCAATGACAAAAGGCCAGGCAAAGAGAATCTCAGGGACTTGGAAACTTCAGTAGAAATCCTAGTGTAGTAGTTCAATGGCTTGTGCCTAACAAACAGGAATCCTAATCCTAACTACTCAGGAGGCTGAGATCTGAGGATGGAGATTTGAAATAAGCCTGGGTAGACAAATCAAAAAGACATCTAGTTCCAATTAACCAGCTAAAAGCCAGAAGTGGAACTGTGGGTCAAGTGGCAGAGAACTAGCCTTGAACAAAGAAGTCAAGTAAGAACTCAGGAAAACAGAAAGAGAATAAACTTCTTCTTCTTTTTTTTTTTTTTAATTAACATCAATTAGTTGTAGAAGAGGGCTTCACTTTAACATGTCAGTTTATGTACACATTGGATCTTTTTCTTTTTCTTTTCTTTTCTTTTTTTTTGCCAGTCCTGGGGCTTGAACCCAGGGCCTGGTGCTGTCCCTAAGCCTCTTTGTGCTCAAGGCTAACGCTCTACCGCTTGAGCCACTGTGCTACCTCCAGCTTTTTCTGAGTAATTTATTGGAGATAAGAGTCTCATGGACTTTCCTGCCTGGGCTGGCTTTGGACTGTGATCCTCAGACCCCAATCTCCAGAGTAGCTAGGATTACAGGCATAAACCAACAGCACCTGCCTATATATTGGATCTTGATGTGAGGCAGCCTCTCTGTCATTCTCTCCTCAAACCAGTTCTACAAGTTTCCTTGATCCATTTTCACTCATGCATATTAAAAAATTTGACTATATACACCCTCTCTTCCCCTGTCCATTTATCCAAAAGTTAATTTCTAATAACTGGGGGTGGGGGTGGGGAGGAATTAAACCTTGTGGTTGTAACAAAAATAGTACTAAAAAGAAGTATTATATCTGTAAAAGTTAATGAGCTAGGCATCTAATCTACGACACTGGATATAAAGCAAAAAAGGTAGCTGAGTGCCAGTAGCTCATGCTTATAATCCTAGCTACTTAGGAGTGTAAGATCTAAAGATTGTTGCTTTAAGCTTCCTGGATAGTAAAGTCCATGAGACTCTTATCTCTAATGAACCAGCAAAGAGCCAGAAGTGGGGCTGTGGTTCAAATGGTAGATAGAGTACTAGCTTTGAGCATTAAAACTCAAGCACTGTGCCCATGACCTGAGTTCAACACACACACACACACACACACACACACACACACACACACGAAATAAAGGTGATGAAAAAACAAAACTAAAATAGAGAAAATCAATGAAGCCCATTGTTGCTTCCCTGATAAGAGTGAAATAAACTATGAGGCAGATTTGAAGAAAAGGGAAAGAAAAAAGAAAAGAAAAGAAAGAAGGAAGGAAGAGGGGGAGGGAGGGAAAGGACAAAAAAGAAAGAAAGAAAGAGAGGGAGAGAGGAGAAAGAAAGAAAGCAGAAAAAAGAGAAAGAAGGAAAGAAAGAAGAAAAAGAAAGAGAAAAAAGGAAAGAAGGAAGAAAGGAAGGAAGGAAGGAAGGAAGGAAAGAAGAAGGGAGGGAGGGAGAGAGGGAGGGAGGGAGGGAGGGAGGGAGGGAGGGAGGGAGGGAGAAGTGAGCAGGAAGGCACCGATTGTTTACTCTTTGCTTTCTTCCTCGCAGCCTGAGTCTTCCATTTCCAACTTCCAGTCACCCTGTCTTTTGCTCTGTGTGAGCTGAAGCAGTGTGTTTGAAATTACAGCCTAAATGGGCCAAGTTTGGGAGTGAATCTGGCGGCTTCACCCAGTCTGTTGAGCTTGTGCAGAGGGTGCTGCGTCCCCTGCCCAGCAGAATCCTCTGGCCACTACCTAAATGAGGCTGAAACAACAGACAGGAGGCTGAGGCCTGCGTGGAGGAGAGGGAGACAAAACTCATTGGGTGGGAGGGCGGAGGGGGGTGTGGGGGGAGAACAGCAGTGCAGACCTGGAAGTGAAACAAGCAAAAGACAGATCAGAGACTTTGGCTCATTTTATCTCCAGCCAGCTCTGTACTTGCTGTTCAGGAAGTGGGACCCGCTGTTTAGGAGGGATTTGGGGGTGCTGGAGGGCTCTCTGTGGCTACAGAAAAATCTTTTCTGTGTGCTGTTTGGGGAATAGTCTTTTGTTCTTTTCCATTTTTCTGCTGCTGCTTTATAATACCTTTTCTACAGGGACCACAAATCCCTTCACAGTGCTTCAGGCATCTTTGTAAAATGGAGACCCATTCACGCACAACCTTCTCAAGATGTGTGGACCAGAAATAAAGCACTCACCCAACTCATCCAAACTCCAGGGTGTTCCATTCACTGCGGACTGTGAAAGGGAAAAAGAACTGGGGACCAGGTGCAAAGAGTCATCTCCAACTCCGTAATTACTGAGGGGAGACACATTTCAAAACCAGAGGTGTGGAAGCGTGGGTAGTATGTGATGGAGGTCCTCCAACGCAGGGGGAAACACTGCAAACTACGCCTCCATCATACATTAGTAACACAACCCAGACTTCACACTCCAGCCAGGCTTGTTCCCTGACTCTCAGAGCACAGCAGAGCAGGCTTGCAAAGTGGAAACATGGCAATTCATCCACCCCCATCAAAAGCTGTTTAGCATCCTTCTAACTGTTGACATGATCTCATTAGTCTTCTAAGACCATTCATGTAGTAAGAGAGAAATCTCCGCATTCCATCCAATTTTATGAGAAACTCAATTCAGAAACTCAATTCTGAATTCAACTAAAATCATCAGCATCCTTCCTTTAAAGGAACATCTCCCCATCCCAAATGACTCTTTCATTTCCAAATTTAATTAAAGGAATGCCATAAGATTTGCATGTTCTGTTGCTTTCCATGTTCACGAAAAAAATAGAAATAGGGTTGGGTAGTGGTACATGCCTGTAATCCCAGCTACTCAGGAGGCAGATTGGGAGGACTAAAGTTTGAGGTCAGCCTAGGCAAAAAGTTAGTTTTATTCCTTTGTCAACAAGTAAATTTCGCATAGTGGTATACATCAATAATTTCAGATCTGCAGGGATTATAGATAGGGATTGATTAAAGCTACCTATGCAGAGGCCTAGGTAGTAGAATGGAGTCCAAGGCTAGCCCAGGATAAATAAGAAACAAGATTCTATCTCAAAAATAACTAAAGCAGCCTTAAAGGTTTAGAACACAAATACCTGCCCGTCAAGACAGAAACTCTGAATTCAATCTCTAGTATTGTTCACACATGCACGCATGTGCACACGTGGACACACACACACATATAGAAATAAATGGCTTATCCTGTAACATTGATTTTAAAATTCTTATTCTTAGGAAGTGGCGCTGTAGCTCAAGTGGTAGAGCGCTCGCTTTGAGCTGAAGAGCTGAGGGACAGCGCCCAGGCCCAGAGTTCAAGCCCCACGACCGACAAAAAAAAAAAAAAGAAATCATAAAATTCTTATTCTTACTATTTGCCATCATCACAGGTAAGTAGATATATTTGTATCCACATAACTTCCAAGGAAAGAGCCCTAATCACTCTCCCGTTATTCCTTCAACATAGCACAACTTGAATGAGATTTCTTTTTCTGTTTTAGCATCTGAATATGATGAGGCCTCCAATGGCCATATTTATCTTAAATTCAGATTCTTCCTGTGCATAATGAAGCCACCTTTTGTCCTTTTTAAGACAATAGCACAGAAATCAAAAACAGTCTTTACAGATAGTCTCTGAAATTTCCCAAGAAATACAGAGCATGATTTGACCTGACTGCTCTAGGATGTGTTTATATTGACATTGATAGTCCTATAATCAAACCTAAGACACATACATACACAGTAACCTCTAGTCTAAGCTCATGGACAGCCAGGTACTGGTGACTCATACCTGCAATCCTAGCTATTTAGGAGGCAGAGATTTGAGGAGTGTGATTCAAAGACAGTTTGGACAAGAAAGTCCATGAGACTCTTATCTCCAATTAACTACCAAAAAGGCCAGGAATAGAGCTGTGGTTCAAGTGGTAGATCTCTGGCCTTGAGCACAAAAGCTCAGGCGCTGAGTACAAGGCCCAGGACAGGCATGAAAATAAAATTAAAATACGAATAAATAAATAAATAGCTTATTGCACACAACTCTAATTTTTCTCAATTACCATAAGCAAAATAAGAAAATTGTTTCAGCCTATTTTTCTTCCTTTCAAACCATTATTTTCATTAACAGTTGTGACACAAGTCCATGTGAAGCCAGGTGCTGGTGGCTCATGCCTATAATCCTAGCTACTTAAAGGACTAGAATCTGAGGCTCAAAATCCAAAGCCAGCCTGGGCAGCAAAGTCCATGAGACTTGCACCTCCAATTAACCAGAAAAAAAGTCAGAAGTGGAGATGGGGCTCGAGTGGGTAGAGTGCCAGACTTGAGTGAAAAAGCTCAGTGACAGCACCCAGGCCCAGAGTTCAAGGCCCAGCACAGGAACTCATACACAGAAAGTTCCATGATAAGTTATACTGTGACTGATTCAGAAGTGAGAGTGCAGGCTGCACTTCTAGTATAATAATATAAGCATGTCTCTTAGGCCAGCCCAGTACTGTATTTTCATCCCCAAATTGCCAGCAGTCTGGTATGCAAATGAACTGGAAATGAAGTGCTCCCTGAATAGGCATTAAACAGGCGTTGGGAGGAAAGACAGTAACCGTCCATCATGTCAATGGTCCCAGCCCAAAGGTGCTTGAGTGACTTTGACACGACACTATGACAGCTTCATAGGCCTTGTTGCAGGCTGCCAGCTCAGGCTGGTGGTAAAGAGCCAATGAACATGGCCCGGTGAGTCATCAGTGGCTGTGGCCCAGGCCTTTCGCCCCAGCTGGCACACGGAACTCTTTTCCACATTGGGCCTGCCAACTGCACCTACATGGGGAAGGATTTTATGTGGCTTGGTTATAAGTGGATAGTATACAACCAGAATAGAGAAGGCCAAGCTGTTTATTGTTTGAAGCCTGAGCAAGGCTTTGGGGGTGCTCATCAAATAGACAAGCTCTGCTCTGGGACAGCACAGGGGAGAGGGGAAGTTTCTTGGGAGCTTTGCCTGCCTTGCCATGAAAATAGGGAGGGTGGCTGTCTAGTAATGCCTGTTCTCTACAGGGATATAGAATAAAAGAAGTCATTGTGTGCCAGCCTAGGACTCATATTGGACTAATATTTCTATATCTTTCTCGAAGGAAGAAGTCTCATGCTGTGGCTCACATCTGTAATCCTACCTACTCAGGAGGCTAAAATAGAGGTTCAAAGCCAGCCCAGGTCGGAAAATCCGTGAGACTCTTATCTCCAACTAAGCAGCAAAAAGCCAGAAATGGAGCTGTGGTTCAAGTGGTAGAGTGCCAGCCTTGCGGGAAAAAAGCCAAGTGAGAATACAAGAGCTTAAGTTTAAGCTCTAGCACTGCACACACACACACACACACACACACACACACACACACACACACACACACACACACACACACACACACAAACACACACACAAAAGATGTCTTCGTACAACTTTAGTAATGATTCATTTGTTCATAGAAGAACACAGAGCCAAGCCACTGTGGCTGGGATGGATTGTCATATACCTACTACCAAACCCTCAACATGACAGGCACTCAGAATTCAGTTCCACAAGCTGATCTTCAGGTATTTCTTGACTATCAGGTGTAGCTGCACCATCTGCCCACCTGTTTCCATCCAGCTTTGCATCATTATCTGCCTGGAAGAGAGGGTGACCTGCACCTAATGGAATTCTACTTCATCACCAGTTTGGGAGAAAGTTACCAGTAATATAGTCTCATTAATATGATTCTCTACTAATATTTCTAACTCACTAAGAATTCCACTTCTTGGATATGAGAGATTATATTTCAGGCAAATGTTTTAAATCTAAATAAAATTATATGTCTAAGTGTTGGCATCAACATATATATTTCCCATATATTCTCAGCCAGGTACCAGTGGCTCATGGCTGTAAGCCTAGCTACTTGAAGGCTGAGATCTAGAGGAAGTGACTCAAGGCCAGCTAAGCAGAATAGTTCTCTAGATTCTATCTCAAAATAACCAGCAAAAAGCAGGGCTAGAGGTAAGGCTCAAATGATACAGCATCAGCCATAAGCAAGCAAGTCAAGAGAGCATGTGTGAGGCTTTGGTACTGGCATTAACAAAAAGCAGTACTAGCAGAAAAAAAAATACATTTCCAGGAAATATATATATACATATATATGCACACAGTACAGTCATCTGACCTCATATGAGTCTATTTTACAATAACCTTTTTGTTTCAAAAGACTCTTGATTTTCATCAGTTAAATAATATTTCTTTCCTTAGGAAGCCAATAATGTAACTTAACCTTTACCTAAAGCAGGATGGCAGTGGCTCATGCCACTCAGAGGGCTGAGATCTGAGGATCACAATTCAAAGCCAGCTCTGGCAGGAAAGTCTATGAGACTCTTATCTTCAATTAACCACCAGAAAGCTGAAAGTAGAGCTGTGGCTCAAGTGTTAGTCTAGAGGGAAAAAAAAGGTCAGAGACAGAATCCAGGTCCTGAGTTCAAGCCCAGCACTAGCATACACACATGCACACATGCACACACACACACACACACACACACACACACACACACACACACACACACACACACACACACACACACACACACACACACACACACACACACACCACGGAGCCCCAGGACGTCAGGAGGAACCAGCATTGCTGTGCCTTCAAGAAGTCTTTCTGTTCTCTCATCCCTTGCTCTCCCGGTGGCCTCTTTCTTGTAATGCCTCCATCCACCCACTGGAGGCAGAGCTTCTCACAGATTAGCTACAGTTTCCTAGAGTCAAAACAAGAAAGACAGACTTCTTTCCTGATTTTGAAAGTGCCAAGGGAAGATTCTGCATGGTTTAGTTTAGTACACATGCCAACTCTCAGACCAAAACCACAATTGCCAGGAAACACAGTACCAGCACTAGTCCACGAGGCCTTCTCTCAGCCTGACATAAAGAATCATGCTTGGGAATTTGAGTCCAAAGTGTAAAAGTGCAATTCTACCAAGTGCCAGTGCCTCGCGCCTGTAACTTTAGCTACTCAGTAAATGAGATCCAGAGGACTGTGGTTTAAAACCAACCCAAGCAGAAAAGCCTTCAAGATTCAATAGCCAATTAACCAGAAAAAAGAAAGCTGGCTGGAGGCGTAGCCCAAGTGGTAGAACACCAACTGAGCCAAGTGTAAGATGTCAATACCACCACCACCACCACCAAAAATAAAAATAAAAAAGCAACTCTGTTTGGTTTGGTTTGTTCTGTTAAGACAAAGTCTCACTATGTAGTCCAGGCTGGTGTCAAACTCTCCATCCTAATGCCTTACCCTCCCAAATTCTGGGACTACAGGTGTGTACTACCACACCTGTCAAAACTCCCTTTGCATATTAGATCAGTTGTTTCCCCAACCCTAGTTTCAGGAAGTAGATTGCTTAGTAAACAATAAGGGTTTACCTCACTTATAGGACAATCACAACTCTAGTGTTCACCAGGTCCGATACTAAAAACAAGTTTCGGTACTTTAAATCAAAGCCTTGTTTCCCCCAAATGAAACTAATTGTATGAATCATTCATAATGATGCAACACGAAAAGGAACTGAGCTACAGTGACATCAGGCAAACACTATTTCCCCCCATTTTTAGCATTCTCTGACATTCAAGTCATTTTTCTGAATGTAAAACAAACTCTCTCCTTGTTTATGGGAGGCCACACAAACAATTTTAGAGAGCATTAATGACCCGCTGTTCTACTTCTGCAATGTCTGCAGTGCCTAAGAAGCTAAGTAAAGACCCAGAAGGACTAATTAAAGGAACCACTTTTCCTTCATCGCACCAGCCTACTCAAACTAGCACTATCTGGAGAGTACGGTGTTGGCCATCTGTGTGAGTCAGCTTTGCAGAAGTAGAAGGAAATACCTGAGGCAGTTCATTTATGAAGAAAAAGGGTTACTTAGCTCTCAGTGTTGGAGGTTCAAAGTTCAAGGTCACGTGGCACTATGGATTTGGCCTCTGGTTCTGGTAGTGGATGGTGTCCCTTAACCAGGAAGTGGGAGGCAGGGGATGTGGAGCAGGTTTGCATCCTTAACAGTTCTCTCAAGTCTTAATCTCTTTGGCTGGCAGGGTTTCTAATGGAGCTCAGGACTTGCCATCAGGCCCCACCTCTTAAAGGCTCCACTACTTCCCCATGCCACCCTAGGGACCAAACCTAGGCCCTTAGAGTTGCTCAAACCACAGGAGCACCACAGCAAACTGACCACAGGACTGTGCCCTAGAGGGGCTGGAAGCTGGCTTCCTTATCTTCCCCACTAGTGCTCCTGCTTTCAGCAAGTCTCCTCACTAGTCAATCTAGAAAAATTCTAAAAAAAAAAAAAAAAAAGGAGCCAGGCTGTAGTGGCTCACACCTGTAATCCCAGCTACTTAGGAGGCTGAGACCTGAGGATCACAATTCAAAGCCAGCCTGGCAGGAAAGTTCATTTAGAGCCTTTATTCCCAAGTAAGCACCAAAAATGCTGGAAGTGGAACTGTGGATCAAAGTGGTAGAGTGCCAGCCTTGAGCAAGAAAGCTCAGGGACAGCGCCCATGCCCAGAGTTCAAGCCCCAGGACTGGCACCAAAACAAAAACAAAAACAAAACAAAACAAAAAAACAGCCCTTGGGCCAATGGAATACTTTGGGGCAGCAAAAAGCCTTACTGTCTTACTGTTCTCACTTCCAAAATGAGGATCAAACTTCACAGATTTGCAATTTGAACCACAGGCAACAATGTATTTAAGCCACTGGAGACATACTCAGCAAATAGAAATCATCTTTGTTGGGTTTTGTTGGGGTTTTTCTTGCATTTGTTACTGTTATTAAGGAGTTGTACAATTCCATAAGTCAGGTTATGAGTACATTGTTTCTTATTCAATGTCATCCTTTTCTTCATTTGCCCCATTTTCCCCTCCCGTCCCTACCCTCAAGTCCCATAGTTCATTTTTTACATAACATCTCTGTTATGTAAAACCTCCTTGAGGAGCACAGGGGCAAGCTGGCCTGCCAGCCCCTCTCTGCAAACAAGAGGTCCAGCAGCGTGGGGATCAGAGGGCCCAGAGAGAAGCCTGGGTAGCCAGGAGTAGAAAGAGCAGAAAACAAGTCAAAGCCTGGCAACAACCCAGCAGAAGAGGCCAGGGAGGAGGCCTCAGTGAATCCACGGGGCTTAAGAGACAGGAAGGACTTGAGCAGACACTAAGTGACCTTGGGAACAGATCCCAAGAAAAGGCTTCAGACAGACCTTGCTGTGAGGATTCTCTCCTAGTGATCAGAATGAGGTGGAGGCAGGAAGGTATTAAGTTCAATGCCAACCTGAACTCCATAGACAAAGCTAGTGTTAAAAGCAAAAGCAAAAACAAAAACAGAAGCAGGGCGCCGGTGGCTCACGCCTGTAACCCTAGCTACTCAGTAGGCTGAGATTTGAGGATCTGGGTTCAAAGCCAGCCCAGGCAGGAAAATCCGTGAGACTCTTATCTCCAATAAACCACTAGAAAACTGGAAGTGGCGCTGTGGCTCAAGCAGTAAAGTGCTCGCCTTGAGCTGAAGAGCACAGGGATAGCACCCAGGCCCAGAGTTCAAGCCCCATGACTGACCAACAAAAAACAAAAACAGAAGACCCAGGTATGGTGAGTCATGCCTGCAATTCCAATTACTTCAGAGGCTGAGATAAGGAAGATCATGGTGTGAGGCCAGCCTGAGCCAAAAGTTAATGATGAGACCTCTTTAGTCAATAGCTGGATGCGTGACAAGCTTCTGTGACCCTAGCTACTGGAGAAGACATAGGTAGATTATATCTGGGGCTAGCCTCAGGCAAAAACACAAGACCCTATGTGAAAAAACACAAGACTCTATTAAAGAAAAAAAAAGACAGGGAGCCTAGCTCAAGTGGTAGAGCAAATAGCAAAAATGAAGCTATGAGTTCAAAGTCCAGTACTAACAAAAAAGGAAGAAAGGAAGAAAGAGAAAGAAAGGAGGGAAGAAAAGGAGGGAACAGCAACAACAAAAAGGACTCTCCACTTGCAGGACAAAAAAGCTAAGCCCCCCCCCCCCCACACTCAAGTGTTCTTCCCACCTGAGACTCTAGCTACCATGGAAGCAATCATTGAACAGAAGGTCAAATTTCCATCGAAACACCTTCCTGTATTGATTCTTTCATCACAAATCCCAGGATCAGACTCTTTCATCAACCCCATTTTACAGATAAGGATGGAGGGGGGTGGGGGCAGACCCCTTCCCCTACGACCAGGAGGAAATGGAGAATAGACGCTTCAGAGTTGGGGGAGTGTATTAGTCAGCTGTCCTTGCTGTAACAAAATGGCTGAAACAAGCAACATAAAGCAGCAAAGGTCTACTTGGGCTCCTGGCTTCTGAGGTGAGTCCGTGGTCCCTTGGCCTGGGAACTTATGGGTCCCTATAAGAAGTCATGATGGTGAGGAGCTGCGCAGAGCTAAGCTCTGTCTGGAGGTGGCCTGGGAACCAAGAAGGAAGGACCCTGTCCCAGGAAACTGACAGGAGGCAACCTCCATCACTAGGCCCCATCTCCTAACAGCTCTGCCACCTCCTGCTCACACACACCACAGGCTGACAAGCAAACCTTTAATCCAGGGACCAGCAGGGCCCCTTGGGGAAGCTCAAGTCCCAGGACTTCCTGGAAGAGATGAGGCCTTAGAAGGCTGGGAGGAGGACAGGGGTGGGTGCCAACCTTGTCCACCAGGGACTTCCCAGGCCCGAGGCTGCAGCAAGTCAAGATGGCCTTCATCTTCCCCCAGGCCCAGGCTCTATCCAGGGCTCTGGCCTTTGTACTGCTGGTGCCATTCACTGCTGGTGTCATTCCCACCAGATGACTGGGTGTGTGCTGTGGCCTGGTTTCCTGGCGGTGGCACCAGCCAGCAGGGAGCTGATCCAGGCAGAACTCCAAGCCCACTGGGATAGGCTCAGTGTCCAGTCTGCATCTTCACAAGACCCCCGAGTCATCTAGGGGGCTGCAGTCTGCTCACCACTTTCCTCTTCAAGACTTCAGTCTGTGGAGAGAAAGCACAAGACCCTATCTAAAAAACAAAACTAAACAAACTAAAAACAAACGAACAAACAAACCAAAGTAAAGGGGGCTGCAGATGTGGTGGCTGGGCACCAGGCTAGCAAATGCAAGACCCTGAGTTCAAATCCCAGTACTAACCACACCCCCCCTCCAACCAAAAAAAAAAAAAAAATTCCGGCCATGTACCAGTGGCTCACACTTACCTAGCTACTCAGTAGGCTGAGGTCGAGGATCAGGGTTTGAAGCCAGCTGGGGCATAGAGGTCTATGAAACTCTTTAACCACCAAAAAGTAGGAAGTTGAACTGTGGCTCAATCGGGAAAGCACCAGCCAGGAGCACAAAAACTCAGAGATAGCACTCAATCCCCAGAACTGGCACAAAACAAACAAAAGAATAGAACAGAAGACACTGTACAAAAGGAAATGTACTCATTACCTGACTCATGTAATTTTTTTTCCTTTTTTCTTTTTGGCCAGTCCTGGGGCTTGAACTCAGGGCCTGGGCACTGTCCCTGAGCTTCTTTGCTCAAGGCTAGCACTCTACCACTTGGGCCACAGCACCACTTCTGGCTTTTTCTGCTTATGTGGTACTGAGGAATCAAACCAGGGCTTCATGCATGCTAGGTAAGCATTCTACCACTGAGCCACATTCCCAGCCCTCATGTAATTTCAATCCCTCTTGTACATCACCTGTACAATAACAATAAAGTAAATTCATTTAAAAATTTTTAATTCCATATGAAAGAGAGACTGGAACATTTCCTTCTCATTGTCCAAAAGGATCAGAAAGCCATTCTGACTGTGTAGCCTGATGCTAGCAAGCCCTCCTGTCCTGATTGTGTGCCCCTCCCCCCATGCAGTCAAGAGTGAACACCTCCTGTACCCCATCTGTTGTGGTATCCCAGCAAACCAAACAAGTGCCAATCCCTGGCTCCCATTGGCTTCCATTCCAATACATTAGAATAGAGATAAGTGAACAGAAGCACACACAATGCAAGATGGCATCAGTAGCATCGAAGAGCATCCAGCAAGAACTGACAGTGATAGTTTGCACTTGCAGATGGCTGAGAAGGTGCTGCTACATCAAGACACAAAGGAAAAGCCGGGCGCTGGTGGCTCACGCCTGTAATCCTAGCTACTCAGGAGGCTGAGATCTGAGGATCGCGGTTCAAAGCCAGCCCGGGCAGGAGAGACCATGAGACTCCTATCTCCAATAAACCACCAGAAAAACCGGAAGTGGCGCTGTAGCTCAAATGGTAGAGCGCTCGCCTTGAGCTGAAGAGCTGAGGGACAGCGCCCAAGCCCAGAGTTCAAGCCCCACGACCGACAAAAAAAAAAAAAAAAAAAAGGAAATAAGGAGGTGAGCTACATCACTATGTGGAAGGTCAAGTGTTACCAGCAGAGTTTTAAAAAACCAGTACAAAGGCCCTGGGGCAGCAGTATGCCCTGCTTACTTGAGGAATCAGGAGGCCTATCTGCTGGAGAGGACTGACCTCTGACTGGAGACTTAGTACAGATTCTGCTGGGCCGCAAAGACCACCGTGAGAAGTTTTGCTTTTCCTGTGGAGCAAATAGCAAGCAAAGAGCAAAAGAGCTCTTCTGAGCAGAAGAAGGGACTTGGTGTGGCACTGTTGGGATAGGCCTACTCTGGTGTCCATGTCTGGGAGGAGCAGAACAGGCAGAGCAGCTGGAGGCGCTCAAAGCCAGCAGAACTAGTAGGACCCCCTGGAGTGGTGGAGTGGTGGGGGGAGGGCAGGGATGCTGGATGCCAGCAGGAAGGTAGATCCAAAAGGATTTGCTGGCCTTCGTCCCGGGAGGGAGGTCAGCCTCATCACCTCTGGGCAGGGGAGTGGTGGGCGGGGCAGGCCCCAGCTGCACAGGGAGAATGTTGCAAAGCCCGGGAGGAAAACCTTGTGTCATATTTTCACTCCACATGTTGTGCCAGCAGAGGACAGCAGCCCTGCCTTCCCTACTTACAGCATCACCAAGGCTGGGCTGTCCAGACCAGGAGAAAGACCTGGCACCCCACACATTCCGGCTGCTCATCAGGCCAGCCCACAGCTCACCTTGGTGAAAACTGAGGACATCTCAGAGCTTCTGTGGCAGCGCCGTGGCTCCGAGGGTCACAGGCGGAGCCACTCGGTGGCTCTTTGGTGCCACTTGGTACAGCCAAGATGAGCTCCTGGCTGCCTACAGCATCACCAACGCAGCCAGAAGAGATCCAGCCCCACACCACAGGGCCTGACTGACCCTTGAATAAAGACCTCCCTGGCAATATGAAGGCGCTGTGCCTATGTGCCTGTGATCATACAAACAATGCTTATCGAAATGAACTCCGGGAAATGGAAACAAGAGATTGGTTTTTTTTCTTTGTTATTGTTTTCTTTTCTTTTTGTCTTGTTTGCTCATTTATCCGTCTTGAGGGGGAATAACAGGAGCCACAGAAAATGGAGGGACAAAGGGTGAACAAATGCAGCAGTGGTTCTCACTAGATACTACGTTGAAAACGAATTATGCAACTTGTGGGTGGAGATGGGAGAGAAAAACACTGGGAGAGAGCGAGGGAAAGGGTGATATTGTCCAAAAAGAAACATTAGGTGGGGGCTGGGAAGGTGGCTCAGTGGTAGAGCGCTTGCCTTGCATGCCAGAGGCCCTGGGTTCGATTCCTCAGCACTAGATAAGCAAAAAAGAAAAAAAGCCAGAAGTGGCGCTGTGGCTCAAGTGGTAGAGCGCTAGCCTTGAGCTGAAGAGCTGAGGGACAGCGCCCAGGCCCAGAGTTCAGGCCCCACAACCGGACCCAAAAAAAAAAAAAAAAGAAATGTTAGGTGACTTATAGAACTGTAACCCTGTGTATAACCCCTTTCTAATAACAATTTTTTTTAATGAAAAGGTTTTTTTTTTAAATTTAAAAAGACACCACTGGCTCAATGTGAGACGCCTTAATCTACCCATTGTGCTTGCAGTGTGCCCGTCATATTGCATGCACTCAAAACTTAACCCCAAAGGCATAATGACAGTGGGAGATGAATGAGTCATGAGGGCTCGGCCGGCATGGACGGCTTCATCTACTTGAGGGTTTATGGACTAAGGCATTGCTCTCTCGGGCACGCTCACCCACCCCACTCCTGCCATGTTGTGATACAGCATGAGGCCCTCCTCACTCGCTGTACAACCAATGCCAGGCGCCCAGTTCTAAGACTTCCTGGCCTCCATAGCCAATAAACCTCCATGCTCAATAAACCTCTGTTCTTTGTAAATGATCAAGAGTCTGAAGACAAAGACATTAACCTTGGTGAAAGTTAACATGGATAACAAGTTCTTTCACTTGAAGGTAAATTCTGGTCATTTTCTCTTTTAAAAAAGATGATAAATGTATATACAATAGAATGAGTCAAGTTGCACACAACAGATGAATGGACAAAAAAGATGTGGCATATGTATACTATGGGATATTAAACAGAAAAATAAAATCATGTCATTTGTAGGAAATGAATGCAATTGAAGGACATCAAATTGAAACAAGACAAGCTCAAGAGATAGAATGATGTATATTTTCACTGATATGAGGGAGTCAGATGTAAATGACATACATTTCATCATATATACATGTGTACCTAATAAACATACATGGTTATTTACATAGATAAACATGAGTCTAAGTGAGGGACTACTTAGAAGGGGAAAGGGAAGGGGGAGTGAAAAGGGAGTGAATGATTTTGTAATACAATGCACGCATACATAGAAACAGCACAAAGCACCACCATAAGAGCTCTCCATCAATGGGGGATGGGGGAGGGGTGAAGAAAGAGACCCTGTGAGGGGGGACCAGCAGGAGGGGTGGGACTCACAAGGAGGATGAAGTCAGTTGAAATAGATGGTTTGTGACTATGAAATTCAAAGAAACCTGGTGAAATCGTTTAGGGAAGGAAGGGAGAGTGATAGAGGGTGGGACTAACTAGAATAGATGGTAGACGTGTGTAGAAAGATATCAATGAGATCCCCTTTTATAACTTTTAATATAAACATTTTTAATGATGGCTTTGAGCCTTTTGCAATACAGACAACAGAGATTATGCTCGATCAGGATTTATACAGCTTTTTATGGAAAAATGCTATGTTTCTGGTACTCCTCAAATGGACCAGCATTGAGGAAGGCTGGAGACCTTCCCACTAGATTCCATTGCATCGTATAAAAGTCTTAAAATGAAGCACTGTTCGAACCCCTCACTTTGCAGCCCTTCCCACCATCCCCTGACCATCTTGCCTGCTTCTTGGACAGTGAGGCTGAGATTCAGCTTGGACCAGCTGGCTTCCACTTCAATGCCATGGGAAACTGACTGGCAAAGAGAGATTGATCTGGCAAGGAGAGCACCCCCTACTGGGCATCAGGCTCCCAGTGATACCACCAGCTACTCTGGGGTTTCATGAGGAAAGGACAATCTTAATACCAGAGACTGTTTTTCTCCTGATCAAAGCTCAAGTTACTCCAAAGATCTGAAATGTCTGCCTGATCTTCCAAAGTCTTTCTTCACCCCTAACTCCATTCTTTTAAAGCCTTCTAGAGGCAATTTCTAAAAATTTTCTTAGGAAGATGTGCACGAGTAACTGGCAGGAAGGACATATTAGACACATACACTCTGGTCCTTACGACAAAGTGAGCCCACTCACTCTCAGCTATAACTAGGTGTGAATTTGTGGGGTGGGGGAGAGTTAGGCTCATTCAGAAAAAAGTCATGTGACAATGGCTCACACTTATAATCCTAGCTACTCAGGAGGCTGAGATTTGAGGATTGCAGTTCAAAGCCTGCCCAGGCAGGAAAGTCCATGAGACTCTTATCTCCAATTAACCAACAAAAAACCAGAAGTAGCACTGTGGCTCAAATTGGTAGAACTCTTCAACCTGAGCAAAAGAGTTCAGGGATAGCACCCAGACCTTTAGTTCAAACCCTACAACTGACACACACAGACAAAAATCAAATCTTTGTTAAATTATTATCTTTTCTAAAAACAGCCTCAATGAGACTGAATCCAGCAGGTTGCCTTAAGAACAGTATAGTGTGATAGCAAATGCTTTCATCCACTACTGGTTTTCTCTTTCCACAGATGATGAAAGTACATTGAAAAATGACAAAGCCTTCTGCCTGGAAAAATGCACCCCCAAATGAGATAGGTTTAAACTTCTACATTTATGAGGATTTCAATTATATGCAGAATATTTATTTGAAGAGTTAGTAGAAAGTTTAATCTCTGATGTGCTCTTACATTTACGTTCTCTTCTACTTTTTTTTTTTATCTTGAACTTAGGGTTTAGGCACTGTCCCTAAGCTTTGGTGCTATACCATTTGAGCCATAGCTCTACGTCCAGCTTTTTTGATGGTTGATTGAACATAAAAGTCTGATGGACTTCTCTACCCTGGCCGGCTTTGAACCTTGATCCTCAGATCTCAGCCTCCTGAATAGCTAGGATTATAAGTGTGAGTCACCAGCAACCTGTCCTCTGCATCCTTTTAAGGGGTAGAGTATGGGACAGAACCATGTCTGACTTTATATGGATCTGAATCCAGGTCAACCTCAAATAACTCCAACAGTGTTCTCTTCACAAGAAACAGGCTCTCATTATTTTGACATTGACTAAGCATGTACACACACACACACACACACACACACACACACACACACACACACACACACACACACACACACACACTTGCATGCTGACAAGTACTCTGATACCTCACAAATCCTCCCTATGGGTTTCCAGGGGTATTCATAAGACAGTGGCATAGGAATCCTGCCAGTCTTTTCACATACCCCTGACACACCCCTGCTAAACAGCCAGTGTGGGTGGGACCTGAGTCTGCTTCTGGGACAGCTGTGCTATACTTCGAAGTGCGGTTTCTGTTGCTTACCATCTCTCCTGCATGGTGCAACTGCCCTTTAGCTCATCTTCATCCAGCACGGCTGGGGAAGAACTCACACAAGTTACAGCATGCAACTGAAGGTGGACCTGCCAGAAAGGGAGGTAATGTCATTTCTGAGGAAGCAGAAAAACCCAGCTGAGATCACCAGGTATTTCCCCCAAAGCTTTCTGCATTCTCCAGCAACAGACGGCACACCCCAGGGTGCCAGAAAACACCATGTCCAGCGCCATCCAGCACCTCTCCTTCCACACACCTGCCGGGACTCTTGGAAGCCTTCTACAGTTAGGATAGCTGCCAAGAGCCTTCTCCCCAGATGCTCTGGGTCAGGTGCCAGCTCCCCAGGAGACCATCCTGTCCCCTGCTCATCTCAGTTCACCACCCATTTCTCCAACCATCAGGCAGAGACTTGCTGCTCACCGTCTCACCCACCATTCTTAAGTAAAAACACACTTCTGCATTTTGTCTGTTTCCTACCACAGAAGGAGGTCATCCCCATGCTCTGGGAGCCGGCTGGGAGCTGGGAGCTGAAGGCTCCACGCTGGCAGGGCAGGGAAGACCCCACGGTCCTATCTGTAATTCCTCAACACACGCTTCCAGCTCAAAGTCTTGCAAGCTCCACTTCGGATTTTCCACAGTTTCCTTTCCCTCAGTGGAAGCCTGCCCTCCTGTTTATTTTTAGATTTGGTTTTATGCCTTGGAAGAGGCCAAGACTGGGAATGTTGGTGGGGACAGAAGAAACAAAACAAAACAAAATTTTAAAAAATCCTTCCTTTTCTTTTTTAAGTAAAAGCAGATGACAAAGACAAGCCAGTCATGGAAAATAATAGAACTCACATGTCTCTGGCTCCATCAGACCCAACTGATTGGAGCATGCTCACCCAATCTCCTCTGCCTTTTCTTTGTGCTCTTGCTCTTGCTCTTGCTCTTGCTCTTGCTCTTGCTCTTGCTCTTGCTCTTGCTCTCTCTCTCTCTCTCTCTCTCTCTCTCTCTCTCTCTCTCTCTCTCTCTCTCTCTCTCTCTCTCTCTCTCTCTCTCTCTCTCTCTCTCTCTCTCTCTCTCTCTCTCTCTCTCTCTCTCTCTCTCTCTCTCTCTCTCTCTCTCTCTCTGTCTCTCCCCCCCCCGTGAATTTTGTTTTGCTGGTACCAGAAATCAGGGCCATGTGCTCTCATTTAGCTTTCACAACTGGCACTCTACCACTTGAGCCACACTTCCAGCCTGGCTTTTTGCTGGTTTTTGGAGATGGAGTCTCATGACATTTCTGTCAAAGTTGACTTGGAACCTAAATCATGAGTTCTCAGCCTCCTGAGTATCTAGGATTACAGGCATGAAACACCAGCACCCAGCTAACATGTTCTTTAATTATAGAACAATTCAAATTCCTGGTCTCTGCTCTGAGGTAAGTCACACTGAATGGAATCTAGCATCCTTCGCAGTCATGGTATGAAGTTCCATTTTGTACTGTGCACCACATCCTTAGTCTCTTCTACCTAAGAAAGTGGCTTTGGAGCAGGCTTGACCAAAAGGATTGATTTGAAATTATCAATTAGAGGAAGCCAGGAAATCCAAGTAAGGTCAAAATCAATATCAAAAGGCAGGCAGAAAAACAAGTGTTCCCAAAATTTTGTCCTGCTCAATAGGAAAATCAGGACTCTTGATTACAAAAGACAGAAACCCAGTGCAAACCAGCTCAATCGAAAAGTCTGATTCAAAGATTCACATAGTTCAGGTTGAGGTTGGCACACACATTTGATCCCAGTACTCTAGAGGCTGAGGGAGGAGGATCAAGAATTTGAGGTCACCCCATGAAATGAGCTTAGGAGAAAGGAACAAACAAGATTAGGAAGAATGATGGAAGAGGTGCTTCTAATCAAGAAGCACTGGACACTTCGATGGGCATATTAAATTGGAACTCCTTGTGCCATCTTTTTTCCTTCCTTCCTTCCTTCCTTCCTTCCTTCCTTCCTTCCTTCCTTCCTTCCTTTCTTTCTTTCTTTCTTTCTTTCTGAGGAGATCTCAGCTTCCTGAATAACAAGAATAACAGGTATGAACCAGAATAACAGGTATGTGCCACAACACCCTGCTTTTGTTTTAACCTGTTAATGTTCAGAAAAGAAAAAAAATAAATTTCAGGCCAGCTCAGGCTACATAGTGAAATCCTGTCCAAAATCAAACCAAACCAAAAGAAGAGCTCATATTCCCATCTGGAAAGATCAGGGGATCTGCTGGATAGCAGGGGGCTGGGACAGAGGCTCACATTTCCTAACAACATGCTGTGTGCACTGTCTTAGACACACACACACACACACACACACACACACACACACACACACGTTCTGTGGTTTTACACCTTCCCACTGTCCATGTTGTGCAATCCTGAACTTGTCCCTGTTCCTCAGTCTAATCAGAAGAGAAGGATCCTCTCCCTCCCTCCAGTTGCAAATCCCCCAAGCAGTGACTCAGTTGGCCTGATGGTAGCTAAGTGCCTACTCCTACAATGAGGGGAAATCATTGAGGCCCAGCCCCCACTGCATCATCTTAATTCACCTCCAATCCTTGGCTTCCCCACTGTAAAAGGAAAAAACAAGTGGGAGAGACATCAAGAATACTCTTTTTAAAGAACTGCCGCTGATTTTCCACAGATACCCCATGGCAAAGGGTGATATGGTGATCTCCATATGTGAAGCACCAGTAAATGTTCATTTTTCTTCCAAGGTGGGTCTCAAAGTGGAGGAAGATGTCAGCACGCAAGGATGGAAAGATTCCTTGAGGTACAGGGAGGTGGGTGGAAAGTGCTGTACAATGTGAGTAAGAGGCACTACAGGAGTTGTTCAAAGGAGGGGAAGGGAGCCTTAAATCATTCCCAAACTCAAATCACCCACAAGTTCTGTGTTCTAGGAAGCGGGGATGGGGGGCAGTATTAGCTTCTAGGGAACCCGCAATGTCAAGTTGACCAACTAATCTGTAGCTGGGAGACAGTCTTTGCTATCAAGAGGAAGATTATCTCAGCCGAATAATATTTTAGGGCCAATATAAAAAGAATTGTAAAAGACTTAGATTTTGATGAAGTCTGACGAGCAAAAGCTGCATTTGCTTCAATTTCTTTTTTTTTTCTTTTATCACATTTTGGAGTCAAGCCAATGAACATACGCAGCTGTGTAGCCAATGGCTTGAATTTACTACCATTTCTACAAAATGCTCCCTGTGTTGTCTTCCCTCAGACATTTCACCCTTCGGTTTTATAGGAGGAAATACAGACTTCATAGTAAGATTACTACACCTGTGGTGCACAGAATCCATCCATGCTATGATTTCCCATCTGCGCAAAGCTCTAGGAGTTCAGTGGCTCTAAGACTTAGTGCTTTACATGGAATCAATTTGTCTCACACTGACACCTGTTCTTTTCGGGAGTGTAAGGAGTGATGCTGGGTTTGAACTCAGAGCCTTGTGTTCTCACTTGGCTTTTCTCTCTCTCTGTCTCTCTGTCTCTCTGTCTCTCTGTCTGTCTCTCTGTCTGTCTGTCTGTCTGTCTGTCTGTCTGTCTGTCTGTCTGTCTCTCTCTCTCTCTCTCTCTCTCTCTCTCTCTCTCTCTCTCTCTCTCTCTCTCTCTCTCTCTCTCTCTCTCTCTCTCTCTCTCTCTCTCTCTCTCTCTCTCTCTCTCTCTCGGCTAGCACTCTGTTACTTGAACCATAGCCCTACTTCTGCCTTTTCACAGGTTAATTGGAGATAAGGGTCTCTCACATTTGTCTACCAGACTGGCCCTTGATCCTCAGATCTCAGCCTCCTGAATAGCCAGGATGGCAGGTATGAGCCACCAGCTGCCCAGCTCTCACTCTGGTGGCACAGAAGCCTTGTGCCTGTCCTTAGCTGTGGTATTGCCCCCAGCATCCATTCCTCTAGTTTGTAAGTAACCATGACAATTCACCAGAACTCACCTGCCCTGAGTTTCATTTCCCTGAACATATGTGGGCTACCCTACAGCAATAGCCACCCTCTCCACCACCTGTGATATGCAGGGTCTTAAGAGGGGAACTCATGAGTTGTCAGGTTCAGTCCAACCCTAGAACTTCAACTCAGCCCAGATCCTGGCCCCAAGATACTCATCTTCTCTGAAGCCCCTTATTTCAATACTCAGCAGTCCTCTGTAACACACTGTAGCCTTGACCTTAAGCAAAGGCCACCGGCCCTGTAATGAACTTTTACATATGTCTGTGTGTCCATTCACAGTACTTAGCACCATGCCATTACACAGGAGGCTCCGTTGATACATACACGCAGGAGTGAGTAGAATGCCTTGCTATATAGGTTTGAACTGAGAGCTTTGTCAGACTTGAGTCTAAAAATGGCCGATGCTGCTGTGACAATGTTGGGTACCCTTACATCCACCTAGCTCACGAATCTGGAGAACCTAAGACCAACATGTGGAAATAGAGTGAATCAGGACACCTTGAAGAATGACACAGAACTATAGTCTGGCATAGGGATAGAGATGGAGGAGCATCCCAAACCCGGTCCAAGAATGCAAGAACTACATTGTGTCCCTCCCTGATCAACCACCAAAGAGCAGGCTCTGTGCTCCCTGAGCCCAAGGAATTCCATAGATATCTCTCAGTACCTATACAGTCCCAAATTGCACACCAGCGGAGCAGATCCACACAGCGTCCATTCACCACTCCACAACTCTGAACCCAAATATTTATTATTCCAACATATTGTTTTAAGATACTGTTTCCAAATGTCCCTAAGAATAAAAGCAAAGAGAAGATGTCTGTTAAAACCAGCCCAGGCTCCACTCCTGGAGCGACTGCTTCAGCAAGGTTGCTGAGACCCAGATCTATGACCTGAACAAGGCAAGTAAGAAAGGGGTAAGAAAGGAGTGCTAGGAAACAACAGTGGTTTGAGGCAGTGCTTCTCTGTTGTGTGGTCCCTGTGTCAGAAACATCAACATCTCCAGGGAACTAGCAACGAAATGCACCTTCTCAAGCTCCTACATCCCCTGAAATCGAATTCTGGGGCTGGGAGGCAGAAGGGGAAACTCACCAGCATGCTAAGTGATATACACGAAGACTGGAGAACCACTGTCTTCAGGAAATGATAAAGAGGCAGAGAACAAAGGCTGTTTTTAGTACAAGGGAACATCACTCACCAGGGCTCTGCCCACCCACACCCCTAAATCAGAAAACAATTATGGAGTATCTCCTACTCCCAGGCTGAGTTTGATGTGATAAGTTTCCAGGCCTTGCTGCATATTAAAGTCACCTGGGGAACTTGTAAAGCTCAAGCTGCTTGCCTAGTATCTCTAACCACCCACACCAGGACCTCAGAGTAGGTGGCGGCAGGTGGCAGTGACATAGCCCCTGAGACCAGACCTAACAATTTCCAAACAACCAGCAAATGAGAGAAGGCCTGGCAGGGAGTTTTCTCCTTTATTTGGGGCTGAGACATAGATCTTCCCGCCTCAGCCTCCTGATTGCTAGGATTACAGGCCTGAACCACCATGCCTGGTGCTAAACCTTGTCTCTTTAATCTCACTATGCCTACAAGGCCAATTTTAAGAGAACCTCCAAGTAGATGAATCATTATTTATATACTACTTATATTCATGCTCCTCTATTAATTACCTGGTATTTTAAAGCAAAATGTCCATGGAAGGAAAGTTCATTGATTTGTTAAATGGAAAGTCCTTTGTACAACTAAAGAGCATTTAAAATAAGAAAGAATTGGTTTAGCCTCTTCTTTCAAACACAATCTGATTAAACCACGCTTACTTTTATTTGCTTACTTATTTATTTAACCATGTTGGAGATCAAACCGGGGACCTTGTGTCATATTTAGTAAGGCATACAAAGAGCTTGTCTAAGTAGAAGTACCAGCTTTGCTGTTTTCTTACTTGCCTGAATGTAATACCAGTGTGGTAATGCAGTGTGTGGTTGTGGAAGTGAAGATCCAGATTCATAGCCTCTCAAAGAATTGAAAAAAGACACACATACAAATATCAAATGGTAGGCCTGAGCTAGGTGTCTCAAGAACAAACATGTGGCTAAGAATTTTAGTTTTCTAGGACTTGAAGTGTGGGAGGAACTCACAGTAACATGAATTTCCTGGGATGCAGGCCCCTTGCAGACACTGCTGGGGCGTGATCTTCACCGGTAATCTGAGATGGCAGCCAGGCCTCCAAGCCCAGCAGGGAAGTAGAGAGGAGGCGGCGTGGGAAGGGATGGTGGCCCTGAAGGGACACACCAGGGAAATATTCCACACTACTTCCCCTGCATCCTGTTGCAGAATACAGAATGCAGCTTCTAAAAACCTGGAGTCTCTGCCATATTAGTAAAGTGCAGGCTCCAATACTGGAACTGCATTTAGCACATTCTAATTCTAGACCATCAAGTCCAAACTGATTCTGACTTTTTGTCTTTGTACATCACAGAAGCCCTGAGAACTATCCCAATTAATGTCAGCCATGTGTTCAGACATACTGAAAGAACTTTTCTGCCCTCATGGAAGCCTGCCATGCTTTATAGGGTTAAGTGTCCTCAATGTGTACCCCAGTTTTGCACACCTGGGCCTTCTTCAAATGCTGGAAGAAGTCAGCTATTTAATGAGCCCCACAGTAAATGGTGGAGGGAAGACTTCCAGCTCTAATGCGAATAGCCACACTGTACATCTGGATCAGAATTTGAAATCAGAGTTTCTGCAGACTAAAACACACTCAAAATGCAAATCTCATAATGGGTTATTATTTGCCTTTAGAAATCTCATCTCAGCTACTGCTGTGTTCTCTTGCAGAGATCTCGCTGGGTTTTATGACTTTCCTGTAGAAGTGACCTTTGGAGCCGGGCATGGGACAGATGCCTAGTGGCTGTCTTCCTTCTGTCATTGACCATGCGTCAGGGAGGGAATTCATTGTGCAAGGACATACAATCTTATCTTCCAGATGCCAACTGTTCAGAGTATAAAAATACTGCAACAGGCCACTCACAGAATAAGATAGGCAGCGATCCAATCACAAGCTTACACTACATCAATGACTTCACACTCCAATCAGGGCTGCACAGTTTATAACAAGTCAACAAGGAAGCCTAAAATAGGCAAGCTGCTCCCCTCTCAAGCCTCATCCTCTCTCACCAAGCCTGGAGTGCTGGCTCCCTCAAGTTGACAAGGAAAAGTGCAGGAATCTAGACAGTTCCATTGAGGTTTAGAGGGAAATATCGTAGGAACCAGGATGGCTTTTCTCTGTGTATTTTATAAGGACTAGCACGGCCATAACAAGAGGTATGGTGTCGAAAACCCTGAGCCCATGTGAGCACATGTGCCCAACCCACCATACATGAGCAAACTGCTTCCTCTGTTTTATATTCCAACACACACACACACACACACACACACACACACACACACACACACACACACACACACGCCTTTGAATTTTAAGGGAAAGAAGAAAATGATAAAAATCAGGAGCCTGCAGATCCTCTGAGATATTTACCTTTAAGCTGGACCAAGCCACTACCCACGTATCATAGGCAAAAAATTTCACCCTGGCAGGGAAATGGACTAAAGTGGCTTAATGGATATTTTCCATCTCTAATTTCCATGATTAAAAGAAAGAGGTTGAGAGGGGTACATGTGGAGCCTATTGTGAGTTTGCCAATGAATCCTAATTTAGATCAAAGAGAGTCTATGTGACACTGAACCATAAACACCCTAGTGTGCGTTACTTCAAGGAACTTGTTAGTGTGTTCCCGATGGCTATTATGTGATATAGTTGCGCTCCATAGCCTGCACCCTTTAATTACTAATATAGGAGAAAATCCCATATAAGAGGGAGGAATGTAAATGAGACCCCTGCTCTTTTGAACCTTTTTATGCATTTGCCAAATTAAAATTTGCTGTGGATTTGGTTTTTCCCTGATCACTGTTGGTAGTGATCATTTGGTTCATGGGATTAAATCGGACTTTTCCAAAAAATGATTTCCGATCTGTGTGCAGATTTCAGACCTTGATGTGTGCTTTGCCCTGAGACATGGATCATCAGAACCAGATTGGGGACAACTTTGAAGTTTTCAAAGGTACGGGAGAAATCCTCTTCCATTCTCATCTTTCCCTCTGCTGCTCATTGTTCAAGTGCAAGTCAGAAGGCTTCAACTGAGAAGGGGTCCATGAAGATGAGGCACAATATCCCACCACACTCAGGTACTACTTGTAGCATGTGTCTGTTGGCTGCTGTGCCAAGGAAACCATGCTCTAAGGACCATGGTCTGCATCAGCGCGTGTGACCACACACTACCCTGGGGATGCTTGTTCTGAGTTGTCAGGTCTACTTTCAAGATAAGCACAGCCACAAATGTCCACTAGAACAACACAATTTTCATAATACTTCCTTATCTAGGACTCTTCTGCCTTCCACTTACAGACAGGAAAAAAATAACAACTGACAACAGCTTTGCACTTACATGAAGAGCTGAGTGGAGGATCAAGTCCTGCACAAAAGCAAAGATAATTATGAGACAGAATGGCTATGGAAGAAATCAACCAATCAGTGAGCTGTACTTGCCCCACACTGCATCTTGTTCAGTAAAGCCAACTCCTTCTTTTGCCATCTGTCTCCTACTACAAAGAGATAATAATAATAAAATCATTGCTTAATGAGTAAACTAAGTAGAGGATAATTCCCCAGAAGATCATATTGGTGTTCTTCTCCATATTCTCAATGAGGCAGAGACTGCAGGGGAGCGCTTGATCGTGCACAAACAGGGATGCCCCCAAATCAAAAAGCAATGCAGCATATGTCAGCATTTAAAGCTCCATCAAAGAAACATCCAACTTTTCAGCTGTAACCCAAATATAAATTTTCCTTACCCTGTCAATTAGCAGATTACAAAACTTCTGTAGCAGGAAGCCCATTCTGCCAGCAAAGCCAGAGTGTTTGGAATGGGTCCAGGTCAGACAGATGGTGTGGAAAAGGGGGTGCAATGAAACATTCCCTATCTGCGAAGTCAACCGTTCTTTCATGCAGCAAATGTAACCTTTGAAAGGCTGCGCCTCAAGGTGAAGTACATCGCCACACAGCTGAAGAAGCATACAGATGTCTAGACATACCACCGTAGACGTGACAAGCAGACAAGCACAGGAGTGTGGCTTCGGGGAACTGTTCAAAGAAAGATGTGCAAATGTTATAAACAGCTGGGAATTTATCCTTTGACACCTACAAAGACCTCGCCTGCACACTCTAACCCAATATGCAGAGAAAGATGAGTCCTGCCTTTTCCAAAGATGATGTGGTTGTTTCAATTAGGGTAATAGAAAGCTCTTGCTCTCTTAGGCATACTGATTATACCACATGAAGTCAAGTCTAGAGCCATGGGGGAACATAAAGGATATTTGCTATGCTATTACTAACTTCTACCTGTATGTGTCATGTATTATGGTCTATTGGCCAAACTTGTTCACTGTCCATCACACCAACCCATTGCATGCAAAAGTTTGATGCAAGAGTTGATGATTAATAAAGCTATTGTACATAGATAGTAATGGCAATAGTAGGTCACTGAATTTAGAAGGCAAATTATAAAATGAAAACGTTAATTTTTTTAATTTAAACTCTTTTAAGATCAAAGAAGCACAGGCAGGTGTGGTGATTCACACACTTCTAATACTAGCATGCAGGAGGCAGAGGCAGGAGGATCAGGATTATGAGTTCAAGGCCAGCTTGAGCTACATAATGAGTTTCAGACCAGCCTGGGGCCACATAGCAATACTGTGTCCAAAAAAAAAAAAATCAAAGAAGCACAATTTAATTAACTTCAAATTATTTCTAGATTAGCTAGGTGCCAGTGCCTCATACCTGCAATCCTAGCTACTTGAGAGGCTGAGTTCAGGAAGATCAAGGATCAAGACCAGCCCAGGAAGAAAAGTTTGCAAGACCACCTCACAATCAATTGCTGGGCATAATAGTGTATGTCTGACATTCTACATACTTGAGAGACTGATTGGTATGATACATTGCACCTGTCATCCTAGTTAGAGCCAGAAGGAGGAAGGAAGGAAAATACAATCTCCAAAATAACCAGTGGAAAAAAATGGCTGCAAGGCTTTGTTCAGTGGTAGAGGACCTAACTAGAAGACAAGGCTTTGAGTTTGAGCCTCAATAGTGAGAGAGGTTTGTGTGTGTGTGTGTGTGTGTGTGTGTATGTGTGTGTGTGTGTGTGTGTATGTGTGTGTGTATACACATATATTAGATCAATAAAAACATTTTTGTTGCTAGTTCTTTAATTATAATGACTTCCTGTGATCACTTAATTATAATGACTTTCCTGTGATCACCAATGTACCAGACATTTTTCTGTTTCAACTCAATCACTAAGAAGAATCCTGCAGGATGTAATTATAAAAATAATTATTCCAGACAGGCTCAGTGGCTCACACCTATAATCCTAGCTTCTCAGGCAGCTGAGATCTGAGGATCACAGTTCAAAGCCAGCCCAGGCAGGAAACTCCATGAGACTCTTATTTCCAATAAACCACCAGAAAACTGGAATAGGTGCTGTGACTCAAGTGGTAGAGCACTCACTTTGAGCTGAAGAGCTGTGGGATAGTGCCCAGGCCCAAAGTTCAAGCCCCATGACCAATAATAATAATAATAATTAGTAGTAGTAGTAGTAGTAGTAGTAGTAGTAGTAGTAGTAGTAGTATTCCCATTATTCTGAAGGTAAAAAGAAACCAGACTACATTCTGTCAATCACCTGCATAGCTATTCCCAGGCCAGGGGTCTGAGTCCACAATCTGTTTACTTCCCACTCCATTACAATGCTCCCAAGGAGAAAGGTGGTTATTTGCTCCAAGTTCCAAGTCAAGCTTTGTCTTCCAATGGTGCTTGCTTAATATAAAAGGCCCAGTTGTAGCACACAGCAGTGGCTCATGCCTATAATCCTAGCTATTCAGGAGGCTGAGAACTGAGATCTCAGTTCAAAGCCAGCTCCAGCAAGAAAAGTCCCTGTAACTCTTATCTGCAATTAACCATGAAAAATCTGAAAGTGGAGCTGTGGCTCAAGTGATAGAACACTGGCCTTGAATGCAAAAGCTCAGAGACAGAACCCAGGCAAGAGTTGAAGCTCTGCAACCAGTGTACCCCCCCGGCCACCTTACCCCACAAAAGGACCAGTTGTATTTATGTCACATGAAGTCATGCTTCCTATTTTAGTGGACCATGATTTTGTAAACACCATGACATTTGTAGCCATGTACAAGCTGGAATCCAGAAGTGTTCTTGTCATCCTGCTTGACCAGGTATTTGACTCTACCTGATGCCTCTACCAGCCAAGTGACAGGCAAACCCAAAAGCTGGCCAAGGTACTTTTGATTTCCACCTTGCTCTTCCCCCACCACAGATTCTTCTCCATCCCTTTCTGCCCACTCCTATAGTATTGGGGCGGGGAGGGGGCGGGGGGGGGGTACAGGGATCCTGGTTATATAAAGAGAACCCACAGAGACCATTATCCCACTGAATTGCTTTAGCAAAAGCATGAAGACATCTTCATGCTTCATACAGAGGCTGGGTTTTCTTTGACTTGATCCTGACCAAACAAAATCAGAGAGAACTCCATGCCATGCTCTGTCTACAACACCCTGATTAAAGAGGATGCATTTGTATTCGGCACACTGGCAATTTCAAAACCGAGGCAGGCTTGTTGACCTATGGAGCCTGGGAAAGGAATTATATGACTAGTACTACTGTTTTCACTTCAGAACGACCTGGACGATAGATTGATCAAATGATTAAGACAATTAACTGGGTCATCAGCTTAGACTTTTCAACTCAGTCCCCTGCCCTATCCCCACACCCTACAGAAAGGAAAGGAGACAAACAAAAGCCTCATAGAAGTAACAATTGCCTGTTATAATGTTGGCAACTTGGAACTGACAATTATGCTGTTAATTGATAGTTATTTCAATGAGTTGTCATGCTTGTGGGTTGTTCAGATTAGCGATGTTGTTCTGCATTGTGATTAAACCACCGGGTAACTGCATAGAAAGTCTTGTATTTTACTACCATCCCCTCTCAGCTCAGAGAAGAAAGGGAACCAGCTCTTCTCAAAGATGCCACGACTTTCAAAAGAGGCTAGGAATTGCAGACTTGTTAAAATACGATCTTTGGAAGACGTTTAGATTAATGAAATGCAATATTTAAAGAAATTTCCTTGTATCTAAATAAAATATCAAGTAGGAGAGAGTGACCATTAGTAGCAAGGCTACTGAGCCTGCCAAAGAAAACAGTACTTAGAAGAACGAGACTCACAGACCCACAGTTGGCCCTGGAACTCTTGAACTCAGGACAGGCCAACTAAAAATACTGCTGCTTTTTTCTCAGGGACTGGAGATCAAAGCAAGAAAAAAAAACACAGCTCAAAAAGACACTGGCTTCAGATTTAGAATATATCCACAGTCTAAGACCACAAAGTGCTGACTTACTCTGTCTCAAAATAAAACAAAAACACCAAAAAATCTATATACTTATACTCACTATATATCATCTCAAAGCTTTTTCTCATACTGGTAATCGGTTTGAACTCAGGAGCTCATGCTCTTGCTTAGCTTTTCCCCTACAAGGCTGGCACTACACCCCTTGAGCCATACCTCCACTTCTATCTTTGTGCAAGTTAATTGGCAATAAAGGTCACTCAGACTTGTCTTCAAGGGCTGGCTTTGAACCAGGATCCTCAGATCTTAGCTTCCTGAGTAGCTAGGGTTATAGGCCTATAGGTTATGAGCCTCCAGTGCCCAGCTTTTTTTTCTTTTTAAGAGGGTCTGGCTGTGTTCCTCAGGCCAGTCTCAAACACCTGGGTTCAAGTGAGCTTCCTTCCCTACCATCCCAAGCAGCTGAGACTACATGTCCCTATTCCATGGCTTTCAAACTTTGCAAAACTGATTGAATTTCTAAGTTTTTTTCTAACCATGCAGGAACTTTAAGCTAGAGTTATTTGATTAGAAATAGGAAAAGGTGATGTTGGGTGACCTGTTGGCAGCAATTCAAGATGGCCCAGCAGGCCCCTCCTCTGCCATTGGGCAGGCCTGGCGGAAAGGTGCTCAAAGTGGGCACAGTGACCTGTTGGAACTAAACAGTGTCCAGAGAGTATGTCATAGTGTTTTATTATGAATGTGGACTGAAAGCTTTCAAGTTATTGAAGTTATTTCCCCTTAACTTGTCAAGCTAGAAAACCTAGCAATAATTCTTGTGAAAATAAAGCAATGTTCTTTTTCAGGACAACTTATACATTTCTTTCTTCCTGGTGCTAGGAATGAAATCCAGGGCCTTATAAATGCTAGGTAAACCAGGGTTCTTTGAAAGAGTTCAAGGCATGAAAGATTAAAAAAAAAAAAAACTTAAGGGAAATGTCATAGAACTGGGGAGACTATGGAGACATGACAATTAATTGTGAGTGGAACTCCTGGATTGGGTCCTGGAACAGGCTTTACTGGAAAAGCTGGTGTAATCTAAATGCGATCTTTGGTTTAGTAGTTTGTACCAGTTTTAATTTCTTAGTTTTCTTTGTTGTATTATTGTCATGGAACAGTTTGGGGGGAGTACAGGCTCACTGAAGAGGAGGAGACAATGTTGAAAATGAACTGAACAACTTGTGGGTAGAAATGGGAGAGAAAAAAACCTGGGAATGAGGGAAGGGGGACATTGTCCAAAAAGAAATGTACTCATTACCTGACTTATATAATTACATCACCTTTATAATAACAATGAAAAAGAGAAAGTTTAGATAAAAATAAAAAAAGAAGAGGAGGGAAAAGAGATAACTCAAGATCCTTCTGCTTGATGATATAGGAGCTGCAGGAACTAACTAGGTTCGATGCTCATTTATTTAGGATTTTTGATCATTCCTATGCAAGGATCCCACTAAATTCACAATACCAAACAATATCATAAATGCAGAAAAGATGAGTGAATTCACCGGCTATTGAGAGAAAAGAAGAGAAAAAAGTTTCAGCAAGAAAAACATGAATTACCTTCTACAAAATATTGGAATAGTATCATTGGTATTTTTTTTTTTTAATCAAACCAAACTGCCCGAGCAATTACAAGCACTTCCCTCCTTGGTGTTTCTTTCAGTATTCCTAGTCAATGACAGAATGCAGGTGTAAAGACAAAAGGACACTCCTTTTCAACCTGATGCTATCTACCCTTAAGTACTTCTTCCCAATACTGTGTTGTTGCCCAAAATATTTAAATATTTGCATAAGTTTCCACAATGGAAGCATGTTTCTTTGGAAAGGTTGTTAGTCCTTTCCTGACATACAATAGGTGGTTTTTGCTATTTTTTTTCAAGTGTTGGGGGGTGAACCCAGGGCATTTTTGCATACTATGCCAACTCTGGACCACTGAGTTTGCATCCCAAGTGCTTGGTGTTTTGAGACAAGATCTTACTCAAGCTGGCACTGCCTCTGGCTTCTGAATGTCAGGTTGTACAAAGCTCATACCTAAAACAATTCTCCATCCAGCCTAAAGAAATAGTACTACACAGAATATCATGCTGAATTTCCTTACTAACTTGGCATTCTTTTCTATCCTACTCTTCCTTCCTTCAACAAAGAATCTATCTCAGGCTGTCCTTATACTCTTGATCCTCCTGTCTCTACCTCCTGAGTGCTGGTGCTGCAGATGTGTACCACCATACCTCTCTCTCTCTCCAATTCTTTTTCATCTTGATCTTTTGTTATTTCTCCAGGTAGCCTTCCAGGAACTCCAGCTTAGGTTTAAAGGGCCCTTTTCTATTCTGCTGTAACATTCTGCACATACTCCCATGGTGCTTTGCACTAAAAGGGAACAACAAAAGCCCAGGATTTCGCAGGGAGCATGGTTTGCTCACATAGCTCAAGTCTCCTGTCATTGTCATTCAGCTGTAAAAGACCAGATGAAATAACTCTGTGAATATCATTCTTAAGCTCTACTCAAAGGAGAGGAAAATTGAGATTCAGTGCACAAGGTCTGCAAAAAATAAAGTCTATATCATCCTTAATGGCGAATGCAGTTGTGGGCCATGAATCTGGTCTAAATCACTAAAATCCATAAAAATAGTTATAACATGTTCATAAAACACCTCTTGCAAGACTTTCCTTAAGAAACTTTAGAAGGTAATAAGAACAGAAGATAATGGGGAAAGCAATTAACTCTGGCAAAGCCTTGATAAGCTCTGCTTTATTATCTTAATTAGGTAAATCCTGAATGCAGTCCCTAAGACATACACCACCCTCAGCAGCTCTCCAGTACAGATGGGCAACGGCCTCAACTCTTCCTGCCACCAGACCCATAAGCCAGGTTATGCTGGAGTTTCTTCCTACACGTTCCTGGGCCACTAGGTAAAATGACTCAGTAAGCAGACCTTGTCACTGACAATTAAAACTTTTAACAGCTCAAGTCCCATGTGGGAAATTTGAAATTAAAATCAGAATTATGAACCATAGTAAAAGAGAGAAAGTCAAAGCAAAACTAAACGAGAGAAAAACTATCAAAAAGGCCTTTTAAAAAACCCTTTCTTGTCTAATTTCTTTAATAAAATGGGAGGTTTTGAAGAAATCATATCTTCAGAAAACCTTTCTTACTTTTTCTATTCTGTGATTTGTGTGTGTTTTAAATTCTGATAGTCTTGCTATATTCCTCAGGCTTCCCAAACTCATGATCTATTCTGAATTATTATGGAATTTCTCATTATTTTGTGCTCTTTACTAAAAGAGAGAGATAATTCCCCACAATGGTGCAACATTCAGTAGATAATGACATATCTAATGGGAGCCAATTTTAACAATAAAATAAAGTACTGAGTATCTAGATCTTCTAAGTACCCATTTAACTCAATGAATAATTCAAAGGTAACTAGTTAAATCTACCAACTGTTAGCTGTCAAAAATATTAAGAGGGCGGAGTACCAGTGGCTCACGCCTGTAATCCTAGCTACTCAGGAGGCTGAGATCTGTGGACAGCCGTTCAAAACCAGCCCAGACAGGAAAGACCTTGAGACACTAATCTCCAATAAACCACCAGAAAACCAGAAGTGGTGCTATGGCTCAAGTGGTAGAACACAAGCCTTGAGCTGAAGATCTGAGAGACAGTGCCCAGGCCCAGAGTTCAAGCCCCACTACTGACAATAAATAAATTAATTAATTAAAAATTAAGAGGGCTCCTGGCAAGTACAATGTTAGAGGGTTAATTTACAGAAACTGCTTTCTCTGTATCTCTGTCTCATTCAATACTTACTCCGTTGATAATCTTTTTATATTTAAGAACTAGTTTAATAATCTTGGAGTAGGAAAAACATTAGTATATATCTGTTTAAAAAAGGTATATAGGCATTGCTGCTACAATATATTATCATAGAGAATGTCATAAAAGACAACTGGCCTAAAAACATGCAGAAGATGATGTGGAATATTGTCAGAGCCATAACAACCTGGTAGTTGGAAAATAATTCAGGCAGTAACCAGTGTAGTCTCTCCTTACTCAAACCACAGAGAAATCTTAATTAAAAGAAAGAATGGAAAACATTGTGGGTTTCACAAAACAAGGGCGGGGGGTGTTGGGGGACAGCATAAGGACTATTCCTGACTCTAATCTCTTCTTACAAATGTCAGCAAGAGAAGCATGGATTCGAAGGAGGAGGAGGCAGATCTATCTAGATCACTGCTTTTAGCTACCTGGTAGTGAGGAAGTTAGAGGAAGCCTAGAGCAGAACACTAGTAGACCTAATCTCACCTGGTGCCCTTTGATAAAAATGCCCTTTTGCTCCCCCCCCCCTCCTCTCTCCCACTGTTGGGAGCTGTCCCTTAGCTTTTACCCTCAGGGCAGAGATTCTATTATTGGAGCCACAGCTCCACTTCTGGTAGATTTTTGTTGTTGTTGGTTTGGTTTGGTTTGTTTTTTTGTTTTTTTGGGTTTTTTTTTTTTTTTGGTAACAAATTGGAGATAAGAGGCTCAAGAACTTACCTGCCCAGGGGCTGGCTTTGAACTACAATACTCAGATCTCAGTAATCCTAAGTAACCGGGATTACAGGAGTGAGCCCCAGCTCCCTTTTACTTTTCTAGCTGAATGAACATGCAAGAAACAGAAGGCAAATAAACTTACTATTAACACAAAAAGAGAAAGAACTGTGACTTCTAACAAACCACAGAGCTCCTTTTTCTTTCCTGCGACTACTGGTTTGTTTACAGCAGAAATAGCAGAAGAGATATATATTGATATATGAGATAATTATATATATCATATATATAATGAATAATAAAATGCTAGAGAAATTCCCATGCTTTTTATTATAATTAATTCCACTTCTTCATAAAGGTCAAAATTTGAGACTTTCTAGTTCACTTCTTGAAAAGAAGTAGGTCAGCATAACTTGGTTATATTTAACTGTCAGACCCCACCAGTGCCGTACTGGAGGGACTGGTTATTTTTCTCTCTTAACTTGCGGTCAGGCTATCCAAGGGGAGGTAACCAAGGAAAGATGGAAAGCATATGAGAAGCAAGAGCAGGCTGGCTGCCTACATGCTATCCAAGAGCTGGAGACATGGCAGAGGCTCCATGCCTCCTGTTCCAGCTAAAGGAGTGAGAGAGTGGGCTGATGATGTAAACTTGGCAGAAAAGTTCTTTGCTTTGAGATCAGACTGGTAATTCAATCCATATATGCTTTGCCCTGGGGTGAGAACTGAGAATAGATCTGCTCTGTGCTATGCTCTATGACACACAGTAGAGCTCCCCAGTAGACATTTTGCTGACTGGGGCTGCCTCTCCTGGTGCAGCAAAGGCACAGTAGAAGCAGTTCTATTCTGAAAGAGTTTAAGCCCCACAACCGACAAAAAAAAATTAAAAATAAGCAATAATAATAATAATAATAAATCAAACAATTCTTTTTTTGGGGGGGGGGTTGGTCGTGGGGCCTGAACTGGGCCTGGGCGCTGTCCCTCAGCTCTTCAGCTCAAGGCTAGCGTTCTACCACTTGAGCTACAGCGCCACTAGCGTTCTACCACTTGAGCCACAGTGCCACTTCCGGCTTTTTTCTTTTTGCTTATGTGGTGCTGAGGAATCAAACCCAGGGCCCCAGGCATGCAAGGCAAGCACTCTACCACTGAGCCACCTTCCCAGCTCCTAAATCAAACAATTCTCTGAGTATATACCCAAAACAATTTAAAACAGGCATTCAAGTAAGTGCTTATATACAAATGTTTATGATAACACTATTCACAATAAAAAGAGAAAACAATCCAAATGTCTACCAACCAATGAATAAATAAGCAAAATGTAGAGGTACATTTTGTGGAATATTATCAAGCCATAAAAATGAAGGGAGCACTGTTACATTCTACAACATGCCTGATTCTAAAAAGCATCACATGAAGTGAAAGAAGCCAGGCACAAAAGTGCACACAGTTTATGATTTCATTTATATAAAACATCCCCCAAAGGGAAATCCAATGGGAAAGAAAGAAAGCTGGTTAGTGGATCTTAGGGACTAGAAGGAGAGGCTGATAGGGGGTATCTGCTTAATGGGTACAGGGGTTTCTTTTCAAGTAGTAGTAATGGTTGCATATATAATAAATGCATTCAGTGCCACTTTAAGGTATTTAATGATACTGCAGGCAGACTATTGCTAATAACAATGTACTGAATACTTGAAAACTGCTAAGAATCTCTGACCATCCTTACCACAAAAAATAAGTATGTGAGATTATGCATGCATAATGACCTGATTTAGTCCTTATACAATTTATACATATTTTAAAACATCACATAGAAATTTCATAATTCATGTTAGAGTTTCAGAAAAAGATATTCACTGTATATTAACTTTATAAAAAAATACTGCATTGTAAATGACCTTAAAATTTTTAAAAAATATTTTAAGTGGCCATTTTATGTTGTGAATTTTATCTCAATAAAAAAGATAAAAATGGGGAAAGGGATGACATTGCCCAAAAAGAAATGTACTCATTACCTACTTATGTAACTATAACCATTCCGTACATCCCCTTTATAATAACAATTAAAAAGTAAAAAATAAAAATTTAGAAATTAATTCAACTCAGATTATATTCATCTGTACCAATATAGTCGTAATATATTTTTTGGAGGGTAGAGTCAGTCATGTGGCTTGAACTCAGGGCTTGAATACTGTCCCTGAGCTCTTTTGCTCAAGGCTAGCACTCTTCCACTTTGAGCCACAGCACCACTTCCAGTTTTCTAGTGGTTAGTTGGAGGTAAGAGTCTCCCAGACTTTCCTGACCAGGCTAGCTTTGAACTGTGATCCTTAGATGTCAGCCTTCTGAGTAGCTAGGATTACAAGTGTGAGCCACCAGTGCCCAGCTTTAAAAAAATTTTTTTTTTAAATTTATGAAGCAGAGCCAGGTACAAGTAGCTCATACCTATAATCCCAGCTATTCAGGAAGCTGAGATCTGAGGGTTGCCAATGAAAAGTCAGCCAAGGCAGAAGAATCCCAGACTCTTATCTCCAATTAACCAATAAAAGGCCAGAAGTGGAGGTATATTCAAGTGGTAGAGCACTAGCCTTGAGTGAAAAAGACAAGCGAGAGCAAGAGGCTCTGAGTTCAAGCTCCAGTACCACCTTAAAAAGAGAAAAAATATATTAAAGAGTCCATAGGCAAAAGCATGTAGAACTCAAAAAAGCTATACTCTGCAGCCCTGGCCAACAGCATGGAACACATGGAACATGTGCTCTGTGAGGATCAGAGTTGAGGCAGGAAGGAGGCAGCTGGCTGGCCCAGCAAATGAGGGCACACTGGCTCAAGAGTTTTGTTAGTCCACAAAGGCACAGCCAGGCTAAGACTTGGATGTTACGTAAGGAGCTAATCAAGTGTTTCAGGCCGACTACTATTTTTAAAGATGATACTAGGCTGCTAGGTGGAGAATAGATTTTCTTTGGGATCAAGGTAAGTTCTTCTGGTGGGACCAAATAAAAGGACATGCCTGTAATCTGGGCAAATTATGCTAGATTCTGGCTAGGATGTTGGCAGAGGAGAGGTAATGGTGTGTAGCTTTGGGACACTTGAAATATCTGCAGGTTCAGTAGGAGGAAAGGAAGGAGACATGTCAATATTAACTCCCACATTTCTGACATGGCATCCAACGGAACACAATAATGCCATTCATTGAGATAAATGCTGAAAGCCCATGTTTAGGAGCAGACTTTCAGAAATCAAGTGTTTTGAGGGATTCTATAGGGTTTTGATTTGTGTGTTTGTGTGGTGCTGGGATTGAAGTAAGTGTCACACTACCACCAAGCGCTCCACCACTGTGCTACACCCCCTGCCCAGGAACTGAGTGTGGAACACAAAGTTCAAGATACCTGTGAGCCGGGCGCTGGTGGCTCACGCCTGTAATCCTAGCTACTCAGGAGGCTGAGATCTGAGGATCGCGGTTCAAAGCCAGCCCGGGCAGGAGAGACCGTGAGACTCCTATCTCCAATAAACCACCAGAAAACCGGAAGTGGCGCTGTAGCTCAAGTGGTAGAGTGCTCGCCTTGAGCTGAAGAGCTGAGGGACAGCGCCCAGGCCCAGAGTTCAAGCCCCACGACCGACAAAAAAAAAAAAAAAAGATACCTGTGAAACTTCCAATAAAGGGCCAACAGGCAATTTGGTATTCTTTGCCACCTGATCTGAGCACCCTGAAACCTGTCAGGATGTAATTGTGTCAGTAGTATGCAGTCTGGTGACAAGGAGGCAACTTTTCAAAAACATTTTTAGTGGAGTGATGAGCAGAAACCGAATGGGAAGAAACTGAGGGGTGTGGTAGACAAGAAGTGGAAAAAGTGGGGGCAGCTCTTTAAAGAAGCTGAAGTGAAGGAGTAGGTGAGAGCAGGCAGACTGATTTGGCTCATCTAAGCTGCTCATGGATTAACAGAGATTAAGGCAGAAAAAATTAGGCCCCAAACAAAGGTGCTAGCAACCTGGTGTTGTGTGTGTGTGTGTGTGTGTGTGTGTACGTGTGTGTGCATGTTTGTGTGTGTGTGTGTCTGTCTGTCTGTGTCTTGGGGCTTGAACTCAGGGCCTGAGTGTTGTCCCTTTTGTTTTGTTTTGTTCTCAATGCTAGTACTCTACCACACAACTCCACTTCTGGTTTTTTGGTGGTTAATTGGAGATAAGAGACTCAGGAACTTTCCTGCTCTAGCTGTCATTGAACCTCAATCCTCAGATCTCAGCCTCCTGTATAGCTAGTATTACAGACAAGAGCCACTAGCACTTGGCTTGGGGCTGTTTTTTGTTTCTTTTTAAGCATATATTAGTTACATACAAGAGAGGGTTTCATTGTGCCATTTCCACATATGTACATAATGTATTGCAATCAATCTTCCCCCATTCTCTCCCTTAGTTCTCTCCCCACTAACTAATATAATTCCAACAGGTTTCAGCCCACCTCCATGATCCTCCAGCACATTCCATGCAATTTGCCTCCTCCCTGCAAACAGTGCTAACAACTTACTTCTTTCCTCCCAGCCTCTGCTCCCTGTCCTAAATAAGTTCTGGCACATGAAAAATGTCTCCAAAACTCTCCCTTTATCCTTTCCCAACTGAAAAAAAAAAACCATCCTAGCAAAGCCCAAAACACAAAGTTCTGGGTTTGGACAGTACTTACACCTGCCTCTTCTGCTGTGTGCATCATCACATAAATAACTTGCAGGGTAGATTACTCTTCCCTCTTTACCAACTGTGCTTAGATAGTGGGGCTTTGTGCATGTTTTGACTTTGTAATTTCCATTTCAGGGTTAACTGCCTCGTGTTAAACCCATAAGCAACTTTTTGTCCTTCCTTTTTTCCTGCCATGAATTTGGTCTGTCAAGTGAGCCTCAAGTTTAATACTGGAGTGCAAGCAAGGAAAGACCTGTGTTCTTTCTTCCAGTGTCATAAAATGTCCTTATGAATGTAACCATGCCAGGGCCACAAGGCCTTGGCTTGGGCTCTAGAATGCTTGGGGGTATGATGTTGCAGATGTCACATCTGAAGACAGTTAGCAGGGTTCTACTGTAGAGCTCTTAAAGGACTATGTTCAGCTAGGAGGAAAGACAAAAAGCTAGTCTTTCCCTGACTTTTGAATAAAGGGTATATGTTATCATAATGGGAAAAATAAATATTATATATTATACATATTTTTCTAATTAGAAAGGTAACTAGAGTCATAATGTCATTCACTTCTCTGATAATAACCTTTGGGACAGAAATCACAAAACGATCATTTTATCCCAAGTGCTGAGCATATAGCCTGCTTTCAAATGTTTGTTGAAGGAATAAAGAGCATCACTCCCATAAACTCTATGAAGACACTTAGGTGTGATACTTTACCTGTGTCTGAGTAAATGGAGATAATGCCTATTCTACCTATCTCTAGAGTCATGATTACATATGGGCAAGAAAAGTAAATGAATGTCAGAACAGAGCCTACCACAACCACTTCTATTTAACAGAAAACTGCTGGTGTCACCAAGTATTTCCAAAGTAGCAGGTAAGAGTTAGAAATGATGAAACAAATACTTCTTCATCCTCCTTCTTCTTAGAAAGGGTCTCATTGTGCAGCCCAGGATGGCTTCGAACTCCCAGTCTTCCAGCCTCAGCCTCTGGACTGCTGGGATACAGCAGTGGACCACTGTGCCAGGCTGACATACATAAACCTTTTAGTTCAAGACAATGTTAACTGTCTACATAGAAAATCATACTGAACCTACAGGCAAAATCTTTAGCAGAGAATTACGATGTTTAGACATAACTTAGAAACCATCACAAGCATTTATACACATCACATTGATCAACTTAAATATAATTTTTAAAAAGTCTCTTTCCTACAGCAATAACAAAAAAGAATAATTTACAAAGTCAACCACGATGGTTATCAGGAGGACTGAGGAGATGGGGAGGACTGAAGTTTAAGGAAAGCCTGGGCAAAAAATTCACAAGACGCCATTTCAACCAATAAAGTGCCGGACATGGTGACTTTCAGACTGGCCTGGGCATGAATTTGAGACCTTATTAAAAAAGAAATAACGAACAAAAAATAGGCTGACAACATGGCTTACGTGGTAGAGCCCCTGCATGGCAAGTAAAGATTTGAATAAATGGAGAAATACAGAATGGGTAGGAAGATATATCTTTTGATTAATTAGAAATTCAATGTACTTTCATGAGCCTGGGACTCATGCCTATTATTAGCTACTCAAAAGGATGAGATCTGAGAATCTTAGTTTGAAGCCAGTCCAGGTAACAAATCCAAGACTCTTCTTTTCAACTATCCAACAAACAGCTGGAGCTAAAGGAATGACTCAAGTGGTAGCCATGAGCAATAAAGCTCATCAAATATGGGATTCTTTGTTGTTGTTAGTGGTGGTGGTGTTTGTTTTTGCTTTGAGTTGTTTTTTCTTTGGGGGAGAGGCTTTGGGGAGGGCAGAGTGAAGGAGGAAGGAAGGGTTAAACAAATGCAATCATGTATTCAGTATACACCATGTGGAAAGTTACCTATGTAACTTGTGGATAGAGACAGAAGGTGGAAACTGGGGGAACGCAAAGGAAGAGGTGACATTGTCCAAAAAAAGAAATGAACTCATTACCTGACTTATGAAACAGTGACCTCCCTGTACAACACCTATTTAATAACAATAAAAAAAAGTTGAGCTGATCAAGAGCTCAGGGCATGAATTAAAGAAAATTTTTAACAGAATTGCTTAAGTGGACTTAAATTTTTAATCCTAAAATTCAAGAAAGAGGAAGCCAAAACAATTGTGAAGGACAAGAATAGGTGAGCAATGGAGATTTCCTTACCAGGTAACAAGACTTTAAAAACAAGTTTTCAGAACAGGAGGAAGGAACACAAATGGGGTCTTGATAAATAGCAAATGGCATCATATAATCAGTTAATAGTACACTGACAACTGATTATACACTGTAAAATAACAGACTTCACAAAAATGCTTTTAAACTGGATGATAAATAGAAAAGCAAAATCACTAAAGCTTTTGAGAAAAAATACCATTATGACATCAGGCAGAGAATTTCTTCAGAAAGACAAAGGCAAGATTGAAGATATAGCCAAGTTGTAGAGTGCTTGTCTAGCATATATATGAAGCCCTAGATTCAATCTCCAGCACTGGAAAAACAAAAACTCCAGAAAGACAGATACAGTAAAATGTCTGCAAAAACAAACAAAAACAACAACCAAAAATTGAACGATGAGCTTCAAACAGGGAAGATATTAACATCTTTAATAGTCAATGGTCCAAATAGGCCATTCCCTTCATGGAAGACATGAATTGTAAATTTATGAAGATAAACTCAATCTCACCCACAGAATTAAAATCACAAGAGTTAAAATCATATGAAAGTTAAAAATCAACTATCATTTCACTCATCATGTGCAGTAGCTATATGGTCCCAGCTTCCAAATGAAATCACAGTTCAAAGACAGCCTGGGCAGGAAAGTCCATAAGACTCTTTAATCTCTTCAATTAACCACCAAAAAGCTGGAAGCAAAGTTATAGTTCAAGTGGTAGAGCACCAAGCCTTGTGTGCAAAAGCTAAGGGATAGCACCCAAGCCCTAAATTCAAGACCCATACTCACACACAGAAAAGAAAGAAAAAGAGGGGGGAGAAGGAAGGAAGGAAGGAAGGAAGGAAGGAAGGAAGGAAGGAAGGAAGGAAGGAAGGAAGGAAGGAAGGAAGGAAGGAAGGAAGGAAGGAAGGAAGGAAGGAAGGGAGGGAGGGAGGGAGGGAGGGAGGGAGGAAGGGAGGAAGGGAGGAAGGGAGGAAGAGGGAGGGAGGGAGAAAGGGAGGAAGAGGGAGGGAGGGAGGGAGGGAAGGAGGGAGGGAGGGAAAAAAGAAAAAAGAAAAAGAAAGTGGTGCTGTCAACTCCATTAAGTTAGAGAACTGAGGCTCAGAGTGAAGACAGAGCCCAAGGTCACATATGTAGGAACAGAGGTAGAATTGAAGTCCAGATGTGTAAACCCAAAGCTCTATTTACTGTTATTGTTATTTTGTTTACTCACTGTTATTCTGCAAAATGCTTCACCCTTGCTAAATAAGAGCAAAGCACAGGCCTATGAAAACAGGATGTCCTAAAAATTGTAGAGGGATTTCTAAGCCCTAAGTTTTCTTTGGCACATCCTATTGTTCTTTCAAGACCTGCTGTAATTCATCCAAGCCTTATACTAAGTTGTCCCTCTATAAAACTTGAATCAGATGGCCCTAACCATGACTTTTTGTTGGTATTTTCAACCAGAGCAAGTCACTATTTCAACTTGCTGTGTTTTGAACAAACTATGTCTAATATGTTGATGTTTTAGTTGGCATTATTTGGCAGCCTGCTAAACTTTCTTTGGAGAAAATGTAGGAGAGTCTCTCAGTGTGGTGTTTTTTTGTTGTTGTTGTTGTTTTGTTTTGTTTTGCCAGTCCTGGGGCTTGAAATCAGGACCTGGGCACTGTCTTTGAGCTTCTTTTGGTCAAGGCTAGCACTCTACCATTTGAGCCACAGGGCCACTTCTGGCTGCTTCTTTTATGTGGTACTGAGGAATCAAACCCAGGGCTTCATGTACGCTAGCTAGGCAAGCACTCTACCACTAAGCCATATTGCCAGCCTGTAAGGTTATCTTATAGAACCCCACAGGTAGGAAATTCAGACAGACACCAGTTCTGGAGGAACAAATGATTTCAGTCAAATGTCCCCTCCTTGTCCAATAATCTGAAAAGCTCCTCTCTGAAGGGAAAGCAGCCTAAGCAGTATTTCCACCACTTCTATATCTCCCCAATGTCTTAAGACTTGGAGAATAAGTGGCCTTTAACAGCCTTTTCTAATCTTCGACCACCAAACACTAAATTTTACCTTTCCAAAACAGGCCTAGATTCTTGGGCTGACTTTTAGAAATGCTAAAACAGCACTCTACATAGGGATGATTCGATGACCTTCCCTTTCCCCCAACCTTTCTGATGGAATAGTCAACTTCAGAAGCACCAACTTAAGATTGCAAATATCATTTCTATGTTCTGCATTGAAAACAAGACCTCATTTTGAAGGAGAAAAAAATAATGCATTAACACTGATCAAAAAATGAAAATAAAAACATTGGTTCTTTCACTACAGGAAAAAAAAAAGTATCTCCAGTTTAGGAAGAATGTTGAGTAGGGACAAGAGAGTAAGGGAAGGAAATAGGGTAAAGGAAAAAGTAGTGGCAGCAGTAGATACTATTTACTGAGTAGCTACTGTAAACCCAGCACTTTGCTTAGTGCATTTTAATCCTCCTGTATGAACACTACAGTCATCCTTCATATGGATAAGAATTGGGTTTTAAGAAGGCACTCAACATCAGCCAGGTACCTGCAGTTCTTCCTTTAACCCTACCTGCTCAAAAAGCTGAGATCCGGAGTATCAGTTCAAAGCCAACATCAGCAGCAAATTTGAGACTCATCTCCAAAATAGGCAGCAAAAAGCTGAAACAAAGGTATGACTCAAATGGCGGAGTACTAGTCTACCAAAGCTAAGACATATAGTTTAGCATGGAATTTAGAAGTGAAAAGTTGGGTTGGAAAGAGTATAAAAATCTCCTCAACACCATTTTAAAAACCAAAACCGTATCTCAAACACGTAATAACAAATGATATAGTGTTAATTACAGCATATAATGCAGGTTGTTTTGGGGGCTTATTTTTTTGATGCTGTTTAAACTCAGGGCATTGTACTTGGTAAGCATTGATCTACTGCTTGAGTCTCTTCTCCAGCTCTTTGAAGTTTTAAATACTATGCTTTAAGGGCCAGCAATGTAGCTCTATGGTACAGTGCTTGTCTAGTATGCACAAGGCCCTGTGCATCATATCCAATACCTCAAAACAAATGCTTTAAAATACATTTGTGTCATGAGGGACTATTGTATAACATCAAGCAAAAATGGGTTTTGTCACTACCTTGACACTTGAGTCTCCCTGCCACTATGAAGTGTAATTGTTTCCCATGTTTAGTCCTTAGTTCAGATTCCCAATATTCAAAAACTCTGGACTTGAAGAAACTGAGCTTTTCTGTGAAGCCCCATGACACCAAGACAAGGAATCTGATAAAATTACCTTCTTCCACACAACCCTCACAAATCCCTTATTGTCTACCAATACTATTTCTAATGCCTAATTTTCTCAGACATCCCACACAGAATTCTTTCCTTCTTTCTCCAGCAGCTGGTATCTGTGATTATTACTTATCACATATTTGATTACATGCAAATTTTTATAAACAAGGCAAGAATCAAAGTTCAAAGTTCACTAAAACTATCAAATTCTGTTCCAAATAAACTGATTTGTTTTGTGCTCAGTCACACAAGACTTAGTACTCAGAATGGTGAGGTTAGAGGTGGGTTTATCAGAGACACTGAAGAGGCACACAAACACACACACACACACACACACACACACTCTCTCTCTCTCTCTACAGAAGGAAAAAATGTGATTAGTTATGTTTGGACTTTTTTAAGTGCCACTTCACCACATCCCCCAGTCCTTTTTATTTTCATTATTTTTGAATAAGGTCTCTCTGGTCTTTGGCTTGGTCCAGGCTGGACTGGAACCCTATTTCTGCTTCCTACCTAGCTGGACCCACCCATGTATTTCAGTGCTCAGCTATGGCTGACATTGCAAGTGTGTGCCACATATCTGGGCTTTCAAAGTGCTTCCCAGCATTTTCCCAACAACATTGGATTTTCACAGTATGTCATTAATTGTTATCATACCTGCATTTTAAAATGCATTAAGTATTTTCACTATCCTCCAGGTCAGTTATTTAGACGGCAACTGTGCAATAAAAGTTTGTGTTTTTTGGTAACTTAATCACTTTTTAAAGTCATTAAGTATAGATGAACTGTTCTTTGAGTCTTCAACTCTGGACCTGGGCCTTGCCCCTCAACTCTTTTTGCTCAAAGCTAGAGCTCTACCACTTTGATCCACAGTGCCACTTCTGATTTTCTGATGACTAAGTTGAGATGAGTATCACAGATTTTCTGGCTCTGACCCTCAATTCTCAGATCTCAGCCTCCCAAGAAGCTAGGATTACAGGTGAGTCACCAGCCATCTGCCTGGCTCAGATGAATTTTTCTTTTCTTTCTTTTTTTTTTTTTTTTTGGGGGGGGGGTCCAGTCATGGGGCCTGAACTCTGGGCCTGGGCGCTGTCCCTCAGCATTTCAGCTCAAGGCTAGCGCTCTACCACTTGAGCCACAGTGCCACTTCAGGCTTTTTCATTTTTGCTTATGTGGTGCTGAGGAATCGAACCCAGGGCCTCATGCATGCAAGGCAAGTGCTCTACTACTGAGCCACCTTCCCAGCCCTCAGATGAATTTTTAAGTGACATTTTCCTTGAGGCATAGAGGATGGCCTCTACTTGATGAAACAGTAATTACATGCTTATGAATATTACTGGCAATGCAGTAATTCTAGCCATCACAAAAACAGACAAAACTATTAAATGGTGTACAATGAAAAATACTAATTCATATACACCTACACAGATTTCATTTCTAGGAAAAAACTGACTTCAGAGTAATTATTCAAATATTATTCAACCTTTTAAAAACATAGAAATAGAAATATTTAAAACAGCTTAGACTTAAGGTTTAATGCTTCAACTTAAGTAAGCGATCTAACATTCACTAACATGTTCCTAGTACAATATATTCTATTCTCTAATATATTCACAAAATCTAAAAAGTTAATTTCATGACTATATAGTTCATTGCATTCTCTAAACTACGATAATAAATTCCTGGGATCAAAAGTATGCTTAAACAGTGTAACTTTTCAGTATTACTCAAAACAATCTATTACTCTAAAAGGATTATCTTCTGCTACAAGTGAACAACTTCATGCAATTCGCTTTCTGCAATCTTAAATTAAAAAAAAAATATTAAGAATTACCTAAGGGAATTTTTAAGATTCAAATCCTAATCCTGATAACTTCAAAATCATACATTCCATTAATCCATTTCTTTAATTCCAAGAAATGCATCTACTTCCATACAACAAACCTAAGTCTTACACTTAGAAAACTTCCTGTCTATAGGAACACATGGAGTGAACATATACATATACTACGATGGGACTAGTAACAGACAATATACCACCACTACATGTGTGGAAAAAGAGCAACTTGCTATTTTTCTCCTTCCTTCTTACCCTGCCTTTATCATTAGACAAATACCATATATATTCCTGCCTGTCATGTTTATCAAAGCTTATTTTAAGACTGTTAGAAGTACTTACATAAATTCAGGTTTATGATCAATCAAAATGCTTTGTTTCTTTAAAAGAAAAAGCAATAATGTTTGCTAGATACTATTGATAAAATTGTTATGAATCAATATAAAAAGGAATTAACATGTTTTAAGTTATACTTAACAAATTCATTTTTAAATGAAAAGTAAAATTGCCAGTACCTCTACATATCTCATTTTAAATAGACTTGTTTAAAATTTTAGTGTCTGAAATCAAGAATCTGATAAGACTTTAAGAAAAAGAAACCCGATTTTCTTGCCCATATCATTGAAATACTGTAAATACATAGGAATACAACAAACTCAAAAGAAAAAAAAATAGTGTTTTATTAACTACCACACTGTTATAATACACTTTAAACGTACAATAAGGTAGCCTTTAAATTTGAGGTGGTCTTAAAGATAACAAATGAACAGAATTCCAAATTTCTGAAATAGGTGAACTGCTGCAGTTATAGGTAGGTATACATTTAGGAAAATTGTATAGCTCTTACAAGACCAGCAATGTAACTTTATTTTGTACACTTTTAATTGAAAATATAAACAATAATTAAAAAATAAAAAGAAAATATAGCGTAATAAAAAACATACCTTTCTCAATTAATGTATTGGATACATATAAATTTTAAGGGAACAAGCAAAAAAAAAGGAAAATGGTTGATATTTAAGTGCAGACTGACTACCTAGACAAAAAAAAAGGCTTAAAAAATATCATAAAACCTCTAGTTTTCTATGACTAATATCCATATGTTTGGAGTATCGTCACTATGGAAGTGATTTTGTTATGTGTTGCATATGTTATACTTCACTGGTAATTTACATGATGGCTTTTAAGGCCCTGGCAGACATGGTTTTTGGAAACAAGATTGGATTAAAAAAAAATCACTGCTAAGACGCAATACACCTCATTTTTGGTCCTCCAATATTCAAGGGATAATTCACTTAACATTTCCTTACCACCCAAATGCCTCAACCTATACATTTGAAAGTTTTTTAAACATTGGTTATATTGCCCAACTTCATTATTGAAAGAATATTAAACAAGACATTATTTTGGCAAATTAAATCTTAAACATGGCTTTTCAACAGGATTTAAAAGTTGACTATCCCTAGAGTTCCATGTTAAAATGTAGTTTTCAAAATCTTACAAGAGTAATGCTTAAAATATTGTACATAGTTAACCTAATTAAAATAATTAGCTTCAAAATGACAAATTGATAAGCTAAGTAAAGCCTACACTATGTAACATTTGCTTGGAAACTTGATTTGTCAGTTATGCATAATAAAAATTCCAGTCATCAAGAAAATTACAAAATTTTTTTATCATAACATGATTTCTTTCACCCATCAACTTTTTATCTTACAATAGATAAATACCAACATGTTCTCATTTTTACACTAAACCACACAGGATTGATGCATTTGGTTAGACTACCATTCGCATTGTTAAATTCAATTTTCTCTTTATATAACTTGGTAAAATTTCATTTCTTCTAGATTCCAAAAGTACCTACAAAACCCATGCAATTTTACCATTTTTAATATACTATGGAATATCATACAAAGTAAGGCATTTCAGTGTCATGTATAACCAAGTTACTGTCAATCCAAAAATTTTTGCACATCAATAAAAAGATATCTAAGAACTTAGGAACAATATTCTTCTCACTACTGTATAAAAATAACCACAATGAATAAGTATTTGTGTAATATTTACTCCATTGTCTCATTTCCAGAAACTGTGACAAGTTGTAAAGGTATTTCAGTGTTGGTAAGGATATCTTGATTGCTGGTGGCAGAAGTATTAACAGTTCCTATCCCTGAAACAGAACCTTGTTGAATATTTGCAAGGATAAGTGTTGTTCCTCCTGTAGTAATCAAAGTATCATCTCTTCCAGCTTCCACAGATGCCAGCACTGTACTGCTAGAATGAATAACTTTTTTATTCTGATGTGTTTTAATATGTTTGGCAAGGTGGTCACTTCTCATAAAGCGTTTTGAACATTCTGGACAAACAAATTTCTTCTCACCTGTTAAAAAACAGAAAACAAGCCAACATTAACAACTGAGGGGCAGGGACCTATAATTAAAACTGCATTTTTTTTTAATTTTTTTTTTTGGGGGGGGTCCAGTCCTGGGGCCTGAACTCTGGGCCTGGGCACTGTCCCTCAGCTCTTCAGCTCAAGGCTAGCGCTCTACCACCTGAGCCACAGCGCCACTTCCGGCTTTTTTCTTTTTGCTTATGTGGTGCTGAGGAATCGAACCCAGGGCCTCAGGCATGCAAGGCAAGTGCTCTACCACTGAGCCACCTTCCCAGCCCCCAAACCGCATGTTTCATTAGCTGCTCCCTTCAAGTTTTCTCTAACAAAATAGTTTTCTTCAAAATATCTCATTTTTACTTTTTGATGAAAAAAAAATCCTTACATATATACTATGACATACTAATTTCCAAATAAGACTTTACTATTTCATGCTAAGTTTGGTTTGAAACTTCCATTAAAAGATACCAGTTAAACAGGCACAGGAAGGAACTTCCTGAACAGAGTCCCAGGGTCACAACAAATTGGAGAGAGACTCGACAAATGGGACTACCTTAAAATAAAAAGCTTCTGCACAGCTACATCTATCACAACCAAGCTAGAAAGACAACCAACTAATTAGGAAAAAATATTTACCAGCAATATATCAGACAAGGGGTTAACATCCAGTATATACAGGGAACTCAAGAAACTAATCCCTCCCAAACCTAACAAACCAATTACTAAATGGGCAAGGGAACTAAAGAGGGACTTCTCAGATGAAGAAATACAAGAAACACATGAGGAAATGTTCATCATCCCTGGTGGTGAAGGAAATGCAAATAAAGACAACCCTGAGATACCACCTTACCCCAGTCAGAATGTCCCACATCCACAAATCAGCCAACGACAAATGCTGGAGGGGATGTGGAGAAAGAGGAACCCTATTACACTGCTGGTGGGAATGTACACTTATACAACCACTTTGGAAAGCAGTTTGGAGGGTCCTCAGAAAGCTAAAGATTGACCTCCCTTACGACCCAGTCATACCACTTCTAGGCATCTACCCTGAACAACAAAAACCAATATACAAGGACACATGCACCTCCATGTTTATTGCAGCATTGTTCACAATAGCTAGGATATGGAAACAACCCAGATGCCCCACCACAGATGAATGGATCCAAAATTTGTGGTGTCTATACACAATGGAATATTATGCAGCCATTAGAAATGACAAAATAATGACATGTGCAGGGAAATGGATGGAGCCAGAAGAAATCATGTTGAGCAAGGTAAGCCAAGAGCAAAGAGACAAACGGTACATGGTCTCCCTGATAAGTGGATGTTAAATCCAAAATGTTTGGTGATATGACAAAATTAACAGGACTTAAGAAACAAAGAACTTCCACTCATCTGGTCGAACCACTACTAAATATCCCCATGCTGCTGATCACATGTATGGTGTATATGTGTACACGGTTATATGTTATAGACCGTGATAGACAATTTGCTCTAGGAAAGTTAGAATGAGCTTGTGACTTTAAATGAGCATCATATTCCACAATACTGTGAAATTTGGGAAATTATGTAATCACGTAATCACAATGAAAAAAAAAAAAGGCACCAGAAAACTAGAAGTGGCATGATGGCTCAAGTGGTAGAGCATGAGCCTTGAGCTGAATTGTTCAGGGACAGCTCCCAGGCCTAGAGCTCAAGCCCCACAAGAGAGAGAGAGAGAGGGAGAGAGAGAGAGGGAGAGAGAGAGAGGAGAGAGAGAGACAGAGAGAGAGGAGAGAGACAGAGAGAGAGAGAGAGAGAGAGACAGAGAGAGAGAGAGAGAGAGACAGAGAGAGAGAGAGAGAGAGAGAGAGAGAGAGAGAGAGAGAGATCGAGAGAGAGAGATCTTTCATGCGATTGTTTCTAACATATTTATAAGATTATGTCTTTGTTGCCTTGTATGTCCTTCCCCCATGGTACAACCCCTGCTTTCACTATATATGATGTTGGTATATGTGGAGGGGAAGGGAAAAAACAAATTGTTAAAACAGGGATACAGGAAGACCCATTGCAACAATGAGATGTACAAGTCATCATGTCAAAAAACGAACTTTACAACTTTGGTGGGGGGGATGGGAGGGGGGAGGATACTAAGGGATGGGAAGGGGAAACAAAGCAGGAGGCCACAATGCTTGATAAGAAATGTGCTCATTGGGGCTGGGAAGTTGGCTCAGTGGTAGAGCACTTGCCTTGCATGCCTGAGGCCCTGGGTTCGATTCCTCAGCACCACATAAGCAAAAAGAAAAAAGCCGGAAGTGGTGCTGTGGCTCAAGTGGTAGAGCATAGAGCACTGGCCTTGAGCTGAAGAGCTGAGGGACAGTGCTCAGGCCCAGAGTTCAGGCCCCACAACCGGACCAAAAAAAAAAAAAAAAAAGAAATGTGCTCATTATCTTACCCACGTAATTGTAACCCCTCTGTACAGTAATTTCACAATAAAAATATATTTTAAAAAAAAGATACCAGTTAGAGCCAGTTGCCAGTGGCTCACACCTGTAATCCTAGCTACTCAGGAAGCTGAGATCTGGGGATCACAGTTCAAAGCCAGCCGGGACAGGAAAGTCTGTGAGACTCTTATCTCCAATTAGCCACCAGAAAACTGGAAGGGGTGCTGGGGCTCAAGTGATAGCCTTGAGCTCAAGAGCTCAGTTACAGTGCCCAGACCCTGCATTCAAGCCCCATCAGAGACAGAGACAGAGAGAAAGGGGGGGGGGGGGGGGGAGGAGAATATCAGTTAGGACCCCTGCCCAAACACTTCTTCCCATAATGCCCAATAAAGATCTAGAGTGGAGCATGCACAAACCATCAAGCAATCACACAAAACTCAAGGAAGGAGACATGGGAGGAAGCCTGTACTATTTAAAAAAAAAAAAAAAAAACTACCCTCAGAAAAGACTTCTCCCTCAAAGAAGGCCCCATTCCAAACAATTTCACTTTCAAAGAAACTTGTTTTATCTGCTTAAAAAAAAAAAAGATATGAGGGGAGGGGGGAGGCTGGGAAGGGATGTGAAGGGTAAACAAAGGAGGAGGCTGCAATGCTTGGTAAGAAATGTACGCATTATCCTGCCCATGTAATTGTAACTCCTCTGTACAGTATGTTCACAAATAAAATAAAATTAATTTTAAAAAAAAAGAAGAAAGAAAAAAAAAGATATGAGATTAAAAACTATCTGTAACATACATCCATTTGTCTGTCTGTCTCTATCTCCTGCCCTCCCTCCCTCCTTCCCTTCAGTTACTGGGTTTTAACTCAGGGCCTGGGTGCTGGTACTGTCTCTTAGGTTTTCCACTCAAAGCTAGGGCTCTAGTACTTGAGTCACAGCTCCACTTTCAGCTTTTTGGGGTGGCTAATTGGAGATAAGAGTCTCACAGAGATTTCTGTCTAGGCTGGCTTTGAACCATGATCCTCAAGATCTCAGTCTCCTGAGTAGCTAGAATTATAGGCATAAGACATCATCACCCTGCTTGTAACACCTCTTTAAAGTCTAAATTAAAGTACATTCTTTAAGCAATATAAATATGTCATATTCATAATACTAAACTTTTAACTCTTCAAATATAAATTCAAGTAATGACAGAGTAATTACAGATTGAAGTAAAGACAAACTCCAGAGGTTCTGTAAGATTAGTTCCAACAATGTAAACTTAGGCACGTTGATGTTTTTATAACCCAAATGAGTACTGGACTTGGTTATTTAGTTGAAATCAGGATGCCAAGTCATCTTCATTATTCTTGGAACTAATCTTATTAAACCTCCTGAGCATATGTCTTTGTTTTCACCTATAGATATTCTTTCATTACTACCTGAATTCATAGTCTAAAAAACTGCAAGTATGGTACCAACCTTTCTGGTAGGCAAATGCTCTTCCTCCTGAGCCACAGCCTATCTCACATTTTTAAAAATGAGATTGAGGGCTGGGAATGTGGCTTAATGGTATAGAGTACTTGCCTACAATGCATGAAGCCCTGGATTTGATTCCTCGGTACCACATAAACAACAAAGGCTGCAAATGGCATGTGGCTCAAGTGGTAGAGTAGTAGCCTTGAGCAAAAGAAGCTCAAAGATAGTACTCAGGCCTGGAGTTCAAGACCCAGGACTGGCAAATAAAAGAGGGGAGGGGAGGGGAGGGGAGGGGAGGGGAGGGGAGGGGAGGGGAGGGGAGGGGAGGGGAGGGGAGGGGAGGGGAGGGGAGGGGAGGGGAGGGGAGGGGAGGGGAGGGGAGGGGAGGGGAGGGGAGGGGAGGGGAGGGGAGGGGAGGGGAGGGGAGAGGAGAGGAGAGGAGAGGAGAGGAGAGGAGAGGAGAGGAGAGGAGAGGAGAGGAGAGGAGAGGAGAGGAGAGAAGAGAAGAGAAGAGAAGAGAAGAGAAGAGAAGAGAAGAGAAGAGAAGAGAAGAGAAGAGAAGAGATTTGAAGAGAAGAGAGCCTGAACTTATTATGTCTAAGACCTACTATGCAAGAGCACTATTCAAGTGAAGGCAAAAGGCCAACTTAAATCGAGAACTATCAAGAATCCTAAGGAACATTTTTTTTACCTCAGGAAGTTTACTCTATTTTAGGAAGGTTTGAGTAAGCCCTCCTACCTAACCCACTGATATCCTAGTTTTACCATCTCCAATCAATCAATGTCAGAATCATTTTTCTAAAACATACAATTTTATTACATTACAGAATTTTACCTTTGTACCAAATGATATGAGACTCTAAGGCTAACTTACAAATTATCAATAGCTTAGAGGTTTCTGGGCCTAATTTACAAATTATCTCTATAATATGCCTGAGTCCTATTTACCAGGGCTATGTATATCTCACTTTTTGTTCATGTCACTGCCATCACAAAATGGTCTCCCATTTCTATCAACATACCACCATTCCCAACATTCTTTTGGAACATCAGTTTTAAACAATGCTCAATTTAAAAAAAATGACCATGATCAAATAAGATTAGGAAATCTTATATTCTAGACTTATAAAGATGTATGCATGTAATGTGTGAAAGCCCTAAAAAATGCTGTTTACAGACACCTCCTTTAATCTAGTACTCATTTGGGTTTAGAGTAACTCACACTTACCTGACTAGAGTCTCTCTCTCCCCTCCCTCTTACATATTCCCTTGGGAAGTAGAGGGAGAGCCTGGGCCTAGGTTTGAACTCCATGCCTTTTCCACTCACAGCTGACACTCTACCACTAGAACTATGCCTCCACTTCTGGCTTTTTGCTAATGAATTAGATAAGAATCTCTTTGTCTGCCCAGGGTAGCTTCAAATTGTGATCTCAAATCTCAGCCCCAAGTAGATAGTATTACAGGTGATCAGCATATTATTCTTTTTATTGCCCTACTGATCAAACTGTACTAAGGAGAATTCTGTTAGAAGGCCTTACCTTCCAGTTCACTACCCAAGATGCCTTATTATTCCAAGCAATATTATCTCCTAGATCTAAATAAAAGTACATTTTGTACAACATAATTTGTAACACAAAATCTTTTTATTATCCAGTTTCTTATTGTTGGTTGTGGTTTCCAAGAAGTTAATCTCATCTGTCTAGCTACCTGATGAAATGGAAAGAACTAAACTAGTAGAGTGTCTAGTACTGTTCCATACTCTACAAAATAGTTGTGCAATATTTAAAGTCAAACTAAGAGGTATGAAACAGTATCAGGTACAGTTTATTTGGTTAATCTAATTAAGAACTTGAACTGAAATACAGATATGGGAGACCTCAAAATCCATGTTGTTCTCTATTTCATCATGCTTTTTTTCAATGTTGAACATAAACGTATGAGCCCTTTGATCACTTCACTTTACATGTTAAAAGGAGAAAACTATCATCAAATTTTATTAGGTTAGATTCAGTTTGGTTATGTAACACTGGGTAAAAATAATGAAAAGTGTAATGTTGACAACAACAATGCTTCCATGAAATGTCTTTCCTTTATAGATACTACAAATAGAAAAGATGAAATACCAAAATTTATCAGGATTATGCTTTGTGTTATGGTAGAAAAAATAGGATGGATCAAAGTAAAAGCAATTTAAAATGTAAGCAAAATAAACAGATGGACAGTCACAAATGACCACACACATGTACACACAAGGCCCCAAACTCAATCTCTAGCACCCACCAAAAATAAATAAATACAAGAAAACAAATCAACATAAAAGTGTTAGTAACCTGTATGGGTTCTTCGGTGCCTCTGCAATTCATCACTTCGAGTAAATCTTTTACCACAGAACATCCAGTTGCATATAAAAGGGCGCTCTCCAGAATGCCAACGCAGATGCGCTCTCAGATGTGAGGTTTTTCCATAGACTTTACCACATCCTGGTATGTGACAAATGTGTTGCTTCTTTTTCCCAAGATTGGTACCTCTAAAAAACACACAAAGAATATACACTTACATAAAAGTATTCAAATGGACATTGCTTATATATTCAAACACAAGATATCACCATGACGTCCATCAGAAATAAAGGTCATTTTAAGTCTATTTATAAGAAAATTTATTTCAAGCATGTAAGTTTTACCCCAAAATTAATTTTACCCCAGAATTAGTGATTACTGTCCAGCTTTATATGCTTAAGAATTATATAATTAAAAGGGCATTTGAAACAAAAAATGTGTAATGAAGTTATTTACTTTTCCATCAGAACCATTCACAAATACTATGTAAAGAACCAATCCAACTTAAGTTAATAGTAGGACAAGTCTTTATTCAAAGTCATGTCAGCTAATTGTAAAATTTATAACACAAAGAGGAGATATATATGCATATATTTATATACGTATACATATATATACATAGCTGTCTGCAGGTACAATTAAAAGGTAGGCCCAGCAGCTTAAACAGACTTTAACATGATGGAAGCATATTCACTCAAATATTTAAATAATTATATACTGAATATATACTGACTTGGGAGATTTATTTTTTCAATCTAATTAGATGGTCTTAATCTTTAGCATTCCACAAACAAATATAAATCATAATGATTTTGACATTATCTTTACAGTTAAAATACACCTGCAAATCTTACAAATATATCCAGAATTTTGCACAAACAGATATAACAAATACCATTTTTTCCACATGGCAAAATTTGACATTGCATTTAAGTATTTGATACAGAGAATTTGAGACATGCTTAGATGGGTGAACAGAGGCATCTTAGCCTAAGCAAGAAGAAAATGTTTTTTATTCCCAAGGTGATATTTGAAAACTATATACTTAAAAAAAAAAAAACACACACTATTTTTCAGTCAGCTTCTATATTTTTTTCCCCAAAAAAGCACTGCTTCTTTAAAAAATAAAAATTAGGTTACTTATTTAAAGTTTTCTAAAAACATGGCATTTTGAACACAATTACAAAATCACATTGCATAAATTTACAATGTTTCTTACATCTAACCCCCGCCCCAAATGCCTTCCACCCCCAATCTCTCAGTCAAGATGGAGCCTATAAACCTTCCACAGCTTCTAAATCTTTCTGTATATAATACACCTGTTTTCCAAATTTTACTCAAAAAAATGCATATTCCCCCACATTATATTTCAATGTACTCACACTCAGTAGCATGTGAAATTGCCATAGGACAAACAGTGCTAAACGGTGCAGTGCTGGCTGTTAGATGCCATAGGTGTTCTGAACAGGGAGACATCAATGTGGACTCCAGTAGTTAGAGAAGGCTTCGTGGAGGAGGTGGGTAGAATTTAGATAGAAAGGAGGGAAGGCATTCCAGGCAGAGGAATAGCATAAGTAAAGACAAGGAGGAGTCATGCTGTTGTCTCAAGGGCAAGGATGTCATAATCTAACACAATTCACTAATTGCTGCTCCAGTCCACCCCCAATTTCCATAAGTCTCTTCAAAGAGCTAAGTTGAGTAAAACAGGTATTTCTGGCTCACATGTAATGCCAAAGTCTTGTTTTCATTTAATTTAGCTTCTAAAACTTTGCTTTAGTCTTGAGTAGTCTCAAGAAAAGAGCAATATTTGTGGCTACAAGTGTACAAATCAATTTTACATATTGCGTTCACCATAGCAATTTCACAAGAAACCCAATTCAGTTCACTCATAGGCTCAATAACTTCTTGCCTCACCTCTAAGGTTACCACCAACAGGTGAATCAATATGCTTTCTTAACCTCAAAAGTGCTCTTGCACAACAAACCCTAGCAAAAATTAGCTCAAGTATAAGACTATAACAAATTAACAGCAACAGATCACAAACCTGTGTCCTCAAAGGACCAAGAAACTTCTAGAGAAAGGTATTTTCAATTTAATCATGTAAACAAAAAGGAAGGTAATAGCAGTGAGAAATATTCACTGAAAATGGGATATGTGTACATCAAAGAAAAAAATAGGGTTGTACACAAATACTATATAAAGAAAACCTACTTAAAAAGGAAATCCAATTCAAGACAAGATCTAGACATGCTAAGAACTGAAATCAATTTCTCAAAAAACTTCAGGCAAAAGATTTAATCATGTTTTCTTCTTGATTTAACAAATAATCACACCACTAATGCCTATTATATAAACTAAAAAAAAAAAACTAATCATTTTAACTTTCTATTTCTGAGTTCCTAACCGGGTCCCAATAATTTAGAAATGACAAAATAAGTGACAAAGAATAAATAAAACCAAACTCTGGGTAGAGAAGAAAAGATAATCAAATCCAGACTCTTGCTTAAAATGGAAGGAGCAAGATATAAAATAAAATTCTGACAAAACAGATTTTACATAGTAGTTTACAAAATATGGATTAATCCACATAAGCCCTACAAAAGCTAATGCCTTTAGATTTATTTTACTTTCTATCATTTCTACTGCTACAGTATAGTTTGAAGGTTGTTTCTCCTCAGTAAATACTGACTTAAATGAACACAGTTAATATTTTCTTTAACATCTTCTCTAAAAGGCAGAAATAGTATTATAGACATGAATAAAATTAGTTCCCTGAAAATGGTATCATTCCTACGTGTGTTAAGAACATGGTTAAAGTAAAAAGGCCAAAAGTAAGCAGGCCAAGATTTTATTTTTTAAAAATCTAAATGTCATCTCTCTCCATCTTTGCCTAATACTGGAATGTTTTTGATTTCCTATATATGTCAATGCTTCTAAATTAGTTGCAAAAACTGTGATTTATATCAGTGTCCCTTCCCTACTGTATAAACCAACTAACTGCTCAAATGAGCTCTAAGAAACAATATTATATTTTATTAAGATCCTTACTTTTACCCAGGCAAGGTGACTGACACCTGTAATGCTAGCTACCTGGAAAGCTGAGATTAGGAGGATCATGGTTTTAAGCCAGTCTGGGGGAAAAAAATCTGAGAGACCTTTTGTCAACCAACAATAGCATTTGTCTGTCATCCCAGACACCTAGAAAGCATAAAAAGGAGGCTTATAGTTCAGGCTGGCCCAGGCAAAAAAGATAAGGTATTAAAAAAAATTAATGAAAGCTAAAAGGGTTGGAGACATGGCACAAGTAGAAGAATACTTGTGTACCAAGCAGACTCAGACTTCAAATCCCATTATCATCCCCCAAAAAACTTATTTCCTTTATTACATAGAATATTTTTATTCTAACTTTATTAGAATAAGCTATTTTTAAAAGAAAGTTCTAAAGAAAAAACAGTATTTTTTCTAATTCTTAGGATAGAGATAATTTTTTTTAAACATAGATCCTTCTGTGACTTAGATGGGTCTTGAACTCAAGATGCTACTGCCTCTACCTCTCAAGTGTTAAAATTAACACATCTGTGCCAACATACCCAGGGAATCTAATGTTTGTTTTTAGGTTTTCCTTTCAAATCTATCACCGAGGTATGTTCCCAAGAGAAATTACTTTTAATAGTATGGTAATAAGGCATACAATAAAAGGAAAATTGACCAACTTGAAAATGTTATGTTAAAAATGTTTGTAAACTCTGAAGTGATAGAATTCCTTTACTGATATAAAAACACGTTTTTTCATATCACTGACATAAACTTGAAGACAATATAAAACTGGGAAAAAATCTGCACGTAAGACATTAACAAAGAAATTAACATATTCACAAAAGACAAATAAATAAAAATTTAAATGATAAAACAGTATACCAAAATTACGTTGAACCTTACCAAGTAATTTTAAAATACACTAAACAGTAGGGTGCTGGTGGCTGACCCCTGTAAGCTACTCAGGGGGCTGAGATCTGAGGATTGCAGTTCAAAGCTAGCCCAGGCAGCAAAGTCTGTAAGACTCTTATCTCCAATTAACCCCCAAAACCAGAAGAGGAGCTGTGGCTCAAATAAAGTGGTAACATGCCACTCTTAAACACACAGGGACAGTGTAAAAATAAGCATACACTAAACAAAACATTGAGTTATGACCTCCTCACACCTTTTTTGTCTATCAAACTTAAAATGTTAAAAGAAAAAATGATGAAAATCCATAGATGATCAGCATATGGGAAAGCAGATACTCTGATACACTGTTGGTGAGAACAGAAAGCAATATAACCTTTCTGCAGACAAATCCTTAGCAACTCCATGTCTGCCAAATGATACTGATGAGATAAGCAGACAAATGTGCAAGGATATACAATAATTCTAGTTAGTCTCCACCAAAGAGATAATTACGTCTCCATTCACAATAAAAATTACACTGCCAAAAGAAATGACAGACTAGACTTGGAAATATGATCACATAAATTTTCAAACCAAGGAAAGAAATGTTCACAGTGACAATAAGATGACTCTTCTACTTTAAAATACATGTAAATGCCTGGAAAAATATATATAAAAATGTTATAGTAGTGACCATGAGGTGGGGTAGGAATTTGGTGTGTTTAAAAGTCATTCTTCTATAATCACTGTATTTCTAGAGGTATTAGATTTCAAACAAATATTAATGTTTTTATTTTAAACAAGAAGTAAAACAAAGGCCAGTCTCTGGCTTTCAATTAGATTTGACCTACATAACTAATTTATCTTAACAACTCCTCTAAAATGAGAGTAAGTTTCAGAAGAGTTGCTGCCTGGTCAAGTTCCAAATTTAAACAGCTGATGATAATAATTACAAATAATCTTAAGGATCAGATAGATGGCAAAAGCAGGTTTACTGGCAATTAGTACAGTATTTCTGGTTAAAACTCTTCCATAATTGAATCCAAATCTCAGTAGTGTGTGCTCTTCTAAGTGATTCAATCTATGTGTCTAGGTGTTACTCTGCAAACAGGAAATTCTTAATGTTTAACAGTTATTAGCTATTACTGCAAATTGTCTAGCCAATGTGAAAATCAGTGAATAAGACAAACTTAAAAGCAGTAAGATAATCATGCTTATCAACTGTATATTTTGCATATAATGCTTATATTGTTTATCATATTTAGTGTATGAGAATGCCTTCCACTGTGACCAGAGATTTGGTTAATCTGGCTTTAGAGTTCTCATTTTATTCAAAGGTGTTTCAGAAAGGTGAGTTATAGAACTATTAAACTGTCTTGATGGAAATTTCGTATTTTCAACAATATTTTCCTATTTGTTCATTTGATGCTTTTCACTATAGACCTACCTTGCCTGATATTAACACTGCTGCCATTCAAGTTTTATCAACAGTTGCCTAATAATTTTGTCACTTCTCATTGCCAACATTACTATGCAAAATTATTTGAGTTGTTTCTCATCAACACTAGGATAGATTTTGAGGTTTAAAAATATATATATAATCTCAGGAGAATCCTGTAAGCTTAATTTGTCCACATTTAAGATACTTACTGACCATTTTTAATTTATTCCTGTCACATTATTTCTCTGTACTTACTTTCAAAAACAAGTTGCAATACTATAATGCCAAATTTTTTTGCTCTATCCTTAAAGATTTCCTCCCATTTCTCCCATGAACTATACTTTTAAGTAACTGCTATTCTCAAGTCAAAGTTTTTATCTCTATTTAGACAAAACCCATTGCTAATTTGCAAAACAGGCTGATTTTTGAAGTGGGCCTGTATAATTCCATGTTTTATGATTTTTTTTAATAAAACACCCAATTTTAGTTTTAAAAGGCATTTAGATCAGAAAATAGAATTGCAAATATTTTGTCTTCTAACTTCTGCCACACTCATACACACATACAAAGGGATCATGTAATAATTTCTCATAATTAGTAACGTGCCATGCAGTACTTTAAAACATTAGAATATTACCTCTTCAAAAAAAATTAAAAGTATGGTTTATGTGTACATACCTCCCACCACCTTCTTTACAGTTGGGACAGGTACAAGCTACCCTCCGAAGTCTTTTTCCTTCTTGATGTTGTTGGTCCCCTTCTTCATCTACCACTTGTACTCTTAAGTGTGTAAGATCATTGGTATTCAATGTAGAATCACCACTGAGCTGCCACTCTTCAGGATCAGGTTCTTCTTCCTTGATCCTTATGTCTAAAGAAAAAAACAGAACAAAACAGATGAGAAGCAGCCCAATGGTTCTGAGAGATAACATAAATCTGAATCTCAAGTACTTATTATGTAAAAAAGTCATAGTATCACCTATTGTAGGGCATATCATTATGGTTTCGTTCCTTCCGAAAACAATATTTAGGTTTTATTCTAAATAAAAGATTAAGTAAAAGAAGGAATTAAACCCTCTTTTGGCTAAGCAAGAGAGCTTACATTTTAAAGGACTAAGTAAGTGAAACTTCAATAATAGATGTTCAATTACTCAAGTACAATAACCAATTCAGACTGGAGGAAACTCTAAGGCCTTTAGTCTCTCACAATTACATCTATTCTATCTGTTGTACTAAAGGAAACTAAAGGAAAAGGGAAGTAACTTAAAACTGTTACAAATGGAAGCTTTAATATCAATTTTTATTAAAATATTTATAATGGCTACATTACTAAAGAAGGATACACAGACATGTAAGACACTTGATAATTTGAGTTTTATTGTAAACCAGACTCAGAAATTAAAAAATGAATATAGATATGGCAAGTATGAATATAGCAAGTTATACCAATTTCTCCACAAACATTTTTATTTACAAATCAATACTACATCATTTCCTAAATGAAACTAAGAACCAATCAACTGAGGGTTTTCTCACTCTAGAAACCTTTAAAAAAAAAAAACCAACAACAACAAAACAATTTAGAACACTGAATATAACCCTTTATGGTAAAACACCAATTCCTGAATTTTTTTCTTTATGGAACCTAATATACATTCCTGAGGTATAGTTAGGTGGTAGAAGGTATGTGAGACCCTGGATTCAATCCCCAGCACTATGAAAAATAAAATACACTTAATAATGCCACAATTTACAATAAATAAAACTAGAAGATATAAATTGCCAAGTGGCTAACACTTGTGATCCTAGCTATTAGAGGTAGAGATTGGAAGGATAACAGTTCCATGCCAGCCTAGGCAAAAGATATTCATGAGATGCCCCCTTCCCCCATCTCAACAAATAAAAAGCTTAACATGGTGTTAAGTACCTATCATTCCAACCCCATGGGAAGCATAACTAGGAGACAGCAGTGCAGGTTGGCTGCCCAAATAAATAGTGAGACTCTTCAAAAAGCATAAAAAATAAGCCCAAATTTTCTCAAACACTTTAAAATTACCTTTGGTTTTTATCAGAATAACTACATGAGGGGGGGGGGGGGACGACATGGGATTCTTGCCTAGGCAGAAGGATGGTGACATTATTCAATTAGATAGAAATTACTAAGAAACGGACTAGAGAGGCATGAAATAAGCAGTAGAATCCCTAAGTTCAACTCCCCTTGTTCTGCCAAGAGGGAGGGAGGGAGGGAGGGAAGGCAGAAGGAAGAAGGGAAGGAAGGAGAGGGAGGGAGGGGATCATCAAGAGGGAACCTTAAGAGTATGAGCTTTGGAAGATAATGATGTGTCAGTATAGGTTCATCAAGTGTAACAAATTGATATGATAATAGGGGAGGCTATGCATGTAGGAGGGGATAAATGAGGCATTGCTCTACCTTCCATTCCATTCTATTAAATTAAAGTGTTTAAATGGAGGAACTAGAGGACCACTCTATGTTGACAGAAGAGTACTGAAGGCCTAACTCTGAGAAGGGTAATGCTAAGGTACAGAAAGAGTTCTGGGTTCCTGGGAATACTTCTTGATTTGGATAGTAGTTTTGTTTTTCTGCTATACAAGTGCTGCATTCATTTCCTGAATATTATGCTTCAGTGTAAGGAGAAGTTATTCTAAATAATCTTCAGATACTCTACAGATAACTCACAACTTGTTATGGCCAATTTATTTTATTATTACTTCATCTGTAGTTCCTTTTTATACAGGAACAAGACACCAAAAACATAAATCTAGTCAGAAAGTCTGTAATTCAAAGTTTAGAATATAATTTTATATTCTAAACAAACATGTAACTAGGTGTCATGTGTCAGTCATTATCCTAAACTCTACAAAGAAAGCAGTTAAAGAGTAAAGGTCATGCCTTTATTTGGCTTACTTTTTAATTGGTAGGAGACAAACAAGTAATTACACAGCATTTGAAGTGTTTGGGGAATAAAAGAACTTGTTACTATTTTTTCTAGAGTATGCAGAGATAGTTTTTGCCAATGTGGTAACATTTAACCTAAAGGAGAAAATATGGTCAAAACAGAAAGGAAAAACAAGCTGGATGCATGCTCGTCATGTTCAGGGAAAAAGTAAGGAGGCCTGGGTAACAAGAGTAGAATGACTGTAAAAAAAGAAGAGTATTAAGATCAAAGACACACACAAAAAGGGGGTGGAGTGCGGGCTAGGAACATCATACTAAACCGTGAAAATTTTCAATATAATTTTGGAAGTCCTAGGCAGAGCAATAAGGCAAAAAAAAATACATAAAAGGGATTCACATTTGCAGACAACATAATCTTATGTCTAAAGGACCCAAAAAACTCCATCCCCAAAACCCTGGAGCTGATCAATAATTTTGGCAAAGCAGTAGGATACAAATTTAACCCACAAAAATCAATAGCCTTTTGTATACCAACACTGTACAAGTAGAGAGAGGGAAATCAGGAAAACAATTCCATTTTCAATAGCCTCAACAACAAAAACCAAACCAAGGAAGCAAAAGACCTTTATAGTAAAAACTACAAAAATTTGAAGAAATTGAGTATGACATCAAGAAATGTTAAGACGTTCCACGTTCATGGATAGGTAAAATATTGTGAAAATGGCCATACTGCCAAAAGTGACCTACAAATTTAATGCAATCCCCATCAAAATCCCAATGACATTTTCTTTTTTTTGGTTGGTCGTGGGGCTTGAACTCTGGGCCTGGGCTCTTCAGCTCAAGGCAAGCACTCTGCCGGTAACTTGAGCCACAGCGCCACTTCCTGTTTTCTGGTTGTTAACAGAGATAAGAGTTTCAAGGACTTTCCTGCCCAGGCTGGCTCTGAACCTCAATTCTCAGATCTCAGCCTCCTGAGTAACTAGGATTACAGGTGTGAGCCACCAGTGTCCAGCTCCAATGACATTCTTTAGAGAGAAAACAATCCAAAACTTCATATGGAATGACAAAAGACCTCAAATAGCTAAAGCAATTCTAGCCAAAAAAAGCAATGCTGGTGGTTATCATAATCCCAGACCTCAAGCACTACTACAAGAGCTACAGTAACAAAAACAGCATGGTAAAAATAGACCTAAAGATCAATGGAATTTCTGGTTGTTTTTTAGTCCCAGAAATAAAATCATATATTTTGTTATCTGATATTTGATAAAGAAGCAAAATATATGATGGCGGAAAAAGATAGACTCTTCAATAACTGGTGCTGGGAAAACTTGGTATTCATATGCAGAAAACTAGAAAGTTGTTCCCTGTTTGTCACCGTGCACAAGTATCAACTCAAAGTGATCAAAATCCTCTACTTCAGACCTGAAACTTTGAAATTACTGCCAAAGGGTAGAAAAAACATCAGAACTTGCAGACTTAGGCAGAAACTTTTTGAAGAGTCCTAGGAACATAGTAGATAGGAGAAAAACTTGACAAATGGGATTACATCAAAATAAAGTTTCTACAAAACAAAAAACGTAATTACATAAGCTAGACAGCAAACAGACTGGGAGAAGATCTTTACCAGTAATACACCCAACAAAGGCCTAATATTCAAAACATACAAGGAGCTAAAGAAATTTCTCTCAAAACTAATAAACCAATTACTAAATGGGCAAAGGAGCTATGAAAGACTTATGACTCAGAAGAGGCGAGAATGGCAAGAAACACATGAGGAAATAATCAACATCTGTGGCCATAATGGAAATGTAAATCAAAACAACTTTGAGATGCCATCTCACCCCAGTTATATTGGCCAACATCAAGAATTAGAACAACCAATGCTGTTGGGGATCTGGGGGGAAAAGGAACCCTACTGTACTGTTGTTGGTGGAAATGGAAACTAGTTCAACCACCCTAAACATCTTCCCCAGAACCCAGTCATAGCACTTTTGGGCATCTACCCAGACCATCACAAGCAAGGATACCATAAAGACAATTGAACATCCATGTTCACTGCTGCCCTACCCACAATAGCCAAGTTATGAAAACAGCCCAGGTGCCCTACAATAATGAGTGGTACTTACACACAATGGAATTTTACAGTCACTAGAAATATTATGCCATCTGTTGTGAAATAGCTGGACCTAGAACAAATCATGTTAAGTGAGGTAAATGAAGCTGAAAGAGACAAACGGTGCATGTTTTCTCTCATACGTGAAGGCCAGATCTAAAACACATGGTATCAGGACTCTAGGCATTTACACAGTGAGACTAAAGGAGGAGATTCTTAGGGGCACAATGCCTCTCAACATTTAAAATAATATTTATCGAAATAAATTCCAGGAAATGGAAACAAGGTTTTTGTTCTGTTTCTTCAATTTTTTTTTGGTCTTGTTTATGTTTTCTGCCTTTTGGGGGGAAAAGGGGCTCAGAAATGGAGGGAGAAAGAGTGAACAAATCAGTAAACTAAACTAAAATTACTTGTGGGTGGGAACAGGAGGGGGGAACTGGGAGAAAGTGAAGGAAGGGGTGACACTGTCCAAATAGAAATAAATTACCTAACTTATATAACAGTAATTCCTCTGTACAATTTTAAAACAAAATTTTTAATGGGGGCCAGGGCAGGGAAAGGATCATACATGATATTATCAGACATTATATACTGTTACTTAAGTCTATTCCAAGGATGATGAAGATGATGATAATGATTTTGTGCCAGTCCCAGGGCTTTTTGGCTTAAGGTTAGCACACTACAACTTGAGCTGCAGCTATACTTCTGGTTTTTTGGTGGTTAATTAGAAATGAGCATCTCATGGACTTTTTTCCTGCCTGGCCTGGTTTGAAACCATGATTCTCAGATCTCAACCTCTGGAGTAGCTAGGATTATAGGCATGAGCTACCAGAACCTAGCTAAAAACTTTATTTTATTCTGTAGGAAACCAGGAGAGGATGCACTGAGGAATAATATAATCTGTGTTGCATTTTATTAAAATAAATCCAGGATCACCATGGATGCTGTACAGTCTGTTGGGAGGAAGCAAAAGAAAGAACAACATAGTAAATTAGAAGGCTACTAAAAAATAATAGTGGCTTAAACTAGGGTACTAATGAAAAGTTGTAGAACCAGTCAGAAAATATTTTGAAGGCAGAAGCAAATGTATAATGACACTTTGAAGGTTTTATGTCTTTACCAACAAGAAAGATTTGGGGCAGGGGTGCCAAACAGCACTTTTTTTGGAATGCCTGTTAAATATACAAAGATGCTGATGTAGTTCGTGGGTCTATAGTCAAAGCTGAAGACTGGAGTACTAATAAATTTGACTATCATCAACATATATAGTTGGTACTGAAATGCACATGAAACACAAGGAAACTCTGGGGCATTTCAAAGTTAACAAGAAAATTAATAATAGCTAGTGACAGAGAAAAGTGGTGTACAAAAGCAAATGAAGGAGTATCACTTCTAGAATATAAACATGTCAAATACTTGGTAAATAAAACGAGGAATAAGAAATGACCCTTGGATGTAACAATGTGGTAATTAATGGCAATCTTAACCAGGTAAGAGCTATTTCTATGAAATCAGGAGAAAACTACCTAGAGAGATTCAAGAGACTGAAAAGACAAATAACAGTAGACTTTTGATATCCACAGGTAATGATTCTTGAAGGAAGCACCTAGGGAAAACCAGGATTCACAGAGTTCAGGGCTGCACAGTTTTCATGTAATACCAACTTTTGCAAAAGACATGCATTTCAACAAATCACAAATTTTCACTTGATCACTCAAGTACATTCACTTTTACATTACTTTTGGGGCATCATTTGCTTTTGGAGAGGAAGATTTACAACATTAAGAACAAGCACATGGGGCTGGGAATATGGCTCAGTGGTAGAGCGCTTGCCTTGCATGCCTGAGGCTCTGGGTTCGATTCCTCAGCACCACATAAGAAAAAAGAAAAAAGCCGGAAGTGGCACTGTGGTTCAAGTGGTAGAGCGCTGGCCTTGAGCTGAAGAGCTAAGGGACAGCGCCCAGGCCCAGAGTTCAGGTCCCACCACCGGACCCCCCCCCCCAAAAAAAGAACAAGCATAAAGGTGAATGCCTATGTGCTTCTGAGCACATAAAACAATATTGATTGAAATGAACTCCAAGAGATGAAAACAAGAATTTTTCATCGTTGTTTTTGTTTTCCTTTCTGTCTTGTTTATTCAGTGGTACTCAGTAGACACCATGTTGAAAATAAACTATATAACCTGTAGGTGGAGAGGGAAAAACTGGGAGCAAGGGAAGGGGGAACACTGTCCAAAAAGAAATGTACTCGTTAACTGACTTACATAACTAACTTCTCTGAACATCACCTTTATGATAAAAGTAACTTTTAAAATAGAAAAAAAAAAGAGTAGGGAAACAGTCAGCAGATCACACAATGACTTAAAAACACAACTGACAATTATCACAGGATTGAGAACTTCTCCATGTTAACTGAGCTGTGTAATGAGATCCAAGTTCAGGAATATTTTCACATTTATTTTTAATATTTATTTATTTATTTGCGCCAGTCCTGGGGCTTGAACTTAGGGTCTGGATGCTATCCCTGAGTTTTTTGCTGAAGGCTAGTACTCTACCACTTAAGCCACAGCTCAAAATAGGAGCTGAAAATAAACTTTGTGGTGGTTAACTGGAGGTAAGAATCTCACTTTCTTTGGCCAGGCTGGCTTCAAATGGTGATCCTCACTAAGTAGCTACAAATACAGCCATGTACCACTGGTGACCAGTTTATTTATTTTTTCCTTTGGTCAGTCATGGGGCTTGAACTCTGGACCTGGGTGCTGTCCCTCGGCTCTTCAGCTCAAGGCTAGAACTCTACCACTTGAGCCACAGCGCCATGTCTGGTTTTCTGAGTGGTTTATTGGAGGAAAGAGTCTCAGGGACTTTCCTGCCCAGGCTGGCTTTGAACTGCGATCATCATATGTCAGCCTCCTGAGTAACTAGGATTATAGGCGTGAGCCACTGTTGCCTGGCTCCAACTTATTTTTTGAAACCATACTTCATTAAAATTGAATGTAAGGAGGCAATCTCACTCTTGTGAATAATCAACTTGTTCCAAGAGTTTTGCTGTGGTACATAGTTTGGGCCTTAAATGCCCCCCAAAAGGCCAAGTGATTAAAGTTTCTCCCTTGGGTGACACTATTGGGAAGTAGGCAAACCCTTTTTAGTGGGATCTAAGTTGGACATTTTTAGGTCACTGAGGCACTCCTCTGAAAAAACACTGTGGGACGCAGACACTTCTTTCTCTCTCTTTTCACGTTCCAGCCCATGATGTTACATTCTACTATGTACTTGATGTGCAAACAACAGGACTGTGGTCACAGGACTGAAACCTCTAACCCAAAAATCTCCAAAACAAAGTGTTTACAGGGAGCAAAAATTGACCAACAAAGCAAGCATAATAAACTCGCACAAATTTCCTAAGTTAGCCCACAAAAGTAGATTTCACATATAAAGACTATCAGAAACATTGTAAACTAACCTTTATATTGAGTAGCAGTCCGTATTATGCATACTAGTAGTATTAAAAAATGAATACGCTTATTTAAATCTGACTTTTGGGAAGAGGCAGGGCAAGATGGTAGATCAAAAGCATTCACTTTTTTGACTCCATGAATAAAGTCAGGTAACGCAGGAGAGACTACGCTCTGAGAAGAGAAAGAGCATCAGGAATCACAATAAATACAGTAGTACAACAGAAACCCACCAAAAAACCAAGGTCAGCAAACAGTTCCAAACCCATCCCCAGGAATGCTGAAGACATCATCACAAGGCAAAACAGACAGCTATGGTGACAGACTGCTGGCTAAAAATGCAAGATAATCTCATGCCTCTCAAAAGCCTTAAATCCAGTGCTTCAATGTGGAAGGCTTAAGTAACCTCAGTGCATAAGGATATTCTGCCACTTTCCTAGTCTCAGAAGGTAATGCCAAGGTATCATCTTGAGTGTGCCTATTAGTTTAGAATGGAGATACTAATATGGGCATGAAAACAAGGAACCCTCATGGCTCAGGGAGTCTTAGGACACCTGCTAGATTCAGTGTGAAAGGAAAGGGAAAGGCTGACCTGATCCCACAGACAATTTCAAGCTACAGGAATTTCACCAGCAGCATAGGGTACAACAAGGATGCTCCATGGTCAACAGTGAATAAATATCTGAGTCTAGAATGGAAACAAAGTATCAAGCCTGTGGCTGGCTTAAAATCTGGTCTCTAGAACCAGTCTCCCCATTGCCTGAAGTGATACCCACAGTCTCCTCCCCACACAAAGAGGTGAAGAACAGGCCCTAAACATACTGGGACCCGTGCCTGGAAACAACATCGTAGCATGTATTTGCTGAAAGCCAGGACTGAGTCCAGACCTGAATCATGACACTTCTATTACCTTTTCCTGGAAAAACAAGTGAAATGCTACATGGGGTTTGTAAACATTGAGACAAGTAGGCAGAATGAACACAATCCTTCAGACATCCCCCAGCCTGTACAGAATTCAGTGCTCAGTTCCCCCCACCATGCTGATGTATTTAGGGGTTACCTTGAGCCTTGGACACTTGTTTCTCCTGAGGGCAGAAAGGGGGTGCAGGGAGAAAACATATGAGCAAGTGGGAACCTACCAGGCAAACTCACAAACTGTAAAACTCTCTGCAGCCAACACCTTAATGGCAAGCAGCACAGAAGCAGACAATCTACTTTCTAAAAAAGAATGTCAAGTTTACCTCAATTTCAACTGTGATACAAGGATCAGGCCTACTGTCCTGCCCCCTGGGCAAATGCTTATCTACTGAGCCATACTCCTTAGTCCAGTAGCTAGAAATAACCTTAGCCCAATCACTAAACTTTCCTGCTAGAACATTGGAACTATTTCAACTGAAAGACTACAGGTGATTAAAACTCCCAACCAATAATATGGGCTTCATACACATAAATCTCAATGTATAAACATAAGATGTATGAAAACAGGTAACATATTTCCTCCAAAAATTCGGTGATTTCACTTAAACAAAGAATTTGAACAATAGTGAAGCACATGAAACTTCGAACCATGAACTCAAAAGAACAATGATGTAAGAATGATCAATAAAATTAGAGGATGTTTATAAGCATGTGAATGAATTCAGAGAAAATACAAATAAACACCTGAATGCTATAGGAAGACAAAGCAGGATATGTAAGAAGAACTGAATAAAAATCTAGAAATCGCCGGGTGCCGGTGGCTCACGCCTGTAATCCTAGCTACTCAGGAGGCTGAGATCTGAGGATGGCAGTTCAAAGCCAGCCCAGGCAGGAAAGACGGTGAGACTCTATCTCCAATAAACCAATAGAAAACCTGAAGTGGTGCTGTAGCTCAAGTGGTAGAGCACTCACCTTGAGCTGAAGAGCTGAGGGACAAAGCCCAGGCTCAGAGTTCAATCCCCATAACCGACCAAAAAAAAAAAAAAAAAAAAAAAAATCTAGAAATCCTTGGGGGAGCGGACAGGAAAGAATCCAAGCAGAAACCTCAGAACTGAAAGGCTCAATTACCAAAGTAAAAACTCAGCCTTACCAAAAGAATGGAACAAGTGGATAATATAGCATCACACAAATGTAGTATGATTGTAAGACAATGATAGCATTAGGGAAGTTGAATAAGGAATATAGAGGATTCCTTTTGTAACTTTTCTGTAAATATAAAAGCATTCCAAAATAAACATTTGTATTTAAAAAAGAAATAATATGAGGGCTGGGAAGGTGGCTTAGCGGTAGAGTGCTTGCCTTGCATGCATGAGGCCCTGGGTTCAATTCCTCAGCAACACATAAACAGATAAAGCTAGAAGTAGCGCTGAAGAGCTCAGGGACAGCACCAAGGCCAAGAGTTCAAGCCCCACGACCGACCAAAAAAAAACAATAATAATATGATATCATGGATCAAGAGGAATTCAATCAAAGAAAAAAAATGCTAATAATAATCCTCTCCTCTCCTTTTGCAACATCAAAACACCAAACCCAGCCAGGCGGTGGTGGCTCATGCCTGTAATCCTAGCTACTTAGGAGGCTGAGATCTGAGGATCACGGTTCAAAGCCAGCCCAGGCAGGAAAAGTCCATCAGATTCTTATCTCCAATAAAAGCACTACAAAACCAGAAATGGTGCTGTGGTTCAAACGGTAGAGCATTCGCCTTGAGCTGACGAGTACAGGGACAGCGACTAAGCCCAGAGGTCACGGCCCACATCTGACCAAAAAACAAAAACAAAAGTACATAAATCATGGATATTAGGAGAAGATATACAAGCTAAAGGCATGGAAAATATACTTAACAGGGCCTGGGAAGGTGGCTCAGTGGTAGAGCGCTTGCCTCGCATGCCTGAGGCCCTGGGTTCGATTCCTCAGCACCACATAAGCAAAAAGAAAAAAGCCGGAAGTGGCACTGTGGCTCAAGTGGTAGAGTGCTAGCCTTGAGCTGAAGAGCTGAGGGACAGTGTCCAGGCCCAGAGTTCAGGTCCCACGACCAGACCCAAAAAAAGAAAGAAAGAAAATATACTTAACAAAATAAGGGCAAAAAAAAAAATCATCCCCATCTTGAGATTGGGTTACCAGGGTAAAGGAGGCTTACAAAACACAAACAGGAGCTGAAAGCCAGTGCGGAACACCTATAATCCTAGCTGCTCGTGAAGCTGAGATCTGAATCGCAGGGGCTGTGAGACTATCTCCAATTAATCACCAGAAAACCAGAAATGACACTGGCTCAAGTGTTAAGAGTGCTAGCCTTGACAGAGAGGCCCAGACTTCTAGCCCCACAACCAACCCCCCCCCCCCAAAAAAAAGAAGAAGAAAAAGAAAAACCCACAAACAGGAAAGATTTTTAAAAATCCCTACACATATTATAGTTAAAGTATTAAATATACATACATAATACAAATATTGAAAGCTACAAAGCAGAAGTGAGAAGTCACATACAAAAAGCAAGCCTACTGAAGTAACATTTCTTAGCAGACTAGATAGATGCAAGGTGAGAATTAAGGACATAATCCAAGCCCTTATACAACTGTCAAGCCAGATATATGTATTTAGAAAAACTATCCTTCATAATTTGAAGGAGAATAAAATCTTTCCAAGACAAACCAAAACTAAAAAGAAATTCATAACTACCTTAACTAGCACTGCAGAACATAACGAAATTCTACACACAGAAGAGGAAGAAACAGAACCAGAAAATAATAAATGCCATTAGGTGACTAGATTAGCAAATAGGGTTAGGGAAAAAAGCAGACATCACACAAAGTAACAGAAATATGCCACTCAAGACTAATAACAAATTTTAAATGGCCTCAATTCTCCAATCAAAAGACAAGAACAGGTCAGATGCTAGTGGCTTATGCCTGTAATCCTGAGAGGCTGAGGTCTGAAAATTAAGGTTCAAATTCAAAGCCAGCCTGGGGAAGCAAAGTCTATGAGACTCTGATCTCCAATTAACCACCAAAAAAGTCAGGAGTAGTAGTCTGGTTCAAATGGTAGTACATTTGCCCTGAGCAAAAAGGCTCAGAGACAGTGCCCAGGCTTAGTTCAAACCACACGACTGGCACCAAACAAACAAGAACAGCAGTGTTGGGTTAAAAAACAAGACCTGACTATTTGTTCCCTACAAGTAATACATCTCACTGACAATGACAAGATAATGCTCATCTTAGGGTAAAAGACATAAGGTAAGGAAAGGGCAGTAAGATACAAAAGATTTTTCCAAATAAAGGCATCTTAAGAGAAGGCTATAGAGAAGCCTCAAGAGTAGCTACACTCACACTGTTCATAATAGCCAGGATATGGAAAAAAAAAACCAGATGTCCCACCACAGATGAATGAATCCAAAAATTGTGATATCTATATACAACGGAATAGTATGCAGCCATTAGAAAGGACAAAATAATGGCATTTACAGGGAAATGGAGCTAGAAGAAATCATGTTGAGCGAGGTAAGCCAAGAGCAAAGAGACAAATGGCACATGATCTCCCTGATAAGTGGATGTTAAATCCAAAATGTAAGGTGATATGACAAAATTAACAAGACTTTTAAGGCCTTGCATGCATGGGGCTCTGGGTTCGATTCCTCAGCACCACATATGCAGAAAAAGCCACAAGTGGAGCTGAAGCTCAAGTGGTAGAGCACTAGCCTTCAGCTGAAGAGCTAAGGGACAGTGCCCAGGCCCAGAGTTCAGGCCCCATGATGGGGAAAACAAAAAACAAAAACAAAAAAACAAAGGACTTCCACTCATCTGGTTGAATCACTACTAAATAACCCCATGCTGCTGACCACATATATGATATGAAACCAGGACAAAGACACAGAACCAGAGGGAATCAGGGAAAAACATAAAACAGCGGGACCCATCAACTGTACTGGACTGGATATTGATCAAAATGAACTAAGCAACTCAATTGCAGCAATGAGAGGGAGGGAACAGCTGATGCTATGCAAAACAAAAGAAATGTACACATCACCCAATGTGGAAGAAATAACTGTATTGTAAAGCTCATATAACTCATAAATATTATAGAGACAATTTGCCCCATGAAAGTTAGAATGTGTTTGTGACTTTAACTAAGCATCACTGTTCCACAATACTATGAAATTTGGAAATTATTTAATCACTTAATCACAATAGTTTGAAAAAAAAAGAGTAGCTACACTCATATCTGATAAAACAAACTTCAAAACCACACTACTCATTAATAAATCAAATAATCCATCAAAAGAAGGAAAACAACTGTTAACACATACACATGAAATGTTGGCACACCTACTTTCATTAAAAGCTACTATTGGACTTACAAGCATAGAGACCACAACACAGTAACAGTGGGAGACCATAATACCTTACTCTCACATAAAACAATCCACCCCCCCCCAAAAAAAAACCAAAAACCTTTAAAATTGATACTATGGCCCAAATGAACTTAACAAACACCTACTGAATATTTCTTTTTTTTTTTTTTTTTTTTTGCCAGTCATAGTGCCTGAACTCTGGGCCTGGGCACTGTTCCTCAGCTCTTCAGCTCAAGGCTGGTGCTCTACCACTTGAGCCACAGCACCACTTCCAGCTTTTTCTGCTTATGTGGTGCTGAGGAATCGAACCCAGGGCCTCATGCATGCAAGGCAAGCACTCTACCACTGAGCCACCTTCCCAGCCCCACCTACTGAATATTTCATCCAGCAGCTGCACGATATACATTCTTTTCAGAAGCCCATGGAACTTTGTCCAGGATAATCGCATTTTAGGACATAAACCAAGTCTTAGTAAAAATAAAATTGAAATTTCTTCCCATATTTTACCAGATCACAATGGAATAAATCAGAAATCAAGAAAGAAACTAGAGAAAACATTCAAGTACCTGGAAACTAAAAAAATATACTGTTTGAATGATAGTGGGCTATTGAAGAAACACTAGGGTTGGGAGGTGGGGTATCATAGGATCTTTATAATAAAAATACAACTGCTAGGATATAGCAAAGCCATTGCTAAGATGTTTATAGCTGTATCAAAAAAGAGAACTCTCATATAAAGGATGGATCTTCAGCCCCTAGAGGAAAAAACAAGTCAGAAATTAAGAAAATGGAGATTAAAACAATATAATGAATCGATAAAATAGTTGGTGCTTTATAAAGGTAAAATAATCCTTAGTCAGCAGGGCACTGGTGGCTCACGCCTGTAATCCTAGCTACTCAGAAGGCTAAGATCTGAGGATCACGGTTCAAAGCCAGCCCAGGCAGGAAACTCCATGAGACTTTTATCTCCAATAAACCACTAGAAAACCAGAAGTGGTGCTGTGGCTCAAGTGGTAGAGCACTCACCTTGAGCTGAAGAGCACAGGGACAGCGCCCAAGCCCAGAATTCAAGCCCCACAACTGACCAAAAATAAAAATAATAATAATCCTTAGTCAATAAACTCATAGTCAAACTGACCAAAAGAAAAAGTCTCAATTAATTATGTTGCAGATAAAAAAGGAATCATCACAAGATATAACAATATAATTCAGAAGCTAATGAGAATACTTTGAAAATTTATGCATGAATAAACTGGAGAATCTAGAAGAAAGAGATACATTTCTTACTGATCTGACCTACAAAAACTGATTCAAGAGAATATAAACCATTTAAAAGCTCTGAAGGACGTAAACCCAGAGAACTGCTGAGGAGCTCAGATATCCTAAAACTATGGATCATCTGCATTTGCAGAGCATACCTATGGCCAATGGTAGCAGACTCAACATAGAACTATGCTTCGAGGTGTTCTGGGAAAAACCTTTTGACCTGCTGGCTATACTATTCAGTATGGCTGTATAGCCCATTGTGCTTTTGAATACGCTGGTGGTGTTGTAGTGTGTTCTGGACTATCAACGAAGCCTACAATTCATAATTCAGATACTGTCTTTGCAGAAAATCTTAGTCGGCATTTTTATGGTATCCAAAGAGGTGACATTGTGATTGCAAAAAGTCCAAGTGATCCAAAGTCAAATATTTGTAATCAAGTAATTGGTCTGGAAGGAGACAAAATCCTCACCACTAGTCTATCAGATTTCTTTAAAAACCATAGTTATTACTAGGGTTTGAACTCAGGACCCCATGCTTGCTAGGTGCCAATGGGTCATGTTTGGCTAAAAGGAGACAATCTACAGAATTCTACAGATTCCAGGTACTATGGACCCATTCCATGTGGACTAATAAGAGGACAAATTTTCTTTAAGATCTGGCACGAGTGATTTTTGATTTCTACATGACAGCCCAAATACTGACAGATTCTTTTAACTTGATTATTGTCTCCTATTCAAGTCAATTTATACTGCAGCTGAAACCATTTACTTGCCAATAAACTATCTGCAATTCAAAAAAAAAAAAAAGCTCTGAAGAAACTTGGAAGAGGGAACTTCATAACAAAAGCTATATATGACAAACATAAAAACATCATATTAAGTGTGGAAAAACTGCAATTATTTCCTCTAAAGTCAAGAACAAGAGACAAGGTTGTCTACTCTTCCCTCCCTTAAAAAATACTTGTAGCCACAGAAATGAGGCAAAACAAAAGGTCTCCAAAAGAAGGAAAAAGTCAAATTATCCCTACTTACATATGATATACGCCTATACTTAAGCCCTAAAACTTTTACACACACACACACACACACACACACACACACACACACACACACACACACACACACACACAGACACACACACAACAAGTAATTAAATTTTTTTTAAAAACTTCTACATTTAACTGGAGGCTAAAAGACTAACAAAAACAAAAACCAAAAGCTGGATGCTAGTGACTCACACCTGTAATCCTATATACTCAGGAGGCTGAGATCTGAAGATCAGGGTTCAAAAGCTAGCCCAGGCAGGAAATCTGTAAGATTCATCTCCAATTAACCACCAGAAAACAAAAAAAATGCACCTGTGGCTCAAAGTGCCTGGTCCCTGAGTTCAATCCCCCACAACCCACCCCCAAAATATCAGTAGCTAGGAAAGAAATCAAGAAAACAATTCTATTTATAGTAGCCTCAAAAAAATATATAGGAAGAAACTTAACTAAATAAACTTAAATAAAAATAATAAATTCCTGGGGCTGGGAAGGTGGCTCAGTGGTAGAGCGCTTGCCTTGCATGCCTGAGGCCCTGGGTTTGATTCCTCAGCACCACATAAGCAAAAAAGAAAAAAGCCAGAAGTGGCGCTGTGGCTCATGTGGTAGAGCACTAGCCTTGAGCTGAAGAGCTGAGGGACAGCACCCACGCCCAGAGTTCAGGCCCCACGACTGGACCAAAAAATAATAATAATAATAATAATAAATTCCTGACCTGAAGAAAGAAACTGAAGACACCAGAAGATGGCAGGACTTCTCAAATTCATAGGTTGGCAGAATATTAATATTGTGAAAATGGCTATATTCCTGAAAAAAACTTAAAATTCAATGCAACTCCAACCAAAACTCCAATGTTATTCATCATAGAAAAGAATCAATCCTAAAATTCAGAGCCACAATAACAAATACAGCTTGATACTGGCACAAAAGACACAAAACCCAATGGAACATAATAGAAGACCTGTAAATAAACCCACATCTCATGTCTGACAAAGGAGCCGAAAACATGTGTTGGAGAAGAGAGCCTCTTTGTTAGAAATGGCTCTGAACAAAGACACTAACAAGGCAAAGTTTACTTCTGCAGAAGAGTGTGCCATCAGCCAAAAATCTGGCAAGCAAGCACATAGAGTATGCAAACTGTTTGCTTCCTTTTTATCCCTAATCCAGCAGGCCCTGCCCCTCTGCTCAGATTGGCTGAGTTCAGGTTCACAATCCACAAAAGGATGTGGCTATATTAACAGGATATAACTAAAAGTCAAAGCTTTTAATGGGATTCTTAGAGAAAAGGACTTTAAAATGTAATGCCAAGGCAGGAACTTTTCAGACAATTCTTACAAGACTGACATAAAGGAAGAATCTACTTTGATAGTAAAGTGTTTTTCTCACATCTTTAACAAATAAACTGGTTAGCTAACTGGAGATGAGTGAAGTTAGCCAAGTTCAGAATAGATCAAAGATCTTAACATAAGATTTGAAACTGCAGAAAACACTGGGTCATATATAGGCATAGGCAATCATTTTGAATAGGACTCCACTGCCCAGGAAATAGAATTGACAAATGGAACTGCATCCAATCAAAGTTTCTACAAAATTTCCAGAATAAAGAGACAGTCCACAGAATAGGAGACACTTTTCCCCAGCTACTAAACAGATAAACTATTAATATCCAAATATACAAAGAAATCAAAAAGTTAACTAGCAATAAGAATAATCCAAGTAATAAATGGGCAAATGAACTGTACAGTTATCTGTAGCACAATGGCTAATAAATACATAAGGAAATATTTAACATCTTGGCCGTAAAGAAGTACAAATCAATAGACACACTGAAGTTCTACCTTACACCAGTCAAAATGACAATCATAAAACAAATGCTAGCAAGGAGGCCATGGGAAAGGCCCTCTCACACACTGTTAGCAGGAATGAAAACTAGTACAACCCTTATGGAAATCAATATGGTGGTTTATCAGGAAAGTAAAAGTATGCCAGTTCATGTCTATAATCCTAACTCAGGAGACTGAGAGCCAAGAGGATCACAGTTTGAGTCCAGCTCACCAAAAAGCAGGCTAGAGTCATGGCTCAAATGGTAGAGCACAAAGGAAGCTCAAGACTCTGAATTCAAACTCTGATATTGGGGGTGGGGAGGGAGAACAACTAAAAATAACTCACCTCATCACTCAGATATACCACTCTTGGGCATATAGCCATTGAAAGAAAATCAAATCAACATACAAAACAAGAGATGTGCATACTCATGTTTTTTTTTGTTTGTTTGTTTGTTTTTTGTCGGTCATGGGGCTTGAACTCTGGGCCTGGGCGCTGTCCCTCAGCTCTTCAGCTCAAGGCGAGCACTCTACCACTTGAGCTACAGCGCCACTTCCGGCTTTCGGGTGATTTATTGGAGATAGGAGTCTCACGGTCTCTCCTGCCCGGGCTGGCTTTGAACCGTGATCCTCAGATCTCAGCCTCCTGAGTAAGCTAGGATTACAGGCGTGAGCCACCAGCGCCCGGCTAACTCATGTTTATTCAAGTACTGTTTACAATAGTCAAACTATACAATCAGCAGAGGTGCCCAACAACTGATAAAAATATAGATATATAATACCATGAAGTATTATTCAGCCACAAAGTAGAATGAAACTATGTCACATGTAGGAAAATATATGGAACTGGAGATAATCATGTTAAGCAAAATAAACTAAACTCAAGATGCCAAGTATTACATATTTTCACTCCTGTGGAATCTAGACAAAATGAGGAAGAGAAGGATAGGCTTTGTGGGGATAGAGATCAGTAGAGCAGGGAATGGGCGAGTATTACATATGTTACATATACACTTATGAAGACAACATTATGAAACCCACCAAAAGGGTTAAAGGAATATAATAGACTGAACTTGTTCAAAATATACTGTACACATCTACAAAATTGTAGGAGGGGTGTGTTTTTTATACTATTTGTATATGCTAATAAAGTAGTTTAAAATCTGATTTCACCTTTGAGGTAAAACTATTTCAAAGTAAAAAGAAAGAAAGAAAGAAATAGAAAGTAAAAAATAAGGGCTGGGAAGGTGGCTCAGTGGTAGAGTGCTTGCCTTGAATGCATGAGGTCCTAGGTTCAATTCCTCAGCACCACATAAGCAAAGAGAAAAACCCAGAAGTGGCGCTGTGGCTCAAGTGGTAGAGTGCTCGCCATGAGCTGAAGAGCTGAGGGACAGCGCCCAGGCCCAGAGTTCAGGCCCCGCGACCAGACCCAAAAAAATAAAGAAAGTAAAAAATCACTGCATACCACATTTTAAAACCTTATAAAGCCCAAAACTGCCTCCCCCAGCCCTCCAAAAAAACACAACTTATAAAACACAAGTATTGTCTTATTGTATTATATCTATTTTCCTTTCTTCTTTTTTTCTGGTTGTGGGGCCTGAACTCTGGGTGTGGGTGCTGTCCCTCAGCTCTTCAGATCAAGACTAGTGCTCTACCACTTCTGGCTTTTTCTGTTTATAGGGTGCTGAGGAATCGAACCCAGGGCTTCATGCATGCAATTCAAGCGCTCTAGCACCTTCCCAGCCCATTATGTCTATTTTCTATCATTAAGATCTAAAAAAACAGCCAGTACCAGTGGCTCACACCTGTAATCCTAGCTACTCAGGAGGCTGAGACCTGAGGATCAGGGTTTAAAGCCAGTCCTGGCAGGAAAGTCCATGAGACTCTTGTCTCCAATAAACTCAGAAAAAGATGGAAGTGGTGCTGTGGCTCAAGTAGTAGAGCACTAGCCTTGAGCCCAAAAGGCTCAAGGACAGTGCCCAGGCTGAGTTCAAGTCCCCCCCACCTAAAAAAATATATTAATAGAAGCTTACCAAGTATAGACTGAAACACTAATTTCACAAGAAAAAAATTCCTGCACACCTGAGAGCTAAAATTAAAGGAAAATAAAATTTAAGTGATAATACACACATACAAAAGAATACACGTGATATTTTCAATATTAAGAACTAATAATTCAGATGTGGCTTGATTTCTATTAAAAATGTTACCAGAAGAGCGCTTGCCTTGCATGCCTGAGGCCCTGGGTTTGATTCCTCAGCACCACATAAGGAGAAAAAAAAAAGCTGGAAGACAGGGCTGGGAAGGTGGCTCAGTGGTAGAGCGCTTGCCTTGCATGCCAGAGGCCCTGGGTTCAATTCCTCAGCACCACATAAGCAAAAAGAAAAAAGCGGGAAGTGGTGCTGTGGCTCAAGTGGTAGAGCGCTAGCCTTGAGCTGAAGAGCTGAGAGCAGCACCCAGGCCCAGACTTCAGGCCCCAAGACCGGACCCAAAAAAAAAGAAAAGAAATATCCTAAAAACCTCTTTCCAAAATTAGCTACAAATGATCAAGAGAATTAGGTAAGACTAACTTATGAAATCTAGAATAAGCATACTTAATTTAAATAGCTAATACTGTATAAATATGAATAACAGCATTGTTGATAATAAGATATTCTTCTTTACCAATAGTATATCATTAGAACTTTGTTCTTATCAAAGTCTTTCATATTCTCTGCCTTCAAATTTTTAAGCAAATTAAATCACTTTACTTGATTCTGAAAGTTTATCTTATTTAGTACATTTTACTTCTTTAGTACATTTTACCTGTCATAAACACCTAAATAGAATTACAAGGTAATCCTATAAAATCTCACAAATTGCTTAATTAGATTTCCATATCTATTTAGATTCCTTTGGGCATTTCAGTGCCACCACAAAATATTTTTTCCAACTTTTAAGGAAATACTTCTAAATTATAGATAAGGGTTCCTAAAAATACAACATCACTTGATGCTAAAAAGAGAAAAAAGCTAATACTTTAGGGAACAAGCTTTAAACTAAATTTTATTTCCTTATTATTTTTTTTTCCTTACTACTTTTGCAGTTTTGCATAGTTATGCAGTTATTTTTATTTCTTTACTATCTCTCTGACACACACACACACACACACACACACACACACACACACACACACACACACACACACACACACACACACACACACACACACACACACACACACACTCTCTCTCTCTCTCTCTCTCTCTCTCTGCTTTAACATTAAATAATCTTTTCCCAAAACACCATCTCCTCAGACAAAATCATTACTCATCTAGGACAGCTTCCTTTCCTGGATTATTACTAATCCTTTATTAACCTCCTTTTTTTCTATTAATGTGGAGACAATATTATCAGGAATATTCTTCCTAATAAGTCTAAACAATACAACCTTTTCAGTACATGAACACAAACTTAGGCACATACCTTGAAATAACTAGTTTTCTAAAATGCCCTAGAGATCTTATTTTGCAGTCTTATCACAAATATGTACAAAAAAGACTATGTAGTCTGCACCTAATACACTATGGATAATGAAACATTAGCTTCATTTTATTTACTCTGAACTACTAGATAAGTTAAGATAACAATATTCTACTCTATCAGATGGTAACCCTCCCTTAAAATATTCCAAAAAATAGCATATTTTAGTAGGGAATGGCAACACATAGCCAGCTACAATCCCAGCACTCAGCAGTCTAAAGTAGAAGGATCAATCTAATAAAGTTCAAGGCCAACCTGGATCTGAAATCATCTCTCAAAAGACAGAACAACAACAAAAAAAGGTCCCAGGTTTTTAGTTAAGACTTTTTAGAGCTGAACATCCTCAGCTTTTGGTTTTTGTTTTTTTTCCAATAGTCTCAAGTTTTTGCCTATGCTAGCCTTGGTCCTCGATCTTCCTATTTAACATCTCTTATGTAGCTAGGTTGACTGAAGTGTACCACAATGTCCAGCAAGCTGGTTAAGATGGGGTCTCACTAATTTTTGCCCAGGATTATGGCCTGAGATTATAGGCATGAGTCAGGCTGCCAGGACAGGCTCAGATTATTTTTATCTTTGTCTAGTAAGCCCCATTTATTATTAAAAGTAATGTACAAGGATTAGACAAAGCCTTGGAACATTGATCCAATACTTTCTAATTTATTTTAATTACTTGTTTTTCTGCTTTGTCTCAACTCTAATTCCAGTTTCCAGGTCACAATACCTGGTCATATTACTCCTTTTAATCTACATATTCCAAATCAGTTTTACACTTAGAAATCAACCAGCATTGTTAAAATCATATATAAACATTGGATTGACCAGGTCCAAGAAACTGAATGCCCTTAAAATAAAGATGTTCAGAGTGACTAACATTAGCTCCAGCACACAGACTTTCAAACTGTTTCTTTAAAGGAGATTTCATGTAATAATACCATCAGAGAACAAGAATACATCAGGTCCAAGTTCTCATAAAAATAAGGGAAGCCAACTGAAATTAGTTTAATACACTGAAAATCTACCCTTAGTTTTCATCTGAGGAAAGGGTTCTACTGTAGCAATAGACAAAAACTGTGTGGTTGCTACTGCTACAACTTAAAAGAAATCACCGTGTATGGGTTCTCCCCTCCTCTCATTAAAAAAATGTATATTGTGGTATTAGACAAAGATTCCCTTTTCTCAAACCTGGGTTAGAAAGGAGTGTTATTTTTTCCCCGTAGGGATTATTTCCAACACTTTCTGTAGACTGAAAACAAGCTTAATTTGTGCCATTTAACCAGAAATAGAAAATGCTTTAAATAATCCATTAAACATTATCTAGTATCACTGAATTATTTCTTCTAATACTTCCCTATTTTGGGAGGGAAGGTGAAGTATGCAGTGCAAAGGCTTAAACACAATGTTGCATATTTTACCTTTTCGCCCAGAGTTGGTGTTTAACCACTTGAGCTCTGCCTCTAATTCAAGCTTTTTGCTTGGCTTCCAATCAATATCCTCACATCTCAGCCTCCTAAGAAACTAGGATTATAGACACGAACAAATGGCACCTAGCTGCTTCACTATTTTCCTCCCCTTTGTCTTTTATCAAAGACATCTCTTTGCTGTATTATCTATATAAATGGACATTCAGTCAACCTGTGAGCCAACTATTAAAAGATGTAAGCCAAAAGGCTGCATCTTGTCCATTTCTCCTTCGCCCCCAAATATCTAAACATTTATTCAGAACCCAAAATTATATCCTAATACATCAACCAATAGTTTGGGGGAAATAATTTCAAGCTGGGCACCAAGGACTCACCCTTGTTATCCAAGCTACTCAGAGGGCTAAAATCTGAGGATCTCAGTTGGAAACCACTCTGGGCAGGAAAGTCTATGAAACTCTTAACTCCAATTAACTAACAAAAAGGCTGGAAGCGGCTCAAGTGGTAGTGTTAGCCTTGAGCAAAAAAGCTCAGGGACAGAGCCAAGGCCCTGAGTTCAATCCCCAGCACCAAACACACAAATCTCTATTTCTCTATTGCTCAATACAAGTCTATTTCCCATTAATTTTACAATTCTGGTTGGCAGAAGATCTAGTGCTAGCAGCCCCTCAGGTACGGAGGCAACACATGAGAACCTTTCCAAGATTACATGAAAGGTAAAAAGGGTATGTGGTAAATCACAACCTACACTTAACCTATCAATCAGATTTAAAACTCACAAAAAGATTTGCTATGCTATGCCTAACTTTAAGGATTACTGGAAAAGGCAATTCTATCAAGTGTTTAGGAAGACTCATGACTCCCAAATCCCATACACAGAGAAACGTTACAACTGATCCTTTGGTACACTGTTTCTCTGTGCCTCCTCCAGGTTTTCCTTACCTATTAAATCTCAAAAATATACTTTTTCTTTCAAACTTTCATATATATTTGTGGTTTCTACGGCTGTACAAGTATTAAAAACTTAGGACATCTTATCTGTTTTAGTCAGTTCTAAATGCCAATATCTAGAACCCCCTGCATGTTTACCACATTTCTTTTTTTTATTGTCAAAGTGATGCACAGAGTTACATAAGATAATAAATACATTTCTTGTCAAACTTGTTACCCCTCCTCTTATTTTTCTATCTTCATGCCCCCAGGCTATTTTTCTCTACTTGTGTTTATCTAGTTTTGACAGCCAATGGATGCAAACATAAAGGGGATCCAAATAGGGAAAGATGAAGTAAAACTCTCCCTCTTTGCAGATGACATGATCTTGTATTTAAAGAATCCCACAGACGCCATTCCCAAATTACTTGAGCTGACTCAAAACTTTGGCAAAGTAGCAGGGTATGAAATTAACCCTCAAAAATCAATGGCTTTTCTATACGCCAACAATGAGAATAGCATGGCTGAAATCAGGAAAGCAACTCCTTTTGTAATAGCCCCACAAAAAATAAAATAACTAGGAATTAACTAAAGAAGTGAAAGACCTCTACGATGAAAACTTTAAAAACCTGAAAAAGAACTTAAGACAGCGGGAAAACCTCCCATGCTCCTGGATTGGAAGGATCAACATGGTGAAAATGGCAATACTTCCTAAGTCTATCTACAAATTCAATGTGATACCTATCAATATTCCAACCTCATTCTTCAAGGAAATAGAAGAGGCAATCCAAAAATTCATAGCAAAAATGATGCTTAACAGAAAGAATAATGCTAGAGGAATATCAATACCAAATTTCAAACTCTACTACAAAGACATAGCAATCAAAACAGCTTGGTACTGGCACAAGAAGAGACCTCTGGACCAATGGAATAGAACTGAAAACCCAGGGTCTGAGAAGGTGGCTCAGTGGTAGAGTGCTTGCCTTGCATGCATGAGGCCCTGGGTTCGCGATTCCTCAGTACCACATAAGCAGAAAAAGCTGGAAGTGGGACTGAGGCTCAAGTGGTAGAGCGCTAGCCTTGAGCTGAAGAGCTGAGGGACAGTGTCCAGGCCCAGAGTTCAAGCCCCACGACCAGAAAAAAAAAAAAAAAAAGAATTGAAAACCCAGAAATGAATCCACAGACCTACTGCCACCTAATCTTCAGTAAGGGAGTTAAAACAACAGAATGGAAGAAAGACAGCCTCTTCAGCAAATGGTACTGACAAAATTGGTTAATCACCTGTAGAAAACTAAAGCTAGATCCTTGTATAGCACCCTGTACCAGAATCAACTCCAAATGGACCTTGAAGTCAAAGCAAACACCCTGAAAACATTACAGGAAGGCATAGAAGAAACGCTAGGTCTCCTTGGCACAAGCCAATTTTTTTTTTCTTTTTTCTTTTTTTTAGGGGGGGGTCTGGCTTTTTTTCTTTTTGCTTATGTGGTGCTGAGGAATCGAACCCAGGGCCTCATGCATGCAAGACATGTACTCTACCTCTGAGCCACCTTCCCAGCGCCCCAAAATTTTCTTAATAGTGACCCAGACACACAACAAATCAAAGAAAGATTAGACAGATGTGATTGTATGAAACTTCAGAGCTTCTGTATGGCAAAGCAAAATCAATAGCAAGCTCACAGATTGGGAAAAGATCTTCACTACCCATACAAAGGATAAGGGTCTTATATCTAAAATATACCTGGAAGCCAGGCGCCAGTGGCTCACGCCTGTAATCCTAGCTACTCAGGAGGCGAGATCTGAGGATCATGGTTCAAAGCCAGCCTGGGCAGGAAAGACTGAGATTTCTATCTTCAATAAACCACTAGAAAACCAGAAGTGGAGCTGTAGCTCAAATGGTAGAGCGCTCACCTTGAACTGAAGAGTGCAGGGACAACACCCAAGCCAGAGTTCAAGCCCCACAACCGACCAAAAAAAAAAAAAAAAAAAATATATATATATATATATATATATATATATATATATATATATATAAAATATACTTGGAACTCAAAAAATTAAATCCCCCAACAACAAATCCTCAAAAGAAACAACTGCCCCATAAATGAGTGGGCTAAAGATTTAAAGAGAAACTTCTCTGAAGAGGAAAGAAGGATGGCCAATAGACACATAAAGAAATGCTCGACCTCTCTAGCCATAAAAGAAATACAAATCAAAACAACACTGAGATTCCACCTCACCCCAGTTAGAATGGCTATAATCAAGAATAACAACAGATGCTAGAGGGGATATGGACAGGAGGGAACCCTACTGCATTGTTGGTGGGAGTGTAAACTTGTTCAACCACTTTGGAAAGCAGTATGGAGGTTCCTCAAAAGACTCCACATAGAGCTCCCCTATGACCCAGCAATCCCACTTTTGGGTATTTACCCAAATGATCACAAACAAGACCGTACTAAAGCTACCAGCACAACTATGTTTACTGCAACATTATTTACCATAGCTAAGATATGGAACCAACCCAGATGCCCCTCAGTAGACGAATGGATCAAGAAAATGTGGTGTGTGTGTATACACACACGCACGCACACGCACACGCACACGCACGCACACACACACACACACACACACACACACACACACACACACACACACACACACACACACACACACACACACACACACACACACACACACACACACACACACAGGAATTCTATGCCTCCATCAGAAAGAATGACATTGCCCCATTTGTTAGGAAATGGAAAGACTTGGAAAAAATTATATTAAGTGAAGTAAGCCAGGCCCAAAGAATCATAGGTTCCATGGTTTTCCTTATTTGCAATATCTAGTATAAGTCAAAGACAAGCAGAAAAGGTCAAAAGCTATGTACATATGACTAGATAAGATGAAGTTAAGCGAAATGAACCCCAATATAGGAACACAAATATCTTTCTTGCTATTGTTTCTAATGTATTTATAAGTTACCATGTGATTTTTTTTTTGTTGCTTTGTATGTTCCTTCCCCAAGGTATAATCCCTGGTTTTACTGTATTTGATGTCAGTATAATTTGGGGAGGAGAAGGGAAAAAGCAAAATGTTTAAATAGGGATACAGGTTGACCCATTGTAATAACGAGATGTATAAGACACTCATGTTCAAAAAACGAACTTTACAATTTAGGCGGGGGAGGATTGTGTAGCTGAGATGAGAAGGAAGGGATGGTAGGGGAAAACAAAGGAGGAGCAACAATGCTTGATAAGAAATGTACTCATGGGGAAGTGGTGCTGTGGCTTAAGTGGTAGAGTGCTTGCCTTGAGCTGAAGAGCTGAGGGACAGTGCCCAAGCCCAGAGTTCAAGCCCCACAACCGACAAAAAAAAAAAAAAAGAAAGAAATGTACTCATGGGCTGAGAATACAGCCTAGTGGTAGAGTGCTCTCCTAGCATGCATGAGGCCCTGGGTTCAATTCCTCAGCACCACATAAGCAGAAAAATCCAGAAGTGGCGCTATGGCTCAAGTGGTAGAGTGCTAGCCTTGAGTAGAAGAAACTCAGGGACAGCACCCAGGTCCTGAGTCCAAGCCCCAGGACCAGCAAAAAAAAAAAAGAAATGTACTTATTACCTTGCTCATGTAACTAACCCCTCTGTACAGTATTTTCCTAATAAAAAAATTTTAAAAATATATACGTCATAATTTCACATTTCCTAGAAACCAAATAAAAGGCAAAAATAACAGTGAACTTAATTTATTACAGTTCATTTAACCTGTAATTGATATAAAATTACTAAACAGCTAATTTACATTCTATTTTTATACAAAATATTAAAATTTGGTTTCTTTTTATTTAAAACCTATATTTGTTCAGTCTAACCACAGATAAAGTGCTTAACAGCAACAGTTACCATAACCCCTGAAATCACAAAGGCTAAAAAATATTGCATGGTTTCCTCACTTACAAACCAATGGTAATAAAGCTGTCATTGTGGCAAAAGCAAACTACAATAGTTCTATCCAACTTAAGTATACCTAGAAAGAGAACCAAAAATATGGAGCAGATTCTAGGTCTGGACCCCAGTACTGGCCCCTCCCCAATCACAATTTTTATTCAAACTATGTTTTCCTGGAATTTCATCCTTTTATTTTTCCTTCTTTCCTCCACATATAAATATGCTTTAAAAAGCAAATAAAAGGAGCTGGGAAGGTGGCTCAGGGGTAGAGTGCTTGCCTTGCATGCATGAGGCCCTGGGTTCGATTACTGGGAACCACATAAGAAAAAAAAAAAGAAAAAGCAAATAAAGGGCTGGGCACCACTGGCTCACACCTGTAATCCTATCTAACTCAGAAGACTGATATCTGAGAATCACAGTTCAAAGCCAGCCCAGGCAGTAAAGGCAATGAGACCCGGAAGTGGTGCTGTGGCTCAAGTGTAGAGTGCTGGCCTTGAGCTAAAGAGCTCAGGGACAGCGCCCAGGCCCAGAGTTCAGTTCAAACTCCATGACTGACAAAAAACAAAAAAACTTTCTCCTCTTCTTAAGCCAACTAAAATCCTCACTAAGATTCAGTGCTCTATACTTGTTTACCCAAATGTATTCAAACGTGTTGGCAACTAGCTCAGATTGTTCTGTAGGACAGGGTCATCTTACGTTCCACCTTTGTGCCCACCTGAGCTGTAGTCCACCTGCTTTGGACTGTTGGAGCTAGGATCACAGGCCTGACCCACAGTATACAACTTCCCTTCCATAGAGTTGAAATTTCTTGGACTTTTTAGCTTATGCTGGCATGGCACTGTGTTCTTCCCAATTCTAGCCTCATACAGTTTCAGATGACAGGTAAACACCACTGCACCCAAATATGGATTGAAGGGGTCTTGAAAACTTGGCTTCCCAGACTGTCTGAAACTCCAATTCTGTCTCAGCCTCCCAAGTAGTTAGAATTACAGACATAAACCATCAGCACCTGGCCAACCCATAACTTTTTAATCTTTTGTTGCATGGTAAAGAGTCTCACAGGAACTTAAGTCTACAATGTTCACACTCCTCCCAATTTAATTTAGAAAGAAACTCCCTCTAGAACTTTGAAATGCGATGATTTCTGCTTTATTTAGTATAGAGAAGGACTCGAAAAGAAAAGGGTTGGGAAAAATAGTACTGACTTTGAAATTGTTTCAATACTTTTTAAATAGTGTCTAGCATGGAAGCAAAGTTAACTAGGCATATGAGAACATGGGGCATCCTAACTAAAACCAGTCAAAACAATAGAAATAGATCAGACTTGGAACTCCAGAGAGTTAAAATATTTCATAATCTGTGGACTCAAACAACTCTTTCTTACTGTCTAGGAGATAAAAGCTAGTAAGTTTAAACACTTTTTTTCTCACCAAATTGGAAACTATAACAAAAATACATTGCAGATTTGTAAAACTCAGGAACTAAATTATCTGTTTATGCATGACAGGACTTGAAGTTAGTCTTCTGCTTGTTAGGCAAGCCCTCTACCACTTCAGCCCCATTTGTAACCCCCAGAAAACTGAAATTTTAAAACCTTCAAAACTGAAGAAAATCTTGGTGGTTGAACCCTAGGATACTGACAATATTTAAAGGGTAGAAAATAGAGAAGGAAGCAAAAAGGAAAATAAGCCTCCAGGAGACAGTACTATTAAGCCAACTAATATACCATCTAAGAAAGGTAGAGACAGTGCTTATTTTATCTTCTGACCAACCTAAACTGTTTTTATATTATATTCCAACTGTTTATCTAGCTGGCTATCTAATAGAAATTTCAAATTCAATAAAAGCTAAAAGAATACATACAGAGAGATTTTAATTCCATATAATTTTTTTATATTGTGAAAATACTGTACAGAGGGGTTACAATTACATGGGCAAAGTAATGAGTACATTTCTTATCAAGCATTGTTGCCTCCTCCTTTGTTTCCCCTTCCCATCCCTTCCCACCTCCCCACATCCCCACCCCACCAAAGTTGTGAAGTTCGTTTTTCGACATAACGTCTTGTACATCTCATTATTGCAATGGGTCCACCTGAGATTTTTTTTTAATTCTAAAAAAGACATCTTAAAAAAAATTTTGGTGCTAGAGATTGAACACAGAGGGCCTGGTGTAAACTAAGCACAAGCTCTACCATTTTAATTATCATTTGCTTTCAACGTTACTATTCCAAATTCTTTCACCATTCCTATAAAATTGGAACAAAATTCAAATGTATTGGCCTTCTTGTGTTTCATGTTACCCTTTCAGACTACCGTTCCATAAACTAAATTAACACTTTAAAAATTAATTTTTGATTAGGCACCTGTGGCTCACACCTGCAATCCTAGCTATTCAGGAGGCTGAGATCTGAGGATTACAGCTTAAAAAGAGATTTTTTTTTTTTTTTGTCGGTCATGGGGCTTGAACTCTGGGCTTGGATGCTGTCCTAGCGCTCTTCAGCTCAAGGCGAGCACTCCACTGCTTGAGCCACAGCACCACTTCTGGTTTTCTAGTGTTTTTATTAGAGATAAGAGTCTCATTGCCTTTCCTGCCCAGGGCTGGCTTTGAACTGTGATCCTAGATGTCAGCCTCCTGAGTAGCTAGGATTACAGGCGTGAGCCACAGGCACCCAGCTAAAACGAGATTCTTTATCTTCAATCAACCACCAAAAAGAGAGAAGCAGAACTATGGTTCACATTGTAGAGTGCCAGCCTTGAACACAAAAGCTCAGAGACAGAGGCTAGGCCCAGAGCTCAAGTCCCAGGACTAGCACCAAAAAACTTGGCCCAGCCCTGGTAGGCCAAATAGCTCTACTTCTAGCTATTCAGGGCTGAAATCAGAGAATCATGGTTTGAAGCTAGCCTTCCAGATAAATTCAAGAGATTTTTACCATCAATTAACCAACAAAAGCCAAAATGGGGGGTGGTAGCTCAAGAGGAGTTATTTGCTATGAGCAAAAAAGGCAAGGGAGTTTGAGCTCCTAAATTCAAATCCCAGTTCTAGCACAAGAAAAAAAGTCCATTTTATATTTAATTCATACAGTATTTCCATTTTGTTAACATCTGAAAGTAAATTAACTCTATATATGCACTTAGTGCTTTATATACCAACCTAATTTCATAAGCAACAAATTCAAAGTAAATCTTCCGAATGTTTGTCTAACATTACCATACCCCAACAACATAATCATCAAACACTGATTTCTAATAACTATTTTTAAATGTTTCAGACTGTTTCATTCTTCTATTGTTTAAGAATTATCTACTCTTTGTGTGCTTTAAAAATGAACCTGAAAATTCTCTAACATGCTAATAAGCATTAAGCCACACCCAATCCTGGATTATCTAAATTTTGAGTATAACTGAGGGTTCCCCAAAGTTTTGGTCATGTAGGATACACATAGAAAGATATGTATTTCACCTATAAGAAAAAACAGAAATTCTCAGTGTTCAAACTCACTTAAAAATAAATCCAGTAAAGTACTTGCCTAGTATATGTAAAGACCTAGATTTAATCTCCAGCACTAAATAATAAATCCATTACATTATATATTAACATTTTATGAAAACTACTGACCAAAACTAATACAGCTTAATTAAAAGAACAAATGCTTTACGTTTTTACAAATCAAGGTAATGCCTAGGTAAAATGAAGGTAAAGTCCCAGATCTGTCTGACCATTCGATTCGTGGAATAGCCGCAAACACATTAATATTATCTAATCTCGTGCAGATACGTGTCTGGAACAGGAAAGAATAATAGCCTTTTAAGTCAATTTCTTAAAAAGTCAGTTTAAATGTGAAATCATAAAATTCTTTCCATACTATTGGGGTCTATCTTGAGCTTTGAATAATTTACTCATGTATGATTCTATAAAACAATGAGTTGCCTGGCACTGGTGGCTCACACCTGTAATCCTAGCTACTCAGCAGACTTAGGTCTGAGGATCATGATTGAAAGCCAGCCAGGGCAAAAACTCTCATCTCCAATTAACTTCGAGAAAATCAGAAGTGGTACTGAGGCTCTAGCTTGAGCTGAAGAGCACAGGGACAGTGCCCAGGCCCAGAGTTCAAGCACTACAACAACAACAAAAAAAGACAAAAAAACAAAAATGAGTTATTATTTGAAAACTCCTGGTTCATAAGATTTTCATATAGATCTTCCAAGTATTGGCATATTTCATTATAATAGCAAAAAATCCTATATGTTAGTATTACCCTCCATCTCATCAGAAAAATTTATTAAGAAGCTATCAATCTCAGGTAGATCAGAGCTATCCAAAACTCTCACTTTTCAATGGAAAGCCCAAATATATCAATGACAAGATAGTTGCCCATCAAGTTCAAGTAACAAGCTCACATCCTTTTTTTGCAAAAATAGCTATCACTTAATTAATACACGAAGTATCAAAAACCATAGAGTTTGGCAGTGGTTCTGACAAAGAGGGAACAATGTTTTATAAAAATGACAGTAGAATTCAGTTTGTAACTCCTGCAACTGGGGAAAAAAAGCACTTTTTCTAAAGCTGGTTATCTTATTTTGGTATGCAGCAGAAATTCTTTGTAAATCCTATTTCCCATTTTGTCACAAAGAAAACTATAAAGATATACAGTGGAAATGGATATCATTTCATACCCAACTAAGATAGTCAAAACAAAAAAGATGGTTAAAATACACATATGTGGTGATTCAGGGAACCACAATCCTTATCACTGCTGCTAAAACAAAAATGGTATCTGTCTCTCTGGAAAAAGTTTGGTAATTCCTCAAAAAGTTAAACAGAGAATAACTACAAATCCCAGCATTCCATCTCTCTGAATATACTCAAAAGAAAATGTCTCAAAAACAAATTAACTATACATAAATGTTCATAAAAGTATTATTTATAAAAGCCAAAAAGTGCAAAGAACTTAATGTCTACCAACAGAAAAGCAGCATATCCCTATACAATGGAATATAATAGTCAGAAAAATAAATGACATAAAAGGTCCTATAACATGGATGAATCTTGAAAATGTTAAAAAAAAAAAAAATCTAGCCTGGAACAAAAAGCCATGCATTGTAGAATCCCACTAATATGAAATAAAGGCAAATCCAAAGGGATACAAAGTAGATTTGGGGGGGGCTGGGAAGGTGGCTCAGTGGTAAAGCACTTGCCTTGCATGTCTGTGGCCCTGGGTTCGATTCCTCAGCACCACATAAGCAAAAAGGAAAAAGCCGGAAGTGGCGCTGTGGCTCAAGTGGTAGAGTACTAGCCTTGAGCTGAAGAGCTGAGGGACAGTGCCCAGGCCCAGAGTTCAGGCCCCATGACCGGACCCAAAAAAAAAAAAAAAGTAGATTTTGGTTGTCAAGGTCTAAGGGGAAGAGGGAATAAAGAATGACTGCTGGCGGCTCACGCCTGTGATTCTAGTTACTCAGGAAGCTGAGATCTAAGGATTGAGGTTCAAAACCAGCCTGGGCAGGAAAGTCCATGAGACTCCTATCTCCAATTAAACACCAGAAAACCGGAAGTGGCACTGTGGTTCAAGTGGTAGAAGAGCTCAGGGACAGACCCAGGTCCAAAGTTCAACCCCACGACCAACAAAAAAGAATGTCTGCTAATTGGTATGGGTTGCTTGCTTTTGAGGGCATAAAAGTACTCTAAAATGAGATAATGAATATGACTCTACTAATTTATGACTATATTTAAAAAATACTATGTTGTATAATTTAAAGTATGATTTTTATAGTATGTGGATTATATCCTAATAACTCTTATTTTTTAAAAGATATGCTACCCTAACATTTGGTAAAAATTAATTTTACTGGTTCATCAGGTCATTTTTTTAGTGAAATTGGAATTTAACTGTTAGGTGTACAGTCACAAAGAGTACAGCAACTACTAATACAGTTAGAGGTGTAATCCACCATCTCTCAAAGTGTAAATACAGTGAAAAAAGCAAATAGAATTCTTAGTACTTTTAGGAATAGCAGTTTGACACAAAGGACCTTTGAAGGGTCTCAAGGATCCCCAGAGATCCACAAATCACTTTGAGAACTACTATTTGAAACCACAGCTTCACAAAACTCAAATGCAATCAAAGCATTTTAACAAAAATTTTCTTAGAGAATCATAGAAAGAGAGAAAAGGGAAGGAAGGGAAGAAGAGGAAAGGGAAGAGAAAGGATAGATTTGGAGGGTGAAATTAAATAATCTTTAAGTGGTAATGGGAGTAATTTCAATCAGTCCAACTTTGTTACCTAATAGTAATTGTACAATCTCCATAGAAATACAAATACAAAGTACAATTTAAATCCAGGGCCTCAAGCTTGCTGAACAGTCACACCAATGCAGAGCCCCACCTTCAACCCTTAGCATTGATTATTTACAAAACAGTCTCACTTCCTGCTTGGGCTTTTGCCTAGGCTGTGATCCTCCTATTTTAGGATTCCCCCTGTAGCCAACATAACAGGTGAACTACATCACATTCAGATCTCTGTTAAAAAGGTATCAAACAAATTTTTCTGCCTGGGCAACTGCAATCCCTCTGATCTTAGCCTCCTATTGGATTATAGGCAGGGGACTCTAGTACCTAGATTCTGGAATACCTACCCATACTTAATAATAACCATTCTGGCACAGCTAAGTTTTAATAGCCACTATCACAAAAAAATATAAATAAAAGAACTTCAGTAGAAGGTACTCTACATCTAATTACCTAGTCCAACACCTCCATTTCATGAGGAAAGTGAATTTGCAAGAGAGAAATAACCTAGCCCCCACCACCACAAAAAAAAAAAAAATCAAGACAACTAGTGGTTGAGACAACTACATAACTATATAATTACTCTTTACTTTTAATGCTGTATTTTCACTATGCCAACATGACTTCTATACCAAATACCATAAAATGTTTAACTTACATCATCATTGCAAAGCCAACCAAGACATCTTATTTTTTATACAAATAAAAATTTTATACTGCCTGACAATATCCATCAGTCAAAATAAAATTACTGTAAGGGAAAAACAAGAAATCTAACAGGCATGGTAGAAAAATAAATTCTTAACTTCAAAAACTATAAAATTTCAAAGAACTTAGAAGACAGCTGATGTCTACTTTTATATAAACATGTAACTATGTATCACCTGAATTAGACAGATACTAATTCTTAAAAAAAAACAAACCTCAATTTGGTGATATTAAGACTCATAGTACTCATACATTGACATGTTGAATTGAAACCCCTTTGTACAATTATTTAATGATAATAATTCTCTATTCATCACACTTTTATGACATGACATCACTTAACACTCACCTGCAGGACTGTCAGCATTCTCTCCTGGATGTAGTTGTATGCCAGTAGAATCTATAGAGTTTACGGTAACTGTCTGTAGGTTTGGCAACTGACCAGTGCTTAGACTAACTGGAGTTGAAGTCAAGGATCCACCTGTTGCAACTTGACCAAGCGTGAGTGTCTGAACAGGCGTCAAAGTTATTTGTTGGGCAGCAGTGTTCTGTATTTGCAAATTCTGCAAGTTCTGGACCCCTTGTACTTGAAATGTTTGCCAAGTTATCTGTCCAGAAGGGGTCACTGTCTGTGCCTGAATTAAAAAGGTTCCAGGATTCAGCTGCAACTGAAGATTTTGCAAAGCTTGTTGTGATATATTTTGACCACCGGCTTGCACGCCATGGATTGTCTGTGGTGTAATACCTTGCACAATTTGGGCTTGACTGGTTGGCTGCTGAGACTCTTGAAGTTGTAAATGTTGTACAACAGGCTGTGCTGTAGAAACCTGAATATTCTGGGCCTGTGTCTCTTCAGAAACAGGCGATTGGATATAATTTCCCTGAAGATCTGAAGAATGGACTTGCCCACTAGAAGTAGTCAAGCTATTTGTGTTTTGTTGTAATATACCTGTACTATCTATTGTAACAGGCAACTGTGATGAAGAGGATGTTGGCACAAATAAATCTGTATCAGTATTAGTTTCATTAATATCAGGAGAAACTCGCTCACCAGTCCTTTCTGAATTGTCTGAACTATCCATAGCTTGTCCTGTGTTTATCAAATGTCCATCGGCATTAATGCCTGCAGTCATTGTCTGAGAACTGCCAGAGAGTCCCAAAGAATCTAGATCAACACTATTGATTGGTACAAAGGTAATATTTCCTGGCAGACCAAGAGGCACATTAGCAACTACTTGGGTTTGGCCAGGAAAAGATGAACCACCAATTGCAACTCCCTGAACCTGAACTTGACCAGTTTGTGGTATGAGATTCTGAATATTAGCAGGAGGTGTTCCAGAGGCAAGTAAGGTTTGATTAGAGCCAGGAATGATCTGAATTTGACTATTTTCTTGATTTATACCTCCATTATCTGAAGCGCCTGTGAAACCAATCTGAACCTGCTGACCGTCTGTTGACGGAATCTGTGGTATTACTTGATATTGAACATTGGACACTGTACCATTTGATGAATCTGATCCTGGTGCAACTGAAAATATCTGTTGATTCTGCAAATTCTGAAGGGGAAGAACATATTGCCCACTTGAAGTAGCAGTACTTGGAATCTGTACTAGATTACCAGCTTCATCTTTTATAGCTGAAGGTGTGGTTGACAAAACTTCCCATCGGTTTGGTGCTCCTCCTAACTGTGCAGAAGCCAAGTCACCTGTCTGGATAAAGAAAACAAAAATGTGATGTTTGTGGCATATTTAAAACAATCCTCAAACTCAACTATAATAAACCCTGCTAACTGCAAATGAAAATCATCTTAACATAATAGGGTTCAAATACAAAAGAAAACCTATACAACCTGTAAGAATTATCACTTCCAACGTTGTTAATTTTTTTGCCAAGACAGCCTTTTCTATTTAAACAGGAGAAGGGACTGTCTTAATCAGAATACTGTAAAATATTGGGGGAGGGGAGTGTTTGACAGAGTATCACTGTTGCCCAGACTGGTCTTGAATTCATGCACAGAAAAGATTCTCCTGCCTAGCCTCCCAAGTAGCTGGCACTATATGTGTGTACTGTGTCTAGCTACACAAACTTATCTTCTGACCCACCTATATTTTCTATTGCTGTATAGTTTTTTGTTGTTGTTTTGTTTTTTTTGTCGGTCGTGGGGCTTAACTCGGGACATGGCGCTGTCCCTGTGCTCTTCAGCTCAAGGCGAGCGCTATCACTTGGGCCACAGCGCCACTTCCGGTTTTCTAGTGGTTTATTGGAGATAACAGTCTCATGGAGTTTCCTGCCCGGGCTGGCTTTGAACCACGATCCTCATATCTCAGCCTCCTGAGTAGCTAGGATTACAGAAGTGCGCCATCGGCAGCCGGCTATTGCTGTACAGTTTTTTTTAAGGTGGAGGTGTCCACACAAAATTACAAACAGTTCAAATCAAACATACCTCAACTATTGGAGAGTTCAAGAAGTATACAACCCACTAAAAATATGACTAAATCAGGTACACTGTATTTCTGTACAAAAAAGAAACATTAGCATAGTGTTAGGAGTTAGGAAAAGTAGGATCTGTAACATTATTGCTGAGTTAGGAAAGGAAGACTTGTGTATTATTGCTGTAAATCTTCAATTATCCTTTTATGGTATATTAATGTACAAACTATTCCACTAGCAAGCCATCACCCTTTTTACTTTTCTCAACTATTACAAAGAGACAGAGACCTTAAAAACAACTTAGTAAGAAAAGGTTATGTCCTATGATCACACAAAGGAGCTCCATTAGGCTGGGAAGGTGGCTCAGTGGTAGAGCGCTTGCCTTGCATGCCTGAGGCCCTGGGTTCGATTCCTCAGCACCACGTAAGCAAAAAGAAAAAACCCAGAAGTGGCGCTGTGGCTCAAGTGGTAGAGCCCTAGCCTTGAGCTGAAGAGCTGAGGGACAGCGCCCAGGCCCAGACTTCAGGCCCCAAGACCGGACCCAAAAAAAAAAAAAAAAAAAAAAAAAGAGCTCCATTTAAATTTTTTTTCCTTGTCTCTAAAAGCTTGAGGAATTTTATGGCAGTAGAATGCTAGGCATAAATTTTTTTGCATTCTGTAACCTGATAGAATCTTAGGTGTCATCCCATAGTTTACAGACTAAACAAGACTGGAAAATGAGCCAGGCACCAGTGGCTCACGCCTGTAATCTTAGCTACTCAGGAGGCTGAGATCTGAGGATCACAGTTTAAAGCCAGCCTGGGCAGGAAAGACAGTGAGACTCCTATCTCCAATACACCACTAGAAAACCACAAGTGGTGCTGTAGTTCAAGTGGTAGAGCGCTCGTCTTGAGCTGAAGAGCTGAGGGACAGCGCCCAGGCCCAGAGTTCAAGCCCAACGACCAACAAAAAAAGATTGGGAAAATGCCAATGCAGGAAAGCAGAAAATAAAATCCTGCAAGTCAACATTAAATTAATAGTTTTAAGGGAATAATTGCAATGCCTAACATTTAAGTTGTTCTTTTACATGCTAAATACCATGATAAAGGGCTTAAGAGATTAACTCTATATGGCAGGTGTTACTATCACCCCTTTTTCACAGACAAGAAAATTGAGGATAAAGTCATATAGTTATAACATGGCCAAGACAAGATTTAATAGACTAATAAGACTGGCACCATGGCTCCTGCCTGTAATCCCAGCTACTGAGGAAGCTGAGATCTGAGGATCACTATTCAAAGTTAGCCTGGGCAGAAAGTCTGTAAAACTCTTATCTCCAATTAACTTCCAAAAAGCCAGAAGTAGAAGCTGTGGCTCAAGTAGTAGAACACTACCCTTGAGCAAAACAACCTCAAGACAATGCCTAGGTCATGAGTTCAAGTACCAGGACCAGCAACAAAAATAAAACAAAAAGACTGCTGCTAGGCACCAGTGGCTCACGCTTGTAATCCTAGCTACTCAGGAGGCTGAGATCTGGACCATGGTTCAAAGCTAGACTGTGAAAGAAAGTCCATAAGACTCTTAACTCCAATTAACCACCAAAAAAAGCCAGAAGCTCAAGTGCTAGTGCCTTGAGGAGAAAAGTCCAGGGACAATACCCAGGCCCTGAGTTTGAAAGTGTGTGTGCGTGTGCGTGTGTGTGTGTGTGTGTGTGTGTGTTGTCTCTTGGGGCCCTCAGGAATACATAACACACACACACACACACACACACACACACACACACACACACACACACACACACACACACACACACACACACACACACACACACACGAAACAAAAACCTAAGTCATCCTAATACAATTATTATTTTTGTCTCTTACTAACACTAGAGGTAAAGACCCCAGGAAGAGACTCTATCTGATTAACTATGATTTCTGTTCTGTATGTGATTTTCTGTAACTCCACTAGACAAAGAAAACATACAAGCACAAAAAAATTTTAAAAAAAGAAAAGAAAAGAAAACATACAAGCACATCTAACCCAACAATGTCAACCAAGGATTTTATAGAAAGGCTTATAGGATCTTTACATCCTCTAAAATAGCATATTAGCTTTTTTGAGAAATTACCATTTGAGGAAGAGGGCAGACATTCTAAGGTTTCATCCTATTCCCAGGAGTCTATGGCCATAAGAGTTGTTAAAACAAGTACTATTTTCCTAACCTCTCCACAAAATGCAATGCAAATATTAAACTAAAAGATCTTAAATTTCTTAACAACTCTCTAATTTTCATGAAACCACTTAAAAGATTCGTTACCTAATTTTCATGTAATTGAGAAGTTTGTAGTTGAGAAGAGGAACCATAGTTCATCCTTGACTCGATAAAGACTGAATATCTTTGTCAAGGCTAAATTAGTATGTGTAAACAATACAACCTCTATTCTTGAATAGTCCAGACTCTATCCAAGCAGACACAGCATACATACTAGTGCAATGTAAAAAGTAGCATATTCTAGCTGTATGATCAAAACACTATGTGAGAACATAGAAGACTGGAAAGAGGGAGGGGAAATTGGCATAAAAGATACTGGAAGTAGATGTACAAGTCGTTATGTCGAAAACGAACATTACAACTTTGGTGGGGGGGGACGGGGAGGATTGGGTAGGAGGGTGGGGGGGAAGGATGGGAAGGGATGGGAAGGGGGAAACAAAGGAAGAGGCTACAATGCTTGGTAAGAAATGTACTCACTATCTTGCCCATGTAATTGTAACCCCTCTGTACAGTATTTTCACAATAAAAAATAAATAAAAAAGATATTGGAAGTAATAGAATAAAATATAAAATATTTTACTGTGGTCAATTAGAAATAGAGGTATTAACAAAAGCACAGAAACAATATAGTGACAGAAAATCCTAGAACATGCAGTTTGAAGTTCAATTAGATCCAGAAAAGGCTCATACTGATAGACAAAAGTAATGGAGAACAGCACCAGACATTTTTATCTAGACTTGTAAATGGCTTTGGAGATCCCACTAAATTGTTCAGACTTTATCCTGTAGACAGTGAACGAAAGCTATAAAAAAGTGAATGGTGCAATCACATCACATCTGTATTTTATAAAGATAAACTAAGGCCCAGTGAAGACTGAAAAAAAAAAAAAGGTAAGAGACTGAAAGAAGAGAAACAGGACCCTATATCAATCTCTAGACCTAAACTAAAATCCAAACACTTAAAACTTACTCATCTTACATTTTAGAATGGAGCACCAGACATTAAAGTCACTTGTCATTATTCCACTTCAGTTTGGTATTAAAATAACAACAGGAAGTCTTTAATTTCACAAAATTTAAGGAAACTTTATTTCATTCTTTTGGCATTTTAAGTAAACAAAAGATTTAAAGTATACTTTCTGTAAATACAATCCTTATGTTAAGTATAGTTCAATAAGACCAACTATCAAAATATTTTCTAGCCTGCTTTAAATTTTAAGACATTTTTGGGGGGGGAAGGCCGTGGAGTGTAGTCATGGAGATGGGAGGGCAGGGATGGCAGGGGGAAAACAAAGGAGGAGGCAACAATGCTTGATAAGAAATGTACTCATTACCTTGCTCATGTAATTGTAACCCCTCTGGTACAGTATTTTCACAATTAAAAAAACTTACTAAAAAAAATAAAATAAATTTTAAAACTTTTAATAGAAAAAATACAATTATCTTCTATATAAATTTGACAGTGCTTACATTTTCCTTCTCTTCCTTTAAAGAACAAAATTAAACTTATGTCAGCTAAGAATTTTTTTGACAAAACAGTAATAAAGTAGATATTTAGTCATGAGTGAACCTGTCTACTCAATAAACTGCTCAAAAATAAACTATTTAACTGACAAATCTGAGTAAATATTGCCCAAGTCATCCCCTCTTCAGATCTAAACCGTTGTATCATTTTCCCAGCATTTCAGCCATTAAATAAAAAGAAATAAATCTAAGATAAAATTATGTATTCTCAATTTCTGTGAATAAATATAAGATGGAGGGCTTACAAAAAAAAAAAAAACCACACCTAATGTCAGGTGTAATGGTACACAGCTGTAATCATAACACTTAGAAGGCTGAAGCAGGATAATCTCAGGTTCTAAGCTATCCTAGGCTACAGAACACGACACTGCCTCCAAAAAAGAAAAGTAATGAAGCACTACATAACCCCAAGATTGCATTATAATTACTAAATACTGTGCCTAGCATAATATCAATATACACTAAATGAAGATATGCCATTTTAAAATTACAAAGAAAATAGAGATGGCCGATAGAAATAAATACAATAAAACTGCCTTGGGGTTAGGGGTTATTTGAGCCTCCTAACAACAAAACAAAAAATTAAACCCATTTATATCCATAATTCCATAAAGATATTTCAAAACTATAAAACTGTCTAAGCACACTCATTTGTAATAAAAATTTTCTCAGCCTTATACCAATGGAACAAAGTACACTACATACCAAAGAAAGGGATTAATTATAGGAAATCACCTGACAAAGTTATGAAAAAGTTGACTTGGAAACACCATAAATAAAAACAGACATTAAAAACACACAATCCAGGTAAAAACTTAAATATATATATTGGCTTAAGAGCAAGACAACCTTCTATAAAAGTTTATAAACAAAACAAAACAAAAAGCAAAAGCATTTTTCAGTAACTCACATTCTCATTGGGTAAATATCAGAGCAGCTATCATGAAAGTTGATGTTGTTGTAAAAAGTTGTAACAAGACATGCTAATTCTCTGAAAACATAACCAACAAGGTACAAAGAACCAGAACCTACATTAGCCCTGGGTGGTTGATAGTACCAGCAGTGATGCTGCTAAAACAATTCATTATATAGAAGAGCAGTATCCAATGCAACTGGTTGTGAAAATGATGGGTGTGGGGTTGAAAAAAAAAAAAGAAAGTGTAGCCGGGTGCCAGTGGCTCACACCTGTAATCCTACTTACTCAGGAGGCTTCTATCTGAGGATCACAGTTCAAAGCCAGCCCAGGCAAGAAAATCCATGAGACTCTTTTCTCCAATAAACCACTAGAAAACTGGAAGTGGTACTATGGCTCAAGTAGTAGAGTGCTAGCCTTGAGCTGAAGAGCTTAGGGACAGTGCCCAGGCCCAGAGTTCAAGCCCAACAACGGACCAAAAAAAAAGTCTATCTTCTTAGTACACATGGAAAAGGGGAGGGGGGGGAGAGTAAGGGAAGATTCACAATAGTTGTATAGTATTTTGGAAAGATAAATTTCAGCCCCCACAGATAGATTTTATAAAGACAGAAACATGCAAAGGAAGAATGTAACTGAAAATAAAAACAAGTATGAAGCTAAAGTAGACTCGAACTAAAAACCATTCTTAAGCAAATACTCAAGTAAAATCTTCAAGAAACATTGGAAGAACTCAAACAGACTTCAATAAGTTGGTTACAATGACTGTAGGCTTTTTTGTTATTTTATTTTGTTTGGCAAGACTAGAGATGGAACCCAGGGCCTTGTGAATGCTAAGGCAAGCAACTCAACCACTGAGCCACATCCTAATCCCATAGGTCTTATTTTAAGTAACTGTAAAAACGTCTTTAAAAAAAAAGGATAATATTCACTTTTTAGTTCATATTTACTTGTTAAATTGGTGAACACTAGATTTATAATAAACATTAAGCAATACTTCTCATATTTTCTTGCTCAGTTTATTTCACTGAAATACAAATGAAATTAACCCATAAGTTCACATTTGGACAACTTAATAGCTGCTACTCTCTATTTCTTGGTTTATCACAAAACACAGCTTTTAGTAATAAAGTATTAAGAAACCTTGCTGTAACATCATCTTTGGGAGTCTGTATTGCAGGACATTGTAGGTAAGTCCATTTTGTGATTAGACCTCAGGCACTATACTAAGGGTAAACAAACACCCTTAGTTGGGATACTTCGATAACAAATTCAATATTCAAATTATTTAAACTCCATCTTCGGTGTCACTGATTGGCTTCTTAAGACCTCCTTACTCTTGAAATACCAAACTAAACTAGCATGTGTGTATTTTAAACATACACTTTATACAATGAGGTATCCTGAATTCAATTTGAAAACAGAAAATGGACATTAATGGAACAACTAGGAAACTCCAAATAAACTCTGTAGTTAGTAATAGCTGATCAATGTTAATTTCCCAGTTTGGACAAACACTAATATGTTAGTTAACATTGGGGAAGCTGGATGAAGGGTGTGAGGTAATTCGACTGTGTTTCCAACTTCCCTGTAGACCTAAAATTATTCCACAATATAATTTTTAAAAACACAACTACCAAAAAAACCCTCATGTCCCTCTCATGATTCCCAGTGATTTGAGTAATGAAGTATTCTCTAAGTCCATTTTTAAATGGAAAAAAATAAACTTGCCTCATTATACTTGGAGGTGCAATGAAAAAAGTCTTGAAATTCACTTGTGAATCAGAAAACAACTTTTTCCCATCAGAGTTCAGGGAAACATAGAAGCTACTCCTACCACCTTTACTCACAGGTACAAAAGAATTTCAAATATACACTTTATAGGTTTTTTTTGTAGCAAAACTTTATTTTAAATTTATTTTGATTGGCAAATTATAAGTGTTTGATAAATCTCAATTTCCTAGATTGATTATAGTTCATGTTTATCTGGTTAGAAAGGTATTCCCAATAGGGATTTGATAATTCAGGAAAAGACTTAAACAATGCTATACAAATACATCTGGCTACAAATATAGTTGGCTACAATTGAAGAGAGGAGTATTTCTACTCCTGGCAGTGAGACTTAACATGCATAACATTTTCAACTTTAAGTTCCTTCTTCACTTCTCCCCTCCCCCATCTGTAAGCTGACACCTAAACCTAGTAAATTAAGAGCTACAAAATTTTTTTTGTTTGAAATGTAAAAAATAAAGGTAGAAGAAATGTTTTTCAACTTTACTTGTGCAATGATTTGTTAAGATAACCAAAACATTTATTTTGAAACTTGGGGAATAGAGAGTTTATCAGAGGGGTTTACTAATTTCTAGATTAAAAATGATACTTCTCAGCAATGTTATGCTTTATATTTTAATCTGTTTACCACGGCAGATATTGAAACTACTCACATCATCCAGAGTATAGTGTGAAATTACAATTATAAGTGTATTTACCAATAATGTAGTTTAACCAAAGTATTTGCTACTATACCAAATATTAAATCTGTATCAATTATAAACCAACTATAGTGTCTATTCAAAACATCACTACATAGACCAATTTTAAACCTATAATCTTACTAATTTTGTATTTTTATAACTTTGCCACTCCTCCCCGTCCTACACCTACACCATGAAAACAGTTCCAAAAGAACCCCACCATACTTAACAGAGTAACAGTCACAGTAAAAATAAGTTTTGACGACCTATCTCTATTTTAAGTATTGAAAGCGTTAACATGCATGTAAATAAAATTCTTGTACTTTTGTCTGCAATACTAATATTCATTTTCAAAAGCTGAAGTATTATCACTAATAGTCTCTATAGGTCTCATCTTACTTAGGAAATCTGGTGCAAATTTGCAGTGGTGTGCACAGTGAAATTCAACAATTTTGAACGGTCAGTAAAAAAGTGAATTCCCGCATACAAAAGACTAGTCCAGAGAATAAACCCTTTTCTTAAGGATCTCCGACTAAACTCCGACCTAGCAACTTCCAGAAACTGCAGGCCCTGGCTCCGTGGCTGCTACAGCCCGTGGCCGGCAGGTTGTGCTTGAGCAGCAGGGTTCCAAGAAGGAGTCCTGGAGCCCAGCTCAGCGATTGCTCAAACATCCATTTTGGAGAGCTCGCCCCCTCCCTCCCAGACTTCATTTTGTCGGGAATTTGGAACGAGGGCCACCGTGACAATTCTGAGAAAGCCCGGGCTTGGCTCGGGATCCAAACAGGGCCGGGCAAGGGCAGGGAAGGCAGGGCGCGTGTGGCGGCGGCGGCGGCGCGCGCGGGCGCCCATTTGGGCGGGCAGCGCAGGCCCGGGATGGCGGGCGGGCGGGAAGGCGGGCAGGCCGCGCGCGGGACTTACCGCTCCGGCGGCGGCGGCGGCAGCGGCGGGGGCCCCGGCGGCAGCGGCGGCCGCCTCCTCGTCGTCGTCGCCCGGCGATGGCGGCCCTATCTTGCTGCAGGTAGCGGCCAGCAGAGCGAGCGGTGACGGCTGAGTGTCCTACCCCCGAGGGGCGGGTTCAGAGAGGGAGACAGGGAGGGGGTGGCGGTTAGGGCCCGGCGCGCTCGCACAGGAAGTGCGGCCCGAGCCTGGCCTCGCCGCGCCTCGCCTCGCCTCCCTGGCCCGCGGCGCCCCGGCGAGCCCGCCCGCGCTCCGCTCCGGCACCTTCTCGGCCCGCGCTCCCCGGGTGCCCGGTGGCCCGCCCGCTGGCTCGCACGCACCCGGCCCGCGGCGGCGGCGGCGGCGGCGAGAAGCGCGCCGGGTCCCCTCCGCCCGGAACCCACCCCGGGAGGGCGCGCACACTCGCACACTCACACACGCACAAAAAGGCGGCGGGCGGGGGAGCGCGGGCGGGGTCGGAGCGTTGGCGCCTCGGGCGGGCAGCTCCCGGGGCGGGGGAGGGGAGGGAGGCGCAGGGAGGGGGAGGAGGGGAGGAGGGAGGGGAGAAGCGAGGGGAGGAGAAAGCGGCGCGAGGGGGGAGCCGGGCCGCGCTCCGCCGCTCCTCACCTGGGCCGCCGCCGCCGCCGCCGCGCCGTTTCCGTGTTGCTGCTGCTGCTGCTGCTGCTGCTGCAGATACTCGCCGTGGCCGCCGCCGCCGCCGCTGCTGCCGCTGTCCACGTCCAAGGCAGCCATTTCCTCTTGTTTCACGGGCTTTTCGGGAGCTGCGGGCACAGCGGGGGGGGGGAGGAGGGGGTTGGGAGGAAGGCGGGCGCGCGCGAGGGAGGGGGGCCTGCGGGCCGCGGCGCGATTCCTCCGCGCCGGGCCGAGGCCCCTTCCCTCCCCCTCCCGCCCCCGGCGGCGGCGGCGGCGGCGGCGCGGCGGCTCCCTCCTCCCCTCCTGCTGCTGCCCCCGCCCGCCGCGGCTGTAACCCTCCTCCTCCTCCTCCCTCCTCCCCGCGCTGCCCCTGCCCCCTCTCCTCGCCGCTCCTCTCCTCCCCTTTCCCTCCGCGGCGCTCGCTCCTCTCGCACCGTCAGTCACTCACACACGCCCGCCCGCCGCCCGCGCCCGCACACAGGGGGACACGCTCCCGGCGGACCGCGCCGCCCGCCCCGCACCTGGCGGGCGGACAGCGTTGCTGGGCTTGAGGGCTGGGCCGTGGCTGGCGGGGAGGGCAAGGGGGCGGAGGGGAGTGCGGCTTTCTGCCTCTCGGACACTCGGTCGCACATTGGGGCCGGGAGGAAGCGGCGGCGGCCCCGAGCAGGCTGTGGTCGGCGGCGGAGGCAGCAAGGGTTGCTCTCTCTCGGCTTTACGTACCGGTCATAGTGTGTTTAGGGCACCTCAGGCGGGGCTCCCCGCCGCCTTACACATGGTGAGGAGCGAAGGCGGCAGCGACGGGAGAGGATGCGGGAAGCGGCGGCGGACACGGCCGGAGCGGTCCGGGGATTTTTTTTTTTTCCTATTTTGATTGACTGTGCGGGAAACACAAAAGGTGGAGCCTCCAGCCCAAAAGGGGGGAAGAGGGTGACAGCCCGCCCGGAAGTCCCGCCCCTCTTCTCCGCTCTTATTTGCGTCCACGCTCTCCATCGGTTGCGCTCATTGGTCCGGACGCTTGTCCGTCGATCCGCTAGGCAGCGCGCTTCCTGTTTGCCCCCTGGGTGGAAGGAGAGAAACAATAAGCGGCCGAGGCGGAGTACGTTCTCGGTCAGCGGCTACGGCTCGCGCGTTACCCCGCTGGGCCCGCCTCGGTCGCCGGCTGCCGCGGCCAGGCCTGGGCGCAGGCCTCTTCCACCTGCCTGGTTTTCGGAGCAGGCCCCTCCAGGCTGTCGGGGCGCTGATCTGGGGAGGAAATCCTTCCCCGGTGGCTTGGGCCGCACTCGTCGTCCCCTCCATCTCGGCAGAATGTCCCCAGGGCCTCGCGCTCCCGGAGCTGCGACTTCCCGGTGCTGCCCGGAGGCCGCCGCCGCTCCGCCCCGGGGCTGCCGCCGCTGCTACTGAGCGAAGCAGACCCGCCCCACGAGCCCGGAGGGAGGGCGCTGGTATTGGGGGGAGACACCCCCTTCCAGGCCGGAGGAGGATTTTCTCACACGTTCGGCTCTGATTCACTGTCGGAGCCATCTCGTTCCCATCCCCCCAGCTTTCCTACCCTCACTGCACACACTTCGGAGTGCCCTGGAGGCTGGCACTTAGAGCCAGGGAGAAATCTCAAATCCCTTCACACCCGGTAGGAGAGCTGTCATTCTGGCCCGGGCAGGTTTATAGCAGACTTTCTATGTAGCGTGTATACGTCCAGTGAGGCAGAATCCATTTTTTAATCAATCATAATCATATTGTTGCACACATATTATTCCTTGCTGCTTAATCTTGAGAATAGCAAGTAAAGTATCCCCAGGAAAAGCCCATCAGCAATTGCCAACATTTTTTAAGATGGTGAATCTCATTGAAGTATCCCTCCTTTGGAGCAGTTTTAGCTATTTTTAACGTTTACTAGGTTTAACATTCTTTCCTTCTTTGGCATCCTTGCTAATCTTGCTGTGATCCTGGGAGGAAATGCACAGGTTTTGTGTTCTGCCAAGTATAAGAGACATCTCTGCCTATTACCCTTAGATAAGATTGCCAAGAAACAGGTTAGATTTAAGCGGTAGAAACAGTCCCCTTCATATCCCTTTCATTAGAAATTTGACTCAAGCAAGAATTAGTGTTCCATTATTACGATGATTTTATTTTGTGTAATAAGTGAGGTTGGGCTGGGGGGAGGAGGTTTTGTTATGCAAGCATTTAGGCTAGATTTTTGTGTGTACTAAGTAAAAAATTCTTAAGAGACAAAGTTTGTTTCTCAGTTCCAAAACATTTAAATTTGTCACCTAGGCTCAGTGGATGAGAAGGTATGGTTACCTGATAGATGACCATGGAACTGACCTAAAAAAAAAAAAAATACAACCAACATGTAAAACAAGACTGGAAATTCTAAGTCCAAGAATAAAACTTAACTTTTAATAGAAATTGGCCTCATTTAACTAGAAGACTTACTTTGAAAGTTGAATAGTACCATTTTACACTTGAGTGTTTAAAGGAAAATGAAAGTCATAGATTAAGCTGGTGGGTAGAAAAAAAAATGACTGGATTAAAGGGCAGGACAGAGATGTAAGTAAATAGACCCACAGAAAGGGAGTTAATATTGCTATGGTCACTCTGTTCTGGCCTGGTTAATGTTGGACAGAGGGTAGCTCATTCCTTGAAAGAGATATATCAGGAATTTTCATGTGTTTTTCCAAGAGTAGGGATATTGCATGTCCATTTTGCAAAGGGTCATTCCAGTCACCATAGTGAGCAAATAACTTGGTCATAGGAATTAAATTCATCTCTTTTTGATGCTAATTGCCAATGACAGGAAGAAATTACTTTCATCTTTTTTGGTCTGTAGAGCATTGTGATATACAAAAGCAAAAGAAAATAACATCCCTGAATTAACCATTGGGCTTTGGATGCAAGGCCCTTAAGATATAGATAGAGGGCTGGAAATGTGGCTTAGAGGTGCAGTGCTGCACTAGCATGCATGAAGCCATAAGTTCAATTCCTCACTACCACATAAACAGAAAAAGTTGGAAGTGACACTGTGGCTCAAGAGCTATAGTGCTAGTCTTGAGCAAAAGCAGCTCAGGGGCAGTGCCCAGGCCCTAAGTTTAAGCCCCAAGACTGTCCCCTCCTCCCAAAAAAGATATAGATAGATAGACGATAATATATATACGTATGTGTGTGTGTATATATATATCGCAAAAGCACCTCTCACTACAGTCAAGATTCCGAAAACCTCAGACCACACTAGAAAGAAAATTGCTTTGGAATATCTAAAGATGGCTGAATATGAAAATAGATTCTTGAAAGAAGGTTTTCTAAACCTATTGGAGTCAGATCTTGAAGTATAGCTGGGCATGTAGCTCAAGGTAGAGTGTCTGTCTAACATTCACAGGGCCCAGGTTTGATCATTGCACTGCTAAACTGTGTACACATATATTAAAAAGAAACAAAGTGGGCTGGGAAGGTGGCTCAGTGGTAGAGCGCTTGCCTTGCATGCATGAGGCCCTGGGTTCATTTCCTCAGCACCACATAAGCAGAAAAGGCTGGAAGTGGTGCTGTGGCTCAAAGTGGTAGAGCACTACCCTTGAGCTGAAGAGCTGAGGGACAGCTCCCAGGCCGAAAGTTCGGGCCCCACAACCAGCAAAAAAAAAAAGTATACTTTGTTGAAAGAGATTTTCTTAGTAAAAGGCTGCCTTTCAATAGGACCTAATACAGTATCTAATAGGAAATCAACATCACTTAAGCACAGTGCTGGATATTATTTATATGCTCTTCCCAAGATGATTTGAGAAATCTCACATAGAGAGATATGGGTGTCACTTTATTTTTTTACCTTACCATCATCACCTTCCTTACTTAAAGTGTTAATGTAAGTTTGTTCGTTTGTTTTTATTCTTTGGAATGTAATGAAAGTGGAAGGTCCCTAAAGGTGACCTTAAGGTGTAGCTCAGATGGTAGAGAACTGCTCTCCCAAGTGAGATGCCCTGGGTTCATTCCTCAGTGTCACAAAATGGAGGTTTCCAAACGTATCTAAGCACCCATTGACTTGGAGTCTTTAACTGCTTTCTCCTTTACAAAGAGATGATTTCACTAACCCTGCTTGATCTGTATCTGAAAAGGCCTACCTACCCACTGTGTATTAAAAACCAGGCCATCCAGATTTACTGGACCACAGCTGGGACAATTCCCTTCAGGGCACAGTACAGTTTCTACTTCTGTATTTCTTCAGTTTTGAACATCTAAATTGACCATATAAAGTTGCTAAAATTAACTTTCTTTGTATCCGAAAAGGTGGCAGTTTTGCATAGCTCAACCTAATTCAGTATCTCATGAATATAACCTTTGTTGCTAGGATGGGTCTGCTACTTTATTTTTCCTTTTGTACCAGTCCTTAGGTTTGAACTCAGGGCCTTGAGCTTTTTTGTTTGAGGCTGGCACTCAACCACTTGAGCCACAGCTCCACTTCTGGCTTTTTGGTAGTTTTATTAGAGATAAGAGTCTCACAAACTTTCCTGCCCAGGCTAGCCTGAAATTCTGTTGCTCTATCTAGGATTACAGGAGAGAACCACCCGGCTACAGGTTTCCTACTTTCATTTGCCTAGATCTCTAACCATGTTCATATTGGTTTCAAGAATCTTAATTTGTTCCTTGTAGTTACATAATCACTGTCATATTTCAGCATTTAACTTGAGGTATACTTACACTTCATATTTTATATCTTCTCTATTTTCTCAAAAACATACTTCAGAAGCTCTATCTTCGCTAGCCTTGAGCTGAAGAGCTGAGGGACAGCACTCAGGCCCAGAGTTCAGGCCCCACGACCAGACCCAAAAAAAAAAGAAGAAGCTCTATCTTTTTAAATCTACTAAAGATAAAGGTGACTTTTTTTTAAGTTTTTACTATTGACCAAGCAGTTAATATCTTTAATTTTATTTAATCCTCAGAAACCTATGATATAAATATTAGAGATATATTTCATTTTACAGATGAGGAAATAGGTTCAGTAAGGTCATGTCACTTTTATAAGTGACAGAATTCAAACCCACATCCGTCAATTTCTCCAATCAACATAAATCCTAAATAATCATTTTTAAAGATTCTCCTACCCATTATCAGAAAAATAAAAAGATACAATAGGAAGGCTGAGAATGTGGTTCAGTGGTAGAGTGCTTTCCTTGCATGTATGAGGCCCTAGGTTCTGTTCCTCAGCACCACATAAGCAGGAAAAGCTGGAAGTGGCACTTTGGCTCAAGTGATAGAGCGCTAGCTTTGAACTGAAGAGCCCAGGGACAGCGCCCAGGCCCAGGCCCAGGCCCACGACCAGGAGCCTGGGGGGGGGGGGGGCAATCAGTACCTATCTCAAGCAAATCTTCCTTAGAACATGAGCTCTTTATGTTAGCAGCCATATGCTCTAACCCATACTTGACATGTTGTAGATGTTTAATATTAAGTAGAAAAACTGGCAAGACAATTGTCTTATAGGAAAATGATGAATGTAAATTAAAATTAATTGATAAATACTCTGATAAAATTCCTTTAACCTTATAGTAGTTCACCTCTTGCACGATCACTTTCTTCAAATGAGTTAGACCCTCATTGTCATTCAAGCTTCACATCAAGGATATTAACCATGCTGCAAAAGGACTGATGCTCTCAGTGTTTAAGGAATCTCATTTTCTTTATTGGCATTGACATTACTTTGTATTCAAAGATTTCTAGTGTTGGAGGTGTGTATATGGCAATAGATCTTAATTATTAAGCAAGCTCAAAGCTCTGAGTTCAAACTTTAGCAATGGAGAAAAAAAAGTGATCAAGTCAACACTAGCTTCTAAGTCAGGATAATTGTCTAAGAAAAAATGATTTATATATTTCTTTCTTGTTAATCACCTATCTTAGAAGAATACAGAAGATTAAAATTCTCTTGGTTTTAAATTAGCAAACTTAGGAAGAAACTTCACTTAAATAATAATAAATAGCTTAACAGTCTTAAAGTATGATGTCCTTAAATGGTGAAGAACAATTTTTAGTATAAAGTATGTTATAAAGCATTCTTCTTTCTTTTAATCATAGATATCAGACACATAAACTAATTTCAAAATAACCCAATCATAGCCACAGCCTCTAGATGAAGTTTTTGTTGAGTTAGTTGGTTTTTCTGTCGGTCATAGGACTTGAACTCTGGGCCTGGGCACTCCCTCTGAGCTCTTCAGTTCAAGGCAAGTGCTCTACCACTTGAGCCACAGATCCACTTCCGTTTTTCTGGTGGTTAATTGGAAATAAGAGTCTCATGTACTTTCCTGCCCAGATTGGCTTTGAACCACAATCCTTACATCTCTGCCTCCTGAGTAGCTCGGATTACAAGCCTAAACCACTGGCGCCCAGCTAAATGAATTTTTATAATGAGGTAATGGAAAAAAATTATAAAGCTTCAAAAAATATTGAATACAGCTTTTAAAACTGGCTTAAAGGAATAGATTTTTTCTAATTCCCCCAATAGATAAAATGCTGTATCATGTCACCACTCCATTGCAACCCAAGAGCTAGAGTTAAAAATATAGGGACTGGGAAGGTGGCTCAGTGGTAGAGCGCTTGCCTTGCATGCCTGAGGCCCTGGATTTGATTCCTCAGCACCACAAAAGCAAAAAGAAAAAAAGTCGGAAGTGGCACTGTGGCTCAAGTGGTAGAGTGCTAGCCTTGAGCTGAAGAGCTGAGGGACAGCGCCCAGGCCCAGAGTTCAGGCCCCATGACTGGACCCCCCCAAAAAAATATATATATATATACACACACCTATTGTCTTCATCTTTTTATTGCTAAAAACAAAATACCCAAAACTGGGTACCTTATAAAGAAAAAGGTTGTTTAGTGCATAATTTTGGAGACTGTCCAAGATTGGGCAGTCTCATCTATTCAGTCGCTAGTGAGGGTATTCCCTCTCTCCTGCTTCATTACAACATGGTAGAAAAGAGGAAGAGGAACTAATCTATGTGCAGAAGAGACCATATGACAAAACAAAAATCCAGAGAGATACACAGATCAGGCTCTATCTGTAATAATCGTCTCTCCAGGAAATTAACTGGGTTGTCCTTTGAAAACATTAATTTCTTCCAAGGGTGATGCCCTCATGACCTAATTACCTCCCACCAGTCCTACCTCTTAAAGGTTCTACTGCCTATCAGTAGCACCATACTGGAAACCAAGCTTCTAGTATGTAAACCTGTGGAAGACATACTTGAACCATATCCAAATCACACTACCTATATATGCCTAATATACACACACAATAGATATATGTGTGTATAAATATGCATTATATAATCCATCATGAATTGATAAATTTTGGCATAAGCAAATGAAATTTAAACTGAAATGAGTGATAATCCTTTCAAAGATAATTGAAAAACTGAAGAGATCTAGCTATAGAAGAATATATAATTCATGTAAAGTCTTAAAACATATCAAGTCATATCCCATATTATACAGGGATATAAAAGTGTGTAGCAACACTGATTAATACCTTTCTAGGCAATGATACATACTTTTTTCTCTCTCCTGGTCTCCCATCTTGGCTCTCAGGCCCTAACCCCAAGTCATTATCTCCAGACAAGTGCTAAATTATCAGTATAATTACCCTTGATACAAAGAAAGAGAATGGACTTGACTCTATTGTGATTATTTTATTATATCCTCATATTGCTTTCTTTGGCTGAAATACTAATCATTTTAACTTCAAAAATCTTCCTGGTGCTAATGGAGTTTGAACTCAACACCTTGTGATTACTAGGCAGGTGATCTATTACTTGAGCAATGTTCTCAGCTCTTTTTTGCTTTTGTTATTTTTCCTGGCCTGAATTTTTCCTTCCTGCTTGGCAGGGATGAATGGCCCAGCTTTTACTATTCCTATTGTTGTTGTTGGTGGTGGTGGTGTGATGAAAGGCCCAGTCTTTACTATTATTATTGTTGTTGCTGTTGTTATTACTAAGTCTCATAAACTTTTTGCCCTGGCTGACCCTCATCTGTGATCCTCCCACTCTCCACTTCCTGAGTAGTCTTCCTAGTAGTTTAGGATTATAGGTATAAGCAACTGTACCTAGCCTTAAAAATATTTTAACAAGGGCTGGGAAGATGACCCAGTGGTAGTGCGCTTGCCTTGCATGCCTGAGGTCCTGGGTTCGATTCCTCAGCATCACAGAAGCAAAATGAAAAAAGCTGGAAGTGGCGCTGTGGCTCAAGTGGTAGAGCGCTAGCCTTGAGCTGAAGAGCTGAGGGACAGCGCCCAGGCCCAGAGTTCAGGCCCACAACCGGACCCCCCCCCCCAAAAAAAAAGCAGTGAAATAAATATGCCTGGGCAACTGATTGACTGATGGGGTAGTACTGTTGTTGTAGAAAATGACTCAAGATGACTAAGTGTTCCAGCTTTGGTACCTGGAGAGAGGAACTGAAATGAGGAATGTGAGGAATAGAACTGGGGCCTGGGCTTGCACTATCATGAATGTGGTTTCAGATGTGTTGAAGTAGAGGCACCAACAGAACACCATGACCAACAGACACTTGTAAATTTGTTTCTAAAGCTAAAAGGAGAAGCAAGGGCAGAATAGAGACTTAGCAGCCTGTGCCATCCTCACATGTCCATTTATCTTCAGACACAAACAAGTCTCTTCTCCTATAAATAAATAAATAACCTTTATGTAACTCTGCAGTTTCCTCTAGTGATTGTCTTCTTTCCTTCCTTTCCTGGCCCAAGGACTCAAGAATTTACTCTCTTCTTACTACCTTTCTAACTTCATTGTATACCCAATTCAGCATTTGATGCTGTACATTTTTCCTCCTTAAAAATGATCTCCTCCCCTGGGGCTGGGAAGGTGGCTCAGTGGTAGAGTGCTTACCTTGCATGCCTGAGGCTCTGGGTTCGATTCCTCAGCACCACATAAGCAAAAAGAAAAAAGCCGGAAGTGGCACTGTGGCTCAAGTGGTAGAGCGCTAGCCTTGAGCTGAAGAGCTGAGGGACAGTGCCCAGGCCCAGAGTTCAGGCCCCATGACCGGACCCCCCCCAAAAAAAAAAAAAAAGATCTCCTCTGCCCCCATGGGGCTGGGAAGGTGGCTCAGTGGTAGAATGCTTGCTTTGCATGCCTGAGGCCCTGGGTTCAATTCCTCAGCACCACATAAGCAAAAAAAAAAAAAAAGCCAGAAGTGGCGCTGTGGCTCAAGTGGTAGAGCTAGCCTTGAGCTGAAGAGCTGAGGAACAGCGCCCAGGCCCTGAGTTCAGGCCCCACAACCGGACCCCCCCCAAAAAAATGATCTCCTCCTGAGCCAGGCACTAGTGGCTCATGCCTGTAATCCTAGCTTTTCAGGAGGTTGAGATCTAAGAATCCCAGTTCAAAGCCAGCCAGGCAGGAAGGCCATGAGACTATCTCCAATTAACCACCAGAAAACCAGAAGTGGTGCTATGGCTACAGCAGCAAGTGGTAGAGTGTTTGCCTTGAGCTGAAGAGCTCAAGGACTGTGCCTAGGCCTAGAGTTCAAGACCTACAACTGACAAAAAAAAAAAAAAAAAAAGATTTCCTCCCTTAAACATCCTCCACTTCCTGGGTTTCTCTCAAATGCATATTTCTCTGTTTTTATTATGTCCCATTAACAAAACAAAAAAAAACAGGCTGGGCGTGGTGGCTCACACCTGTGATCCTGGCTATTCAAGAGGCTAAGATCTGAGGATCACAGTTCAAAGTCAACCCAGGCAGGAAAGTCCATGAAACTCTTATCTCCAACCATCAGGAAGCTGAAAGTGGCGCTGTGGCTCAAAGTTGTAGAGTGCTAGCCTTGAGCTGAAGAGCTCAGAGACAGCGCCCAAGCCCAGAGTTTAAGGTCCACAACCAACAAAAACAAACAAAAAAAAAATCAGCAACAACAATCTACAACAATACAAATGATCTGTTTCCCTGCCCAAGACAGTAGCCACTAACCACATGGGGCTGGTGTGACTGAGAAACTGAACATTTACTTTGTTTTAATAGATGTACATTTAAATGGCTATGTGTGGTCATCTGCTATCAGTTTGAACAGTGCCTTACTATGAACATGGTGCCAAACTCAGGTTTTGATTCCTTGAGTTGTCGTTGGAAGTGGAACATTTCTGCAACTCCAGTCCTCGCTAAACTCAGTCCTAAGTCTTTTTTTTTTTTTTTTTTGCCAGTCATGGTGCCTGAACTCTGGGCCTGGGCACTGTCCCTCAGCTCTTCAGCTCAAGGCTAGTGCTCTACCACTTGAGCCACAGCACCACTTCCAGCTTTTTCTGCTTATGTGGTGCTGAGGAATCGAACCCAGGGCCTCATGCGTGCAAGGCAAGCACTCTACCACTGAGCCACCTTCCCAGCCCCATCAGTTCTAAGTCTTATCTTAAGTTGTCCTTGACTGGATTCTTGTACCATATTTGCAGACACCATAAATTCTTCTTGAATGTCTCACTTTTTCTCAAACTCTAAGTGTTCAAAGCTGAGTTCTTAACTTCCCTTAAAGACACAGCTTCACCTTCCCTTCTGACACCTGCTCTTACCATGATGATTCTCTTAGAAATTCCAGAAAAAGTCACATCTGTTACTAGGTGCTGGCAAAATTTCCTATACAATATCTCCTCACTAAAACTACAAAAGTTATTTAACTCTACTCTGCAAGACACCTACCCTCAAGAAATATGTAAGAAACAAAATATAAGCTGGATACTGATGGCTCATACCTATAATCCTAGCTACTCAGGAGGCTGAGATCTGAGCATTTTGCCCAACTTGGGCAAAAAAGTCTGAGACACTCTTTTTTTTTTTTTTGTCGGTCGTGGGCTTGAACTCTGGGCCTGAGTGCTCTCCCTCAGCTCTTCAGCTCACCACTTGAGCTACAGCGCCACTTCCGGTTTTCTGGTGGTTTATTGGAGATAGGAGTTTCACGGTCTCTCCTGCCCGGGCTGGCTTTGAACCGCGATCCTCAGATCTCAGCCTCCTGAGTAGCTAGGATTACAGGCGTGAGCCACCAGCGCCCGGCTCTCTGAGACACTCTTAAGTCCACTTACCCACTATGAAGTCAGAAGTGAAGGTATGGCTCAAGTGGTAAAGGATAAGCCTTGAGTGGAAAAGGCCAAGCAAGAGTGTGAGGCCCTAAGTTCAAGTCCTAGTACTGGCACAAAAAAGTAAAACCATACACAAATTCAACAGAAAAGACACAATGACGTCTAAACTATATAGTCAAGTAGGGTTATATAGCTAGTGGTAAAGTACTTGCCTAGCATTCACAAGGTCCTTGTTCAGTCCCCAATACCACTAAAAATAAAATACAATAGATCAGATGTATTGCCAAAGAACTCTCCAAATTCAGAAATCACTGGTGTCAGGCAGCTTTTTGAAGGCATCAAATTATGCTTTGCCATAGTTGGACCTGCTGCAGGAGGCTCCAGGATTTCCTGTCCTTTGTGTTCTACAACTGTCACTATATTAATTTTAATTTTCCTTTCCCTGGCTAAGAAAACACTTCAGTGATTCCCATACAGGGGCATCTCTCACAATGGCTCACTGTCCCAAAGTTAATTGCTCTTACTCTCGGCTACCAGGAGATCCCACTCTCTGCCCTGTGCTCCTGTGAATTCTGAGACTTTAAGCTTCAGTTCAAGTCAGAACCTCTTACCATAAGGCCGTCGCTTCCAGCTACTGGTAATTAATTTCCTTATTGTATAACTTCCATTGCATTTGGAGAGAACATCTCAGTAGCACACATAATTCATGAGTTAGCATTATCAGCCCCAATTTAACCCTAAGCACATTGTGCACAAGCACACAGTGATTTTCAAGGACAAAGAAATATACCCTGAAAACAAAACAGCTTTCTTTGACCCCCCCCACTTTCATTGACATTTAAGTTATTCAGATTTCAAATATATAAAAGGAAAATGGGAATTTTCTTATATCTTATCAAAAAAAGATGGATTGTTTATTGAAAGATCAAGAAACATTTCTATAATGTTCAGCAACTAAAAGATAACATATAACTATTGATAAGACTGATTAACAAGCCGTGAATTTATTTTATGATTAATGTTTCAAACTTTTAATGAAGAGACTGATCATTAAACTGTGGATTGTAAAGCAGCTACAAAACAAGTACTCATTAAGCTGGGTACAATGGTTCACTCCTGTCATCCCAGCTTAAAAGGAGGCATAAATAAGAAATTCACCATCTAGACCACCCTAGACAAAAATTCAAGACCCTATTTGAAAAACAACCAAAGGAAAACAGCTGGGGGTAAGGGAAGTTGTGGCCTAAGTGGCAGAGCACTTGCCTAACAGGGGCAAGGCCCTGAGTACTTACCAGTTAAACAAACCATTGAAACGGGCTGGGAAGGTGGCTCAGTGGTAGAGCGCATGCCTTGCATGCCAGAGGCCCTGGGTTTGATTTCTCAGCACCACATAAGCAAAAAGAAAAAAGGGGGAAGTGGCGCTGTGGCTCAAGTGGTAGAGTGCTAGCCTTGAGCTGAAGAGCTTGAGCTGAAGAGCTGAGGGACAGCGTTCAGGCCCCATGACCGGACCCCCCCCCCACAAAAAAAAAAAAAAAAAAACCATTGAAACATATGAAGAAGCCATTCACGGGTAGTTCACACTTAACAATCCTAGCTACTCACAAGGTTGAAATCTGAGGATGGAGTTTCAAAGCTAGGGCATCAGTAAATTCCAGGAGACTCATCTCCAATTAACCACCAAAAAGCTTGAAGTGGAGATGTGGCTTAAGTGGTAGAGTGTAGTTTTGAGTGAACAAGCTCAGGGAAATACCCAGGCCCTAAATTCAAGCCATAGTACCAGCACATAAACATACACATACTACCTTTGTTTATATTCCATAATTAATGTTTTGCCTTACTCATAGTATTTGAATTCTATTATTTCTACCATGCTTATTTTTCTTTTGTTTTTTTTGTCGGTCATGGGGCTTGAACTCTGGGCTTGGGCGCTGTCCCTTAGCTCTTCAGCTCAAGGCGAGCACTCTACCACTTGAGCTACAGCGCCACTTCCAGTTTTCTAGTGGTTTATTGGAGATAGGAGTCTCACGGTCTTTCCTGCCCGGGCTGGCTTTGAACCGCGATTCTCAGATCTCAGCCTCCTGAGTAGCTAGGATTACAGGCGTGAGCCACCAGCGCCCGGCTACCATGCTTATTTTCTCAGAAGCCCTTTTTTACTCTATTTTGAACATTCTGACTTGAGATTTCAGTTGAGAGTTTTGCTATGTAAATTATACTGACTGTGTGTGTGTGCGCATGTGTGCACACATACATGCACACCAATACTAGAGCTTGAACTCAGGGACTCACTCTCACTCAGATTTTTATTCAAGGCTGGCACTCTACTACTTGAGCCACACCACCAGCTCCAGCTTTTGCTAGTTAACTGGAGATAAAAATCTCTTGAGTCTGTCTGCCCAGGCTGATTTCGTTTGTTTGTTTTTTTTGGTCTGGTCGTGGGGCCTGAACTCTGGGCCTGAACGCTGTCCCTCAGCTCTTCAGCTCAAGGCTAGCGCTCTACCACTTGAGCCACAGCACCACTTCTAGCTTTTTCCTTATGTGGTGCTGAGGAATCGAACCCAGGGCCTCAGGCATGCAAGGCAAGCGCTCTACCACTGAGCCACCTTCCCAGCCCTGCCCAGGCTGATTTCGAACTGTAGTCCTCAGATGTCAGCCTCCCAAAGTAGATAGGATTATAGGCATGAGCCACCAGCACTGACTTTACAGTTTTTAAGGAATTAAATAAAAATTAAATAAAAAGATTCTTCACTTTAAAAGGCCTGCTAGAAAGGGTATAATTTAAGTGGCAGAGTGCCCATCTAGCAAACACAAGACCCTGAGCTCAAATCCCAGCACTGCTAAAAAGCCTAGTAGGCATGGTAATATGTACCTATAATCCCATAACTCAGGAGGCTGAGGTAAGATCTAAAGTTTGAGACCAGTCTGGGCTATATAGTAAGGGCTTGCCTCAGGACAAAGAAAAGGCCTAATAGAAGGATTGGGAATATAGCTCAGTGGCAGGGTGTTTGCCTAGCATCTGTAAGACTAGAGTTTCAATACACACACACACACACACACACACACACACACACACACACACACACACACACACACACACACGCGCGCGAGCGCGCGCGCACGCACGCACACGCACACAGTACAGATCCTATCCCTAGAGTTTAACATTTGATTGTCCACCTATGGAAACCTTTTTTTTTTGGTCATGGGTCTTGAACTCTGGGCCTGGGCATTATCCCTCAGCTCTTCAGCTCAAGGCTAGTGCTCTACCACTTGAGCCACAGTGCCACTACCAGTTTTCTGAGTGGTTTATTGGAGATAAGAGTCTGGGGGAGGGGGGAGTGTAGTTGTGGAAATGGGAAGGCAGGAATGGTAAGGGGGTAAGGGAAAAACAAAGGAGGAGGCAACAACGCTTGATAAAAAATGTACTCATTACCTTGCTCATGTAATTGTAACCCTTCTGTATGGTATTTTCACAATAAAAAAAAAACTTATTAATTAAAAAAAAAAAAAGAGTCTCCCAGAATTTCCTGACCCTGCTGGCTTTGAACTACAATCCTCAAATCTCAGCCTCCTGAGTAGCTAGGATTATAGGCATGAGCCACCACTGTCAAAGCATTCTTACTCTAGACTTTGTTTAGATTCCACCAGTTTTTCCATCAATCCCCTTTTGCTATTAGAGGATTAGTTAAGGATACCACATTCACCATGTGTAGGCCTGGAGTCTTTGGGAACTGACATTTTCTCCTCTATTTCTTTTTTTCTTGGCTCCCACAATATCTTTACTATTGAAGGAGTATTGCTGAAGTATTTGTAAGAATGTCCTTCAATTTTGATTCATCTGATACTTTCCTCATGGTTAGTTTGTGTCATAGACTTTCGGGGTCTAACTTGTTTGGTTTATTTTGTTGAGGATCCTGGGGTTTGAACTTAAGGTCTGCACTTGAGGTATTCTACCCCTACAGCCACGCCTTCAGCCCCCTAACTTGTTTATAAACTGCAGAATATCAGTCAGTGCTTATTTTCATGGCTACTTTAACCATTACATCATTTTCAATAAAAGAGATTAAAGTAAATCACTTGTCCAAGATTATTCAATAAGTTAAAGCAAATTTTCTGATTCTAAATATGATTTTCATATTACTGTTCTAATTGTGAGGAGAGCCAACTTCTCTATCAAACTGGATCAAAGTAGGTCATTTGCTTTCTGTCAATCTTGTGAGAATTACTTTTCTGAAAAGTTCCTGCTTTGGCCCAATGGCTTGGCCCATGTTGATTAACTTTTAGTTACATCTTTTTTGGCTATACTTTAATTAAGACATCCTGTTACAAGCACATTGAACTTTAGTTACATCCTGTTCCTGTTAATTAAAATATCCTTTTGCAGATTGTAAACCTGAGCTCAGCCAATCTGAGCAGAGGGGCAGGGTCTTCTGGGTTAGGGGTTAAAAAAAAAAAGGAGCAGCACCAGGCACCAGTGGTTCATGCCTGTAATCCTAGCTACTCAGGAGGGTGAGATCTGAGGATCACCATTCAAAGCCAGCCGGGGCAGCAAAGTCCATGAGACTCTTAGCTCCAAGAACCCACCAGAAACCTGGAAGTGGTGCTGTGGCTTATGCGGTAGAGCACTAGCCTTGAGCTGAAGAGCTGAGGGATAATGCCCAGGCCCAGAGTTCAAGCCCTATGACCGACAAAAAAAAAAAAGAAGAAGAAGAAGAAGCTTGCCTACTCTGTACTGGCTTGGTGGATTTTGACTAACAGTCAAAGTTTACTTATTTCTATGTGACACCTCAACATCCCAAGTCGTATCTAACATAAGACAAAATCAAAGTTGCTTCGATTTTTTTAAAACTTTATTGCTTTGATTTTTTTTAAAACTTTAAAGAATTATAGAGCTCATTGCTAAACTTACTTTTAAGGCATGAGATTTGTTTCCTTTGGATAGTTTCTTTTCTAAAAATTAGATTATATCACTGTATACTAGTTTTAATAAACTTTTAATTTTAAAATATCATAAATACCCTTCTGTTTAATTGAACAGACACCATTTTAATGCTGGCATAAAATTTCATAGTACAGATACATTATATAACAGCCTTGTGGATAAACTTTTGCTTAGAACCATAATAATTTCTTGCGATTTAATTCTATTGGGTAGACTTGATATTTCAATGCTATACTCATTTTAAAGTTTCTGATACACATTTCCAACTTGCCCTCCAAAGTGTGTAAACTTATCAGTTCATACATTTACAAGCAGTCTACCAAAGTGCTTATTGCTCCACATACCAACTCACTGTTATTTTTTCTTTCTTTTTTGTGTTGTTCCTAGGGCTTGAACTCAGAGTCTGGGTGCTATCCCTGAGATCTTTTGTTCAAGACTCTGCTATGCCACTGAACACCTCCACTTTTGGCTCTTCTAGTAACTAATTGGAGATGAGAGTCTCAAGGATTGTCCCACTCTTGATAGATTTGAACCACAATTCTCATATCTCAGATTCCTGAGAAGCTAGGATTACAGGCGTGAGCCAACAGCATCAAGCTTCATTGTTCATTTTTAACCCTTGCAAATTAGATCATCCAAATGAAATCACTGGGAAAGGGTTTTAAGTTGCATTTCTTTGATTACTAACAAGAGTAAACATTTAGATAAGGTTAGTAGCATTTGTATTTTACCATAAGTGACATGTTTGTACCCTTTATCCAATGTTTTATTACATAGTCATCTTTCTTTGTTTTTTTTTTTTTGTTTTTTGTTTTTTGTTTTTGTCGGTCATGGGGCTTGAACTTTGGGCCTGAACACTGTCCCTTAGCTCTTCAGCTCAAGGCTAGTGTTCTACCACTTGAGCTACAGCACCATTTCCGTAGTCATCATTTTTCTTGTTGAAGTAATACTCAATTTTGTCTCTCAATATGATCTAACTTTGTGTATATGTGTGCTGGTCCTGGGGCTTGACTCAGGGCCTGGACACTGTCCCTGAGCTTTTTTGTTCCAGTCTAGCTCTCTACCAGTTGAGTCATAGTTCTACTTCCAGTTTTTTGGTGGCTAGTTGGAGATAAAAGTCTCGTAGGCTGTCCTGCCCAGACTGAATTCAAACAGCAGTCTTTAGATCTCAGCCTTCTGAGTAGGTAGGATTACATGATGAGCAACCAGCTGTCCAACTTTTTTTCCCCCCAGTTTTTTATTTGTCTTCTAGTGATCACTTGATATTCACAGGTAAGAGTCATTCTCATTTGTTTCCTGTAGGTCAAAGTAGTTTTTGCTTGTTTGCTCATTTGTTTGGTGATTGTGGTATGGTGGTGGTGGTGGTAATGGCTTGGTGTTGCTTTGGTTTGAGTGTAGAACTGAAGTCTGAATCCTGCTGACTACTGCTACAGGCAGCCACGTGTGTCTTAATTCGTGTATCTCGTCACGATTGACAGTGCTTTCCTTCCTAATGAGGCAATCCTCCCCAGTCCTCACAGTCCCAAGCACTAGCAGTTAAAAAAGAAATGAAGACAAATTCAAAAGCACGATGTCCTGAAAACTGCCAAATTCAGGCTGCCATCTACCTGCAGTGAAATAAATCCCAAAGGCAGTAATAACCCTCAGAAGGAAAGAAAAAAAAAAAGCCATCTTTTAACACAATTCAACTCCAAAATCCTCGAAGTAGTATGTTTTACGGGCCTTGGTGCAGTAAAGTATGGTGATTCCCAGCTACTATGAGTAGCCTTGCCATCCTGGAGTCCCCCAGACTCAGAGCAAGAAATAGGATCCCAGACTCCCAAGTCCAACTCATCCAGCTCTTCCAGGCCTAGGTGACCAACATTTCTCTTCTTGTTTCCCCGTCTCTTGGCCTCCATTTTTTTGGTCCTGGGGTTTGAACTCTGGGCCTGGGTGCTGTCCCTGAGCTCACAGCTTAAGGCCAGCGCTCTACCACTTAAGCCATAGTACCACTTCCAGTTTTCTGGTGATTTATTGGAGATAAGAGTTTGACGGACTTTCCTGCCTGGGCTGGCTCAGATCTCAGGCTCCTGAGTAGCTAGGATTACAGGTGCGAGCCACCAGTGCCGGCTTCTTGGCCTCCATTTTAAGACGTTTAAAGGAATGACAATACCTATTAGATGCCAAGACTAAAAGTGAACAGAAAGAAACAGAAAGCCTCTTTCTTTTTTTCTGAAAATATTTAAGACAGCCAAAATTTTGCATTAAATTGAAGTAAAGAAAAAAATCATATGGATAGTTAGATTTATCTAAGGTTTCAATATAGCTTCCCAAACTCATGTTGACATTAAACTGTAATAACAGCAAGAGGGAGACCCTTAAGAGGTGATTTGGTTATGAAGGTCCTACCTATCTCTATCTCAAGAGAGAGATAGAGAAAGATTGAGAGAGTATGGGAGGGAGAGAGAAGTGAGGCAAAAGAAAGCCTGGTTCAGAAATGATAGTTTGCTTTCTCTCTCTCTCTGCCTTTCTTTCTCCCTCTTTCCCTCTCTCTTTCTCTCTCTTTCTCTGTGAGTACTGGGTCTTGAACTTAGGGCCCTCTCACACTCAGTTGGCCTCTTTTGTTCAAGGCAGGTGTTCTACCACTTGAGTCACACCTCCACTTCAGCTTTTTGCTTAGCTAACTGGAGATAGTCTCATGGACTTTTCTCCTGGGCTGGCTTGGAACCACAATCCTCAGATCTCAGCTTTTTGAGTAGCTAAGATTATAGGTGTGAGCCAACAGCACCCTGATATTTCTATTTTCAGTTGGCCAAAAATGTATGTATATTTATGTTGCTTTGAAATAGGTACACATTACAGAATGGCTAAATCAAGTTCATAGATGCATTACTTTATGTTCTTATCCTGTTGTTGTTCTTGTTCTTAGCAATTATCAAGCATACAATTCATTCTTAGTAATAACTACAGTCCTTATGTTTACAATAGATCTTGAGTTTTTTCCTCCAAAATTTTGCAAGCTTTGACCATCATCTTCCCACTCCTGCCCCAGCCCCTAGACCCGAGCATTCTACTCTGTCTCTGAAGGAGGTCCTTTAATTCCATATGAGGTTATGCAGTATTTATCTTTCTGCATCTGACTTATTTCATTTAATGTAATGTCCTCTTGTTTCATTCATATTCTTTTCTAAGGCTGAGCAGGATTCTAGTGTGTGTGTGTGGGGGGGGGGGGGTGATCTGTTCACCTTAATTGGTTCCATGTCTTGACACTTAGGAAGAGTGCAAAAGTGCTACAGCAGACATGGTGTTCAGATGAGTCTTCCACACACTGCTCATTACCACTGGATATGTACCAAATACAGGCATGGCTGGATCACATATACTAGGGTTTCAATATCTCCTCCCAAACTCATGTGGACATTGTTGTTATAATAGCAAGAGGGGAGACCTTTAAAAGGTGATTTGGTTATAAACGTTCTGCTTTCCTGAATGGATTTATTTAGTTCAGAGAAATAAGCTCGCGATCTATTGTTCAGCATGACAAACTGTAGTCAATAGCAATGCAGTATCTATTTGAAAATTGCTAAGATGGCTGATTTTAAGTGTCCTTCACAAAAACAAACACATAAGGTAATGCATATGTTAATTAACTTGATTTATTCATTCTGAGTTATATACATATTTAAAGTATCATAAATTGTGGGAATTAATTAATTATTGTAATAGTTCCTGATAAAAAGAAAGAATTTGGCCCAATTCCCCCCCCACACATACACCTCTTGCACAATCTTGGTTGCCCATCTGCTGTGTTGTGACAAGATAGTGAGAAGTCTTCAGCAGATGGTGGTACCATGCTGTTGAACTTCTTAGCCTTCAGAATTATGAGTCAAATTAACTTTTAATGTTTATAAATTATGTAGCCTGTAGTATTATGTTATAGCAACTGAAAACAAAGATAATATGGTAGCTTTATTTATTTATTTATTTATGCCAGTCCTGGAGCTTGAACTCCTATCCTGGGCACGTCTTTGAGCTTCTTTGCTCAAAGCTAACACTCTACCACTTGAGTCACAGTGCCTCTTCTGTTTTTTTCTGTTTAATGTGGTGCTGAGGAATTGAACCCAGGGCTTCATGCATGCTACCTCTAGGCCACATTCCCAGCCCAGCTCCATTTTTTTTTTTTTTTTTTTTGGGTCCGGTCCTGGGGCCTGAACTCTGGGCCTGGGAGTTGTCCCTCAGCTCTTCAGCTCAAGGCTAGCACTCTACCACCTGAGCCACAGCGCCACTTCCAGCTTTTTTTGCTTATGTGGTGCTAAGGAATCGAACTCAGGGCCTCTGGCATGTAAGGCAAGCGCTCTACCACTGAGCCACCTTCCCAGCCCAACCAGCTCCATTTTTTTAAAGGAATCTCCATACTAATTTCCATAACAGTTATCCTAATTTACATCCTCACCAATTGTGTACAAAGGTTCCCTTTTCTTCACCTTCCCAACTACACTTCTCTTTCATCTTTTTTATAAGTCATCCCAACTCATGTGAGTAGTTTGCTTCTACTTAGTCAGTCCTAGGGCCTCAGGAAGGTTTGTTCCTCTCACACTCCTCACAATATCTCCCTGCCACAAACTCACCCTCAATGCCTTATTTCAGGTGCGCCCAAATGCAGACAGAGCTGTTAGAAATGAGTGAATCATGGGAAGTTCTAGGATTATCCCCTGGAAACAAAAGACTGCCAGTTCTGCCCATTGACCTTTCCTGTTAAGAAAGTGGCCTTGATGGAGAAAAGAAGGCAGCATGGCCTTGATAAAGGTGGGTGCAGATAAGGGAGGAGCTGCTGCTTCTGCCTTAATCGTGAGCTAACTCTGTCTACTGAATCTCATAGCCTGGTTCTGAGGAAAGCATCTCCTAGCTCTGGGATGCTAAATGGTATTGTAAAGAAAAAGGAGGAGGAGGAAGAAGAGATGTGGTTTTTACATCAATTTATTCACTACTTTTTGAAACTGTTCTAATTCTAAAGCTACAAATCATAACAGATGAACATCAGATCACAGCCCAGCTTCCTACAAGACTCCGGCCTAGCTCCTGTTCAATAAAGCTGTGTTACAGAAGTATTGTCTTTAGTACTTGTAAACTGCCTGCTTTCTAGAATTTCTTTGTTGATGACCTTGTTTTGCCATCCAGTTTCAATATTAATGCAGCATCTTGGAAGAGGGGTAGGAGAGGGATGTTCTAGCCTGAGCTGGTAGCTGGGCTCCAGGCCAGGATACAGATTTGCCTGGGCATGTCTGATGGGCTTGCCAGGAGTCTCTACAGGAGGTAGCACGGAGGCTCATAGAAAAAAACATCCTAAGGCAGTGCATGGGAGGGGGCACATCACAGGCATCAGAGTCACTAGGGAAACAAAAAATGTGCTCTCTGCACAACTGCAAAGTGCATCCTTGTGTGTGTGTGTGTGTGTGTGTGTGTGTGTGTGTGTGTGTGTGTGTGTGTCTAGGTAGGTAGGTAGCCACTAGAAAGGAATACCACCTCAGCACTGAAGTTGGCTCCCCTTTTTTGCAGGGCGACCTAGGGCTTGAACTCAAAGATTGGGTGCTGTCCCTGAGTGACCTATTTTTGCTCAAGAGTATCACTTGAGCCACAGTTTCACTTCTGGCTTTTTTGGTGATTAATCAGAGATGAGTCTCATGGACTTTCTTGCCTGGGGTTGGCTTTGAACCTCTAGCTTCAGGTCTCTGCCTCCTAAGTAGTTAGGATTATAAGCATAAGCTACCAGCACCTAGTTTCTTTCTTTTTTGGGGGGGGGGGTCCCGTGGTGGGGCCTGAACTCGGAGCCTGGACGCTGTCCCTCAGCTCTTCAGCTCAAGGCTAGCACTCTACCACTTGAGCCACAGCGCCACTTTCGGTTTTTTTCTTTTTGCTTATGTGGTGCTGAGGAATCGAACCCAGGGCCTCATGCATGCAAGGCAAGCGCTCTACCACTGAGCCACCTTCCCAGCCACCCAGCACCTAGTTTCTGCAGTAGGAATTTTTAACCCAGAGACTATGGTCCCTGGCAGCCCAAGAATAGATGCAAGGCCTGGTGCCAATGGCTCACGCCTATAATCCTATCCACTTAAGAGGCTGAGATCTGAGGATTGCAGTTTGAAGCCCACCCCAGGCAGGGAAGTTTATGATTCTTACCTCCAAATAACTATCAAGAAAAAGTCAGAAATGGAGCTGTGGCTTAAGTGGTAGAGCACTAGCCTTGAGCACAAAAGCTCAGAGACAACATCCAGACCCTGAGTTCAAGCCCCAGGACCAGCACAAAAAAAAAAAAAAAAAAAGAAAGAAAGGAGAAAAAAAAAGCATAGATGAACCTCTGTACCTACAGGCAACTTACTGATCTTATTCATCTCATAAGAGATTCTGTGATTTTTTAATAGGTTTTCCAAAGAGGGTATGATCCTCAAAAAGTTAACAACTACTTCCCTCGCAACTGCCAAAAAAATATTGTCACAAAAACATTTCATACAATTAAAAAAATGCAACTAAAGCAAGTATTAGCCAGGGTAGGGAAAGGCTGCTTTTTCAGTTAATGTGACTTTTACCTCAAGGCATCAGTATTCTGGTAAAATATCAATGATGTGAAAAAATATGAAATATCTTCCATGTCTATTCCAAATGCTCCCACCTCCTCCCCAGCAAAACTCATTAGAGGCCCACCTAGGCCTGTGTACCTCTTTAGTAACATCTGACTTTTTACCTAGTATTTTGGATATCCACACATCATGTCTCTTCTAATTATAACCCTTGAGAAGGAACCATGCCTTGTCCAGCTCCTATCTTAGTGTCAAAACAGCATATCATAACTCTATGTCTGCCAGATCTTTTTACTCTCTCTACTAAAAATGATGAGTCCTACTTCTCTGTATGTTATACATTGAAAATATATTCTTTGTAACTTCTATTGTCTAACTCGATTGATTTACCCATTTAGACATCATGCAGCATTTACCTTATCAGTTCACCTTTTTTGTGAACTGCTTAGAGGGCTAGAATCACATATAAATCCAAACTACTTAAAAACTACAGATTCCTTTGTGTCTAGTGTCCTGGTATTTGTGTCTCAGCACCCAAACATATAGACAGAACAGGGATTGGGAGAAACTGAAAAATAAAGCAAAGCTAATACAGATAGGAATTATGCAAATAAAAAGCCAAATTAAAAAAAAAAGCCAAATCATCATCAGGTTATGGAACTAGATTCTGCAGAGGAGATAAGCCAAAGGGAGAGAAGCCTGGACCTGCCTTAGAAGAGAAAAGAAGACAACCAGGCCTCAGAAATGGGTGTGGCTTGACGACAGTTCAGAACTCTGGAACTGGCTCCAGGCAGGCTGTGCAAGAGCTGCCAGAGTTTTTTTCTAACCCTATTACCCTATTTGGTTTGTTCCATATTTATGTTCAAAATCCTCTGAGTGCAGCCATAATGTGTAAAATGATGTTAGTGAAATTGATTTGAGGAGTCTATTTGTAAAAGTAGAGCTCAGACAAGAGTATTTGTAAACCTGATTTGAGAACATTCTTGGTTCTCAGAGGAGCCCATGGAAACCTGATCACTTGGTCTTGTTTTTCTCGGTTTCTTCTCAGTATTTGCTTATTTCCACACTCACCCACGTGTTAATGTACCCTTAGTTCCTCACAATCAGTGTCTCCAGGGAATGTGTGATCTTGTTCATCCTTTCAGCATAATATCTGAACTGTATTTCAGAATGGTTATTCTGGAGATGTTGATTAACTGATAATGGGCAGTCATTAGCTGATAATGGGTTCAGTCATCAATGTCTGGACAAATATTCCATAAGCAAAAATCAAACTAGGGTGAATGAAAGTTACAGAAGTTAATGCCAGCCAGGTGTCTGTCGCTCACACCTATAAGCCTAGCTACTCAAGAGGTTAAGATCTGAGGATCATGGTTCAAAACAGCCCAGGCAGGAAAGTTCATGCAACTCTTATCTCCAGTTAACCACTAGAAAACCAGAAGTGGAGCTGTGGCTCAAATTGGTAGAGTAGGGGCTGGGGAGGAGGGGGGAGGATTGGGGGGGGGAGGGGGGAGGCTGGGAAGGGATGTGAAGGGTAAACAAAGGAGGAGGCTGCAATGCTTGGTAAGAAATGTATGCATTATCCTGCCCATGTAATTGTAACCCCTCTGTACAATATGTTCACAAATAAAATTAAATTAAATTTTAAAAAATTGGTAGAGCACTAGCCCTTAGCAGAAAAGCCCAGGGACAGCACCCAGGTAATGCTAAGTTGTTTGGTGGCTATATGAACTCTAGTTTAGCTTCTGATATTAAATGCACCTCTCCTAAGAGAGAACAGCCCTAGGACCCACAATTAATTTTATGGTGAACATAACTGGATAACCTAATCTCATATTGTGCATTTATTACAAATTTGAAACATAATTTTTCATTCCATAAGCTCATAATGAGTCCCTACATATGAGATCCATCATTAAGCAGGACACCAAGAAGTGTCCCACCTGGGTTTCATATGTCAACCCTTGTGGTAGTTTTGCATCTTTTGAAGGTATGAATTCTAGGAGGTCTTTACCTTGGTTGTCCCTGGTATTTGCATCTCTAGGCCCAAAATGACTTTGCTTTCATTCCTCTGAGTGTTTAGAGAATTTCTGCTGTCAGGCTCCCTTTCCCATGTGTGGATGCACCTGCTAACAATGACACATTCCTGACCACCTCACCAGGGGTTTCTTAGGCTCTGGCTATTGAGGACCTTGGACCACAGAGAAACGCTCTAGGAAAGAGGGTAGGAAAATATGTGTGGGTTTACTTTAATCCTCCTAATTTCTAGATACAAAAACTGAGACCAGAAAAGGGTTCATGCCTGTAATCCTAGCTACTCAGAAGGCTGAGATCTGAGGATTGTGGTTTGAAGCCAGTCCAGGCAGGAAAACCTGTCCAACTCGTATCTCCAGTTAACAACCAGAAAACTGAAGTGTAGCTGTAGCTCAGAATGGTGAAGTGGTTAGCCTGGAGCAAAAGAGCTCAGAGATAGTGCCCAGGACCAGAGTTCAAGCCCTATAATCCTCCCCCCTCCCACCCCCGCAAAAAGAAAAAGAAAAAGAGATTTACTGGTATGACAATGGAGTCTTAGGTATGTTCCTGGTCCCTTCCTTCAGGCCTTCCCTTGCAAAACAAATGACACACCAGTGTAGGACCTAACAAGTCAAAAGAGCCAGAGGTGTGGCAGGGTTGAAGGGTCAGAGAGCTCTTACTTGGAAATAATAATGGAGAGCACAGAATATCTGGTTAGAACAGAAATCCACCCAAGGCTATATATTTGAGAGCCTTGGTATATCTCCTATTATACCAAGCAAGATTAAACCAAGGCCTAGGTATTGATGTGGAGGTCCTGAAAGACATGGCTACAGGCCAGGCTACAGTTAAAAGAAAAAATATGCACTATAAATCTCTTTGTTTTCAGGATGAGTCAATTTTGAAAGGGCTCAATATTGTCACAGCTGGGCTGGACTAGCTAAGAAAAAAGAATTTTTCTAGATCTTCTTCACTAATGGGAGGAGGAACAGTGTAGCCCAAGCCAACAATCTGGTGATTAAAGAATAGAACAGAGCTGAAACCCTAGGAAGCCAGAGCTTACCTCCCTTCTCAGATTTTTCTCTTAAAGAGCCTTGGCAAAAAGTAAGACTTTAATAAGAAACCATATGATCTAGGACACCTATGCAGTATTTCAGTAGCTTTAAACAGTACTTACCACCAAGTCAATTAAGCAACAGTATAAATTTGATGTCAGATTTACTTTTTTCATTGCACAGCAGTTTTATGACTAAGGGAAAGAGCCTTAACTTTTCTAATCCTTGCTCTCTCTACTACTACCCAAAAGCAGAGATAATTTAAAAAAAAAAAAAACAAACCTCTAATCTACCTTGTTATATTATGAAAATTAGATGAACAAGCACATGAACTTTTTTTTTTTTTTTTTTTTTTGTCAGTCATGGAGTTTGAACTATGGGCCTGAATACTGTCCCTGCACTCTTCAACTCAAGGAGAGTGAGCGCTTTACCACTTGAGCCACAGCACCACTTCCGGCTTTCTGGTGGTTTATTGGAGATAAGAGTTTCAAGGACTTTCCGACTGGGGCTGGCTTTGAAAGATGATCCTCAGATTTCAGCCTCCTGAGTAGCTAGAATTACAGGCTCAAGCCACCAGCACCCAGCCATTACTTCCTTTACATAGAGACAAAAAAGAAACCATGGGTGGGGGAAAATGGCTCCCCGCCATTTTTTCTTTTGTTATGCAGGTGCTAGGGTTGAAGTCAGGGCCTTGAGTGTGCACTCTCTCTCTTTCTGTTGGTTTTTGCTCAGCATTCTCTCTCTCCCCCTCCCCCCTCTTTGTTGTTGCTTTTTGTTTTAGCTCCTGGTTGATGTGCTACCACTTGAGCCACAGCTGTTTCCAACCTTTTGGTTGTTAATTGGAGGTAAAATCTCATGGACTTTCCTGACCTAACTGTCTTCAAACTGGGATCCTCAGATCTCCACCTTCTGAGTAAATCAGATCACAAGCATGAGCCACCAGCACCTGGCATGAAGGGTTTTTTTTAAAATAAAGTGAAGGGCTGGGAAGGTGGCTCAGTGGTAGAGCGCTTGCCTTGCATGCCTGAGGCCCTGGGTTCGATTCCTCAGCACCACATAAGCAAAAAGAAAAAAGCCGGAAGTGGCACTGTGGCTCAAGTGGTAGAGTGCTAGCCTTGAGCTGAAGAGCTGAGGGACAGCGCCCAGGCCCAGAGTACAGGCCTCATGACCGGACCCAAAAAAAATAAAAAAATAAAAATAAAGTGAAAAACACTATAAAGTTTTAATTACCATTATCAGTTAGATATTCAGCTTAAAATAATATTTTTAATTGAGTTTAGTCTCGAATTCAGGAACACCATGAACTTGAAATTTTTTAAGGGGGAGAAACTGTTACATGTTATTAAGGTCAATATTTTAAAATTCAAAGTAGCAAAATTAATTCCTGTAATTATCATATGAATGAAAATATTCTTTCTTTGAAAAAATATACAACTTCCTGTTAGGTTTTTAAAAAGAGGTAGCAGAGTAAGAACAGCACCACGCACGTGGTATTCAGGTAAGGGGTAGGTTTATTCATCATTCCGGCTGGCACCAGGCCATCTTGGCCCTCCATGCGGTGGGGAAAGGCCTGGGAAAGAGAGAGCTAGGAAAGAGAAAGAGAAGAGAGCTAGGAAAGAGAAGAGAAGGAGAGAGCTAAGAAAGCTAGAAAAGAGCAGAGAGAGCAGAGAGAGGGCGTCTGGGCCTGGGCTAGGCCTTATCTAGGGTATGGGCGGAGAAAGGTGTGGCCACGTCAAATTCAGATGTGACCTCAGCAGATGCAGATGTGACCTCTTCCAGGTGTCCCAGGTGCCTAGGTAAAGCAGATACTGGGTGAAGACTTTGCTGCGAGGAGGGTGGAGTCCGCTAGCCATCCAGGAGCAGACCTTACACTTCCTTTCTTTATCACAGAGAAAAGTTAAAAGAGGTTGTTTTAAAAAACACACTTTACATTCACGACTTTATTTCCCAACCATGGAAATGTTTGTATATCTATTTTTCTTCAAGTGTTGGTGATCAAAAGCCAGAGCCCTGTGCATGTTAAGTAAACACTCTATTACTGAGTTACACTCATCCTTTTTAGTTCTATATTATTATTGTTTTATTATTGTTATTCCGGTACCGAGGCTTGAACTCAGGGTCCAGGAGGTGTCCAGAGGTGTAACACTTGAGCCTCAACTCCATTTCTGGCTTTCTGGTGGTTAATTGGAGATGAGAGTCTCATAGAATTTCCTGCCTGGGGCTGGCTTTGAACCATGATCCTCACATTTTTGCCTCTTGAGTAGCTACAATTACAAGTGTGAGCCACCAGCTCCCAGTAAGTTCTGTATTACATTAAGACTCAAATTGAATTAATCTATTCCATATATACAAATCTCAAAACTAAAAATATGTATTAGAAGTAACTGTATACAATACCTAGAAACAAAGACACATGCAAGTATGATATACTTGAACACTCCCACGTAAATCTCTGAACTTACTGGCCTTCCACAGACCTGGCCACACCGTGAAACATAATGAATCTACAGTACCAAACACGGAGCCATCTATTTGGCTTCCTTAAAATAAGTGTACTCTTATTTTTTCTTTAAGCCGCTACAAAGTTTTGCACTGCTATCAAAATATTTTTGGAAATTCTGTAATGTTTCTCCTTTTCCCTTAGCTTCTTATTTCTGGCAAGAACTAAACCCCAAAATATCTTTCCTCTGGGACACTGAAATAACAGTCCCAATGCAGCTGCCAGAGCTATAGCATAGCTATTCAGAGATTTGGGACACATTTCCAAGGAAGGCCACTTGTAATTCTAATTGTCTGAGTCAAAAGCCCAACCTTCTAAGAGGTTCAAAGAACAGGTGTGTTTGGCAGTTTAAATCATTCTGGAGCCTCTCATTTTCATTCACAGTTCTATCTGCTGTTTCACTTCTGTTTCTTTCCTCCTTTCATCTCAGCCCCACCCTCCTCTGGTTTTTATTTTAGATGTACAGGAAAAAAGTCAAACAGCTCCTCCCATGCCAGGCCCTGAAGGCGCACTCCCCTACCTTCCTATAATGATGCCACAGTTCTTGTTACCCAGAACCATGTCTCTCAAGTTTAAGACTTGAGAAGCCAGGCTTATGCCTGTAATTCTAGCTATTCAGGAGGTTGAGACCTGAGGATCACTGTTCAAAGCCAACCAGAGCAGGAAAGGCTGTGAGACTCTTATCTCCAATTAACCACCAGAAAAATCAGAAAGTGGAAGTAAAGTACCTACCTGGAGCAAAAAAGCTAAAAGGCAGTGCTCAGGCCCTGAGTTCAAGCCTCAATATTAACACAGACAGACAAACCTAAACACAGACACAGACACAGACACACACAGACACACACAGAGACACGCGCGCGCACACACACACCAGTGAGAAGAGGGCACATCTGGAGGAGGAGAGAAAACATAGACCTTCACAGCTGCTTGTCTAGCCCACAGAGGCATCCTGCAGACAAACAAGGCTCAGGCCCATGCGGTGGCACACAGGACCTTCTCCAGGCCTGTGCCCAAGCCACTTAGCTTGAGATCAGTGCCTCTCCTTTTAGAATCCCCTGAGAATTAAAAAAAAAAAAAAAAAAAAAAAACCAACTCTGTCAAAAATTGTTTTCAAACTGAACCAAAACAAAAACCTTTGTTCAGACCCATTGAACTGAATCTCTGTGCCTGTGCCTGGGCGGTGCATTTTTTTTTTTTTTTTTAAACAGCTCCCAGATGATTCTATTGTGCAGCTGGGTTAAGAACCACTGATGGAAGTTATCCAACCCCGGAGCTCACTCCCTTCCTTCCAAATACACCCCAGGAGATTCCTCTGCCTGTTCTCACACCAAAGATTTCTGGGAGCCAGGAAATAAAGTCAGGCAGCCTAGGGAACACAGTACGTTGGAAAAGGAAGAGGGTTGAAAACAGAGCTGGAGAGGGGGTGGACCACTTCCCCTCTCTCTTCAGGCAGCTGGTAGACCCAAAACCACCTGCTCTTCTGAGGACCTGACCATCCCAAAATCTGGAGAATGGGATACATATGTGTGTGGAGGTAAGGGTGACAGAGGACAAACTACATCAGCATTCAAGGACCCAGGGGGCTCCATGATGCAAAGGTGTTAGAGAACAATATTCTAACCTAGCAGAAGACAATTTAAAAATGAAGTCACACCTATGCTCAAAGGGGTAGGATGCAAGAGGAAATAGGATTTTTACATGCAGAGGAGCTTGAGAGGCACAAAGTTGCTGGAATGTTTGACGTAATTTGTTCCTGGTCACAGGAAGGCTGAGACTCTGCTGGAAGGGTGTTTGGATTTGTGTCTGTATGTGTGTATACATGGATTTCAGAGTCCCAAACCACCATGGTCCCTTTAGACCCTCTAACTGCTTACCACACAGTTAGGAAAGTATTAGCAAGCCCCCACTGGGAGCTCAGAGCTCAGATGATCATCCTCTTGGGGCTTAGTCAGTCCCTAGTTGTCTAGGCAACTGGTGGGCCCCCCTTCCCCTAGTTACTGGACACTTCTAGGCCGGTGGCTGTGCTAGGCTGTGCTGAACTTTTGCTCATAGCTCCTTGGCCTTCTGCCTGCTTTCCTCTGGCATGTTGATGCTGCTGGTGCACTGTTGGCTCCACCCCTTTCTGCCCCTCTTCTCCCTAGATGTCTCAGAGCTTAGGTGGGAAAGCATGTTCTCATAGCTTGCTTGAGACATTCAAAGTCAGGCTTTCTCCTGCAACCTGAGTGGGCTGTGTCTAGGCGGTGTGTTAAGGGGATCCAACAGGACAGTGTAACTGCGTTGCATTCTCTCACTAGATGAGCTAAACAGCTCTGGGTTTCCCCTGGCACCATTCTCTGATTTGTGAGCACCCAAAACCCAGCTCCTTGCCCTCAGAACAACCCTTAGCACCAAGATGAACACAGATGTGTGCTGTGGATGAGTTCCAGCTATAGAGTGTTGTGCCAGCACTGGAGCTTGAACTCATGGCCTTGCACTCTTGGTTGGCTTTTTAGCTCAAGGCTGGCACTATACCATTTGAGCTACATCTCTACTTCCAGCTTATTGGAGGTAGATAAGTATCTTGAGGATTTGTCTGCCTGGGCTGCCTTGGAATCTCAACCCTCAGATCTCAGCTTCGTGAGGAACTATTACAGTGCCCAGCTTGACATTTTCTTATGCAATGAAAAACTTCCCCATTTACACACCGTCAGCCAATGAAGTCTCTCTACTACCTGGAACTTTGGGACTCTCTCTCTCTCTCTCTCTCTCTCTCTCTCTCTCTCTCTCTCTCTCTCTCTCTCTCTCTCTCTCTCTCTCTCTCTCACTATAAAACTTAAGTCAAGCAAAGACCTGAATGAGAAGGGGTGCCAATTAATGAGGCACTAGGGCTCTAACATCTCCCCCACCCCCGCCCCCCATCAAACTTGCATGTGTTCAGGCCTGCTCTGGTCACCTTTCCTTCCTGCACTCAAGCCAGCAGCACAATTCCCCCAGTGCTAAAGTGTGTGCCTTCTATCTTTAAGAATAGTTTTGTAAATGGAATGCACACATTCCATCCATCTACTGGAATTTGTATTCTGATCCAATAGTCAGACCAGACACACCTGAAATTCTGAATGTGATTTGGCTTTGAAACTCAAGATGGATCTCACACTGTAGTGGAGGAGGAATCCCTGCAGGCCAGTCCCCATTCCAGGAGCCAGCAGGAAACACCCTGCCTGGAACAAATATTCCTGCTGCAGGCCTTCTTGCCACTCTCATTTTAAAAACAAACAACAACAACAAGAAAAACAGAAAACATGAAATGTAAAAAGGCTCCAGTTCTAACCACCCTCCTAATAGGCTTGGCCCCAGGAAAACTAGGAAATGGGCCAGGAGGGTCAGGCTAGCCTTCCAGTTTTTACCTGCTTATGTGAAAACCAACAACTCTTATTCCCAACTTAGGATACACCAAAAGAGCTCAAGAGCACACACATTCCTGAAAGGTTTTGTTGTTGTTGTTATTGTTGTTGTTTTGGGCTTTTCACTTGTTTGTTTTGATTGTTTTTTGTTCTGGTACTGGGATTTGAACTCAGGGTCTCATACTCTTGCTAGACTTTTTCACTCAAGGCTGGCACTCCTACTTGAGCCACACCTTGACTATTGCGTCTTTATTGGTTAGTTTCAAATAAAGGTCTCATGGACTTTTCTGCATGGGCTGGCTTTACCCACAATCCTCAGATCTCAACTAGGATTGCAGGTGTGAGCCACTGATGCCTGGCTCTGAAGATTTTTTTTTTTTGGTACAGTAGAATAGAGCAGAAAACTTAGAAAAGTAAATCAAGTAGTCAATATAGTAATTATCTTGATAAACATGATTACTACTAGCATTCTAATCCTACCTCTGCTATTTAAAGGCTTTGTGATTTTGGTTAAATCATTTAAACACTCCCCATAAAATAGTGATCACTATGTCCCCTCCCCTTAACTCAGGCTTTTCTCAGGAACCAAATGAGATCATGTGAATGCCTTGAAAATCCAAAGTTGATTGTAAACTTTTTAGATTATTCATTCTTATTAAGACAACTTAACACCCAAAAGGTATGCTGAAACAGATACTGTACCTAAACATTATACTAGGTACAGTTTCTTAGCTTTTGACAATTACATATGCAGCATTAAAGATGCAGAGTCATCTGCCATATTGTGTTCGGAACTATATGCTAATAGCCCCTATTGCATAAAGCCAGTTATGGCATTGATTAAAGTGGGCTTCCATCTACTGATATGGTGTGGTTTCAAGGGTCCCTTGGGGGTGCTCTGAACAACTCTGAGTGGGTGGTGCAAATCCTTTACTAGAATACATAAAAATGATGTGTATTCTCGATGAATGCCGTTATCTCTGTGATTTGTGAGTGGGCTGCTCAGTGAGTTCAGAAAAACATTTCCCTCTAGCTCCAGCTGGCAAGATGTCAAGTCTGAAGACACATTTCCTGGTTCTTCTTCCTGCCCCAATTGGAATAGATGACCCTAATTCTCACCACCCCATTTCCTTAAGCCATTAGCAGTGATTGAATCTCTGCCTGTCCCAATGAGCCTCACACAGACCATTTTAATGCACAGCAGCACTCGTAATAGAGAGAACTATGTTGTGAAACTTCAAATCTCCTTTTAATTCCATCTTTGACAGACCAAATTGAAGCCATGGGTTATACTTTGCTATGGCCACTTAACACTAGCTGGGAACTCGGGCCCCCTTCAGTTTGTAAAAGTTTCCTTCCCCCATTGGCCTCCAATCAGAAAGAGGCATCTCCATTTCTATCGTGATGGTTCTCAGCCCACAGAATGCATTCATCTTGACTGAGTGAGGGTACAGAAAGAACAGTCAGATGACAGCATCCCAGAGGAATTGGGACGATAGGAGAGAGATGATGAGATAGTCAAGAGTCATCAGGAGGGAAGAGAGTGGGGCGTCTTGTCATGACTGCATTGTTCATCTGACATCCTTGTGAGAGTGCTCAGACACAGAGCTTCACAGCACACATAATCACTCCTAAAAATCATTGGTCATCAGGCCAAAGAGGCTGGCTACTGGTTTGAGCACGTAGGTGCAAGTGCTTTTAATGGCCTGAGAGAAAAAAAGCCCTCATATTAGAGCAGGTCCTTTGTCAAGCTTAGGTGGATCTTTTGCTGATAAGAGCCATGAACCATGAAGCAGCCATTATGGTAGAGACTTCCACAGCCAGACAGCAAACTTGTTAAGAAAAAAATAGAGGATCAGCACCGGGTACACAAAAATGAATGCTTTACGAACATCCCTTGACCTGATTTTTTAGAAACTGAGTTTTCACTTTATACATAGTTGGCACTTAGTGGCTTATAAAAATGCTCAAAGAGCCAGATATGGTGACCTAAGTTCAAGCATCATGAGTTCAAGGCCAGTGTTGGATATATGGTGAGATGGGACCAACCTGGGAATAATAATAGTGAGATTTTTATTTCCAAAGAAAGAATTGGATGCTGGTGGCTTACACATAAAATCCTAGCTACTCAAGAGGCTGAGATCTAGAGGATCATGGTTCAAAGCCAGCCCAGGCAGAAAAGTCTGTAAAAACCCATTTCCAAAATAATCACAAGCAAAATGTTGGGTTAAAGCATGGCTTAAGTACTAGAGTGCTACTGAGCAAGAAAGAAAGTCAAGGAACCTGATCACAAGACCCTAAATTCAAACCCGAGTACAGGAAGGAAAGAAAGAAGGAAAGAAAGAAGGAAGGAAGGCAGGAAGGAAGGAAGGAAGGAAGGAAGGAAGGAAGGAAGGAAGGAAGGAAGGGAGGGAGGGAGGGAGGGAAGGAGGGAGAGAGAGAGGGAGGGAGGAGGGAGGGAGGAGGGAGGGAGGGAGGGAGGGAGGGAGGGAGGGAGGGAGGGAGGGAGGGAGGGAGGAGAGATCTCAAAGTGTAAATGGAACTTCAACATTTGTGACTCATCAGCACTGACTATACTTTGATTACTTATACCCACACAAGTTTTATCTTTAAGAAATAGACCTTAAGCTAGCTACTCAAGAGGCTGAGGCAGGAAGATCACAAGTTTAAGGCTAGCCTGGGCAATCAGTAAGACCTTGTCTCACAAAGGAGGAGGAGGAATATACTTAAGATTTTTTTTTTTTTTTTTTTTTTGGGTCCAGTCGTGGGACCTGAACTCTGGGCCTGGGCGCTGTCCCTCAGCTCTTCAGTTCAAGGCTAGTGCTCTACCACTTGAGCCACAGTGCCACTTCCGGCTTTTTTCTTTTTGCTTATGTGGTGCTGAGGAATCGAACCCAGGGCCTTGAGCATGCAAGGCAAGCGCTCTACCACTGAGCCACCTTCCCAGCCCCTACTTAAGATTTTTAAAGGTAGGGAGTATCCTATGAACAGAAGAGAATTCAAAAGTATAGAAAATGATGTTAGATGTCCAAGCAATCAATAAATATCTACTATGTACCTACCTCAATGCAGACATTATTTGTTTTGTGCACTAAAAATGTTAAGTGTACAACAAAGGCAATCCTGCCTCTTTGAAGGTTCCCTTCTGGTATAAAGAGACAGATAATAAACAATAAGCATAAAAACTCAATAGATTGAAAAGTGATATGTGCTTTGCAAAAAGTAACAGTGTGAGGGTTAGAGAGAGTATTAGTTTTAAATATGGTAGTCAAAATAGGCCTCATTGAGATGGTGACAGTAATAAGAGAGCTAAAGAAGATACATAATTGTCTGGGCTGCTCCTTAGTTGTAAAACTTGCATCTAAAGACTTTCTTAAAGTCAGTGATGGAGGCTCACACCCATAATCCTAGCTACTCAGAAGACTGAGACCTGAAAAAGGCCAAGAGACTCTATATCCAAAATAACTAGCCAAAAGTCAGGCTAGAGGCATGGCTTAAGAGTAGAGTGCCAGCTGTGATCAAGAAAGCTAAATTGAAATGTGAGTATGCGAGTTGAAGGCCTAGCGTACACACACACACACACACACACACAATCATCATCATCATCATCATCATCATCATCAAGTGTTCTTTAAAACATCAAACTTAAGGTAAAAAAAATGCAGGAGCTTATTATCTTGTATAAGCAGAACTATCTTGCTTTGAAACTAATCATATACACATTTTATACATTTGCATCTTCACAACAAAAGCAATTGTAAAATTTAGTTTCTCTGAGAGGGAATGCATTAAAATACTATCCCCTAAATCCTTTCATTTGTTTGTTTGTTTGTTTGTTTTTGCCGGTCATGGGGCATGGGGTCATGGGGTCTGGGCGCTGTCCCTCAGCTCTTCAGCTCAAGGCTAGTGCTCTACCTCTGGAGCCACAGCGCCACTTCTGGCTTTTTCTGTTTATGTGGTGCTGAAGAATCGAACCCAGGGCCTCATGCTTGCAAGGCATGCACTCTACCGCTGATCTACCTTCCCAGCCCCATCCTAAATCCTTTCGTATAATAATATGTTTTTGTTTTTGTTTTTGTTTTGTCGGTTGTGGACCTGAACTCTGGGCCTGGGCACTGTCCCTCAGCTCTCCAGCTCAAGGCTAGCATTCTACCACTTGAGCCACGGTGCCACTTCCAGCTTTTTCTGCTTATGTGGTGCTGAGGAATTGAACCCAGGGCCTCATGAATGCAAGGCAAGCACTCTACCACTGAGCCACCTTCCCAGCTCCTCATATAATAAATTTGCCCTGGTTGAAACTGTGAGTCTGCTTGTTGGTGCCATGATCTCAGGTAGCATTCTTTCTCTGAAGACTACAATAACCAATGATCTCTTATCAAGATGAAAAACAGAAGACAAGTGTTTGTAGGGGCTCATTAATAGCTAACAACTAGTCTTAGTAGTAATTCAGTAGTACATGAAGAAAGGGCAGAGATTTAGCTCAGTGACAGAGCACTAAGCATATACAGGGCCCTAGGTTTGATCCCCAGCCCTTCAATTAATAATAATAATAATACACTTTTTAAAAATAGCATATGAACAAGTCATGAAAGGTTCCCAAGAAACAATCAGCTATATCATTGTTTACCCATCAATCTTTATTTCTCATTTATGACTACACTTATGGCTCTTATCTGGAAAAAATGAGGCCAAGAATTATGAGTTGAATTAATTTGATATGTCTCATGATAATAATTCAAGTTTAAGTACATAGTGTGAAAATTGTAAATCTAGATTCCAAGCCATTATAATATGCCTATTTTCAAGACTTTCAAATTCCAGACAGCCCTGAAATGTGACAATGATCTTACTGGTCAGCAGGTCAGAGGTTTGATCCTGAACAGAGCCAGTTTGGAGAAAGTTCCCATGGGGAGCAACCATGTCTCAGAAGTCTGAGACATGACAAAGTCCACAGCATGTTTTTGCTATAACGATTAAAGACTAGGTTTATGAGTGCTACTACTAGGTTTATGAATTGCTACTAAAGACTGTTCACAGATTTATTCTAGCCCACCTCTATCTGTCTACTTCCTTCTGCTTTACTTCTCACTTTGCTCCAGGTGCTCTACTCTTCCCCTAACATAAGCTGCCAAGACCAAAGTGTCACTCAAAGTTGTGACTTGAAAACTCTTGTGAAAGGCATTTGACTTCTGCTTTTGGGTCATTTACAGATGGTTGCTTTATTTCCTTTTCTTCTCTTAAGCAATTCTATCAGTACTTAAAAACAAAATCAAGAAGAGGGTGTGTGTGTGTGTGTGTGTGTGTGTGTGTGTGTGTGTGTGTGTGTGTGTGTGCGTGCGTGCGTGCGTGTGTGTGTGTGTGTGTGTGTGTGTGTGTCTGTGTGTGTGTCTGTGTGTCTGTGTCTGTGTGTGTCTGTGTGTGTCTGTGTGTGTGTATACCGGAACTGGGGCTTGAACTCAGGACTTCCTGCTACCATTTAGATTTTTCTGTTCAAGTCTGGAACTCTACCACTTGAGCCACACTTCTACTTCCAGCTTTCTATTAGTTAATTGGAGATTTAAAAAAAAATCCTTTGGATTTTTCTGCCCTGGCTGGCTTTGAACCATGATCCTCAGACCTCAGTCTCCTGAACAATTAGGATTACAGGTGTGAGCCATAAGTGTCTGACAACAGGATATTTTAAAAACTAAATCATAAAAGCAATGACAATAAATTAAGCTATGCCAAACTTTCACATAACCTACTTTGTGCTCACAAGACAGATCTAGAAACATGTGAAGCACCACCTCTGTGTAATTAACGTAAGGCAGCAAAAACAAAACAAAAACCTGTCTTTACACAGAAAAAAAAGCATGGTTTAATTGTGATTTGAACAGACAAGAAACATTTCTTATTTCAGCCCAAATTACCACAGACTGTTGGATGCATTAGACATGGTAGTCCCAGGTTAACATTGGCTATACCTGTTTGTTTTCCCAATTTTTCTCAATTCCAAGGCTTGATCTAGAACTAATATAGCCTGTTAAAGCACAACAAGAAAATAACCTTTTTCCATAGGAAGCCTCACAGGTAAACATTTTCCCTTTGAATTCTTCATTCGTTTATTCACTGATTCAGACCTTCTCCATCTCCTTTAGATCCTCTATGTATGTATTTCACTATATCCTCTACCATCCATCACTCTGATTGGATAGATGAAATAAATGGGACTAGACAAAATGACTTGCCCATGAAGGAGTAAGGGTGTCAGCATTAGAACTCAAATCCTCTGACTCTAGACTGGTGCTCTCTTGCTCCAATAGCCATAATACAGGGTAGGAAGTTGTTCGTGTTTGAAGAAGAGTCCAGAAAACCATGGCAATTGGGATTTAAAAAAAAAAAAAAAGAGTAGTGGTACTGTGGCTCAAGTGGTAGAGTGCTAGCCTTGAGCTGAAGAGCTGAGGGACAGCGCCCAGGCCCAGAGTTCAAGACCCACAACTGACCAAAAAAAAAAAAAAAAGTCTTCCTATCCAGTGGTAATCATAGAAGGCTTCGCGGAAGGTTTACTTCAACTGGCTCTTGAAGGAGGTAGAAAGATTTGGATTTAATGAGAAGTTGTTCATTGGGATGAGCCGTCCAGGATGCAGGAAGAAGATAAAGGGCCAGACACAGGTAGAGATGAAGGCCATAGCAGCCTGGCTGGCCAGGGGTGGGGGGTTGGGGGGTGGGTTGGCTTGGCTTTGGTCACCAGTGGCGCATGCGCCGACATCAGTAACCACACCGAGTGGGCGTGGCCGACAGGTAAGGGCGGGGTGGGCAAATCCCAGCTGGCAGGGCAGCCCTGAGCTGCCCAGCTTTTTCTCCTCTGGCCAGGCACCCTCCACCCCGTTTGGAGCCATCCTAAAGGACAAGCAGGCCTTTGCCAAGAGCGGTAAGAGATTACATGTCCTTTCTGGGCTCCGTGGTGCCTCAGAAGGATTGGAGATTGAATGTTCTCCTGGAATCGGAATCTGCCTGGGAACAGCAGGCGTTCCCTGCGTTGCTGGGAGGCAGCCCAGCCAGGCTGGCCCCAGCCCAGGCGGGCTCCTGAGCCAGGAGGGAGCGGAGTGTCTGCAGAGGGTGGTGGGTGCTCTCTGTTCCTAGCACCGACTGCAGCAGGCTGGAGGTGGGACGCCTCTGACAGCAGTGAGTGATGACCCACAAAACTGGGGAAGAGCTTTTACCGTCACCTGTAGCACACGAGGGTTCCAGGTAGTTTTCGTTCAAGGACAGAAAGTAGCAGTGCGCTAATTGGAAAGACGTGGGCTGTGCAGAGCCAGGATCTGCTCCAAGTCTCCTCCTTGTAAGAGGAAAGCACAATTCTGTTTACCTAGAAATGATCCATTGGCAGGGAGGGCTCGTGGATTCCAAAGGAAGTCTAGGGAAGTTGGTGAGTAACATTTTGTCTCCCTTCTCCATAATGCTAACAAGGGGTGTTCTGTTCTCCATGATAGAGTCATGAGCAGAAATATTAGTGCAGCAAATACAGACAGGATAACTAGTACCAAACCCTGAAACCGCTGACTGACGAACCCTTTTGGCTTTCTACATTCGTCAGTCTGCCTTTGAATCTGCAACAGGATGCTTCAGAGCATCCTGTATACATAAACAGCCCCAGGTTTCAAACAGAGCCCTTCTCTAATTGAATTTTCAGAATGGAGACTAAACTATATTCTCAAACGTCTATGAATTGTTTAGAAGAAACAATTTTTCCCCTTTCTTCTTTCTTCCCTCTTGTCTCCTCCTCCTGCTACTCCTCCTCTTCTTTCTGCTTCCTTTCTCTTCTCTCCCTCTCCCCTACCCTTTTCCCTTTCTGGTAGGGTCTCACTATGTTACCCAGACTGGCCTAGAACTCATGATCCTCTTGCCTCAGCTCCCCCCCCCCCCAGTGCTGGGATTACAGATGTGAACCACCACATCTGGCTTTATTTTTTTAAGATAATATAATTTTAATTAAACTTTTAATAGCTATTTATATGTTGTATCAATGTTTCAGTTTTCAATAATTATTTTGGTCGCATGATCTACAGTTTAATAATGTTAGTTTGAATGAACTGCTTCTCAAACTGGGATATATTCAAGAGTCTACATTAATCTCAACAGTGAGAAATACTATTATAAATAATCTCAGAAGTTGTTTTTTGTTTTGTTTTGAGGTGAGTGTGTGTGTATGCATGTGTATGTGCATGCATACACATGCCTACTGGTCCTGGGACTTGAATTCAGAGCCCTGATGCTGTCCCAGTGCTCTACCACTTGAGCCACAGCTCCACTTCTGGCTTCTTTTGGTAGCTAATTGGAGATAAGCATCTCACAGACTCCTGCCTGGGCTGGCTTTGAACTGCAATCCTCAGATATCAGCCTTCTGAATAGCTAGGATTACAGGTGTGAACCACCAGTGCCTGGCTCAGAAACTGTTTTATAGATCAGTTTCCTACAGGTTTGGTACTGCTAAAATGATTCCTTTCAGCTTAACCACCTTAAGCAAAGGAGCCCCGAAGTTATTGGATCTTTAGATCTGAGGATCAGTACTTCTTCTTTTCTTTTCTTTTTTTGTATGCTATTTAGTTATTTGGGGAATACTGGGATTTGAACTCTGGGTCTCAAGCCTGCCTAGCATGTACTTTACCACTTTAACCAGGAGCAGCACAATTTTATAGGTACCAATATATTACTAGCCAGACAGGTGGTCTTCTCCTGGAAAGCTCTACTCATTTTTACATAACAGATACATTGTAATTAGTTAGTTCAGATAGAGTTTCTTGATCCTAGGCAAGTCTCTTAATATCTGCTCTCAACTTCATAGAACACAGTTACCAAACTGCTCTCAATCTGGTGCTAGCAATTTCAGGCTTTCTACCATGCCAAGTAGGTCTGGCTCTACTCTTGATGCACTGCTCTAAGAAATTTGCAGTTTGCAAAGAGATCAGTTTAATGAGATGGGAGAGACAGGTCAGTAGAGTAGACTAGTTGAGGTCAGCAGTGAGGTCAGCAGACTAGTAGACTAGCTCTGGTAGAATTGTGAATAGGTTTTCAGGTGAATTTGGAACAATTGGACATCCACATGTAAAAGGAAATGTATTTTGACTGAGACCTTACTTACAACCTTCCCAAAATTTAACTCAGTATGCTCATGTATGATGTAAAGCTTAAAAGAAAACACATGGGCATGGTGATGATTTTTAGCTAGAGCACCATAGGCATGATCTATGAAAGAAATGATTGATAAATGATACTTCATTGACAACTAAAACTTTTGCATTACAAAGGGCACTATCAAGAGAATGAGAAAGCCGGGCGCTGGTGGCTCACACCTGTAATCCTAGCTACTCAGGAGGCTGAGATCTGAGGATCGCGGTTCAAAGCCAGCCCCGGCAGGAGAGACCGTGAGACTCCTATCTCCAATAAACCACCAGAAAACCGGAAGTGGAGCTGTAGCTCAAGTGGTAGAGCTGAAGAGCTGAGGGACAGCGCCCAGGCCCAGAGTTCAAGCCCCCACAGCCGACCAAAAAAAAAAAAAAAAAGAGAATGAGAAAGATACCACAGATTAAGGGGAAATATTTATAAAAGAAACATCTGATAAAAGAATATTATTTACAATATCTAAAAGAACCCGCAAAACTCAACAATAATAAAACAAACAACCCAATCCAAAAATGGTCCAAAGACCTTAATACCAAAGCAAATATACAGATGGCAGATAAGCATATAAAAAGGTATCCCTATGTATTTGACTGGCCAAAATCCAGAATATTGACATCAAATGATGGTGAGAAAATGGAGCAACAGAAACTCTCATTTACTGCTACTGGAAATGCAAAAAGGTATAGCTTCTTTGGAAGACAGTTTGGCAGTGTGTATATGTGTATATGCCAGTCCTGGAACTTGAACTCAGGGCCTGGACACTATCCCTGAGCGTACTTTGCTAAAAATAAAGTACAAAGCTAGCATTCTACCACTTCAGCCACAGCTCTACTTCTGCCTATTGGTGGTTAATTGGGCTTTCCTATCTGAGCTTACATTGAACTTCAATCCTTAGATCTCAGCCTCCTGGGCAGGTAAGATTACAGTCATGAGCTCACAGTGCTCAGCTTGTTTTGTTTTTGTCTCACTAACAACAACAAAAAAATTAAACTAAACATATTCTTACCACACAATCCAAAAGTTGTGCACTGTGGTATTTGCCCAAAGGACTTGAAAAGTTATGCCCATACAAAAACCTATATACATACATGTGCCGCTTTATTCATAATTGTCAAAACTTAGAAGCAACCATGATATTCTTTGTAGGTACTGAAAAAGCAGCCTGGGCTGGCTTTAGCCCATAATCCTCAGATCTCAGCATCCTGAGAAGCTAGGATTACAGGTGTGAGCTGCCAACACTGGCAGAACACCCCACTTGTAACTCCAATTCCTGCAGACCCCTGGCATTCTCAATGCTTCTGCTTTGTTTAGTGTATTTACTAAAGTACATACTGTTTTTCCCCAGATAGAATGCAAGGGATGTTTTTCCTATTTGTTCTACTGATAGACTCCCAGACTCCAGAGAATATTTTGTTTATAATAGTTGGTAAAAAAAAAATTGTGTTAATGACTGAGTGAGCAAAGGAGACTGGCTCAGGATACCCTCTCTACTTCTGAACTGGTAGGAAGGAAATGCCTACATCCTGGAAGCTGGGAATGTTACCAGAGTAAAATCAAGCTCCAGTCTGCAGAGCTCAGGGCCTAGAGTATGCCTTAAGAAGGAAGATGGAAGAATCAACTGAAAATCAGCGGCTGTGCCAGGTGATTTTTCTAGTCTCTAAAATGGGGAATAGTCTAGGGACCTGGCAGACAACATGGACACATTGTGAGCTGTAGCTGGAGTGTGACTGAGAACAGAGTTAGGATCCATAGTCTTAAAACATCAGAAGAATGATTTTCTTGGATTCTGAAAAAAAAAAAAAAAGAAACCTAGCAACCAAAATTTGAGGAGTGTTTCCAATACTGGCTAAGAAACAAAGTCTTAGATCTAGAGATTACAAGTACTTTCCACACTAAACAGGGTTATGAGGTAATTTCACAATGTGAAATAGTCCTGAAAAGCATCTGTATTAGTTTGCTAGGGCTGCTTTAACAAAAACAAAAACAAAACACATAAAACCCAATGGCTTGGACAATGTAGTATCTCACAGTACTGGAGGCTGAAAGTCTAAGGACAAGGTAACAGCAGGATTGGTTCCTTCTGAGGACCAAGAGGAAGAAGCTATTCCAGGCCTGATCCCTAGGTTCTAGGGGGTGGGGGCTACTGCAGTACTGGGTATATTTTGGCGTATAGAAGCATCACCCTGATCACTGCCTTCATCTTCACATGTAGGTCTAGGTCCAATTTGTTCAATTCATAAGGCAACTACCAGCTGGGCTCTGGTGGCTCACTCCTATAATCCTAGTTACTCGGGAGACTGAGGTCTGAGGATCATAGTTCAAAGCTAGGCTGGTCAGGAAACTCCATGAGACTCATCTCCAATAAACTACTCAGAAAAAGCCAAAAGTGGCACTGTAGCTCAAAGTGGTACAGTGCTAGCCTTGAGTGACAAAGGAACAGTATCTAGGCCCTGAGTTCAAGCCCCACCACTGACAAAAAAAAAAAAAAAAGGAAATTACCCACCCTATGACTACTCTATGATCTTATCTTAACTAATTATATCCATAATGACCTGATTTTCAAATAAGGTCACATTTTTTGGGTACTATGGGTTCTGATTTCAACATATGAACCTGAGGGAGACACACTTGATTACTCATTTCAGATTTTGAGATTACCAAACAAATTTCTGGGGGTTGAGGTATTAGAGCTCTTGCCTACATGTGAAAGGCACAAAAGGCAAAAAAAAAAAAAAAAAAATGGATACATTGTCTATTTCTGCTTACTAACATGGAAGGAACCCCAGATTTAGCAGTGGATTTAGCAGAGGGCTCCTGGAGAACATACACAAATCTATTAGGTCACTGGAAATGAATGACTCTATTGTGAGCAGACATTCTATTCACTCATAAATCTGAGGTGAGTCTGGCAAGTATGAATTAATTGGTCCTGAGAGGTAGGTCACCCTCTTCATATTGACAAGATGGTGTTTGAGAACTACAAAATTACATTTAACCTCATTAGGCCCTGCTATACCTTGAATATATCCATGAACATTTTTGTATTGGAAGGTTAATTCCCAAAGTTATCGTTAATAGCATTTGGAAAGTCAGGCATGGTGATGCATGCCTGCAATTGTGGTGCTCCACAGGCTGAGGCAGGAGGGTTAAGTTCCAGACCACCCTGAGCTACACAGAGAGACCCTATCTCAAATACAGAAAGAAAGAGATATATGCCTGTGGCTCTCCTCTATAATCTTTTTTTTTTTTGGGGGGGGGGTCCGGTCTTGGGGCCTGAACTCTGGGCCTGGGCGCTGTCCCTCAGCTCTTCAGCTCAAGGCTAGCGCTCTACCACTTGAGCCACAGCACCACTTCTGGCTTTTTTTTCCCTGCTTATGTGGTGCTGAGGAATCGAACCCAGGGCCTCAGGCATGCAAGGCAAGCGCTCTACCACTGAGCCACCTTCCCAGCCCGACCATGAGACTCTTATCTCCAATTAAGCACCAAAAAGCCAAAAGTAGAATGTGGCTCAAATAGTAGAGTACTTGCCTTGAGCAAACAGCTCAAAGACAGCACCCAAGCCCTGAGTTCAAGCCCCAGGACTGGCACTAAAAAGAAAAAGAGAAAGAAAAAAAGAAAAAGAAAAGAAAGAAGGAAAGAGAGGAGAATGAGAAAGAGAAAGACACTGAGAAAAAAAGGGGCAGAGAGATAGGCCAGAGAGAGAAGAGGAGAAGGAAGGAAGGAGAGAGGGAGAAAGGGGAGGAAAAGGAAAGGAAGGGAGGAAAGAAGGAGAGGAAGGGAGAGAGGAAGGAAAGAAGGAAGGGAAGGAGGGAGGAAGGAAGGAAGGAAGGTAGGGAAGAAGGAAGGAAGGGAGAGAGGGTGGGTGAGCATTTAGAGATAGAACCTTTGGGAAGTAGGTAGGATTATATAAGGTCGTGAGGATGGGTCCCCAGTGACAGTATTGTCCACTATATAAGAAGACAGGGGCTGGTGACTCACGCCTGTAATCCTAGCTACCCAGGAGGCTGAAACTGAGGACTACACTTTGAAGCCAGCTCAGACAGGAAAGTTTGTGAGACTCTTATCTCCAATCAACCATAAGAAAACAGAAAGTAGTGCTGTGGTTCAAAGTGGTAGAGTGCTAGCCTTGAGTGAAAAAGCTCAGGGACAGCACTCAGGCCTGAGTTCAAGCCCCAAGACTGATGAGAAGGGCTAGGAAGTTGGCTTAGTGGTAGAGTGCTTGCCTTGCATGCCTGAGGCCCTGGGTTCGATTCCTCAGCACCACATAAGTAAAAAGAAAAAAGCTGGAAGTGGCACTGTGGCTCAAGTTGTAGAGCACTAGCCTTGAGCTGAAGAGCTGAGGGACAGCGTCCAGGCCCAGAGTTCAGGCCCCACGACCGGACCCCCCCCAAAAAAAGACTGATGAGAAGGGGGGGGAGGGAAAGGAAGGGGGAGGGACAGAAAACTTAGCTAACTTGCTCTCTCTCTATGGTGTTACATGATGCCCCCCATGTATTAAAGTACAAGACTCTCATCAGATGCCAAGCCAATACCAGCTCCATGTTCTTGAATTTCTTAATCTCCAGAACCATGACCCAAATGAACTATTTTTTTATGTTACCTGTCCTCAGCTATTTTGTTACAATAGAAAAATAGATTAAGACAGCCCTGTGTGAAGAATTGGTTTGTTTCATCTTAGAAAATTCAGAATAACTCAGAAAAACTAGTAGAAAAGCCAGAAGATGTGCCAGAGTGTATATCTTTCATTAGTCCTGATTCCTACCAGTCTCCACACTAGACCTATTTTTAAGGATCCCGACCTAGCCTAGCATCTACAAAACAATGAAGGCCACGCGTGCCCTCATGTCAGAAGTATGTGAGTTGCAGATACTTTACAACAGTTCATCCATCCTTATACTGGCCCTATTTTCCTAAAACAGGCTTTGTTTTGTTTTCATTTTATTTTGTTTTTTCTGAGACAGAGTCTTGCTATGTAACCCAGATTGGCTCAGAATGTGCTGCTGGTAGCCCAGGCTAGCCTCAGATTCTTGATCTTCCTTCTCCCAAGTGCTTGAATTATATGGGCATGGGTCACTATACCCATAAACAATAAGCATTTTGAAAGGGGTACACTTTTGGGAACTAGGCCTGTGAACCAGCGCAAATGAGGCTATCAACACAGGAAAATACATGTCTGTTGTCACTATCTTTGAATCTGGAAACTTCATCAAGGGGAAGGAAGGGTTTGATTTCCACTCAAATATTCTAGTTTGTCATATCATTTTCTGGCTCCATGAAATACCTTTCAAGTTCTGTGTCCATGGAGAAAGGAAAAGGCTAAGCCCACACTGGGGTTCTTAGAAGCTTCCACCATTGTCATGAATCAGGAAAAATGTTCAAGTAGATTAGCATAGACATTTAATCAGTCTCCTTGTTCTGTCCATAAAAAAAAGGATATAATCAAATGGTTCAGTGCTGGTTGGTTAAACATGTAGCATGAACTTTATGGGCCATTAGTACTAAATGTAAGCTCAAGAGCTTTAGAGCCAGGCCAGGTATCTTTAAAACTTAAATTATAATAGCCAAAGCTTGACTGCAATGAGATTTCCAAACCCTAGTGGTTGATCTAGAGATACAATCTAACAAAATTTTTATATAGTAGAAGCCTTACAGAATACTTTTGCTTTTTTTTTTTTTTGTGGTAATACTGGGATTTGAACTCGGGACTTTGTGCTTACTAAGCTGGAGATCTACCATGCCTCTAGCCTACTCCCTCTGTAAAAATTATTTTGGAGGGCCTGGGAAGGTAGTTTAGTGGTAGAGTGTTTGCCTCACATGCATGAGGCCCTGGGTTCAATTCCTCAGCACCACATAAACAGAAAAAGCTGGAAGTGGCATTGTGGCTCAAGTAGTAGAGCACTAGCTTTGAACTGAAGGACAGTGCCCAGGACCAGAGTTCAGGCCCAGATCAACCCCCCTTCCCCCCCCAAAAAAAACCCAAAATTATTTTGGAGATTGAGTCTCACAGACATTTCTGGTCAGGCTGACATTGAACCTCCATCCTCTGAATCTTAGCCTCTTGATTGCTTAGCTAACAATTCTTAAACAGCTCTCCAGATGAGCTGATACTCTCTCTCCCCCTCCAACAGCCCTGTCCTGGCACTAGGGCACCCTGAATGCTAGGCTACTTTTTTTTTTTCTGTTCCTGTTAATCTCCAATTAACTACTAAAAATCCACAGTGGAGCTGTGCCTCAAATGGTAAAGTGCTATCCTTGAGCACAAAAACTCAGGGACAGCCCCTAGGCCCAGAGTTCAAAGCCTTAATACTGGCACATTCACACACAAAAAAGCTGATCAGTTACTAGAATATTAGAATATGTTGCAATAGGATGTGAATGTTATAAACTCATGGCACTTTATCAACAAAGGAAGAAATTAAAAAATCATGTTCTTTATGTATCAGAAAATATAAAGTGGCTACCGTAAAATAATACAGTAGAGCAGAAAACAAAAGAAGAAAACAATAATTTCATGTGAAGAACTACCCAGTCATAAGCTGAAGACCCATAATCAATCAGGAGAACTAGTTATCATTGAAGCTTTTCCTGCCTGCTCCACTACAACTGCCCATTCCTTTGTGCCCTCTGGCTGCTGGGTTTGTCTCCCCAAAGCTATTCTTTGTATGTCACTGATATTTCCCTCAAATAGGTCCAAGTTCCCAGCTCTTGCTTGTGATCCCAGAATCAGCACATGTGTGTGTGTGTGTGTGTAAGAGAGAGAGAGAGAGAGAAAGAAAGAAACAAAGAAAGGAAGGAAGGAAGAAAGAAAGAAAGAAAGAAAGAAAGAAAGAAAGAAAGAAAGAAAGAAAGAAAGAAAAGAAATAAACTATACTGGCACCAGGGCTATGAATTAAGTATCTTGTGCTTTTGCTTAGCTTTTTTGCTCAAGGCTGGTACTCTATCACTTGAGTCATACCTCCATTCCCATTGTTTTACTTGTTAATTGGAAATTAGAGTCTGTTGGATTTGTCTGCCAGGCTGGCTTTAGACCTCAGATCTCAGCCGAATTTCGATATTTATTTATTTTGCTAGAGATCAAATCCATACCCTTTTGAATGCCAGGCAAGTGCTTAACTACTGAGTTATATACATCTTGCACAATTTTTTTAAAGTGTTATGGTAATGCAATCAGAAAGGCACTAGCATACCTCTGAGCCTGAAAAGGAAATCACTGGGAAGGTCAAAGTTCACTAGCCTAGTTGAACTAATCATTAAGATCATTCAAATCACTTGACCTTGACTCTAGGGTCTTGATACTTCAAAGGTGGTAGTTCCTAGATGGAAAAAAAAAAAAAATCTTGACAATGAGGAAGAAGCTGTCTAGTTTAAACTGATACATTGTTTTTCTAGTACAAGTCAGTAAAGATTACCTAATCCTAATCTCTAAAATACAATGGGAAGATGAGAGAAATGTTACTGTAGGGCTTTCTGGATCTTTTCCCCCTCCAAACCTACTATTTCCATAACTATTCACAATATGATCATTTAACCAGCTAATATAAATGTGTTCATATATTCAAATATATGTATATTTAGTATATTCCCATGTATATATTTGTAGTACCTTTCTAGCGCAGCTCAGTAATACATACTCACTGTAGAAAAGTTGGAAAGATCCAAGAAAGATAAAGGGAGAAAATGGCTCATAATTCTAGTATGAGGCATAAATGGTAACCTTTAGCCTGCTCTTTTCCAATTTTATTTTCTTGCAGTTTGCATAGTTGAAAGGCAACTATGGTGCACAATTTTTATGGTCCTAAGCTAACAGGAGACTTCATAGCTTAGGTTTTCTTTTACTCCTCCTGTCCAATGAATAGTGAAATACCGTAGGAAAAATCTCTCTCTAGGTATCTAAATAACAAGGGATTAGGTCACAAGGGCTCAGCCTTCCTTATCTCTGGAGTGGGTTATCTAAAAAAATGGCTTTGTTATAAAAGTGGACTTGGCCCTGTCCTGATTCCTCCTTCTTACCCTGTTTTGTCCTTCTACACACCTCTCCTTCTGCATCTGACTTGGACTGCCAGACTCCAGAATGAGGAACCAAATGAATGTTTTGTAATATAAATGATCCCTTCTGGTTCTACTTCTGAAGCAGACTAAGGCATTTCATTGATCCCTCCTGCCAGCCTTGGGGGGTGGGGGTGGGTGGGTGGGTCTGATCATGATTGGCTCCCGTTTAGGGAGGTGAGTGACTTGGGAAAGTGACTGAGATGCTGCACTGCTGCCTCCGTCTCCAGACAGACTCTTACAGTCTTACAGTCTTCTACGCCATGTCCAGAGGCCCACTGGAGGCCGGATTGTCAAGGAGAAACGTGCAAGCAAGTTCAGCAGAATCAACAACGCGTAGAACTAACACTCAGGACAGGGCCCCAGTAAGGCAGGAACAGAGATGCCGGCCAGGTGTCTCCCCCAGGAACAGTCTACCATGCCCCGCACACCTGTCATGCTGGCCACCTGGTTACGAGGGTTTGGGGAGAGACCCCATTTTCTCTGGGGGCTCACATGCCTAGCTCACATCTTTGCACACGTCCCTTCATCTGCACTGTGAGGCCTACAGAAACGAAGACCACCACATCGGCAGGCTCAGGAACCCCTGACCTTTGGGGTCAGATGAGTTCGTGGCTTTTGCTCTCTAGACCCACAGCTGGGCCTCGGAGACCGACTCCACCCGTCCCCCACGTCCCATGTCCCTGCAGTGGGACCAGAGCTCTCTTCCTGGACGGTGCCTCGCGGGCAGAGTGTGCACCACCCTGACCCTCCAACGGTGTCCCTGCCCCGGGAGCGGCTCGGGCCTGCGAGGTGCCAGGACAGGACCCCGCTGGCGGGTGGCCGGGGGGCGGCGCGCTCTGGACAGGATCCGGAGACCCGCGTCCCTCTACCCTCCTGCCCTGTCCTTCCCGACCTGCTCCCCGTTTCCTGTGCGCAGGCGATCCGTGGGGCCGAGGCTCCGGGGCCAGATGGATGCTGCCCTTCCCGGGGGAGCTGGGTGGGAGCGGAGGCGGCTCAGCCCGTCCGTCTCCAGAATCTGCACACAGCCAGCGCCCCTCCAAGCGGGTCAGAGGCGGCTCAGTGGGTTCGCGGGAGGCCCTTTGACCAACCGGGCCGTTCCCCACGAGTAGCTCCTCCCGCCCAGCCGGGGGGGCGGGGGGCCGGGAGGGGAAGGTGCAAAATAAGGCAAGACTACAACGCCTTGGAGAAACTGATTGGACGCAGCTGGGACTCCTGGCTGGGGGTGGCGGGTGGGGGATTGAAGGAGGCGAAGAGGGGAGCTGGGAGAGGTGGGGCTCAGGCACCTATCTGCCTGTGCGCCCCAGGCCTGCCAGCCGCCACACAAAACTTCAGCACGGCTGGTGGTTCGAAAGATTATCGCCCCTGTCCTGACTTTTAACCAAACCAAAGCATGGTGGTAAGGAGTGTCCGGTCTAAAATACAGTGCTTGAAGTCAGGGCATTACTAATCTCTGGTGAGTTCTGGGAAATCATTGAACCTTTGCCAGTACATTTCTCCATCTGTAAAGCGGAATAGCAATCCATGCCCGCGGGGTTGTTGGGAGGAGAAACTGAGATCATGCATATGGTAATGTAACTATTAATGGCATACAAATGTTAGCTATTTTATCTTCAGAGATTTGCCTCCCCCCCCCCCACCAAGAATAAAGAAACAGGCTAGCTTGGTCCTGACTTCTCACAAGACCACAAAAAGCCAGGTTGCTCAGTGTTGCTTAGGCAATGCCCTGGCAGATGCCCAGACCCCTGGGGGACTGTCACAAAATTATTGCAAAGTTGTCTTAACTAGGTTAGTTTTAGCTCACCATCTGGATTTGTTTTTGTTTCTTGTTTTCTCAGTCCTGGGGCTTGACCTCTGGGATTGGAGGCTATCCCTAAGCTTCTTTTGCTCAAGGCTAACACTTGACCACTTGAGCCACAGTACCACTTCCAGCTTTTTCTGAGTCATTTATTGGAGATAAGAGTCTCTCAGACTTTTCTGCCTGGTCTGGCTTCCAATGGCAGTCTTCAGATCTCAGCCTCCTGAGTAGCTAGGTTTATTTGTTTTTTTTGTTTGTTTGTTTTTGTTTTTAAAAAATCCAAGTACATCTGGGAAGAAGCCATGTTACAAAATCACACATTGGCTGTCAAAATAGTGAAAAGGGAAATGATTAGGAAACCTTGGTTAAAAGAAACAAAACAGGCTCTTTTCCATTTTGTATTTATGCAGTTACTCAATAAAAATCCAGAGGATCTTACCTACAAGAGATAAGAGAGGCTGTGTTGTTTGCTTTTTTCTTTCTTTCTTTCTTTTTCTTTCTTTCTTTCTTTCCTTTCTTTCCTTTCTTTCTTCCTTTCTTTCTTTCTTCCTTTCTTTCTTTCTTTCTTTCTTTCTTTCTTTCTTTCTTTCTTTCTTTCTTTCTTTCTTTCTCCTTCCTTCCTTCATTCCTTCTTTCCTTCCTTCCCTCCCTCCCTCCTGTAAGGTCACTCCTGGATGGCTAGCAGACTCCACCCTCCTTGCAGCAAAGTCTTTGCCCAGTACCTGCGTTACCTAGACAACTGGCACACCTGGAAGAGGTCAAATCTGAATCTGCTGAGGTCACATTTAAATTTGACGTGGTCACACCTTTCTCCACCCATACTCTAGATAAGGCCTAGCTCAGGCCCAGAAGCTCTTTCCCAGCTGTGTGGAGGGCCAAGATGGCCTGGTGCCAGCTGGAACCTACCCCTCACTGAATACCACCTGCGTGGTGTGGTTCTTACCCAGTAACCGGGAAGGTGGCTCAGTGGTAGAGCGCTTGCCTTGCATGCATGAGGCCCTGGGTTTGATTCCTCAGCACCACATAAGCAAAAAGAAAAAAAGCCAGAAGTGGCACTGTGGCTCAAGTGGTAGAGCGCTAGCCTTGAGCTGAAGAGCTGAGGGACAGTGCCCAGGCCAGAGTTCAGGCCCCACCATCCGGACCCAACAAAAAAACAAAACAAAAACCTAACACCTCCCTCCCTCCCTTCCCCCGCCTCTCTTCTTTCTTTCTTGTTTTTTTTTTTTTTTTTTTGGGTCCGGTCGTGGGGGCTAAACTCTGGGCCTGGGCGCTGTCCCTCAGCTCTTCAGCTCAAGGCTAGCACTCTACCACTTGAGCCCCTCTTCTTTCTTTCTTTTTTTTTTTTTTTTTTTTGTCGGTCGTGGGGCTTGAACTCTGGGCCTGGGCGTTGTCCCTTAGCTCTTCAGCTCAAGGCGAGCGCTCTACCACTTGAGCTACAGCGCCACTTCCGGTTTTCTGGTGGTTTTATTGGAGATAGGAGTCTCACGGTCTCTCCTGCCCGGGCTGGCTTTGAACCGTGATCCTCAGATCTCAGCCTCCTGAGTAGCTAGGATTACAGGCGTGAGCCACCAGCGCCCGGCCCTCTTCTTTCTTTCTGTGTGTCTCTGTCATGTGTCTTTCTGTTCTGGGGGGTGGGGAGGTGGATCCTGGGGCTTGAACTCAAGGCCTAGGTGCTATCCCTTAGCTTTTTTTGCTCAAAGCTAGTACTCTATCACTTGAGCCACAGCTCCATTTCTGGCTTTTTGATGGTTAATTGGAAATAAGAGTCTCACAGACTTTTCTGTGGCTGGCTTCAAACTGCAATCCTCAGATTTTATACTCTTGTGTGTCTAAGATTATTGGCATGAACTACCAGTGCTGACCACTAAGCCTATTCTTTTTGTTGTTGTTTTTAGTGGCACTGTGGCTCAAGTGGTAGAGTGCTAGCCTTGAGCTGAAGAGCTGAGGGACAGCGCCCAGGCCCAGAGTTCAGCCCCCAAGACCAACAACAACAACAAAAAAGACTTTTTTTTTTTGGTTGGTCGTGGGGCCTGAACTCTGGGCCTGGGGGCTGTCCCTCAGCTCTTCATCTCAAGGCTAGCACTCTACCACTTGAGCCACAGCACCACTTCCAGCTTTCTTCTGCTTATGGTGCTGAGGAATCTAACCCAGGGCCTTGTGCAAGAGAGGCAAGCACTCTACCACTGAGCCAACTTCCCAGCCCAAGCCTATTCTTTTTTTTTTTTTTTGTCGGCCGTGGGGCTTGAACTCTGGGCATGGGCGCTGTCCCTCAGCTCTTCAGCTCAAGGCGAGCACTCTACCACTTGAGCTACAGCGCCACTTCCGGTTTTCTGGTGGTTTATTGGAGATAGGAGTCTCACGGTCTCTCCTGCCCGGGCTGGCTTTGAACCGCGATCCTCAGATCTCAGCCTCCTGAGTAGCTAGGATTACAGGCGTGAGCCACCAGCGCCCGGCCCAAGCCTATTCTTTAGGGTTCATCCTGACTCAGGATTTTAGACCTGAGGCTCAGCATTGTCATTTCAACTTTTGCAACTGTAGCCAAATGCTTACAATGAACTGAGCCTAGTAGAATCATTAAGCAAAATGTAGCAAGTGGCTTGATGCCAGGCACAGGTCTAACTCCTAGGGAGTCTTCTCTCAGGGGGAGGTGATGACAATGTAATCAGCCATTCACCTTGAGCATCTGTGTTGGTCTAGAATGAGGGAATCTGGTCTCAAAATTCCAAAGACCAAATAAGAAGCAAAAAGATGGATGCATGGCCAAGGCTCTGGAGGGCTAGAGAAGGTAGGCCTGGTCCAAAAGGGAAGTGGCATTAAGTATGTGTCATGAAGTAGGTCACTATGCAGATCCAGGAACTTTTATTTATTGTGTGGCCCTCTCTCCTGGCATGAAACATGAAAAAAAAAATGTCCAATAAACTTAGCCATAAGGAATTGCAAATCAAAACTGCTCTAGGATTTCATCTCACCCCAGTCCAATGGTTATGGTCAGAATAATATACACATGCTAGCAAGACGCAGGGGTAAGAAATCTTTATATACTGTCAACAGAAATGTAAGTTAGTGTAGCCACTGTGAAAAACAATATGGGCGTCCCTACCTTATGACCCTGCTGTAACACTGTCAGCATACAATAGGGACACTCGCGCATCCATGTTTATTGTCACACTATTCGTAAGAGCTAAGTCATGGAATCAGCTGGGTGCCTATGAACTGATGAATGGAGAGAGAATATAGCATGTATATACAATAGAATATGTGTGTACACACATGTATGTACTAAATTAGCCATAAAGAATAAAAATGTGATTTTCAGGAAAATGGATGGAACTGGAGATCATCACATTAAGCAAAATATCCCACATTGAGAAAGACAATATCACATTTTTCTCTAATGAAGAAAATTTAGATTTATGTTTAAAATATATGAAAGTAGGGCTGGGAAGGTGGCTCAATGGTAGAGTGCTTGCTTTGCATGCATGGAGCCCTGGGTTTGATTCCTCAGCACCACATAAGCAGAAAAAGCTGGAAGTGGTGCTGTGGCTCAAAGTGGTAGAGCACTAGCCTTGAGCTGAAGAGCTGAGGGACAGTGCCTCAGCCCAAAGTTCAGGTCCCATGACCCATATATATATATGAAAGTAGAAAGGGGCCTATTTGAGAAGAGGAAAGAGATCAGCAGGAGGAAGGAGGGAGAGAAGAGGAAAGAGGGAAATTGGAGGTTAGGGATGAGTAAGATCAAAGTATTATGAAAATGTTATAATAAGCCCATTGTTATATACAATTAATATACGCTAAGAAAATAATAAAAACACTCATAGGGTTTGAGTGGGAGAGAGGGCTTTTTCATGATTCTTTATCCTATAGTTAAGACCAAGCAGAACTGCCTGCGGATGATGACTGTGCCGGAGAGAGCCACAACTAGCATGTTGAGCAACACGTTGCCAATTTCATTATCCATTCATGTCCCCCAAACTGTAAGCCACTTGGTATGCTCTCTGAGAAAATACCTCCAAATTGCCAACAGTCTCCCCTATGTCCTAATCATTGTGTCATAAACTGCTGGTTCCATTGCTTCCCCGCCCCCCCCCCCACACAAATGTGTCCCTCAGTATTGGCTGATCATAGTTGTTATCTTTTAATAGCTAAATCTGATGGATTTACAAGGAATTTCCTCAAAGGTGCTAGCCTTTGGGGCTTTATGAATCAGTGTTAGATAAATGTGAGTTGAATAATTCTGTCTTAGGAATTTGTCAACTCTTCAGAAGAGAAAATCTTAACAGTACAGGACAATGATCAAACTGGTTATACATTTGAACTTAAAGTATATGATGTTAATGGTTACCTTAAAATTTAACTATTTTTATGGAAACAGTTTAATTTTTCTTTTTACCTGTGACTGAGACTGGAACTTGATATTTGCATTGGCTAGAACTCTACCATGTCTCCATCTGATAATTTCACTTTTCTATCATGATGCTTTCCTATCAATCTAGAATAGGAGAACACAGAGCCAGAGAGTTGGCCTACAACAATAATCATTACAAAACAATAGTCAGCAAATGACTCCTACATCCTAGACCTTGTCTGAGTGCTTTGTATGCCCTAACTCAATCCTTTACAAACTCTAAGAGACAGAGGTTGTATTCTCCCTGTTTTTCATATAAGAAACTGAGGCACAGAGCATTTTCTTGAGCATACATTGCCAGGCAATTTGCTTCCAGAGGCCATGACCTTCAGACCAGTCACTCCACTGGAAGCAGTGAACAACAAATACAGTAGAGATCCTGGTCAGGCAGATGGTCTGCTTCAGCCACTCTGGGGCCAGCCAGATACCCACAGCACCTCCAGGGAGGAAGGGCCGCTGTGATTCCCCTCTCAGGCTTACACAGGAGAATGTGCTCAAAGTTACACCTTTGTCACTGGCCCATTATCACTGGGAGAGTTGCTTATAACTCTGATCTGATGTTTGGGGCCTAAATGAAATGACTTGCCACATAGCAACAGGGACAGTCAAAATGTCCCTGGAGACTCCCTGAGAATTGGCACATGATGGGCATGGGGCAGTAGGGGGTGGAACATACATGGTGGGCCTGGAGAATTTTATATGGATGGAAAGTAAAGTGTTCAACCTATGGTGTGGTGGGGGGGGGGGGGGGGGGCGGGGCATAGAACATGAAGGATGAAGCCATATCAAAAGGCCACAGCAGCAAACCTGATAAAGCTCCCAAAGTCCCAAGCTGGAGCAATTTGAGCAATGAAACAATAATAGTTTTGGGTTATAATCACATATCCATGAATGCTTTGATACTCCTTCCTCCAGAAAAGGAATGAGTTGGAGTGTGAGTTGAACTTAGCCATGTGCTTCTAACAGAGTATGGGGGGAAATTTAGAGGGTGATGGGTGTGGCTCAGTGGCAGAGCTACATACTGGCTTCTGGGAGCTGTCCCAGCTTTTGCTGGGTCAGGCCCCCTAGCAGGAATAGCTCCTCACAGTGGAGAACCCTGGTACTACACTCTGCTTTCACTGAACTCTGCACACATCTTGTGTAAATTCCCCTCTCCCTTACTTGAGTGTGTCATTGGTTTCCATCTGAGATAGCAACCGATGGAAAAAGTGACTTACTCATTATGTTTCTTGTCTACCATTCATCTTCCTGCTTGGGACATGAACTCCACAAGAGCAGAGATTCTGTATGTTTTGTTTACTGTGGTGGCATGCCATAAAGATTTGCTAAATATACATGTGTGTGTTCATTGGATCTCTGTGCTATCTCTGACAGTTGTCACTACTGCATGTAGCACTTGAAATGTGTCTAGTGAGGCTAGAAACACTGTACTTTGTTTTTGAAAAATCATTTTGGCCATACTAGGATTTTTAAATTTAGGGCCTTGTGCTTGCTAGACAGGCACCCTACCAGGTGAGCACATTTCCAGACCTTCTTGCTTTACGTTATTACTTTTTAAATAGCATTTTGTACTTTTTGTCCAGGCCAGTCTCAAACTGCAATCCTCCTATCTATGCCTCCTACACAGGGGGGATGTTAGGGCTGCATTCACACACCACTACACCATCTTGTTGGTTGAAATGAAGTCTTGCTAATTTTTCTGCTGGGTTGGCCTCAAACTGCAATCTCTGCCTCCTAAGTTACTGGGATTATGAATTTCAAATTTGATAAGCATACCACTGTGTCTAGTGACTACAGAGCCTGTGTAAGGAGATATCCCTTTGCTTAAGGTTATTCAATCCCTAGTGAGGTCCACTTTGCCCCAATAAAGGTTTAAGAGAATAGTCTGAGGTGGAGTCAGTAAAGGTAACTGGATGGCCCCGGTGGGTTCCTTTCTCTTGGCCAATGGGGCTGCTGAGCTTTCTGGCTTTGCTCTGGACAGGCAGATTTGGGAATGTAGGTCCTGCTTTTAAGCACTTCCATTTTAATGCAATAAAACAAAGTTACAGTGTGCTCTCCAGGCCCTTAAAAATTTGTAGTTTATAAGAGTTCGGCCACTGGCCAATGGAGCCTCCAGCTGCTGCCTGACCCTGCCTGGAAAGTCGACTTGGAAGAGACGCAAACATCCTAATCCTCTTCCAAACCACTATAAGTAGGTTTATCCAGTGACCTGGAAAACGAAATTAGTAAAGGGACACTTTAATTCCAGCTTGTTCGAGAGCTTCTAAAATCTTTGAGAAAGCCAACACAGCAATTCTGTGCTTGGGGGAGGGGGGAGGCTGTGGAAAGCATCCCAGTTTCAAAAGCAAATGTGCCTGCTTTTCATTGGTTTCTGTGACCCCCACAATCGAACCCACAGAACACCTCCTCTGGGAATATCTCAGGGATCCCCAGTGGAATGTAGGAAGTCGTTTTCCAGCAAAAGGACACAGACACACACACACACACACACACACACACACACACACACACATGACCTCTCTGGTGGCCCAGAGAGGTCAAGTGATTTTTCCCCCAAGTTCTGCCAAGATGGGTTTCAGCTCTGGTCTCTTGACTCTGGCAGGGAGACATTTGCTCTGTTCTTGTTCCTTTCCCCTGGTGCTGGCTTCTTGCACAATATCAGGAAATAACCCATCTGAGATCCTGGCCCACAGAGCGTACATGTTCTGCTTTTCATTCTGCAGCTCTTTTAGAATGCATGTTTTCCTTTCCCATCGTGTCATCTGGAAGCAATTCCTCCCAACAGCTGGATCGGCTTTTACAATTGGTAAACACGTAAAATGGAAGGCCGGGAGGACGTGGAGGCTCAGCCCAGGAGCCCCTCCCTCCCCACCAGCTTGGCTCGTCTTCTGAGGCTTATCTGGGGTCTCTGCTTAAGCCTCATCAAAACCCAGAGTGTCTTCAAACAGGAGACCCACATTGCATTCCCTCCTTCAGAGGGTCAGCATGTTCTCTGGGGGAGAAATTTTCGGAATACTTTGCAGATAAAATTGATCAGAAGCAGGCCAGCTTTCCCAGCTGCCAAGAACCTTGGGCTCCATGTGGAGGCCAGCCGGGCAGCCTTGTCCCAGATCTCCTGTCATGGTATAGTCTGAACTCCTATCCCAAGTCTCAGAGGGCAGCACCTTCCAGGGTCAAAAAGAGAGGAGGAGAGCCCCAGCAGCGCTAAGTAGGTCATCAAGGGACCTGTTCCTAAAGGAACACATATTTCCTGCAGATAGAAACAAACACAGGCCATGCTCTGGAAGGGCCTAGGCCAGGAGCACAGCTGTGGTCCACATGCTGGCTTGCACTCTCCAACCTGCCTCTGGGGGAAGTGGGCCATTGATCTAGGCACTGGCCCATATGGCTAGTTGTGTGGTTCAAGAGGTCCACGGCAACAGTGTAAGGTGGGCACACAGCTCATGCTCCAGCCTCTCCATCTCCCATAGAAGAAATGTTGTTCTTTTGGTCAGAGATTCCAATGTGGGAGACACGAGTTGAGCACGTTGTTGAAATCTCCAAGTGTCAGTGAACACCCTGCCAACTGCACTGCATGTACACATTTGCAGTGTGGTACTGGCTGGTGGGTGCAACTGCAAGAGACTCGCTTCCAAGTACTACCCACCCTCTAGGTAGCCATGGTCCTTGTGGGGAGTCAAGGGGACTTCCTGGTGTCATGGACACAGAGATTCACGTCCTTCTCATTGGACGAATGAAAGATTTGTCACCAGAAGATCCTAAGGTGAGTGACTGCCCAGCTCCTCAGCATAAGATATACTTGTGCTGGAGGAGATCCAGGGGGTGATCTATCTGCTGGCCCCCCTCGTGTCTCCCTCCTCTAGCCTGCTGGAGGCTTGATCTTGTTTGGGGACAGAGGACAGAACTACATCAAACATTTTCCCACAGGTCATGGCCTCTTGCTCAGAATACTGAAAACCTATACTCTTTACCTGACATGTGCACCTATAACCCCGCTACAAATGACCTTTACAATAACAATTTTAAAACATTAGAAAAATTGATAACCCAAGATTTCTGGTTCCCTGGAAAGGCTCATTCCATCGGACCTTGGTCATCTTGACCTGACCATCTGTGCTGCTAGGGAGGGGCTTTGGAGTAACTTGGATGAATTTATGGGCTTTCCCTAGGACAGAGGAAGGAGCGGGTGAGAGCAGACCACTGGTTCATGCTTCAAGATGATCTCTGATCTAATGAAACTGAAATGTAACAACCAGATGCAAGAAGTGTAGACCTTGTTTGGATCCTGCTCTGAATAAAAGCCAAGTGTAAGAGAGTATTTTTAAGTTAATTTGGGTAAATTCAAATTGAGATTGTGTATTAGAAAATATTAAAGTATTATTAATTTAGTATGTGTGCTTATACCAAAAAAGTATTTATTTTTGTATTGAGGGAGGAGGCAGTACTGAGCCTCACACTCATGCTTGGCTTTTTCTGCTATAACAGTGGGGTTATACCACTTAAGTCACAGCTCCACTGCTAGCTAGGTAGTTAATTGAAGGTAACAGTCTCTTGGATTTTTCTGCCTGGGCTGCTTTTGGACCTGGAACCTCAGATCTTAGCCTTCTGAGTAGCTAGGAGTATGCCACCTTGCCTGGCTTTAAAAAATTAGGAGGTTTTTATTGAAATATTTAAAGGTGAGGGCTGGGAAGTTGGCTCAGTGGTAGAGCGCTTGCCTTGCATGCCTGATGCCCTGGGTTCCATTCCTCAGCACCACATAAGCAAAAAGAAAAAAAGCCAGAAGTGGCGCTGTGGCTCAAGTGGTAGAGCGCTAGCCTTGAGCTGAAGAGCTGGGTTTGATTCCTCAGTACCACATAAGCAAAAAAAAAAAAAAAAGCCAGATGTGGTGCTGTGGCTCAAGTGGTAGAGCGCTAGCCTTGAGCTGAAGAGCTGAGGGACAGCGCCAAGGCCCAGACTTCAGGCCCCATGACCGGACCCAAAAAATAAAAAAAATAAATAAAAATAAAAATGAATTTCTTGAAATATTTAAAGGTGAAATGTAATGTCTAGGATTTGTTTTCCTTTTACTTCTTCTATTTTTAAATGCAATTTTGGTTTTTTTTATTATTATTATTGTTTTGTACTGGTCCTAGGGCTTGAACTAAGGTCCTGGGTACTGTCACTGAGCTTTTGTGCTCAAAGTTGGCATTCTACCGCTTGAGCCACAGATCCACTTCAGACTTTTTGGTTATTAATTAGAAATAAAAGTCTCATGGACTTTCCTGCCTGGGCTGGCTTCGAACAGCAATCCTCAGATCTCCCAGGTAGTTGAGATTACAGGCCTGAGTCACAAGTGCTTGGCTGGAATTTGTTTTTAAACACTTCAGAAAACAACAAAAAGATAAAGGAAATATACCAAGATGTTAATAGTTAGATCTAGACAATAGGTATACAGGGTTCTTTATATGGTTCTCTCCACTTCTATAGATGATGAAGATAATTTTGTAATAAAGGGTTTAAAATATAGAGAATCTTATCACAAAAACTCATAGAGGAGACCCCAATACACACCTGTTTCTGGGCCTCCTGGCTATTGGTTTTTGTACTGAGAACTTAGTCCTCCCAGGGAGAGAAGTGACAAGAAGAGGCCTGTCCAAGATGACTCACACAGCGTCAAAGCTGGCAAGGAAGTGTGAGGAACTTCTCTCAAGAGAAGCCTCCCTAGGGACCATTGCAGTCTTTGCAGCCTCAGGCTCAGCATCTTGCTCCTAGGGCTGTAGTTTCCTCCTATGCAGGCTGCACAGCTGCCTGAGCAGCCCAAGGGCATGTTCACAGAAAGTAGGACACTGACCATATGCTGCTGACTGACAACTGAGTAAGATTCGTGTTATTATAGCATCAGCTGTCCACGCCCTCCCCCATCTCTGCATTGTCCTGTCCTTGTGCTGACCACCATCCCACACTGACCCATTCAGAAGACCACCCACCATGCAACATCAACCCTGTGCCCATCCTGCCAGATAACGGGTACAGATGTAGGAAAACCAAATTGTCCGTAAATCTATCCCTGGGGATGGCCTGTTGCTGGAAGAGTTAAACATATATTAAGAGTTAAACATACATTCCTGTCCTTGGCATGATCTCCCAAGTTCTTGGTTGGGATGCCATTGATAGCCTGGTCCTGGTTGGAAGGAGGAAGAGTTCCTTGCAATTTACTTATGTCCTCTTTCTGGTTTGTAACACAAGTTCTTCTAGGCAACTTATTTTCCCTTCTGCCATGACATATGCTAGGTATTTTCTTTTTTGTATTTTTTAGGTATATAAATTGCTTATCAATGGAAAAGGCCTACAGACATATGTCTTCTTAGACAAATCCTTGGCACAGCCAGCGATCTTAGTGTAATGGACTCAGACCCAGTGGCCTTAGAGATTCCCTGTGGGCCCTAAACACCACTCTTTTCTGGTCTTCCCAGAGTTTGTTGTCCGGACCATAGCCAGAACTTTTCTGTGCGTTCCATCTTTTACATCCTTCTGTCTGTGTTAGAACCAAGCTGGGATTTCCCACTGGTGTGGATTTTGCATCATGGGAGTCACACACTCTTCCTATTATGTTCAGTGAGCTCCTTGGTGCTCTTGTTAAGGTAGGCGAGGTATTTGGGAGAGTGGAGGTAAGTACCCAAAAGCCAGGCCAGGCCATACCTCTCTCTCTTTTATTCACACTGACCACAGCATCCAGGCCTGCAGAAGGCAAACAAGGCTTCTGGTGGAGAGGGAGTACCCAAAGCATTGGTTGCTGAAACCCTGCGTAAGTAGCTTAAAAGGAAAGACTGCTCTTGTCCCTGCAGGAACAAAGATGCATTAAAAAAATCAATTATATGTTGTTGAGAAAACCGAACATCCATATGTAGAAAACCAAAATTGGATCCCTGTTTGGCACCATGTACCAATTTCAACTCAAAATAGACCAAGACTTCAATGTCAGACCTGAAACTTTGAAATTACTGCAAGATGGGGTAGGAGAAACAGATAGGTAAAAGCTGAAACTTTTTGAAAAGAGTCCCTGGGGCTCAACAAATAGGAAAGAAACTTGACAAATGAGATTACATCAAACTAAAAACTTGCTGCATAGCAAAGGACAGTTACTAAAGTAGAAATACAGCCAACACACTGGGATAAGTTCTTTCCCAGCAATAATACATCAGACAAGGGACTAATATCCAAAATATATAAGGAGCTCAAGAAATTACTCCCCCCCAAAAAAACCCTAATAAACCAATCAACAAATGGGCAAAGGAGCTAAAGAGAGACTTCTCAGAAGAAGAATGGTAGATAAATATATGAGGAAATACTCAACATCCTTGGCCATAAAGAGAGTGCAAATCAAAACAACTTTCAGATTCTATCACACCCCAGTTCAATTGGCCAACACTGAAAATTCGAACAATAAGAAATGCTAGCAGGGATATGGGCATAAAGAAACCCTATTGCACTCTTGGTGGGAATATAAACTAGGACAACTACTCTAGAAGAAGGTTTGGAGATTCCTCAAAAAATTAAACATAGTATTTCCCTATGATCCAGTAATACTGCTCCTGGGCATCTATCCAGATCATTACAAGTCATGCTATGGTAAAGACAATTGCATATCCATGTTCACTGTTGCACTAGTCACAATAGCCAAGTTATGGAAACAGCCCAAATGCCCTACAACAGATGAGTGGCTTAAAAAAATGTGGTACATATAAACAATGGAATTTTACTCATCCATTAGAAAGAATAATATTATGTCATTTGCAGGGAAATGGATTGACCTAGAACAAATCAAGCGAGGTAAGCCAAGCTCAGAGAGATAAAAAGTGCATGTTTTCTCTCATATGTGGAAACTAGATCTAAAAATATGACTGGACATGATAACCTATACAGGACTCTAGGCTTTCACACACAAGCAATCAGACTAAAGGATGCTCTTAGGGGAAGAACCCAAAGGCATAACTTCTTTGAACATCCAAAATACTATTTATCAAAACAAATTCCAGGAAATAGAAATATGTTTTTTTGCTATTGTTGTTGTTTATGTTTTTTCTTCTTTTTGTATTTTTAGCAGGGACACAGAAATTGAGGGAGGAAGGGTGAACAAAAACACTCTTGATATTCAATGTACACTACATAAAAAATGAACTATGCAACTTGTGGGCAGGGACAGGAGGGGGAGCTGGGGGAAAGCGAAGGAAGGAGTGACACTGTCCAAGAAAGATTGTACTATTACCTGACTTATGGAACAATAACCTCGCTGTGCAACTCCTTAATAACAATAAAATTATATTTTAAAACATCCATTTATATTTCATCTGCTAGATCTCATATGTAAGATCCTACTGTACTTTTTAGATGAGTTCTCTAATTTTTCTTTGTTTTCTCTTCTCCCACCCATGGTTTCTATTTTTGTCTCAATGTAAAGGAAGTAATGACTGGGCACCAGTGGCTCACACCTGTAATCCTAGCTACTCAGGAGGCTGAGATCTGAGGATCGAGGTTCAAAGCCAGCGTGGGCAGGAAAAGCCATGAAATTCTTATCTCCAATAAACTACCAGAAAACCGGAAGTGGTGCTGTGGCTCAAGTGGTAGAGCACTTGCCTTGAGCTGAAGAGCTGAGGGACAGCGCCCAGGCCCAGAGTTCAAGCCCCATGACCAAAATAAATAAATAAAGTAATGAAACTACAGGTTTCATTATCCATACTTGTTTCAAACTCAAAATCTTGTTTTGGCCTTACAAATGCTGGGATTATAGGTGTCTTGCTATAGAGATGCTACTTGCCAGTAGGATTCATACTTCTATGGTTTTAATTTCTGCTTACTTTAGTGACTAAGGAAGGAACTGACACTGAAGAACGAACAGGCAAAGCAATTGACATGGCACAAAAAGTCCTGCCAGAGTGATGTCAGCAGTGACTTAGATGTTTCTCTTGTCTGTGGGGCCAGGACAGTCCAGATTTAACCCACAAAAGTAAGGTAAAGAAGGTCAGTACATAAAGTTTGAAAGTATGTGTTCAAAAGCCAAAGCAACTGCATGTGGTAGTGCTAATTTAATCCCAGCACTCAGGAGGTAAAGCAGGAGGATCATGAATTTGAGGCCAGCCTAGGATGGCCCTGTTTAAAGTCAAATTTGCAACAGTTGAAAATACTGCCCAGCCTTAACTAGAATCTAAGCACCTTGTTGGAGCATAGTCCATTGTATACATCACTGTATCTCAGTGCTCACACCTGGGCACTGGTAGATGTCCAGATGTGAACACTATTAGATGCCCCAACTTCCTACATCATCTACTGACCATGCTTTGGAATTCTGGTACACACTTGCCCCTGTCTACTGTATACTGTTGCATTGTTGAATTTTGCTTACAGACTGCAAGTTGTTTTCTTTTTCTTAAAGTAAAAATAAATCTTTTTAGGATACATATCTCATGCTTAATTGGAATTCAATAAGCCTAAAGTAAATTATCTAATCTAGCTAATGCTAAACTTTGTAAAGAAAAATCCCTAATAAGTCATGAGAAAAACCATGACCAATGCAATAGAAACAGACAATTGCAGGGCTGGGAAGGTGATCAGTGGTAGAGTGCTTGCCTCACATGCATGGGGCCCTGGGTTCCATTCCTCAGCACCACATAAGCAGAAAAAAGCCAGAAGTGGCACTGTGGCTCAAGTGGTAGGGCACTAGCCTTGAGCTGAAGAGCTGAGGGACAGTGCCCAGGCCCAGAGTTCAGACCCCACAACCGACCAAAAAAAAAAAAAAAAAAGAAAAAAGAAAAGAAAAAGAAAGAAAAAAAGAAACAGACAATTGCTGCAGCCCCCTCTAGTATTATGAGGCAGACAAGTAAATTTCCTATCCCAGAAATCTTGCTAAAGATTTCCTTTAAGAAAATCTTCCAAGGAGCTGGGAAGGTGGCTCAGTGGTAGAGTGCTTGCCTCATATGCATGGGGCCCTGGGTTTGATTCCTCAGTATCACATAAACAGAAAAAGCTGGGAGTGGCACTGTGGCTAGAGCCACAGTGCTAGAGTGATAGCCTTGAGCTGAAGAGCTCAGGGACAGCACCTAGACCCAGAGTTCAAGCCCTGTGGAAGATAGAAAGAAAGAAAGAAAGAAAGAAAGAAAGAAAGAAAGAAAGAAAGAAAGAAAGAAAGAAAGAAAGAAAGAAAGAAAGGAAGGAAGGAAGGAAGGAAGGAAGGAAGGAAGGAAGGAAGGAAGGAAGGAAGGAAGAAAGAAAGAAAGAAAGAAAGAAAGAAAGAAAGGAAGGAAGAAAGATGGAAGGAAAGAAAGAAAGTCTTCCTAGATAATTCCTTTAAGGTCAGGGTAGGGTGTGGGGGACGGTAAGGGGGGACCAAGGAAGGAGGTAGAGAAGGGGAGGTCTTTTCAAGGTCCATAGATTAAAAGTATTCCAATACCACTTAAGGAAGAACCCAATGCTAGCCAGGCCTAGGCTTCAGTTCCTGCAAACTTGCTTATGGGAAGGAAGATCAGAAGTCCTGACAATCAGAGGAATTATGGCCTACTCCCAGTTGAAGAGAGAACAAGTTCTAGACTCGCGTGCAGGAGTGTGTGTGTGTGTGTGTGAGAGAGAGAGAGAGAGAGAGAAAGAGAGAGGGAGGGAGGGAGAGTGAGAAAGAGAGAGAGAGAGCTTCTATTGAAATATGCTGTTGTCAAGTCACAAAGAAGTCAGATATGGAATTTTACAACTCTTGGGGCTGGGAAGGTGGCTCAGTGGTAGAGTGCTTGCCTTGCATGCCTGAGGCCCTGGGTTCGATTCCTCAGCACCACATAAGCAAAAAGAAAAAAGCCGGAAGTGGCGCTGTGGCTCAAGTGGTAGAGCGCTAGCCTTGAGCTGAAGAGCTGAGGGACAGCGCCGAGGCCCAGAGTTCAGGCCCCACAACTGGACCCTCCCAAAAAAAAAAAGAAAAGGAATTTTACAACTCTGATGAAAGTGAAATAAAAGGAAATCTGTATCATTATAATCAAAGCACCTGCCCCCTGAATTGGTTCCCTGTCTTCTCCTCGGTCTTGGTGACTCTTACATGCTAGAGGTTAGGGTCTGTTAAAGAAGATGGATTTTGATTAAGTGTCACCTTGGTGTGATGTGACATGCTCTTTATCATCGCAAGGGAAGACTGGGGGCCAGAGGGAGCTTTACAGATAGTTCTCAATATAAATTAGTTTTCAGGAACAGGTGCTTTACCATTGGACTTGATCTATCAAGAGCTTCATCAAGGGGTGTGTGTGTGTGTGTGTGTGTGTGTGTGTGTGTGTGTGTGTGTGTGTGTGTGTGTGTGTGTGTGTGTGTGTGTGTGTGTGTGTGTGTGTGTGTGTGTGTGTGTGTGTGTGTGTGTGTGTGTGTGTGTGTGTGTGTGTGTGTGTGTGTGTGTGTGTGTGTGTGTGTGTGTGTGTGTGTGTGTGTGTGTGTGTGCGCGTGCGCTTGGAGAGACGGCAAGAAAGTCAGTTTTCAGGTGTCTGTGCTAATGAACTAGTTACCCCTGTTGGAGTTTGACTTGCAATTGAAACACAAGGCTTTGGGCTCTAAATATGTTCTCAGTCTTTGTAACACTTACTTTTTTGGAGTTTCAGTGTTGCAACTATACAGCTTTGAAGATGGACTTATGAAGAAGCTTTCTAAAGACTGAATGCCATTTGTATCTGGAGGCCATGGATGAAGAGGCCAGAGATAATGCTTCCCCTTCAGTGCCAAAGCCTTCTCCTAGTGAATCTAGGACCTGCCACACACCCTCATCCTGACTTAAGTGAACACAGAGCAGACAGGAGCAGATAAGCCACAGACTGATCTGGAGGGCTCTGCAAGGAAGGAATGAGGGTGGGGATAATCAGCAGGGGATCAAAAAAAAACATCTCAAGCCTGGTGTCCTATAGCTCCTGCCCATAATCCTAGCTACTCAGGAAGCTGAGATCTAAGGATTGCAGTTCAAAGCCAGCCTAGGCAGAAAAATCCATATCACTCTTATCTCCAATTAGCTGGAAATGGAGTTTTAGCTCACATGGTAGAGTGCTAACCTTGAGCAGAAAAGCTTGGGACAGCACCTAGGTCCTGAGTTCAAGCCCAGGGACCAGCACAAAAAAAAAAAAAAAAAAGGAAAAGAAAGAATCTCACTTGCATACTTTCATGAAGTCTCTGGCTAACTCAATTCCCTCACCTCCCATTGCCTACAAAGACATACTTTCCATTCTGCTATGGATGCCCAAAACCCAGGCACTGCCGCAGCACCACTTCCTGCTTTTTGTGAGTAGTTTATTGGAGATAAGGGTCTCATGGACTTTCTTGCCTGGGCTAGCTTCAAACCATGATCCTCAGATCTCAACATCCTGAGTAGCTAGGATTACAGGTATGAGCCACTGGCACCCGATTCTGTGAGACTCTTATGTCCCAACAAACAAACAAACAGATGATAGTGGAGCTATGGATCAAGTGGTAGAGTACTAGCCTTGAGCAAAAAAAGCTCAGGAACAGCACCCAATCCCTGAGTTCATGCCCCAGAACAGGCACCCCCCCCCCAAAAAAAGGATCTAGTAGGGAAGGGGATCCCAGTGCTCAGGAGCTCTGGCAGTCTGAGTGGCAGAGTGAGAGGGTTTCCAAGTTGGTGAGGGAGTTAGCCAAGCAGACACCAGAGAGGACAGGTCCAGCCAAGAGGTCCAGACTCTAGGTCATGGGCCTGATGTTCTGGGCAACAGCAGGCCCCCCAGAAAGAGTATATACAAAGACAACATAGGAAAATCCATGATATTGAACAGTGACCAGAGAAGACACCAATGTGCTGCAGAGGGGAGGAGTTAGAAAGGTAACGAGGATGTGCTGATGCCTGGCTTTATTGCTAAATCCAAAGGCATTTTTAAAAATTAACTATTTATTGTTGTTATAGAGGTGAGATGTAGAGAGGAAGAAATCCCCAGTGACATAGCAAATGCTGTTTCCCCTCAGTAGTCCCACTCTGTCCCCTCCTCTTCCTCATGTCCTTCCTCCCCATTCCCACCTCCCCTGCTGTGCTGCTTCCCAGCCCTGGCCTGACCTGGTCACTCTCTAGTCTTCATCTATCTACCTAGGGATATATGGAACTCAGACTCTTGTGGTCTTGTGTGGCTTTTTTTTCCCCCTCAAGGATGGTGTTCTTCTACTTGAGTCACAGCTCTATGTCTTGCTTTTTGTTGATTAATCAGAGATTAATTGGAGCTAAGAGTCTCCTGCTTAAATCAAACTTCGGCGCTCAGTTCTCAATCCTCAGAACTACCTGGACATTTTCCATCCTCACTGTCACCTTGGTGTCATCGGAGTGTGACCCTGGCTCCTTACTTGCGGCTCCCTACCTACCATACTTCTGCCCACTGCACAAGTGCTGTGCCTTTCCTGAGCTCTGCCTTCTCCCTCTCCCACACTCTCTTCTCAGCCACCCCACTAATGACCACCATCCTAGCATCCCTAGCCTACCTACCCCCTCAGGGTCCAGTCCAAGGAGATTGGTTCAGAATCTCCTTAGGCTACTAAAACCCATGGATGCTCAAGTCCCTTATATTAAACAGTGTGTATACTCCTGTATTAAAAAAGTCTGCAAGTGTGGATGTAACCACCATAGGCCTAACCACACAGTACACTACCAAGATGAGAGTAACCCATGTTCAAAGGGAGTGTTAGAGGTACTAAGAATCTATGACCTGGTGAGCAATCATTGCATGTACTGGAATCCAGTAAATTCAAAATTCTTTTTTTTTGGAACTTTCTAGAATTCCCCTCCCCCAAAGTTTTGATCTGAAGTAAATTGGATCCATGGATTGGGATCCCAAAGATGGTGGGCGGGTAACTGTTTATCTTTCCCAGTCCCCCTCTCCTAGCCACTCAGACACTTATTCTACAGCCCAAGGGAATGTCTGCTAGGTTCACAAAGTTCACTAGGAGCTGGCCCCTACCCTCGGACACCTCCCTGGACGATAGGCAGGCAGATAATTACAATTCTAAAAGGAAGGTGACAAAGCAGAAGAATCAGACTTAGATTAGTAGGTAGCTCAATCTAGCTGGGGGGGAGGGAAGTGGGGGAGGTGGGAGGGAGGGAGGGTTGGTTAAGAATTATCTTTTAAACAGGCTCCAGGAGCCAAGACCTTAGCAGGAATGTACTTGTAGCACATTTTGGACACAATCAGCTGCTCATCTCTTTGAGAGAGAAAGCAGAGTCCTGGGGCTCCTAAGAATTCCAGCTCCAGGCAGTCTTATTCTGACCCACTTAGAACAAACATGAATAGACAGGCACCTGTCTATTTATTTATCTATTTGGCCAGTTGTGGGGCCAGAACTCTGAGCCTGGGCGCTGTCCCTCAGCTCTTCAGCTCAAGGCTCTACCACTTGGGCCACAGCACCACTTCCAGCTTTTTCTGCTTATGTGATGCTGAGGAATCAAACCCAGGGCCTCATGCATGCAAGGCAAGCACTCTACCACTGAACCACCTTCCCAGCCCATGTCTATTTCATATCTTACATAGTTACATTGGTGTTTCGGAGCAATTTTGAATAGCTTCTACTTTTTAGAATTATTTGGCTGCCAAAAATCTTAAAAACGAATTGGCTATCTATTTTCTCTCAAGGTTGTGAGTAGTCAGAAACTCTTGTAGATGAGAAAAATCTAGCCTCCCTCTTGGTCTCAAATGTAATAAAATTTGGAACTAGAGCATGGCTCAAGTGGTAGAGCCTCAGCCATTAGCAAAAATGTGAAGCCAGAGTTCAAAGCCCTGAATTCAAGTTCCAGGATTAGCATCCACAAAAAAGAAAAGATTTTTTTTCCCCCATCAGTTCTGGAGCTTGAACTCAGGGCCTGAGCACTGTCTTTAAGTTTCATTTTTGCTCGAGGCTAACACTCTACCACTTGAGCCACAGCACCCCTTCTGGCTTTTTCTGCTTATGTGCTACTGAGAAATCGAACCCAGGGCTTTATGCAAGCTAGGCAAGCACTCTACCACTAAGCCACCTTCCCAGCCCCCCCAAAAGATTTTTTTATGAATACAAAAGTTACTATTTAAAGGTGCTGACAGTATTCACATTTGGTTGCCATTAAGAATTTTATTAGTTTCAGTTTTGCACCTGTGTTTTGGAGTCAGTACTATCACAGGCCCCTTTCAAATGTTTCTGAGGGACCTTGGCAAGTTTGTAGTCCTGGGGAAAAGTTTAGGGATCTTACTGGCTCACTAAGCCATCAGAACCTGGCCTCCACCTAGAGATATTTAGGAGCAACTACTCACAGGATTTACTAAAAAGCTCTGAGAGGACTTCAGAGTGACTTTGAGAGTGTGGGTGGGCAGTGGGGCTATTCCCCAGAGATAGAAGGACCGGAAGGACCCTCAAGGGGACTCTGGCAGGAGGGATCTGGGGGATGAGGTTTAGGCTGATCCATCATCATCAGATTAGCAGTGGCAAGAATGTATGGTACAATGATGAAAAGCCACCCCCCCCCACACACACACTGTATCTTCTCAATAACTCCCAAGACACTCACAGCTATCACTTCCATATTACAAATAAGATTGGGCAATAGGAAGTGAAGAAACTCCAAGGTTGCTGGCAGATCTAAATGATGGCACCCTGTCCTACTCTGAACTACTGAATTGGGGAGGTAGGAAGGACAGGAAATGATTGAAGCCTTGAGATTAGAGCACAGAGCACAGAGAAGAATAGGTCCAATGGCATGTTCAGCATTTTGGATGAGTCCATGGAGGAGAAGTAACTATAAAAGAAGGAGGAAAGCTAGAAAGAATTGGCTCCCAAATGCTTCATTTCCACTGGAAGGAAGAAGGCAGAGCCATGGTTTAAGGCATTACCAATATGGTGCTGAAGACCCACTTGGCAGACTGAAGGTAAATTAGCAGGGTTCTGCCAAGCATGCTGGGAGCACACCAAGGCACAGACTACCAGACTCTCAGGGCATGGAGCTAAAACCTTGCCAGCACCCCTCTCCCCAGGCCTGGCACCGCTGTCCTAGCTGCCATCTCAAGTCCCACTTGGACTCACAGCTGAGGATTGGTGGGTCTGGCAGGGATGAAGACAGGACAATGGAATGTTGTAGGGGGATGAACAGTGGATTATTTTTCTTGTACCAGAGATTGAATTCAGAGCTTCAGACCATACCCAATCTTTTTCCTTTAAGCTCATTTTAGAGATAGGGTATTTCACTTTTATGTGGGTTTCCTTGGACCAGAATCTTCCTGCCTCCATCTCCCTACTATGCCAGGCTTTTGTTTTGCTTTGTTTTGAAGATAGCTACAATAATGTCCACAATTTCATACCCAGGGTTGCTTATTTATTATTTGTGTTTCCTTCTATCATTACTCACTTTAATTTGCTTTAGTGAATGCCTAAAGTGTCATCCTTGGAATTTATCAAAGTTTACTAAGCATTGCCCTATAGTTGGATATATAACTTGCTTTAAATGTTATTCTAAGATTTGTTCATTTGTTTGTTTCTTTCTTTCGCCAGTCCTGAGGTTTGAACTCAAGGCCTGGGCTCTATCCCTTGAGCTTCTCTGTGCTCAGAGATAGCGCTCTACCACTTGAGCCACAGCACCACTTCCAGCCCCTTCTGTTTATGTCATAATGATGAATCGAACCTAGGGCTTTATGGATGCTAGGCAAGCACCCTACCACTAAGCCACATTCCCAGGCCTAAGATTTGTTTCTTATTTAAATGTTTTCGCAATGCATCTATGCACAAAACCTTTTCTTTGGCAGTCAAGGTTATGAAGCTGGAATTTCAGAAATAAAATGATTGAGTAAACAGATATGAATGCATCTAAAATTGTGTGTGTGTGTGTGTGTGTGTGTGTGTGTGTGTGTGTGTGTGTGATAGTCTTAATACATAAGCTGACATCAAATTCCCAAGCTTGTCTCACTCAGCCTCCTGAGTGGTGAGATTACAAATGTGTACCACCACACCTCAAATTTTATTTTATTTTATTTTTTGGGTCTGGTCATGGGGCCTGAACTCTGGGCCTGGGCACTGTCCCTCAGCTCTTCAGCTCAAGGCTAGCGCTCTACCACTTGAGCCACAGCGCCACTTCTGTCTTTTTTCTTTTTTCTTATGTGGTGCTGAGGAATTGAACCCAGGGCCTCATGCATGCAAGGCAAGCACTCTACCACTGAGCAACCTTCCCAGCCCCCACACCTCAAATTTTAGATTTATACTACTGATTGATCCCTAAAGAAGGCTGTATTAATGCTATTAGCAGTGTCTGAAAATTTAAAATTCATGATGGCTTAAGCACTCAGACTATTCCCTCCCTCCCTTCCCCTTTATTCCTTCCTTCCATCTTTCCTTTCTTTCTTCCTTCTTTCCCTCCTTCTCTCCCTCCCTCTTTCTCTCCCTCCCTTCCCTTCTTCCTTCCTCTCTCTCTTTCTCTCTCAGAAATTAGCCTATTCTAGCCAGGCGCTGGTGGCTCATGCCTGTAATCCTAGCTACTCAGGAGGCTGAGATCTGAGGATCGCGGTTCAAAGCCAGCCCGGGCAGGAGAGACCATGAGACTCCTATCTCCAATAAACCACCAGAAAACCGGAAGTGGTGCTGTAGCTCAAGTGGTAGAGCGCTCGCTTTGAGCTGAAGAGCTGAGGGACAGCGCCCAGGCCCAGAGTTCAAGCCCCACAACCGACAAAAAAAAAGAAATTAGCCTTTTCTGTATACTTTGTAGTAAAGCTGAAAAAATACTCTTCCCCCAAGAGTAAACTTTCACCAAGTAAACACCTCTGAGCAAGCATTTCCAAGCTTTAGAAGCAATATGACCAAATGCCTAAAGTTCTCCCAAAGGTTCTTTGTTTTGCCTTCTCACACTATACGCTAGTTCTGTAAAGTTACTTTGTTATCATCGTCAATTCCTGGATTACTAGAAGAGGAAAATGGTTCTCTCCTCAAGGACGGATGAGTTGTAGTTCCTCTTTTGACAATTGTCTTCAAGTCTTTGTCCAGGAAATGGTTGACTCTTAAGCAATCTCTTATTGTCCTGTTTGGCCAGAGTTGGAGTGTAGTCATCATAACAGGGTTTGCAAATGGAGGTGCATACCGTAGTGGTGTGGGTGTGGGTGTCTCTCATAGCCTCACCCAGACAATCCTCCTCCCTCCCTCAGTTATGCTTTTCTACTATAAAGCAAGATAATGTCTCTCTAGCAATACTTGGCAGGAATGATTTTTCAGCGACACAGCTGAGCCTAAATAGATCCTGCTGTTCTTTCAGCGTCTGTGAGAATTACAGAAATAGCTTACTGAACTTTTTAAAAAATAGAACTGAAAGCTGGGTGCTGGTGGCACACGCCTACAATCCTAGCTACTCAGGAGGCTAAGATCTGAGAATGGCAGTTCAAAGCCAGCCCATGCCAGGAAAGTCCATGACTCATCTCCAACCAAGCACCAAAAAGCTGGAAATAAAGCTGTGGCTCAAGGAGGAGAGTGCTAGCTTTAAGCAAAAAAGCTCAAGGACAGCACTCATGCCTTGAGTTCAAGCCCCAAGATTCACACACACAGACACAGACACACAGACAGACAGACAGACAGACAGACAGACAGACACACACACACACACACACACACACACCCCTGACACATTTTTCTGCTAAGACAGCACACAGTACAAGATGGAATGCCATTGAAAAAAAATACTCCTAAATGATAAGTAACAAGAAACGTCATTGCTTGAACAGCCTATCTAGTTTTCCCACTTCCATTCTAGTGAGGATTCTGCTGAGGCCTAGGCGGTTGCTTGCTATCCCCTGCTCCGTTATAGGTGGCAGCAGTTTTTGATGGCAGAAGAGGAACCCTATCACTGGTGGGCAACATTTGCTCTCACCCCAAATCTTCCCTCTGAACTTACAACACAGTCTAGCAGCTCACCCTGAGACATAATACATGACTGTATTACCGTAGGGACAAGGTGATCGGGTCACTTGTGAGCAGCGCCAGGCCAGCTATAACATCCTTTGCCCAAGGCTTTCTAGGGCTCCAGCTCTGCTCTGCATTTCTCTGAGGGTGTACTCTGATCCTACCATCCGCAGGAAGCTTTCTCTGGCTGTTGCCCCAGCCCCTCCTTAGAGCAGGCCCTGCCCAGCTCTGCTCCCTTCAGAAGCCCATGAGCTTCAGGGCAAACACTCACAATTGGAGCACCCCAATCAATACCTCTGTGCTCAGCTCCGCTGCTGAACTGAGCAGGGCCTGCAGGCTAGGAAAGCATGGGTTTGATGGCTATGGAAAAGGCAGTGGATTCAGCCCCAAGAATGGCAGGAGAAGACACAGGCGAGTTTTGGCTAACCCAGGAGAGGAAGGTGAATAGAAGCAAGGGTGGCTACAGAGCTGGGGCAGAGCAAACAGTTTTAAAAAGCTGTGGAAACAGGGAGAAAGGTACTTCTGATGGTTAGATCCAGGCATGCAAGCAGCAAGATGGGGAGGAAAAGGAAAGGGGGGACAGGTATGAAACTTCCTTGGAACACACTTAATAATTTGGTGACTTTGTCATTGACACCAGGGAGAGAGGTGAACCAAAGATGCTAGTGATACATTACTAACAAGAACATGGTTCCTCCAGGCAAGTACTTGGCTCACACCTGTAATCCTAGCTCAGAAAGCTAAGATCTGAGGATTGCTGTTCAAAGCCAGGATGGGTAGAAAGGTCTGTGAAACTCCTCTCTCCAATTAACCACCAGAAAACTGGAAGTGGCACTGTGGCTTAAAGTGGTAGAGCACAGGCCGTGAGCAAAAGATCTCAGGGATGACACCCAAGCCCTGAGTTCAAGCTTCATGACTGACCAAAAAACAAAAACAAAAACAAAAACAGAACGTAGTTCCTTTCACACATACAAACACACATTTAGATCATGTCTTACATACTCACTATATCATAGGTTGTTGTAGACTGGAATCATGTGTTTGCATTCAGTCAGGATGGTGGGGGAAGTCAAGTGCAAGGAAACAAAAAAAGATGACTTCCTACAATAATAGCCAATTTTGGAAGATCGTTTGAGCTACAGGACTGTGTGATCATGGGGGACTTCTCGAGGGAAATAAAGTTCAGCTAAAACCTGAATGATAAGAAACGCTCAATCAGGGCTGGGAAGGTGGCTCAGAGGTAGAGCGCTTGCCTTGCATGCATGAGGCCCTGGGTTCAATTCCTCAGCACAATATAAGCAAAAAGAAAAAAGCTGGAAATGGCGTTGTGGCTCAAGTGGTAGAACGCTAGCCTTGAGCTGAGGGACAGGGCCCAGGCCCAGAGTTCAGGCCTCATGACTGGACCCCCCCCCCCCAAAAAAAAAAGAAAGAAACGCTCAATCAACAAAAAACCTTGTCCATTCTAGAATATTCTAGTTAAATAAAAGAGCTTCGGTAAAAGGCCCTGGGATAGGACAGAGTTTTACACGACTAGATTGTGTTCTGACCTGTTTGCCCAGCTGTCGGTAGAGTTGTTCTTCCTACATTAGAAGTTATTTTTCAGTTTCTAGACACTCGGGTTCTGCCCAAATCTCTCTTCTCCTTTTCTCTTGACCAGCTAAAACCGGAAGTGACACCAGCTGCTGTAAGAGACTCCACCTGGGACTTGAGGAGGAACTAGAGTCAGCTGAGTCCTTCCAGAAGCTAAATGGGGAGAAGGCTTGGGGGCCAGCCTGGTTTATTTTCTCAGCGAGGTGGTTTTTAACCACTTGCAAGCCACAAAGGGATTTTCACCAATCTGGTATAAGATTTGAAAAATACACACATGAATAATGTTTATACACAACTTCAGGGTGAGGGGTAGGTGGTCCTAGGAAATTTCAAGGTCTCCTGTCTTCTGAGGTCTCTAGTTAAGCAGGCCTTTAATTTTTTTTTTTTAATTAGCTTATATGAGTTACATAGGGGAGGGATTTCATTATTACATTGCCACACATGTTTCCAATGCATTCCAGACAATCTCACCCCTTCTATTATTACTCTCCCTGCCCCTGGCCCCTACCCTGGCAGGCCCTTGTAAGCCAGACATTTTTGTTTTGTTTTGTTTTGTTTTTTTTGGGTCCGGTAGTGGGGCCTGAACTCTGGGCCTGGACGCTGTCCCTCAGCTCTTCAGCTCAAGGCTAGCGCTCTACCACTTGAGCCACAGCGCCACTTCTGGCTTTTTTCTTTTTGCTTATGTGGTGCTGAGGAATCGAACCCAGGGCCTCAGGCATGCAAGGCAAGCGCTCTACCACTGAGCCACCTTCCCAGCCCCTAGACATTTTTTTTTTTTAGAACATACTTGATAACTTGGTGTGATTTGGTAACAACTTATTTTCTCATTAAGGTCATGTCCCTTCTACAAAGGACAGGATGGAAAGGAAAGTAGCTTATGAACAATTAACCTGTTAACACAAGTTCTCAGCACGATTCCATCTTGCAGAGTAACTATCTATGACAAAAAAAATCCATAGTGATAGAAAGAACATACTTGTGGTATGATAACATACATGTTATCACCTGATCCCAACAACACCCTTGGCACACAGGTAGAACAAATATGGTTGTCACATTTAAGAGATGAGGAAACCAAAGGACGGAGGACTAAGTATCATATCTGCAGTACCAGGATCAGCTAGCTGCAGTCCTGGTAAAAAGAACCAAGATCTTGTCACTCCTGGGTCCAGGTTCACCAGGAAGCCCAAGCCCAGGCCGTGAGCAAAGGGTCTTTTTTCTCCCAATCTCCCAGACTGCCCTGCAGTCTCTGTGGCATGCTCTTGGCCCATGTGAAGCTCCTGAGACGTGCTGGGGAAACACAATCTCGAATATGGGAAAGGAAGCCTGTGGCCTGCCTCCCAATTGCTGGGTTGTATGGATGTACTTTCTCCTAGGACCTCCTTGGCCAAATGCTTTACTTTAGTCACTTCCTTTTTCTTCTGGAGATTTACATTCCACAGAAATGAGCCTGGAGAATCGCCACCTAGTGGCCCAGACCATGAAGACTATAACTCATTTTCCCCATTCCATCCCAACCCCCACTCCATGCGTTCCTTGCCTAGAAAACAAGGTCCATACTTCTTACTCTCTACCAGGACAACCTCCAAATGGAACAAAAATCCTAATGTGAATCATGGAAGCACACGCGTTAGAAGAAAACTGGACGGATGTATTTATACCTTGAGTAAGAGGAAAGGCTTTTGAACCAAACTCTAGATATAAACAAAGAGCAGCTGTGGGTACCTAGTCCTTCAGTTGAGAGAACTGTAAAGTGGCTTCTGCATTCCCCAGGAAAGTCATGTAACTCTTAGCTCCAATTAACCACCAAAAAGCCAGAAAGGGAGCTATGGCTCAAGTAGTAGAGTGCTAGCCTTTAGCAAACAAGTTTAGGCACAATATCCATGCCTGAGTTCAAGTCCCAAGTCTGGCACAAAATAAAAACACCTGTTTTCTCAATGAAATTTATGATAAGTAAAATAAATGCTGAGTGAAAGACCCAGAATGAGTCAAATGCTGGTGGCCTATAATTCTAACCACTTGGGAAGTTAAGATCTAGGTTTGAGGCTAGCCTGGGCAGAAATGTTTCCAGAGATTCCAATCATCAGAAGAAACTGAGCATGGATGGTAGCAAGAACCAGTTATCCCAGCTACAGGGGAAGCTTAAAATAAGCTGGTTATACTCTAGACATTGTCTGGACAAAATGGCTGGAGGCATCTCTTTGCAATAGAATGCCTGAGACCCTGAGTTCAGATCTCAGTACCACCTAACAAAAAGAAGGAAAGAAATCCAGAAAAGCTGTAAAATACAGATTTGATCCAATTAGGAAATTTGAATGGACTACATATTAGACTATTAAATCTATGTTAAACTTTTGAGTATGATAATGGAATTTTGGTTACAGAGGAGAGTACCTTCCTCCTAAGAGAAACATATTGAAATGCTTAAAAGTCAAATGTTAGGATATCTACATATTTTCACCATATGTACTAAGAATGCTCTGAGCCAGTCCTTTCTCTACCTGGTAAGACTAAAAAAAAAATAGGAATTAACTAAAGAAGTGAAGGACCTCTATGATGAAAACTTTAAAATCTTGAAAAAGGAAATCAACACAGAACTTAAAAAATGGCGAAACCTCCCATGCTCCTGGATTGGCAAGATTAACATCGTGAAAATGGCAATACTTCCTAAGGCTATCTACAAATTCAACGCGATACCTATCAAAATTCCACCCTCATTCTTCAAGGAAATAGAAGAGGCAATCCAAAAATTCATATGGAACAATAAAAGACCCCGAATAGCAAAAATGCTCCTCAACGGAAAGAACACTGCTGGAGGAATATCAATACCAAATTTCAAACTCTACTATAAAGCCATAGTAATCAAAACAGCTTGGTATTGGCATAAGAACAGACCTCAGGACCAGTGGAATAGAATTGAAAACCCAGAAATGAACCTACAGACCTATAGCCATCTAATCTTCGATAAGGAAGCTAAAATAATAGAATGGAAGAAAGACAGCCTCTTCAGTAAATGGTGCTGGCAAAATTGGTTAACTACATGTAGAAAACTAAAGCTAGATCCTTATATATCACCCTGCACCAGAATCAACTCCAAATGGATCAAAGACCTTGAACTCAAAGCAGACACTCTGAAAACATTACAGGATGGAATAGGAGAAACCCTAGGTCTCCTTGGCTCAGGCCGAAATTTTCTGAATAGAGACCCGGAAACACAACAAATCAAAGAAAGGTTGGACAAATGGGATTGCATAAGGTTGCAGAGCTTCTGCAGGGCAAATGACATAGCTAGCAAGATCAATAGAAAGCCCACCGATTGGGAGAAGATCTTTACTAGCCATACAACAGACAAGGGTCTCATATCTAAAATATACTTGGAACTCAAAAAATTAAACCACCCAACAACAAATCCTCAAAGAAACAACTGCCCAATAAATAAGTGGGCGAAAGACTTAAAGAGAAGCTTCTCTGAAGAAGAAAGAAGGATGGCCAATAGACACATGAAGAAATGTTCAACATCCCTAGCCATAAAAGAAATGCAAATCAAAACAACATTGAGATATCACCTCACTCCAGTTAGAACAGCAAAAATCAAGAACTCTAACAACAACAGATGCTGGAGGGGATGTGGACAGAAAGGAACCTTACTTCATTGTTGGTGGGAATGTAAACTTGTTCAACCACTTTGGAAAGCAGTATGGAGGTTCCTCAAAAGACTTCACATAGATCTCCCCTATGATCCAGCAATCCCACTTTTGGGCATTTACCCAAATGTTTACAAACAAGACCACACTAAAGCTACCAGCACAACTATGTTTATTGCAGCATTATTTACCATAGCTAAGATATGGAACCAACCCAGATGCCCCTCAGTAGATGAATGGATCAAGAAAATGTGGTATATATATACAATGGAATTCTATGCCTCCATCAGAAAGAATGACATTTCCCCATTTGTTAGGAAATGGAAAGGCTTGGAAAAAATTATATTAAGTGAAGTAAGCCAGGCCCAAAGAAACATAGGTCCCATGGTTTCCCTTATTTGCAATATCTAGTATAGGTATGAGTCAAGCGGAAAAGGTCAGATAATGTGATGTTAGGAAAATGAACCGTTTGATGTGTATTTTAATGTTTTTGTTTCTTTCATGCATGTGTTTCTAACGCATTTATAAGATTATTTCTTTGTTGCTTTGTATGTCCCTCCCCCACAGTGTAACCCCAGTTTTCACTATATTTGAAATCAGTATAACATGTGGAGGAGATGGGGACAAACAAGTCGTTTAAGGATTCAGGTGGACCTGTTGCAACAATGAGAAGTACAAAATGTCATGTCAAAACCAGCTTTACAATGTCGGTGTGGTGGTGGGGTATGATTGGGTGGGGGGGAGGGGGGAGGCTGGGAAGGGAGGTGAAGGGTAAACAAAGGAGGAGGCTGTAATGCTTGGTAAGAAATGTATGCATTATCCTGCCCATGTAATTGTAGCCCCTCTGTACAGTATGTTCTCAAATAAAATAAAATAAAATAAAATAAAATAAAAAAAGAAAACAAATGATCTTTTAGTTCATTTATGCTACTGTTACAGAATTCTGAGTCTGAGCAATGTATAATAAACAACAATGCACTGGCTTGCAGCAGTTCTAGAGGTTGGGACACCCAAGATAAGATCAAAGTGCTAGCATTTGTTCAGGGCCTTCCTGCTGTGTTATTGCAGAAAGGTACAAAACCACAGGGGGTTATCATCTTAATCATGTCTGTGAGGGTGGAACCACACACCAACCATATTTCAATATGAGCGTGGTAGGAAACAAATATTCAAACCATGGAATGTGGTTTGGGGAGTCAGACAGACCTGGATTCTAATTCTTGCTCTGTTGCTTCCTGGTTGTATGACTGCAGGGGAATTACTAGACTTCTCTAACTCTCAGGCTCTTAATTTATAAAATGTAAGAGATAAGTCCGCCTCTGGAAATGGCTCCTCTCCCAAACCTATCTCCTACACTGCCATATATATATTTTTTGGTCCAGTCGTGGGGCCTGAACTCTGGGCCTGGGTGTTGTCCCTCAGCTCTTCAGCTCAAGGCTAATGCTCTACCACTTGAGCCACAGCACAACTTCTGGCTTTTTACTTTTTGCTTATGTGGTGCTGAGGAATCGAACTCAGGGCCTCAGGCATGCAAGGCAAGCGCTCTACCACTGAGCCACCTTCCCAGCCCCTTCATGTATTTCTTAACCACTGTTCTCTGCAGTGAGCAAGGGATATGACTAGGTATCAAGGGACTTGAGGAAGCTCATCATCATATGGGAAGGGTCCACCAGTATGGTCAATGGTAAAAGGTTGGGAGCTGCTCCAAAAGGGTTTGCTGAGCAGCTGGTCTGGTTGCTTGTACAGATGACTGAAGAAAGTGTCCTGCTGTGAGGACTGGGGGTAAAAGGGCAGTGATTGGTAATTGGTAATTTACTACCCTGAAACTGACTGTACCCCAGGGAAGAGTGACCAAGTGGGCAGGGCCGTGTCAGGGAATAGGTTGTCACCAGACAAGTGATGCGAAGCCTGGGCTGGGATGATGTCTCAAGGATGAATTTCCAAAAACCATTTACTACTATGGCAGAGCTGGAATTTTGGTGTAGAAAATACAGTCAATAGGGCTCACCTCTATTATTGGTTAAAAGGAAAACCACTTTAACTGATACATAAAAAGAGGAAATCAGCTAAATTCTGGTAGCTCAAACCTGTAATCATAGAGCTACTCATGAAGCTGAGATCTGAGGATGGTAGTTCAAAGCCAGTCTAGCCAACAAAGTCTGTGACACTCTTATCATTAAGTGCCCAAAAGCCAGAAGTAAAGTTGTGGCTCAAGTGGTAGAATGTGTCTTAAGCAAAAAAAAAGAAGAAAAGAAAAGCCAAGGGACAGTGCACAGGTTGCACAGGCCCTGAGTTCAAGCTCTAGTATCAACACAAAGAAAGGGGGAGAGGGAAAGGAGACAGGAGGGAGAGACAGAGAAGAAAGAGAGAGAGGGATGGGGGGGGGAGACAGAGAAGGGGAGAGAGGTATCCCCAAGCAGAGAAGAAAATCATGATGGGGGTACCCAGCCCACACAGTAGCTGCTTCTCAGAAGTGAAGGTCTGGTTGCAGGAGAAAGCTTACCTGTCACCTGTTGCTGCCACTTACTTCTGTGTGTGTGTGGGGGGGGGGGGGTTGTAGGGCTTGAACTGAGGGCCTGAGTGCTGTCCCTGAGCTCTTTTGCTCAGGACTAGTACTCTACCATTTGAGCCACAATGCCACTTCTGGTTTTTTGAGTGGTTAATTAGAGATATGAGTCTCACATGGACTTTTCTGCCCAGGCTGGCTTTGAACTGCAATCCTTGTATCTTAGCTTCCTAGGTAGCTAGGATTATAGGCATGAGCCACTGGCACCTGGCTTCTCATTTACTTCTTTTTGGCTTTTTGTTTGAGACAGGTTCTCACTGTGTAGTCCAGGCTCTCCTTCAGCTGGACATCCTATCACTTCTGTCCAGGTTACAGATGTGGGGCAATACCATAGCCTCCGTTGCCTTAATATCAAGTCCCTACACATCTGAAACCCACATTCACCTACAGAAGTGCCTGTGGGCTTTTATGATTATTGTAGTTGTTGTTATTTTAATTGTACAAATTTATGGGGTACAGTGTGATAAACTGATACTAGTACATAGGGTGTAATATTCTCAAGTCAACATAATCAGCATTTCTACCCCTTCTCCTCTCCCCTTCCCTCCCCTCTGTCAGTGCTGGGGAAAAATATTTTGTTAAGACAAGGACTCCACCAGGAAATAAAGATGGCCAATAGACACATGAAGAAATGCTCAACTTCTCTAGCCATAAAAGAAATGCAAGTCAAAACAACATTGAGATTCCACCTCACCCTAGTTAGAATGGCTATAATCAAGAACTCTAATGAAAACAGATGCTGGGGGGGATGTGCACAGAAGGGAACCCTACTGCATTGTTGGTGGGAGTGTAAACTTGTTCAGTCACTTTGGAAAGCAGTATGGAGGTTCCTCAAAAGACTCCACATAGAGCTCCCCTATGACCCAGCAATCCCACTTTTGGGCATTTACCCAAATGATCACAAACAAGACCATACTAAAGCTATCAGCACAACTATGTTTATTGCAGCATTATTTACCATAGCTAAGATATGGAACCAACCCAGATGCCCCTCAGTAGATGAATGGATCAAGAAAATGTGACACACACACACACACACACACACACACACACACACACACACACACACACACACACACACACAAATGGAATTCAAAGCCTCCATCAGAAAGAATGATACTGCCCCATTTGTTAGGAAATGGAAAGACTTGGAAAAAATTATATTAAGTGAAGTAAGCTAGGCCCAAAGAAACATAGATCCCATGGTTTTCCTTATTTGCAATAACTAGTATAAGTCGAGGACAAGCAGAAAAGGTAAAAAACTATGTATATATGACCATATAAGATGATGTTAAGTAAAACGAATCCCAAGATAGGACACAACTTGTTTTTTCTTTCTTGCTATTGTTTGTAACGTATCTAAAATGTACTAGGTGATTTTTTTGTTTCTCTTGTATGTTCTTCCCCCACGGTATAACCCGTTTTCACGCATTTGAAGTTGGTGCCCTGCATCTTGTATATACTTTTTTCTAGTTTGGGGAGGGGAAGGGAAATAACAAAATGCTGAAACAAGGATACAGATTGACCCATTGTAACAATGAGATATACAAGACACTATGCTGAAAATCAATTTTATCACTTGGGTACCTCTCTGTACACTATTTTTACAATAAAAAAACTTTTAAAAAAAGACAAGGGCTCTACCATGAAGGGACACCCCAGCTCCCCCACCCTCATGACTGAATCTTGTAACTTTTCTCTCTCACCCTACCTGAGACTCCAGCTTTCCCAGCCACACACTCTTTTAATGTGTTTGTTCACTTTCTGTTTGCACAAGTGTTCATTACTTTTGTCATCAGAAAAACAACAAAAAACATAACAAAACAAAAAACTCTCAATACTCAAAGAGGGAAAAGGCAAATCACCATAACCCGAGGTTACCTTCCTAAAAAGATCTAATTCCTCCTTATCCAGGCCACCATCCTGTCCACTAAAGCTCCAGCCCATCTCCCCAGGTCTAGATTACCACAAAGCCAGAGGAGGGCAGGCATCTCCGTGGCCTGGTAGCAAGGACTCCATGGAGCCAGTCCAGGGCTGAAGGCTAGCACCTGGGCCGGCTGCTGGACAAGGCCGCCGCTCAGCCTCTGCTCCTCAGCCTCTCCTTGCTGCTGGGACCCTGACAGTTGACAGAGCGCGCTCTGCCCACCCCCTCCCCCAGCACACATGCACAAGAAGGAAGCTTCTTGCCTCATTCCTAATCATTTCTCTAAGAACAAAAACTATGTACAAATGAATATTTCCATCTTTATTTCAAATTCTAGGTTTCAACTGCAATATTAATGCTACTCCACAGTGTAATTTACTTGTAATAATATATCATTATTTCTATTTTACAGTTCTGTTCTTAAAGTAGTAAAGCAAATGTTTAAAACAGCACCAGCCCGCAGCCCCACAATTCTCCAGTCAGGCTCAGATTTTGTGCTCTCCTTTCAGAATTGCACATAATTGAAAACAATGAAAACCCCCGATGTGCTAAATGCTCTAGTCATTAAGGCTTTTTCCCCCCCTTCCAACTTTGAAAGAAAAGACCGTTCTTGTGGTTGTAGTTATTATTTATTTATTTATTTATTTTTAGAAACCCCAAACAGGCTTGCTTCCTGTTCCCAGACTGACATCTGCTGGGGACGTGGGGCTGACCCCCTGCAGGTACGCCCGCAGCCGGCTGCCACTCCTCCGCAGAGCCCGAGACCGCTGGGCCTCTGCTGGGCCTCTGGCCACGGCCTGAGTTCCGTCCGTTCCTCTGCCTCTTCTAGCCACTAAGGCCGCAGAATGGCACTCTGTTGGCACAGGATCCTGGTGTTGGAGGTTCAGACAGAGCGCAGCTGGGCAGAGGAGGGCGAGCCTTAGCTGGGCGGGCAGGGCAGGAAAGGTATGCGCCCTGCGCAGAATCCTGGCTGCAGGGCAACCAGGCCTGCGGACCGCAGAGAGGCCTGGATGTGCCTTCGCTTTCCCCAGGAGGACTCCGCGGGACCTCCTCCTTCCCCTGCCCCACACACATCTAGGTGCCTTTGCTTTGGGAGAGAACCAAGTCCCGCTAAGGGAGCTGTGCGGTGCGATCCCTGCGGGGAGCGTCTGTGTCCATCGCCAGTGCCAGCTCAGTTCAGCTGTCTTCTCCTTTAACAACCTGGAGCCAAGCTTCCTTTCTGCCCTGAATGAAGGTGCCTCTGTTTCCTGATTTGTAAGAGGGCAGGGCTGGGCGCCCTTGTGGGAGGAGCTCTTCAGCCTCTCCACACGTGCACCTCTAGGGCCTAGATTCCCCTTGCCCTGGATCTTCAGTCTGCCCTCATCCCCCCTTCCCTCCGTCAGCTGACCAGCTCGACCTCCAGTCTTCCCTTCCCAACTCTAAACGCTTCCCCCTAGGGTCAAAGTACTTACCACTTCCCACATCCCCAAAGAAGACTTGAACACCTTTAATGAAACCACATCTCCACCGCACAAAGTCCAGTCCCTTGGCCTAGCCCAAGCCGGGGGCTCCCCAAACCTGGAGCTTGACTGCAGGTGCGATGAGGTGTTAAAGGTGAAATCACACAGTGAGGAAGTACTGCCCTGGGGTAAGGCTCTGGTGTGGTGTTGGCTGTTGGTTTTAGTACACATTTGGTTGTTTTTTTTAAAATTGTGAAAATACTGCGCAGAGGGGTTACAATTACATGAGCAAGGCAATAAGTACATTTCTTATCAAGCATTGTAGCCTCCTCCTTTGTTTCCTCTTCCCATCCCTTCCCATCCCCCCCCCCACCAAAGTTGTAAAGTTCGTTTTTCGACATTAAGTCTTGTACATCTCATTGTTGCAATGGGTCCACCTGTATCCCTATTTAATCAATTTGTTTTTTTCCCTTCCCCTCTACAAAGTATACCAATATCAAATACAGTGAAAGCAGGGGTTATACCGTGGGGGAGGGACATACAAAGCAACAAAGAAATCATCTTATAAATATGTTAGAAACAATTGCAAGAAAGAAAAAACATTTGAGTCCTTATCTTGGGGTTCATTCCCCTAACATCAACTTATCTGACCATTTCTTTTTGTCTCAGACATATACTAGTTATTGCAAATAAGGGAAACCATCAGACCTATGTTTCTTTGGGCCTGGCTTACTTCACTTAATACAATTTTTTCCAAGTCTTTCCATTTCCTAACAAATGGGGCAATGTCATTCTTTCTGATGGAGGCATAGAATTCCATTGTGTATTTATACCACATTTTCTTGATCCATTCATCTACTGAGGGGCATCTGGGTTGGTTCCATATCTTAGCTATGGTAAAAAGTACACATAGTTGTGTGGTAGCTTTAGTATGGTCTTGTTTGTGATCGTTTGAGTTAATGCCCAAAAGTGGGATTGCTGGGTCATAGGGGAGCTCTATGTGGAGTCTTTTGAGGAACCTCCATACTGCTTTCCAAAGTGGTTGAACAAGTTTCCACTCCCACCCACAATGAAGTAGGGTTCCCTTCTGCTACAAAGTTGTTTATAGAATAGTTTTAGACTTACAGATTTCCCATACACCTCACAGCCAACTTCCCTTGTTTCCAAGAGCTTTGAACCCTTCCTAAGGGAAGCCTGTGTGAGTCCCTTCAGAACATGGATACACCCCAGCGGTCATGGCTGGGAGGGAGGGCAGGAGAATGGGACTCTACTACAGCTAGCTGCTCAATCTGCAATGAATGTATTTCCTGTTACCTTCTGGTTCCAGCAAGTGATAGGATGCATCTACTTTTTCCATCTAAAAAGCTCTGAAAAATGAGTTTGGAGCAGAAGCTCATCTTAGGCAAACTATATAGTCTTCATTCTACTTGGTATAAATACTCACACATTTCACTGAAGAGGGCAAATGCACTACATATATATTATATCTATCATATATATGTAGGCATGTATATCTCATATTCCTAAACCAGAAGTAATCCTCATTCTGCATCAGCTCTGGCACTGTGAGTTTTCCATCCACGGTTGTAATATAAAGTTTCTTTTGGGAATACATTTAAGCAAAAAGAGTAAATCATTCAAAAAAAACAGTAAGCACATTGTAAGTACAGAGGACCTATATTTTTGAGTTTTGCTTGCACTTTTTTCCCACCCTTCCTATAAACACACAAACAAACTGGCACCAGAAACAAAGCAAAGAATCTGAGTTGCCTTGGAGATCCAGTCCTAACTCCTTAGCTGGTACTCCTCACCCCCATTCCAGCCAGGCTTTAGTTCCACACTTGTTCTCACTTGAGGCCCTTATACATTCTTTCCTATCTCTTCAAAAGGCTTTTCCCCAACTTCTTTCCTTGGCAAACTTCTGGCCTTTCATCCAAACTCAGCTCAGATGCTACTTTCTCTAGGAAGCCCTCCCTGGTTGCACCCAACCTTAATCAGATGATCATTCTGTCTGGTCTATCATGTACTTGTGAGTCTGGAAGAGACTTTTTATATGTGAAAATTCGTTACAGCAAGCCTGACAGGTAAGGAGTGTTAAGATCTTATTTTTAACACAGGGGGAAACTGAGGCTCCAGAAGGTAAGACAACCCTCATATCACCCCCCTTACTCTCCTTTTTCAGGAAGCAGCAACAATTAGGATTTTCTTTCCTTTCCCTTTTGCTCCCCACTATAGAGCAATGAAGGCAGTGCCTACACATCATAGTTACTAGGCGAATTAAAACATCAAACTCCCTCCCCACCCTGAGTGCTGAGTACTAGGTCCCAGTTTCCTGGCTACTTTGGGCCAAGCAGGCAGATACCCAGATTCTAAGCCCTCCAGTGATTTGCTCCCACTGAGAGCTGAGCCAGAGGCCTGCAAATCACAGCTCTCTGCTGCCCCTCTCTACTTGCTGGAATCTTCCCACCTGGCCCAGACCCGGTGGGGCCTGCCCATGGTGCTTTAGACTGTAATCAGGATTTAGGTTTTTGGCCTCTTCCATTGAGCTCAGCAGAAAAAGATGGGCTACACTCATATTTGTCTTTCATCTTGCACCCTGCTCAGCAGCCCAGCCAAGAGAACTGGTAAACATGAGAGGAATAAATGATTAAATGGATGGATGGATGAAAGGATAGATGGAAAGACTAATAAGAAATGGACACATTTTTGTCCTTAGCATTTCTAACACATTTGACATACCATGACTGAAGGAGAGTGAAAACTTTTTCCAGATAACATTCTTCTAACCAGATGTTCGGAGACTGAACAAAGAAGGAAAGCAAGCCACCCTTTACACTGCATGGCATTCATGTCTGTGTAACAATGTGGTAGTTATATTCAACCCTTACAACCCTGACTTGAGAGTGAGAAGCTGGAAGTGGAACACTTAACATTCATGATAAAGTGAAAACATATGAACTGGTATGGGATAAACCCAGTGGTCTAATCACATGTACCAGTGACTCTGAAGTCAGCAAACAGCAGATTATTGAGCAGGTGCTGAAAGGCACCAGGCTGCACAGGTCTAGATAGAATGACTGCTGTCTGTCAGCAGGAGAAGGTAGCTCCTTACAGAACTACATAGATGACCAAATGGTGATCCAACATGGCAGGTCTGTACCACTGGCTGTGGTAATTTGAATTCCACTACATACACAGATTAAGCCAAATACGGATTGAAAATATTCAGGAAAAAATATTTCTTCTATACTAAATAGGTGCAGACTGCTTCCCAATGATTTACATAACATTTACATAATGCTAGGTATTGCAAGTAATTCAGAGATGGTTTAAAATATATGGGAGGATGTGCATAAGTTCCATCAAATATTATATTATTCTATAGAAAGCACTTGGGCAGCTAGCAGATTTTGTGCTCATAAGAGTCCTGGATACAGTGTCCTAAGGATACAGAAGGACTGTGTATTTCAATGACTGCAGAAGGATAAAATATCATTGACATTTAGTAAGTTGGATCAAGTGTGTGTGTGTGTGTGTGTGTGTGTGTGTGTGTGTGTGTGTGTGTGTGTGTGTGTGTATGTGCTGGTACTGGGGCTTGAACTCAGGGCCTGGACACTGTTCCTTAGCTTTTTTGCTCAAGGCTAATGCTCTACTACTTCAGCCACACCTTCACTTTGAGCTTGTTTTCTAGTGGTTAGTTGGAGTTAAGAGGTTTGTGAACTTTAATGCCTGGGTTGGCTTTGAACTGTGATCCTCCTCAATCTCAGCATCTGAGTAGCTAGCTTATAGCATGAGACATCAGCATCCAGCTAGATCAGGTGTATGTGTGTGTATGTTATACTGAGACAAACTCAGGGCTGGGTATTTTTACTCACATTTTTTTGTTCAAGGCTGGTGCTCAGTCTCTCTTTTTTTGGGGGGGGGGGAGGGTCTTGTCCTGGGGCCTGAACTCTGGGCCTGGGCGCTGTCCCTCAGCTCTTCACCTCAAGGCTACCACTCTACCACTTGAGCCACAGTGCCACTTCCAGCTTTTTTCTTTTTGCTTATGTGGTGTGAGGAATCGAACCCAGGGCCTCATGCATTCAAGGCAAGCGCTCTACCACTGAGCCACCTTTCCAGCCCTGGTGCTCTGTCTCTTGAGTGAAGGTGATAGAGCAACACTGCCACCTCTACTTCTAGTTTTTTGCTGGTTAATTGGAGATAAGTGTCTCTTAAGATTTTCTCCCTGGGCTGGCTTTGAACCACTATCCTCAGTAGATTAGGATTTCTCATGGTTTTTAACTCATTTAAATTTGGCAGTAGAATAATATCATATTAATTAATGATAGCAACAGTTAGAGGTTAAAAACATCCAGGTGTAGGGTAAGAAGAAAATTGTTTTGCAAGAGAGTATGGACTAGCTCATGAATCTGGGCACTGCTCTCTCTAATTTATAGTGTATTTATCTCTTTACCTACAATTAGTACCTGGTAATTTGTTGATCTTCTGGAAACCCTAGGATCTGTTGCCATAGTTGCCACCTATGTAAATGGCATTCCTTTTGGTTTCGGAATCTGTGGACTAATTTTTTCCATGGCTGTTTAGTGCTGTCAGAGCCTTTATACTCTTGCAGTAGGGAACAACTCCTTTTCAAAGAGTCATTGGTCCCTGAGAAGGAAACATTTTATAGAAAAACACATGGGAAGGATAGAGAAAGATGCAACCTTGTTTAAAAAGTGTAAACAAAAATACAACTAAAACCTCCAAGAATATCAAGCTTTCCTATTGCAGTCCTAACTCTCAGAACCCAGTTACTCTAGGCCTACCAGGACTGGGGGGAGAGAGGGAGCTATACATTGCCTTTCTTCAATTACAAGGGGCACAAATCTGCAGATGAGAGAGCCTCCCACTGTCCTCCCTTCTGTCACCAGACTTGGAGTCCTGAAGCCATCACGGGCAGCTTCTTAGTGCTCAGCTGGGTTCTCAGTAGTCCATGAGGAAGCCACCTACAGATTTTCCTGGGACTTTGCTCCTTAAAACCGCCCAAAGTCACCTAGGCGTGATGGGGAGAGAGGTATTTCCAGACATGAGTCACTTCACTTCATCTCTGATTCTCACATTTCCTCCATTTAAGAAGAGAGGGGCACAGTGCTTATTGTCATGAGAGGCTTCAGCGAGGACAGGAAACAAAACAATAGTGCTTCTGGCAAAGTTCTCTGGTGAATTCAGCAGGTATCTCTAGCAAGGATTGGATGAATGCAGAGAGATTTACTCAGTGGAGGAAAGTTGGAGAAGAGAAACAGAGGGGAAGGGGAGAGAGTCCTGAGCAGGAGTGGAAGGGAAGCCAGTGTCTGTGTTTTCGTAGGGGCATTGGCTTGCGTTCACTGGGAAGAAACAGAGACCAATGGTTAGCAAGGGCGCTCAGAACAGGGTTTGTAAGTCAAGTGCTTGCAGGAGTTAGGTCAAATGGATGAGCAGGACTGAGAGGCAACAGGAAGTGCTGTAGACTGGATTTGGGGAGAAGTCACCTTGCCTAACACACAAGGAGTCCATTATCTTGTGTGTCTCCCAGAAATCAAGCCGGATCTTCACACCTGGCAGGCCACGTGCACAGGGATTTGAGGCATCTGAACACCTCCTGGGTGGATCCACAGCAAGAAGCTGGTGGGGATCCTGGGACTTGTGCGGGGGAGGGGAGGATGTGGGGCAAGAGAGTTCCAGAAAAGAGGAAGTGATAGTACTTTTCCCTACCAGTCTGAAGGGATTCAGAACCAGAAATTAAATATTTCTTGTACATTTGAGTCTGTAGTTTGAGGTTAATATTCATGTCATGTGTATGTGCCTGTGTGCGGTTTGTAAAACGCCTGTTTCACAGAGACAGATATTCTTAGCACAAGACTTCTTACATTCTAGTTCTACTTGGGTGCTGGTAAATGATTAATGACCAACTCAAATCAGGGGTTCTAACATGTATAATTTATACATGTACAGCATTTTTAGAATTGCCACTTTCCATGATATACATCTGAAGGCCATCCCAGCTGCAGAGCACCCCTGGGACTGGACAAAGCCTTTGTTCTGCTACCCCCTGATCACATCCTTGTTCCAAGTCCCCAGCAAATTGTATCGTCCAGAGCTCTGACTACACTGCACTCACATGTTCCTTTATGTTGGTTGTTTTGTTGTTGTTGTTTGTTGTTTTTTGGGGGGAACAGTTTTTCTTTGTAGTTGAGGCTTCAACTCAAGATTTCCTTGAGTCAGCCTCAGCCTAGAATTACAGCTGTGCACTACAGCCCTGTTTAAGTGATTATACCTGTGACAAGATCTATGATTTATAAAGCACAATATAAAAAAATAAGGAAAAGACAAGGTCCCTGTGGCTTGCTACCCTCTCTGATAAGGTGCTGGCATTCATGCCCCCAGGAGGGCAGATCTATGTAACCAGCAGAGTATTTGGGAAATGAGAGTGTGTGACTTAGAGACTGACAATTAAGAGACATGCCTTCACCCTATGTTTTCTTAAACCACTCACTCTGGGGAAAACTGGATACCATGCCAGGGGTTTCCCAAGAATCTCTGGGACCTGTGCTGTATAATAAGAAGTTAAATGTAGGGATAATTTGTTATGTCACATAATATAATTAATACAGCACTTCCTCTGTGGGAGCTCATTAACTTAGAAGGAGAGATAAGAGGGATGCAGATTTAGAAAAAATATACGATAATTCAGAATGTATATAATCATAAACTGATAGTTACAAGTTCTGAGAAATAGAGTAGGTGAATTGGGGAGAGGTTGTGCAGTTTAAAAAATGAGCTCCAGGGCTGGGAAGCTGGCTCAGTGGTAGAGCACTTGCCTTGCATGCTTGAGGCCCTGGGTTCGATTCCTCAGCACCACATTAGCAAAAAGAAAAAAGCCGAAAGTGGCGCTGTGGCTCAAGTGGTAGAGCGCGAGCCTTGAGCTGAAGAGCTGAGGGACAGTGCTCAGGCCCAGAGTTCAGGCCCCACAACTGGACCAAAAAAAAAAAAAAAAAAAAGAGCTCCATGTAGGAAGCCTTCAGGTGAGTTTTGGAACGAAAAACAACTGGAAAAAACAACAACAAGGGCTGGGAAGGTGGCTCAGTGGTAGAGTGCTTGCCTTGCATGCATGAGGCCCTGGGTTTGATTCCTCAGCACCACATAAGCAAAAAGAAAAAAGCCAGAAGTGGCGCTGTGGCTCAAGTGGTAGAGCGCTAGCCTTGAGCTGAAGAGCTGAGGGACAGCGCCCAGGCCCAGAGTTCAGGCCCCATGACCGGACCCCCCCCAAAAAAAACAACAACAAGACAGATTACCTTTGGTTCTTTCCTTTTCAGATAAATCCAATTTGTAAGTTTATGAAAGTATTCTTTACAAAATATGAAATTCACATGAAAATAAGGTATATTTTTAAGCCAGGCATAATGGCACAACCCTATAGTCACAGTTACTTAAAAGGCTGATGCAGGATGGTCAGTTGAACTTAAAAGTGTGAGGCCAAGCCCGACGCTGGTGGCTCGCGCCTGTAATCCTAGCTACTCAGGAGGCTGAGATCTGAGGATCATGGTTCAAAGCCAGCCAGGGCAGGAAAGACTGTGAGACTCTTATCTCCAATAAACCACTAGAAAACCGGAAGTGGTGCTGTGGCTCAAGTGGTAGAACACTCTCCTTGAGCTCAAGAGTGTAAGGACAGCGCCCAGGCCCAGAGTTCAAAAAAAAAGTGTGAGGCCAGCTTGGGCAACATAGGGAATCCCATGTCACGCATACACACACAAAAGAATATATCTTTTTTTTAAAATTTAATTTAATTTTATTTGTGAACATACTGTACAGAGGGGTTACAATTACATGGGCAGGATAATGCGTACATTTCTTACCAAGCATTGCAGCCTCCTCCTTTGGTTTACCCTTCACATCCCTTCCCAGAAGAATATATCTTTAGAACAAAGGGTGAGTCAATTTGTTTTCAGCATGTTAATTATAAACGGTACAAAAATTTCTAATACCCAAAGTGGTTCACCAGTCAGCCTTCTGTCACTATTCATGCGGGGTTGAGAAATAAGGATATTTATGTATTAAATTGGTTTAAATCAAAGAATAAAAAGATTAAGTTCTTGGGAGGTTAGTTGGTTTCCATGCTGAAGAAAGAGATAATAAACTAAAATGAAGAGAATACTTTCTATTTGGTTAAGGGAACAAACAAAAACCCCTGCATGAATCACAGAAATTAGTACCTTTCTTGTTTTTTATTTTGCTTTGTTTTGTTGGTTTTTTTTTTTTTTTTTTTTTTTTGGTCTAGTCATGGGGCCTGAACTCTGGGCCTGGGTGCTGTCCCTTGTGGCTTTTTTCTTTTTGCTTATGTGGTGCTGAGGAATCAAACCCAGGACCTCATGCATGCAAGGTAACTGCTCTACCACTGAGCCACCTTCCCAGCCCCTGTATTTTTTTTTTTTTTGGGTCCGGTCGTGGGGCCTGAACTCTGGGCCTGGACATTGTCCCTCAGCTCTTCAGCTCAAGGCTAGCACTCTACCACTTGAGCCACAGCGCCACTTCCGGCTTTTTTCTTTTTGCTTATGTGGTGCTGAGGAATTGAACCCAGGGCCTCAGACATGCAAGGCAAGCACTCTACCACTGAGCCACCTTCCCAGCCCCCCCTGTATTTTTTTTTTAAAACTAAGTTAAAATGGTAGTAGAAATCATGTTGTGTGGAAATACTGGCTGACACCCTTTCATCTTGCCTGAATCTCAATCGAGATATTAGCTTCAGATGATTTGGGGAAGTTTGTTGAAATCAAATAAACTTAATGAATATGAATTAACAGCTTCAAGATAGAGTACTATAGAGGGGCTGGGAAGGTGGCTCAGTGGTAGAGCACTTGCCTTGCATGCCTGAGACCCTGGGTTCGATTCCTCAGCACCACATAAGCAAAAAAAGAAAGAGTACTATAGAGTAAATGTATAAATATATAAGACAACAGTCAATCTAACCAGTAATTATAGATATGCTAGCTAATGCACAAAGAAGTTGAATTTTTAGAAACTTTTCAGATTAGTAAAGACAGAAAAATCCAATAATAGTAGTCAAAAGAAAAGGCAATCAGGCATACCATATGTAAAAGGTGGGAATGCAAGTTGGTATTACCATTTTGGACCATGGGATCACTCCTAGCAAGCTGTTATGTTACATGCACACAGCCTTTGTCACAGTAATTCCTTTTGTAGAAATGTGAATATATAAAAGCAAGCTCAAGGATCTTCACTGTAGCTTTTATGGAAATAACAAGAAAAAATTTGAAATCTCATTGAATACAGTAGATGAATATACCAAACACTTGCTTATTATTTATGTATGTGAAATCATATTACCTCCCATGAGCTCTAGGTTTGATTTTTTCTTATGACGAGGTAACCATACCAAAAAAATGTCATTCAATCATCAAAAAACTCAGGGGGTAAGCTGGGCCTGGTGGCACATGTCTGTAATACCAGTGATTAGCCTGGGCTACATAGCAAGACACTATCTTTAAAAAAAAAAAAAAGGAAATGAGATGCTTATGGGTAGACTGTGCTCAACATGTACTCAGGAGTGCATGTAAACAACATATTACATGTGCTCATATAAATAACAAAACGGAAGTAATCAAAGGAAGTTTCAGGACACAATCTCATTCTGTTGTTGTTGTTCTTAATGTTCTATGTGCTTCTTGTTACTTTTGTATTTTCCCCTATGGTTTATCTCCTGTTGTCACTGTATTTGATTTTAGTACCCTGGGTATTGTATATACATTTATCTGAATTAGGGAAGGGAAGGAGAACAACAAAACGGTGAGACAAAGGAAAAAAGGGGAACCAATCCAACAGCGATACTCACAAGACAGTATGTTGGAAATTATCTGTACAACAGGGTGGGGGAGAAGGATTGGAGGGAGGGAAAGTGGGAGAAAAATGAGAGAGGGGATAACAAGTTCAACAAAAAATGTACTCACTACCTTATTTATGTAACTGTAAACCCTCCGTACACCAACTTGACAATAAAATTAAAAAATAAATTTAAAAAATAAAATAGGAGGGGGGACCAAGATGGCGACGGGGCAGTAGGGAAACGCCACAGCTCTCTCCAACCAAAAAGAGAGTTCGAGTTCCAACGCTTAATCTCCCCAAGAGACCGACAACAACAAAAAGACGAACACTCAGAGAAAAACCAGAGGCGGAGAATAACAAAAAAGAAAGAGGAAAAGAATTTCAAAACAGAGAAAAGCGAAGACCCCTCCCCCAACCTTTACTGGCCGCGCGGCAGCGCACCAAGCCGCCGGCCAGCCGGCCCGGCGGGGGCTATGGGAGCCCCAGAGAAACAGCAGAGACACAGGGGGCCACTTTCAGAACATCAGGTACTGGTTTGCAGAACAGCAGATCGCCAGGAACAGAGAAACCTACCAGCCGGGAGTCTCCACGAGGATCCCACCCCCACCCCTCACTCTCCACCCGAGCAGAGAGGCTCCATCCCGCCAAAGCCGCTCGGCATCAGCAGAGTGACAAAAGGACCAGCGGCAGACCACCCGGCCCGCCTGATCGCGATCGCAACGAGCCAGCACTCTCCACCCGAGCAGAGAGGTTCCATCCCGCCAAAGCGGCTCGGCGCGACAAAGGGTCCTGTCTGCAGACCACCCGCCCGCCCGATCACGATCGCAACAACCCGGCGGGGTCACTTGGGCCCCAGAGGTACCGAGAAGAAGCTGCCTGAGCGTGGACACTCTTGACCCAACAGCTTCGACAGAGGCAGAGACAGAAAAGAATCACACAGAGCCACCACCGCCCAACCCAGCCCGGATTGCAACAACAACTGACGACCTACACCACACAGAAACAACCAGCTCCAGGGTGAGTACCCCACAGGGGAAGTGTATCCCTCAAGGGAGACCAGAGCTGGAGGGAATCCCCAGACCCTGACCTAGACTCCCTACCCCAGCACCCGGACCACAGGACCCACTAAAACTGGGAACTGTTTGAGAGCTCCACCAGCCCGTGGAGCACACTCAGCTGGCCAGGCTAGAGCAAGAGCACCCCTGGAAGGGAGCTTAAATGCCCAAGCCAGGAACAGCGCCCCTGGGTCAAGACTACCAACAGTAGGAGAAATTTGAACTGTGTCCCCCAGGCTGTATAACCTAGGGGGTATACACATCAGCACAGGCCTAACAAGCGCGCACCAGGCTGGGGCCGGAACCAAGCCCGGGGATCCGGCGCCTGAACAACACAACCAACTCCTCCCAATTGAAGTAAAAAGCTGAGCATATGCCTCAACAGAGGGGAGAAAACCAGGAAACAACACTCCCCCGGGAAGCACGCCTGTGACAACAAAAGACCTGGAGGCCCAGGACAAGAGAAGCCCAAACCCCACCAAAACTCCACCCATATACCCTAGACTGGGAATTGGGCAACACAGGCTGCCAGCACCTGATAGTAAGCAGGAGCTCAGACTGTTAAGGCGGCTCAGCAATAGAGTGATAGTCTTGGATGTATGAGGCCCTGCATCTGATTCCTCAGCATCACAAAAGCAAAAAGGGTCAGAAGTGGTGCTGTGGCTCAAACGGTAGGGTGCCAGCCTTGAGCTGAAAAAGCTGAGGGACAGCACCCAAACCTAGAGTTCAAGCCCACAACCAGCCCAAAACAAATAAACAAAAACACATCAGGAGCCCATAGCAGACTCCAGCATTTGGGAGAGTGCATCCAGAGCATCTGTTCTTCACAAGAGCACCCATAGGAGCAAAAACAAGCAGTCTAGGCTGCTCAACCCTTCCAAAGGCGGGAACTGTCAGCAATCTACAGCAGAGAGCTGAGAATCCTAAGTAAGTCAGAATAGCAGCTGGAAATAGGCTCCCAACAGAACCCAGATCAGGCACAGACTCTCTCTACCAATACAGAATCAGCAACCAAGCAAAGACAGACACACCAAAACAAAATTGAAGAGCAGTCTCCTGAACCTCCATGCGAAAATCACAGAGAAAAATCACAAGGTTTACTACCACCCAGGACAGCAAGCTCACCTCAAAAGCCAGCAGCCACACAGGGGAGAGCCCCAGTGGGAGCAAAGCAGAAATGGAAGACAAAGGCTACTTCCAAGGGTTGCTGGAGGCAATGACTCAAGAAATAAAGCGAGAAATTTATCAGAAATTGAAAGAGCACAAGGATGAACTATCCAAAGAGATACAGGGTATCAAACAAGAGATGCATGCAAAAATAGAAGCTGCACAAACCTCAATAAGAAGTGAGATAAACGCCAAATTAGAGGTAATGCATACCTCATTGAGAGGTGAGATCAGTACTCTGAGAACCAACATTGAATCCATAAAGGGATCCATTTCCTCCATGCAAACCACAATAGAAGCCACTGTCAACAGAGTGAATGAAATGGAAGGTCGAGTGTCAGATACAGAAGACAGAATACACCAACTGGACCAAAAAGTGACAGATATGGAAAAATTACTCAAATTAAACCAAAGGGATATTCAAGAGCAAGCAGATAATGCTAAAAAATTTAACCTTCGCATAATTGGAGTGGACGAAGGTGAGGAATTCCAGAGCAAGGGAATGCAACACCTATTTAACAAGATAATCAATGAAAATTTTCCCCACCTCAAAAACGACCATCTTAACTACATCACAAAAGCTTATTGAACACCCAACAAGCAAGACCCCAGGAGAAACACTTCTAGACACATTATAGTAAAAATGATAGATCTGAATAATAAGGAAACAATCCTGCATGCAGCAAAAATGAAGAAGGAGCTATACTACAATGGGAAAAAAATAAGAATTACTGCAGATCTCTCCACACAAACAATGAATGCAAGAAAAGCCTGGGAAAGCACCATACGAGCCCTGAGAGCCAATAACTGCCAACCCAGACTGATCTACCCGGCAAAGCTAGCATTCACATTTGATGGAGAACTGAAAACTTTTAATAGCAAAGAAAAACTAAATGAATTCATAAACATTAAGCCAGCATTACAAAGAATTCTAAGAGGGGGGACACAACCTGAAGAAAGCAGCCAGGAACTGGGGCCTGCCCAAAACAGGCATTACTCAAAGTCTAACTGAGCAAGCACAGGAGGAAAGGAAAAAAGAAAAACTTAGGAAAACGGAATGGCAGGGACAACAATGCATCTCTCTATACTTTCTCTTAATATAAATGGGCTGAATTCGCCAATTAAAAGAAAACGAACTGAGGACTGGATAAGAAAACAAGACCCATCCATCTGTTGCCTTCAGGAGACCCACCTCTCAGCCAAACATACAAACAAACTCAGAGTGAAGGGGTGGAAAAGGATCTACCAATCAAACGCCCCCAGTAAGAAAGCAGGTGTAGCTATCCTGATATCTGACAAAATAAACTTTTCATTAAAATCAGTACAGAAAGACAAGGACGGACACTACATATTAATAAAGGGAACAATCCAAGAGGAGGATATAACCATCATCAACTTATATGCCCCAAATATTGGTGCACCCAGATATGTCAAACAAATGCTCTCAAACTTACAGAATAAAATAGATCCCAATACGATAATACTAGGAGACTTTAACACACCACTCTCACCAAAGGACAGGTCTACCAACCAGAGGATTGGCAAAGAAGCTACCGAATTAAGAGAGGCCATACTGCAAGCGGAATTAACTGACATCTACCGAGTATTTCACCCTAAAACAACACAGTACACATTCTTCTCAGGAGCTCATGGAACTTTCTCCAAAATAGACCATATCATAGTTCATGCAAGGAACTTAAGCAAATACAAAGGGATCGACATAATCCCCTGTATCCTATCTGACCACAGTGGAATCAAGCTAGCTCTCAATAACAAAGCATACCGCAGAAATTTCTCCAATACATGGAAATTGAACAGCACACTCCTTAACAATGCCTGGATAACAGAAGAGATCAGAGAAGAAATAAAGCATTTCCTACAACTCAATGAAAATGAAAACACCTCACAAAGAAACTTGTGGGACACAGCAAAAGCAGTCCTGAGGGGCAAATTTATTGCCCTCAGTGCCCACATCAAGAGAATGGAGACAGACCAAGTAAATAATCTCATGTTGCAATTAAAACAGCTAGAAAAACAGGAAAAAATGGAACCTAAAGCTACTAGAAGAAGCCAGATAACCAAATTAAAAGCAGAGATTAACCAATTAGAAAATCAGAAAACCATAACCAAAATAAACCAAACAAAAAGCTGGTTCTTTGAAAAAATAAACAAAATTGATGGCCCATTGGCTAGATTAATTAAAAAAAGAAGAGAGGAAACCCATATTAATAGGATTAGGGATGCCACGGGAAACATCACCACACGTACCCAAGATATCCAAACAATTCTAACAGACTACTTTCAAAAGCTATACTCTCTAAAGGAAGAAAATCGGGCAGAAATGGATGCATTTTTAGAGAAATACAAGTTGCCCAAACTGAGCAAAGAAGAAGTTAACCAATTAAATAAGCCAATATCCTATAATGAGATACAGGAAGCTATCAAAAGTCTTCCAACAAAAAAAAGCCCAGGACCAGATGGATTCACAGCAGAATTCTATAAGACCTTTAAACAAGAACTAATACCCATACTCCTCAAGCTCTTCAGAGAAACAGAGAAGGAAGGAGCTATCCCAAACTCATTCTACGAAGCCAATATCACACTCATCCCCAAACCAGGCAAAGACCCAACCAAAAAGGAGAATTACAGGCCAATCTCCTTGATGAACACAGATGCAAAGATCCTTAACAAGATTCTAGCTAACAGAATCCAGAAACACATAAAAAGAATAATTCACTATGACCAGGTAGGCTTCATCTCAGAGACACAGGGATGGTTTAACATACGTAAGTCAATAAATGTAATCCAACATATCAACAGAGCCAAGGTCAAGAATCACATGATTATCGCTACAGATGCAGAAAAGGCCTTTGACAAAATTCAACATTCATTCATGCTAAAAGCTCTGGAGAAAATAGGAATAGAAGGAACATTTCTAAAAACAATAAAAGCCATTTATGACAGACCAATAGCCAATATTATACTTAATGGGGAAAAGCTACAACCAATTCTCCTAAAATCAGGAACAAGGCAAGGATGCCCACTGTCTCCACTCCTCTTCAATATAGTCCTAGAACCCTTAGCCAGGGCAATAAGGCAAGAAAAAGACATTAAAGGGATCCTCATAGGAAAAGAAGAAGTTAAACTATCCCTTTTTGCAGACGACATGATACTATACCTCCACGATCCCAAAAACTCCATCCCCAAACTCTTAGAAATCATAAATCACTTTGGCAAAATAGCAGGATACAAAATAAACCCACAAAAATCAGTTGCCTTCCTATACACTGATAATGTACAGGAAGAGAGGGAAATAAAGGGAGCAACCCCATTCACAATAACCTCCCGAAAAATAAAATATTTAGGAATTAACCTAACCAAAGATGTAAAAGAACTATTTAATGAGAACTATAAAAAGTTAAAGAAAGAAATTGCAGAAGACACTAGGAAATGGAAAGACCTCCCATGCTCCTGGATAGGCCGACTTAATATAGTAAAGATGGTAATACTTCCAAAACTAATATACAAATTCAATGCAATTCCTATTAAAATCCCAATGACGTACATCACTGAAATACAGAAAACAGTCCAAAAATTCATATGGAACAACAAAAGACCTAGAATAGCCAAAACAATTCTAGGGGATAAAGACAATATGGGAGGGCTATCCATGCCGAACTTCAAACTCTACTACAGAGCTATAATAACAAAGACAGCATGGTACTGGCACAAAAACAGACCCGAAGACCAATGGAACAGAATAGAAGATCCAGAAATAAATCCACAGGCCTACAGCCAGCTGATATTCGACAAAGGAGCCAAAGACATACAATGGAAGAAACACAGCCTCTTCAACCGCTGGTGCTGGGAAAACTGGGCAGCCACATGCAGAAAACTAAAAGTGGACCCCAGCCTATCACCATGCACCAACATCAACTCAAAATGGATTAAAGACCTTAACATTAAACCTGAATCTCTGAAACTACTGCAGGACAGAGTAGGAGAGACACTTGAACTAATAGGCACAGGAAGGAACTTCCTGAACAGAGTCCCAGGGTCACAACAAATTGGAGAGAGACTCGACAAATGGGACTACCTTAAAATAAAAAGCTTCTGCACAGATAAAGCTATCGCAACCAAGCTAGAAAGACAACCAACTAATTGGGAAAAAATATTTACCAGCAATATATCAGACAAGGGGTTAACATCCAGTATATACAGGGAACTCAAGAAACTAATCCCTCCCAAACCCAACACACCAATTACTAAATGGGCAAGGGAACTAAAGAGGGACTTCTCAAATGAAGAAATAAAAATGGCAAAGAAACACATGAGGAAATGTTCATCATCCCTGGTGGTGAAGGAAATGCAAATAAAGACAACCCTGAGATACCACCTTACCCCAGTCAGAATGTCCCACATCTACAAATCAGCCAACGACAAATGCTGGAGGGGATGTGGAGAACAAGGAACGCTATTACACTGCTGGTGGGAATGTACACTCATACAACCACTTTGGAAAGCAGTCTGGAGGGTCCTTAGAAAGCTAAAGATTGACCTCCCTTACGACCCAGTCATACCACTTCTAGGCATCTACCCTGAACAACAGGAACCAATATACAAGGACACGTGCACCTCCATGTTTATTGCAGCACTGTTCGCAATAGCTAGGATATGGAAACAACCTAGATGCCCCACCACAGATGAATGGATCCAAAAATTGTGGTATCTATACACAATGGAATATTATGCAGCCATTAGAAATGACAAAATAATGGCATTTGCAGGGAAATGGATGGAGCTAGAAGGAATCATGTTGAGCGAGGTAAGCCAAGAACGAAGAGACAAACAGTACATGGTCTCCCTGATAAGTGGATGATGAATCCAAAATGTTAGGTGATATGACAAAACTAACAGGACTTAAGAAACAAAGAACTCCCACTCATCTGGTTGAACCACTACTAAATATCCCCATGCTGCTGATCACATATATGGTATATAACATATGAGCACCGTTATATATTACAGACTGTGATAGACAATTTGCTCCAGGAAAGTTAGAATGAACTTGTGACTTTAAATGAGCATCATTATTCCACAATACTGTGAATTTCCGGAAATTAAGTAATCAATCACGATCAAAAAAAAAAAAAAAAAAAAAAAAGAACCTTGGGGAAGGGAGGGAGGGAGGGGATGGTAGGGGGAAAACAATGGAGGGGGTAACAATGTTCAAGAGGAAGTGGAAGTGTACTCATTACCTCACTCATGTAACTGTAACCCTCTGTATAGTATCTCTACAATAAAAAAAATTAAAAAAAAAAAATAAAAAATAAAAAATAAAATAGGAAAAAATATTTTTGCAATAAAAAATAAGTATGCATCTATGTGTTTATGCATGCAGAAAATACCTGGTAAAATAAACCAGAAAGACACAGTTCACAGAGAGGTCTTCTGGAGAGAGCCATGGAAGAGAGGAGAAACTTCGCTTTGCAATTTTTACAAATAATACCCAGAGTTAGCAAAACTTCAAAGGTCAAGGTCAAAGCCTCCAAGCCTGTTTCATTCCTGACAACTGTGTATCTGAAGGGTTTCCCAAAGTACCTGTAGTTTAGATAATTCACAGAGACAGTACAGAGATTTATTGAAAGCTATTAGTGGTCCTGGTTTATTACAGGGTAAGGATGCAGATTAAAACCAGCCAAAGGAAGAGAGTCTGGGAGGCTCCAAATAGAAAATGTTTGCTGTCTTCTCCTGTAGAGTTAGGATGAACCATCCATCCCCTAACATCTGTGGACAACAGTTCCCATGCAGGGAAGTTCATTTTTGTTTGTTTCATTGCCTAAAGTTTTTTTATTTATTTATTTTCTCAATTGGGATTTCTTTATATTGATTGATTGCCAAATGGTTCATCTCATTTTGCAGGTCCACTGACACTACATGACCCAAAGCTCTACCCTAAATAACATGATTGGATTTTTCTGGCATGGCCAGTTGGCACCCAAGACACAGTTTGGCCATCCTCTGCCCTACACAAAGCCAGTCCTATCAGGTATATGACAAGAACTAATTCCAGAAGTTGAAAACCAAGGTCATGACTTTTCTTTGGGCAAAACCAAAGTCTTTACTGCACATTGTTATAATTAAAACCTGGAATAACTATGTGATTGTTTTCTCATGTGCTTCTTGGCACATAGTATAGTTTCTAAGTTGTTTTTATGTAAGAGGATGGATCTGTACTGAGACTTGTTGGCCATATGGACTTTCATGTTGTGTTTCTTTCCATCCTGAATCTGTCTATTTGGTATGCCTTAGTTATAAAGCCAAGGTAACAGTCCAAATTGCAATTTAGCTTTCATGAGCACCCAAGAATCTTACTCCTAGCCCTCCAACAAATCAAGTGTCCCAAGCATAACCTTACCTAATTCTCATACAGCAGTCCATATTTTCCCTGCCTGAAGTCATCCAGGGCCAAGCACCAGACACCAGGGATCACTCCTAGAATATAAAGCCTGCTAAAATTATTCCATCTAGACACCATAAGCTGTTCTCTCTGCCCTGCCCTTTTTGTGGCTTTCTCCTCACTCCTTGCTGCCTTGGGACCCAAAACCTGGTGCTCCTCCAGGGATTCTGTGTGGTGTAGTGCGTTCCCTTGTGTGAGGAAAACTAAGTAATCAGTTTTTTCAATAGCTTTGGCCTCTTCATCACATCACAGTTAACTCCATAAATTAGAGGCTCATAGGTAGAATGGAGACCTTCCCTGTAGACTTCAGACTCCAAGAGAGCAATAGGCCTTACTGCCTTGCCCAGGTTCACACTAAATTAATTAATGAATTAATTAGTCAGTCGTTGGGCTTGAATCTGGGTCTGGATGCTGTCCCTCAGCTCTTCAGCTCAAGGCTAGCGCTCTACCACTTGAGCCCCAGTGCCACTTCTGGCGTTTTCTGTTTATGTGGTGCGGAGGAATCGAACCCAGGGCCTTATGCATGCGAGGCAAGCACTATACCATTGAGCCACCTTCCCAGCCCATGGTTTGTAAATTTATTTATTTTTTTGGGTCCGGTCGTGGGGCCTGAACTCTGGGCCTAGGCGCTGACCCTCAGCTCTTCTGCTCAAGGCTAGCACTCTACCACTTGAGCCACAGCGCCACTTCCGGCTTTTTGCTTATGTGGTGCTGAGGAATTGAACCCAGGGCCTCATGCATGCAAGGCAAGCACTCTACCACTGAGCCACCTTCCCAGCCCCGGTTTGTAAATTTAATAACCACATTTTTACAGTACTAGCTTTTGCTCTAGTAATAGAGGAGATAAATTATTCATCTCACTTGCTACAGTCAGTGCTTCACATGGAATTTGAAAAGAACTTCAACACACCACTTATAGAACTGTTCATCGCCCTACAAACTGTACTGACTGAATTTACAGGAAGTACTTCTGTCCCTCTCTTTACCCTCCTGCATCTCATTCCTAAATCATTTAGTAAGCAAATAAGCTGATAACCAATGATGAAATCTACCATGGCTACCTTCAAAATGAGAACCAAGAATAAAGGAAAAGTTATCCTTACTTATTTTGGCTTGCTTCAGGATTTATTTTCATCTTTGGGCAAAGGACTAGCTTCTTACAAAATATTAAGGAGGGCTGGGAGGTGGCTCAGTGGTAGAGTGCTTGGCTTGCATGCATGAGGGCCTGGGTTCAATTCCTCAGTACCATATAAACAGAAAAAGCTGGAAGTGGCACTGTGACTCAAGTGGTAGAGCGCTAGCCTTGAGCTGAAGAGCTGAGGGACAGCCCCTAGGCCCAGAGTACAAGCCCCATGACCAACAAAACAACAAACAAACAAACAAACAAAAAACCCGCAAAATATTAGTGAATTGATGAATATTTCCTGGTCTTAACCAAACACTTTCATATTGTACTTGTAGGTAAAGATACACAAAACAAAACCCTAGGAGAATAAGGATGTACATTTGATACTTGAATCTATAAATCTCTAGTGTTAACACCTATTAAATTCACTACCTGTCCCCCCAAATTAAGATTGGCCATACTTTCCATTTTGAGGGACATACTGTGTAAAGGTATGAATGGGATAGAAAAAGGAAACACTGCAATAAAAACGTAAGCTACAGAACACATTTAAACTTCTTGTGATAAAAGTTGGTAAAGTATAAACAGTGTGAACAAAAAAAGTTAACAGACGTGAAGCCATTTGGGATTTTAATAATAAAGGTGAGCTTTTACAGCAATTAAAAAACCAGAAAACAAAAACCAAATGTTGGCTTCAGGCAATAATAGAAGCTGTTAATAGTGTTTTCCTAATAATCCCCCAAGGTCTGACCCAATTAAGAATTTACATTCTGAACCAGAAAGTGAAAAAAAAAATACTTTAAAGAAGAAAACTCTAAAATGGCTAGTTAGGAATACTGACATTGTCTTTTCTATGGATTAGTTATTTAAAAATAATTTTATTTATAATATTCTACTTAGTCAAAGTGCACAGAAAATCCAGAGAATGAAAACACTTTGCTTTTATAATTCTCTTGGCTATTTAGCAGTATTTAACAAGCTATTAAGGAAGCAAGGCTTAAGAGCCAAGTGGCCCATGGGGAATTGTTCTCACTGAGCCAGGGTGAGGAGTGCTAGTCATAAAGGCTCTTGAGTATAGCAAGTTCTGCCAAATCAGGTGGATCTAGAGGCTTTTAGCTGCAAGTAACAGAACACTCAGCTAGAAGTGGCTGCAGTAATGAGAACATTTAATTCATGTAATAGTCTGAAGGCTGCTTCTTGCCATGGCTTTTGCTTCCTCTTCCATACTTTCAAACACAGTTCGTTAAATCTATCTATCTATCTATCTATCTATCTATCTATCTATCTATCTATCTATCTATCTATCTGTCTGTCTGTCTGTCTGTCTGTCTGTCTGTCTGTCTGTCTGTGTCTGTGTGTCTGTCTGTCTGTCTATGCTATATCTGCTTATCTATACATCTGTCTGTGTATTTATCTATACAGATACTTTTTGCATTGTTGGGGTAGAACTCAAGGTTTCACATTTCAGTGGTCTGAGCTATTGACCCCTAGCCCCATACATCTATTTTCAGATAAAAATAACATGATGTCCAGATGATTCTGGAATTCATCCCAAGTCCTCACATCTGGAGGAAAAGGAAGTAGGTATTTCTCCTTGTTTATATCAGGAGGAAGATTCCCCCCCCCCCAATTCTGCAAGACCCTTTCCTAGATCTCATATTTAATGAACCTGAACTTGTTCACCTGCCCAGCCCTGCCATTGGCCAAGGAGAAGTAGGCATAGTAATGATGTCAGAGCAAGTATGAGGCATCCTGAGGAGAGACACATTCACCCACTAGCAAACAAGTGGAGATTTTGTTTGCCAGGACCTGATTTAGTGGGGGAGGTGGTTATTTATGGTAAACAAGGAGCTCTGTCAGTGGTATGTGGAGTATTAGCAGGTGAAAAAAGGGATGTAGTTCTCAATGCTGAGTTGTTCTTTACTATTCAAGAGAGGTCTTGAGGAGACACAGCACTTATATTATTTATTATTTATATTATATTCTTATATTATTTAAACTTGATAAAGACCTCATCAAAGCAGGTATCAGATGTGGCTTTGGGTGAGTTAAGCACAGGACAGGTTCCTTCCTTGGAAATAAAACTTGGCCAAGTCTAAGCCTGAGAAATATAATTCTTCATTAAGTCTATTTTTAAGTTAAATAAAGAAAAAGGGGGTATGATATTCTGAGATCTCTAGAATTCACTCCAAAAAAACAGAAGTGCAATAAGCCAAATGGCTGAAATTACTTACAACATCTGACCAAAGCAAATAAGCTTGCTCTCATGCTGTGATCAGAAGAGCAGGAAACCTGAGGCTTTATTCAAGGCCAAGAGAACACTGATTTCTAAGCCTAGGGTCCTCAGAGGGTGAAGAGAGATATTAGTAAATAGAGTTAGTTCATTCACTCAGGCAAGAGCCCAGGAAGTTCAAGGGGTGGTTTCTGGTCTGCACTTTCATGGGATTTTAAAAGATTGAAATAGAAGGATCTAAAAGTTTTCTCTCTCTCCTTCTCCCTCTCCCTCCCTCCTCTCTCTATTCCTCACATATATCACCAATGTTAGCAAACAGAATGGCTGTACTTTACCAAAGAGACCTACACAGACACTGCTAAGATTTGGTGGGTTTCTTGAGAGCAAGAACTGAAGTAAGGGCTCAGTAGTAGAGCGCTTGCCTTGCATGCCTGAGGCCCTGGGTTCAATTCCTCAGCACCACATAAGCAAAAAGAAAAAAAGCAGGAAGTGGCGCTGTGGCTCAAGTGGTAGAGCACTAGCCTTGAGCTGAAGAGCTGAGGGACAGCGCTCAGGCCCAGAGTTCAGGCCACATGACCGGAACCCCCCCCACAAAAAAAAAAAAAGAAAGAAAAAAAGAACTGAAGTAATTCATCCCCAAAATAGAAAGATGAAAGGCAGAACCCAGAGAGAGACAGAGATACACAGAGAGAATTACCTTGATTCCAAGGGGATCTGAGTTCCAGGACCAGGTAAAACAGGATCAGGAGGAGCCAGGGTTCCTTCCCTCCCCAGTGCCCCTCAGCTGCTTCTTGCTGCCCTGCCCGAAACTAATAAAATGGAACCCAGAGCCAACAGCCTACTCTACCCTCATATGCTGTCCCACTTCCTATATCCAAAAACTAAATGGCTAAGAAATGCAGGTGTCTAAGATTCTGTGGCAATTCTAAAACCCAAGTTAACAATAACAACAATAATAACTTTAAAAAAAATCCAAAAATCAGGCCTGGGAGAGTGGCTCAGTGGTAGAGTGCTTGCTGTGCATGCATGAGGCCCTGGGTTCGATTCCTCAGCACCACATAAACAGAAAATGCCAGAAGTGGTGCTGTGGCTCAAGTGGTAGAGCACTAGTCTCTGGCAGGAAGCAATAGCTTCTGAACAGTTGAAAGAAATGATGATTAAGATACTATGCTTGACACATTCAGTTTCATTTGAATGCAAGTCCAGATTTCTTGAGAATGTATATTCCTGCATCCTCAAAATTTACCTCTAAGCTTCTGACACAAGTAGTGGGCAACTTGATATCTACTCAATGATGCTTTTGTTTTTGTTTTTTTCCTTTGTTGGTACTGGAGTTTGAACTCAGGGCCTTGGCCTTCCTAGACAAGTGCTCTGCCACTTAAGCCACACTCATTACCCATTTTTGCTTTGATTACTTTTCAGATAGATTCTTCTGTCTCCTTATTGCATGTGCTGTCATGCTCAGCTACCCAATAGTGTTTAATAGCCAATTGGAATCTATATTTAAAATATTTTAGACTGTTCATTTCCTTATTGTTGGACATAGAGTTCTTTTGTGTATTTGGGGTAACTGCTCAGATACAATCTTTAAGATAAGTCTTTTGCAAATATTATTTTCCCAGTTGGTTGTTTACCTTCTCATTCTCCTGATAGTATCCTTTACAGAGAAGTTCTTAATATTTGTGTATCAGTTCTTTCAAGGATCATGCCTTTGGTTTTATCTGAAGTTATCACCAAACCAGAGCTCTCCTAGATTTTCTTCTATGTCATCTTCTAGGAGTTTCATAGTTTTGTCACATTAAAGTCTATAATCCATTTTGAGTGAATTTTTTGGTGAAAGATTTCTGGATGTCTAGTTTTTTGTTTTTGTTTTTTTTTTTGTCTCATGGTAGTCCCTTTGTTCCTTTGTAAAAAAAAATCAGTTTTTATTTATGTGGTTTATTTCTGGGCTCCCCCATTTGTTTCATGGATCCTTTTGTCTATTCCCTCACTGAGAACATATTATCTTGATTTCTGTTGCTTTATAGTAAGTCTTGACTTCACTCAGGTCCTACTTGCTATATTCAGAAGAGACTTTTGACTCCACACTTCTTTCAATCCATCTCTCTCATCTTGCTAAATGCTACCCCTAGAATCCAGTTGTTTAGGCTACAAACCTGGAAGTATTATTTTTCCTTGCTGTTCCTAGGGCTTGAACTCAGGGATGGAGCTGTCTTTGATCTTTGTTATTATTGTTTTCTTTTGCTCAAGGCTGATGCTCTATCACTTGAGCCACAACTCCATTTTGGGCATTTTGGGTAGTTAATTGGAGATAAGAGTCTGACAGGCTTTCCTACCTAGGGTGATTTCAAACTGCAATCCTCAGATCTCAGTCTCTTGAATAGCTAGAATTACAGGTGTAAGCCACTGGTGCCTGGCTTAGAAGTCATTCTTTGTTTTTTTTTTTGGTCAGTTGTGGGCCTGAACTCTGGGCCTGGGTGCTGTCCCTCAGCAATTCAGCTCAAGGCTAGCGCTCTACCACTTGAGCCACAGCGCCACTTCTGGATTTTTTCTGCTTATGTGGTGCTGAGGAATCGAACCCAGGACCTCATGCATGCAAGGCAAGCACTCTACCACTGAGCCACCTTCCCAGCCCCTTAGAAGTCATTCTTGATTCCTTCCTTCCCACCTTGCATCCAATCCATTCTGTCAATTCATCCCAGTCAATTTTTCTTTGAACAAGTAGAACATAACAGTCTTGCATCAATTTCCACTTAGCTGATGTCAAAAACCATTCTCATCAGTGCTCCTCTCACTGTGGGACACCCCTCTTGCCTTTTTCTCCAGAGAAGTCTCCCCATTTTCCTTTTTCCCTTAAAAATAAATAAATGAGGATTTAACACACTTAAGTCTTAAATAGGAACATAACCAGTCAGAACATGAGTTTCTTCTTTTGTTTTAATGAGATGTTAAAGTCAGATGGGAGTGAGAGTTCAGGTGAAATTTCTCAGGCAGAAAGGTAAATTCCTGGTCCTACTCTCTCTAGTATAATGACAACAAACCACAGAGAGCTACTGTGCACTGGATGTATGTCTAGTTTGAACTGGGATGTCTTGTGGGTGTAAAATACACTCCAGAGCTGGAAGATGTATTAGAGGTTGAAAAAAATCTCTGAACTGAAATATTGGAGATCTCAAATATTCTGGGTAGAGTGTTTTAGATTTAAAAATGTTTGCATGGACTTCACTGGACTTCCTTAACCAAAAAATCCCAAATCCAAAATCGAAATGATTTCACATAGGTGCTCAAAATCATTTGTATTTCAGAACATTTCAGATTTCTGGATTAAGTAGGCTCAATTTGTGTAAAAAAAGAATATCTGACAGCTCAAGACTGTACTCCTACTTACTTGGGAGGCAGAGATCAGGGGTTCAAGTTTAGTCTGGGCCAGAAATCCCAAAACCCATCCCAGTGGACGGCCAGGCACAGTGGTTCCCTTGCTATCCCAGCTGCAGAAGAAGCATGAAGTCTGGATGCAGGATTGTGCCCCTGTCATTTCCAGATTCCCAGAAGCACAAGCAATGTCACAGGCCAGGCCAGACTGGGAATAAAGGAAGACCCAACCTTGAAAGTGGCCAACACAAAAAGGAGTTGAAGGCATGGCTTAAGTGGTAGAGTGCCTGCCTGGCAAGCATAAGGCCCTGCCAGGCCCTGGGTTCAAGCCCCAGGACTGGAAAAAAAAATTAGGCCTTGAGTTCAATCTCTAGTACTGCAAAATAAATATAAAGCAAAAATGCATTAATTTTCTGATTGACGGCATGTTAAAGTGATGATCTGGGGGTTAAAAACATTATTGAGCCGGGCGCTGGTGGCTCACGCCTGTAATCCTAGCTACTCAGGAGGCTGAGATCTGAGGATCGCGGTTCAAAGCTAGCCCGGGCAGGAGAAACCGTGAGACTCCTATCTCCAATAAACCACCAGAAAACCGGAAGTGGCGCTGTAGCTCAAGTGGTAGAGTGCTCGCCTTGAGCTGAAGAGCTGAGGGACAGCGCCCAGGCCCAGAGTTCAAGCCCCACGACCGACAAAAACAAAAAAAACAAACAAAAAAACATTATTGAGATGATTTTATTTATTAAAATAGGACTATTAAGTCAGCTGTTCAGTATGCACTATGTGAGAAATGAAATATGTAACTTATGGGAAGGGACAGGAAGAGGAAACTGGGGGAAAGTGAAGGGGTGATAATATCCAAAAGAGAAATGTATTCATTACCTGATTTGTGAAATGGTAACCACTCTGTACTAAGAATAATAAAGTTTTTTTTTTTTTTTTAAATCAGACACTAGGGCTGTGAAGGTGGCTCAGTGGTAGAGTGCTTGCCTTGCATGCATGAGGCCCTGGGTTTGATTCCTCAGCACCACATAAGCAGAAAAAATCCAGAAGTGGTGCTGTGGCTCAAGTGGTAGGGCACTAGTCTTGAGCTGAATTGCTGAGGGACAGTGCCCAGGCCCAGAGTTCAGCCCCCATGACTGACAAAAATAAATAAATAAATAAATAATATAAATCAGACACTAGTGGCTCATGCCTGTAATCCATCTACTCAGGAGGCTGAGAGCTGAAGGATCAGTTTGAAGCCAGCCCAGGCAGAAAAGTCTTTGAGACTCTTACCTTGAATTAACTACCTAAAAGCTGGGCTTAGAGGTATGGCTAGATGTAGGGTGCTGGCTGTAAGCCCAGGAAGTTGAGTAAGAGTGCAAAGCTCTGAGTTCAGCTCTGGTAACTGACAAAAAAAGAAAGAAAAGCAAAGAAAAAAAAAAGGGTGTTAAGTGGCCCCACTGCATTTCTGTTTGACAGTGCTACCCCAGGCAGACTCATGTGCCTGTTTAGTTCTCTGACCTCTGACACTTCTCTTCTCAGAGGATAGGGATAGGCAGAAGGGTTAAGATGCTAGGTAGCCGTTCAGAATTTACAACAGAATTTACATCTGGTTTGAAATCCTCTATTGGCTATTGATGTTAGGATAAAAATCTAAGGCCATGGCATAACCTAGAACCAGTGACCTTTAAATCCATTACATTTTAGCCACCTTAGCCTCTTGTTTGGCCCTCCTAAACTCCCAGTCTCTTTCTTGTCTCAGTCTCTCTGTTTACTATTGCTTCTGCCTGAGATGCTCCATCCTTGCATTGATGGCTGAATCCTTCTCATTCTTCAAGGTTTACATAGTTCTCATGTGTCATTCTAGATGGCTTTTCATTGTCTCTTAACCTGTAATTGAGTTAAGTGAAAAAAATTACATGTCACATACACAAAAATATCTATAGATATATACATTTTAAAACACACTGGTAACTATTAAGAACATACACCCAGCACTTAACCAAGATTCCTTCTGGGCTCATTCTCTGCATACTGCTCTGCAACTTCCTTTTTTCACAAAGCAATAAATAAAAAATCTTTTTATGTTAGCTCATATAGAAGTACTTTATTCTTTTTAATGGCTGGTGGTATTCTTTTGTATGGATGCATTATAATTCATTGTACCATTTTCTAATATTGATGGATATTTAAATTGTTCCCAATTGTTTTGCTATTACAATTGGATCTTATTACAGCCAATATGGATTTCAATTTTCTAGATCATAGAAAATAATTTACTTTTTCTTCGATGGTAACCAGTCTTTTAATATAGTTTCTGAAATAATATATCCTGTCCAATTGTGAAATGTAGCCATTATAAACATTAACAAAATTTTAGGTGCAGTTTATATACTGATATAATATCTAGCCTAACCAAAATCTTTAACATTTTAATGTACATAAGCAATTTATGAAAACTCAGTATGTAATGTGTGTAAAGGGACTTTACCAACTAGCCATTTAATTGAGGGATGCATTTTTTTTCTTTAAATTGATGTACACAGAATAGTGTACAAATCTTGATTGTATCATTTGATGAATTGTATATATGTATACATTGGAGTAAGGAATTGTATGTGCACAGTGTGTATGTATTCTGGTCCTGGGGCTTGAACTCAGGGCATTGGCACTTTTCCTGAGTTTTGCTCGACTAGTGCTCTCTCTACCACTTGTGCCACAGGTTCACTTCCAGCTTTTTGGTTAGTTTATTGGAGGTAAGAATTTCACACTTTCCTGCCCAGGCTGGCTTCCAACTGCAATCCTCACATTTCAACTTCCTGTGTGGCTAGATTACAGACATGAGTCACTGGTGCCTGGCTTCTTGTTTTTTAGAGTCTCTCTATGCTGCCTAGGCTGGTCTTGAACCATTCTCAAGCTCTGAGTTCTGGAACAGGTGTGTGCCATCAGACTTGGCTAGGGAAACACATTTTGAACAGCATGCTTTTAAGATTCCATCCCCCACAACCCCACCAATTTCCAGAATTCTCATCTCTGGGAAGAAAACTCTTTTACAATTCTTATGAACAGCTTCAATTTAGAAAACAAGAAATAGTGGAATCACAAGGTCTATTTAGGTATTTTCACTTTTTTTTACTTAAAGGAACTGTTCTGGATTAACTGGGCTGGATTTAATGGAAAAATAAGGGTTGCTGAAAACTTTCAAATTTATTTGATCAATGCCAATGAGATCTTAATACTATTTCCTGAAATTTGTTTTACATTTTTTAAAATCGATATTTACATCCAATGTAAATAATACTATTCTGTACTGATTTTTAAAATTATGGACACTCAATTTATTTTGACAGAAAGTAAAGAGCTGTATAACTTTGGTGAAGGAATCCAATTTCTGTGTCTATACAAGAAAAAGAATAATCAGAGAGAAAACTAAAGGATGTCTCCAAACTGAGATATCTGGACTTTTTGAAAACCTTTGTTTTCTCCGGGTGTCCAAAAGGTTGTTCAGTACTGCAGTAAATTACATGTTAGGTTAAAAAAAAATTGGGGGGGGGGAGGGGAAGGGGCAATGCTTGAAGTGCAATTACAACTTTCTGTGAGAAAATGAACTCCAATTTTCAAGTATTTGGAAATTTTTGGAACAGTTTGTAATTCCATGGCTTGCCATTCGACTCAGTGTTATCTAGTCTAGCTATGGGATCTGAAATATACCACTTTATCTTTTCACTGCTGATTTACAGAAATGAGTTAAGCAAAGATACTCTTAAGTGACATTTTCAGTCTGAAAATCCAATTATTTACGATAAGTTGTTTTCAGCAAAATACCAACATTTAGCATTCAATTAAAAAATCCTTTTAGATTATTATTCAGCAGGGAAGCAGGAAAGGGGGTGTGGTTCAAGTGGCAGAGTGCCTACCTAGCAAGTGCAAGGCACTGAGTTTAAATCCCAATACTTGAAAAAAAAAATCTTCAGCAACATTAACAGTTCTTTCACAGGTATTTAAGGAAATATGCTCCATTATTTTCTTATGGGTCATATATAAGCATCACTTATTATAGATGCTTACTTTGAACTATATAGGAATTGACACTGAGTAGCTGCTATATATCTTTTTTAATATATCTTTTTTATTGTAAAGATACTGTGCAGAGGGGTTAAGTTACACGAGCAAGGTAATGAGTCCATTTCCTATCGAGCATTGTCACACCCTCCTTTATGTTTCCCCTACCATCGCTCCTTCCCGCCTTGCCTCAGTACTTTCATTCTAGGCTATTCAATCTATGTGTGTGGATATGTTAAAAGTAGAATCCAGATCTGATCAAAATCTCTCTCTACAAAGCTATGTCCACAAACTCAAATTAAGGTGTAATGGAAACAAGTATATTTATTTGGGCAAAATGAAGTTATTATGAAAGCAATATAGTAGCTCAAATACAATAGTTTACAGAACTGTCAAGTTTATTTTCCCTTCATGCACACCAGCCCTAAGGTAAGCTGCCCGATTAACAAGTAGCTATACTCTTTAGAGATGTAGGTTCCTGGTCCATTGTTGCTGTGCTTATATGAATTACTGTTGAGTCCTCTGAAAGGAAGAGTACACAAAAGGAGCACACATCCAAGTTGCAAATAGCCTCCTTCAAACAGCATTTTACAGCTATGACTCTGAGACTAGTACTTTAAGAGATTATATCGAGGATGATATGTGTAAGGATGAAATATCTACATATATATCATGTATATATACAAATATACGACATGTAATACAATTAAATGAAGATATGACTTACTCTTTGTACTCTAAAACAACTAGCATGGGGTGTGTGTCATCAGAAAAAAAAGATGCCATTTGCATGCAGGCCAGGAGGAAAGTCAGAACAGGATATGTTACTGTCCACTCCCCCCACATTCTGAGTCAAGAAAATGCATTGACTTTCTGGGATGGGCTCTCTGGGCCTTCAAATGCAGTCCATATAAGCAGACAGACACTTTATGAAGGTTTCTCGCTCCTTACCTGCTTGTCAAAGTGAGAAGCAACTCTATCATCCAAAATATGAAAACATACAGAAATGCTCCCCTGGGGCAGCATAAAACAAGTGATTTTCTTGTTTGAGAAACAAACTCGGTGAAAGAAGTGCTAGATTTGAGAACCTGACTTACATGACTGAGTTCCTTCCATGCACTGACCTTTACTGTACAAACACAGTAAGTGATAAGCAACTTTTAGCATTTTAATGTATGAATTTAATCCTCACACAAACCTCAAGATTGACTGGTTACTTCAGTAGTCTAACCAAGGTCACATGAATAGGAAGGGGGACAGGGTTCAAACCTGGCTTCCTGACTCCTGAATATGGAAAGGCTTTAACCACTACGTTTCATGTGTCAGAAGCATCTTCTAATGGGAATGTAGCACTTGGCATTCTATACAGCTCTACAATTTGGAAAGGGGTTCACACAGTCACAGGACTGAGAAAATCAGTCCCTAGACCTGCAAAGTCAAAGATCAGACCAGATATGTGATTTGAAAACTCTGGACAGTGCTGCTCTGGAGGTTAAGCGAGTCCCCATTTCAGTTACATTTCTGAATTGCAGAATAGGCTTTTCATTGAAGTATTAATTAACAAGTGGCTCAAGATAGTCACAGACCATGAAGGTGATTCAAGAGCAGTTAATTTTTATGAGGGTCCCGGGCCCCAAATCAATTATAGCGAGACCAACAAAAAGTTCCTTAAAAGTCAAACCTAATTCTATTATTACACTGTATTATACGTTGAAGTCAACATAGAAACAACCATTTCAAAAGTCTCTGGAAAAAGTAGTCATAAAAGATTAAGTACACTAGTCAGAAAAATATGAGGCAGGAAACAAGGAGATTTTCTATTTCTGACTTTGAATGAGAAGAGGCAGGAGATTTTATTTCTGATTTTGAATGAGAGAAGGCAGAGTTGCAACCAAGAGCTTTGAAAATACCACAGGCCCAATTAGAGCAGGCATTCAGTGTAGGATTCTAATACAGGAGGTTTATTAAAGAATGCTTATTTCACCATGGCACTGGCAAGTTCCAAGTTCAAGTGTTCTTGAAGGAACTCCCCAACACCCCTCCCCCTTTTAATTTTTTTTCCCCAGTCCTAGGGCTTGAACTCAGGGCCTGGGCACTGTCCCTGAGCTTCTTTTGCTCAAAGCTAGCACTCTACCACTTGAGCCACAGTGCTACTTCCAGCCTTTTTTGTTTATGTAATACTGAAGAATCAAACCCAGGACTTCATGCATGCTAGGCAAGCACTCTACCACTGAGCCATATTCCCAGCCCGAAGAATACTTTTTATGACTAATTTAGTTTTGAATGAAGCTTCTGCCCAAAGTGCGAGTCACAAAGACAATGTAAGAAAACTAAATTCTATCACACTTGCCCAAGTTTTGGGAACCAATCAAACCTCTTCTAACAACAAATTTGATTAAAATGGAGTTACAGACAAAATACAAGTTGCAAAAATACAATTCTAAAATATACAAAAGGTCACCAATATTCACAGAAAGAAAAATTCAGCTATGGGCAAATACTGTATTATCTATAGGCAATAGTTCTTGGAATTACAAACTTGTATTGACAAGGTAATTTTGTACAAGTACACAGAATGATGCAAAACTAAATACCAAATTAAACATCTTAAGCACTTTTAGTCACTATGAATGCAGTTACCTCAAAACTCAGTACTCTCATTAATGGTTCTCTTTTACAACATACAATTATTACCTTAAAGTTATACAACTATAAAGGCTTTTTAATAATATTTCACGCTTCTGTGATTTATATTGCTGAAATACCCAACAGTCCATTATTCTATTCTATATTCCAATATAGAAATATAACAAGAAGTTTTCAGTACTGGGTGCCAAATAGTTCATGCCTATAATCCTATTTACTCAGGAGGCTAAGATTTGAGGATTGAGGTTCGGAACCAGTCCAGGAAGGAAAGTCCGTAAGTCTCCTATCTAATTAACCAGGAAAAAGCCAGAAGTGGAGCTGTGGTGTAAGTGGCAGAGTGCTAGCCTTGAGCACAAAAGCTCAGGGACAGAGCCCAGGCCCAGAGTTCAAACCCCAGGACCAGAATTCTGGAAAAACATTTTTTTTTTCCACAGCAAAGTTGGTCATCTACACTTGCAACTTAGTTTTATCACATATTCAGAGCACTTCTTTGAGGTGACAGAGTGATACAGTAGAAGCAAAGGCTAGTTTGAGTATGAATCTACATTCCATGGAAACATAAAAGGGTGGTGGATGAGGACAAGGAGGTCTCACAGGGCTGTTAACAGCAGAAAAAAGGAGAATTCAAAGATGAGCGCATTCTAAGACTCTTCACCTTAAGAGAAGACTAAGTGGCAAATGGTCTCCAAATTCTTCCAGCTTTTTTTTTTTTTTTTTTCTTTTTGCTTATGTGGTACTGAGGAATCGAACCCAGGGCCTCAGGCATGCAAGGCAAGCGCTCTACCACTGAGCCACCTTCCCAGCCCTGGTCTCCAAATTCTTAACCTGTCATTATTTGTTTACAACTTTCAGATACAGCTTTTAAAACTGCTTAACTTAATGTGCTAAAATTTCAACTGACCTGAAATATTAATAGCAAATATGAAAAAAGTTTTATCATGAAAGACTATTCATATAAACTTTTGCAGGCACAGCTAATTGAAACAAAAATATTACCCACTAGAAATGGGTCCGCTTTCACAATTTAGTAATTTCAAAAGAAAGATTAAAACTAAAGATGCTTTCCAATATGATCAGAACAATAACAAACAAAATTCCTTAATTTTGGAAACAAATTTGTTTTCTTTCTGGTTAGAGTTACCTATGTTATAGCCTTTGTAATATCATTGCTATCATCTTTCAATAAATGTCCATCTACAAATTAATTAACTTTTTTGAGACAAATCCCTGGTATACTATTCCTTTGATTCCCATGAAAGAATCACTTTTAAGATACAATTGCAGCTGCCCCACACTGCCAGTTACTGTGTCATACACACGCCTTAAAATTCTGTAATCAGCAACCACCAGGTGCCGTATCGCATTCAGCACACCACAGTCAGTCAATACAGACATCCCCAAACACACCAAGGCTGGTTTTGTCAAATGTTTTATTGAGTGTAGACATCTGGAGTACTGTAAAACATGCATTATCTGTAGATTCAAAAAAGGAGCAAGCCACATTGTCCTCACTGTCAAATGTGTCAGGCTTGGCATACATGATGGAGATTAATGAAGTATCATGAGAGTAATATGGTTTCTGAAAAGCTTCTATAATTTGGAGTAGGGTCTTAATCATGTGAAAAGCAAAGCTGTTCACATTTAGTATCTTATATTTCATTGGAGGTACACTGAACTTTATAATTTTAAAACAAATAAAAAATAATTGGTTTGTAGAAGATGCCCATTTCCCCAACTTTATTCACCCCTTCAGAAATCTTAATTTTAAAAAATCATATGACTTCTGGAAGTTTTATGTTTATCTGAGCAAAAACTATTATTTCTTTTTTGGTTGCTGAGGTGTATTAAACTTGAAGAAGATAATATCTCCATCTTCAACAATATAATTTCTGCCTTGTTGTCTGTACTTTCCAGCAGCCTGAAAAACAGGAAATAGGTTCTTATTTTACAAACAAACACATAGAGAAAATACTAGAAAAAGATATGAAGAGTTAGTACTTGGATCATATTAAACAACAAAATAAAAAAAGAAAAACTGAAGGAAAGAAAATGAACAGAAAGGCATACCAATTCAAAACTAGACTTGAGAAGGAAAGTATTTCTGTTTGGGCAGAACTAGATTTTCCACATATACATAATCATAATGTATTCTCTACTAAACTGTTGGCACATAAATGTAATTATACCAATATCATTAAGTTTCATTACATGATGTTTATGGTACATTTCTGATGTGTCTGCAAACATCTAGTAAGTCACTGTAACAAAACAGATCAAACCAGGCAGAAAAGAAACTACATGCTGCTTTATTTGCTTAAATAAATTCTTTGGTGACAATGATAATATCGTAAAGGTAGTTTGCTATAAGAAAAGCTATGATCAATTGTAGCAGATTTTGAGCTTTTATTTATAGTTTTGGCAATGACCATACATAGTGGTACATACTAGAATTTATCATTGAAGTTTACTGATTAATGGTGCTAGTTACAAGCAGACTCTAACAGGTTGGAATTTCAAAGACACATTTTTTCCTCTTGTAAATCAGTTGGCAAAGCAACTGATTCCACCTGCTGGTATGCAGATCCAGATATGTAATCTGTTGTACTTTTAACAAAAACAAGTGGCAATTTCAGAAAACCAGGTTCACCCCGTGGCATAACATACACATCTCACCCTAAGCACAACAGGCTCTTCAGCACCATGGTTAGCATTTCACATAACTGACATGGTCCATGTGACCCCTGTCACTGAGTACTCTAGCAATGAGAACTTGAGGATCTTTTGGGAAAAAAAATTTCCCAAGTGTTTTCCCTCTGTTAGAATTTATTGAGAACATGAAACCTTTGCTCAGTTAAAATGAGCATTTTTCCTTGAAGATACTGATATGTGAAATTACACTTCAGTAACAAAATACTAACAAAGATCATATGAGTTTAAAATGAACAAACCACATCAGGAAGTCCTCAGTAACATATTTTAAATTATGTAGAATGTGCTATTAGAATAAAGTTTATTTCAAAGAGGACTATTATATACCACCATTCTCCAAAGTAAATAAATAATCACATGATTTTTTTAAAGACACAATGTATAATAGGCCATATGCTACTTATTTCTAGAATCTAAAGCCTACTGTTATAAAACTATATAGACAATCTAAATCAAATACATATTGACATGACACATTAATATAAGTTTATATACTTTGTTAGCACTCAAGTTTACTATTAACAGTGACAGTGTTCCTTTAAATTCTCTAAAGACCATTTAATCCATTTCCACTGCTATCAGAAACACTGGTTGAAAAAAAAATCAATACCCATTTGTGAATCTTGAGTATGTATTAAACAAGACACGTCTAACCAGTTCATTTGCACTTGAAAGCAGCCATCTGTAGAAGCCAGCTTTGCCTAAGCAGATATGATTGCTAATAATGTGATATCCCTATAGACTACAAAGCCCACACAGAGCTATTCAGTACATAGTTCACAGCACTGGCATTAAATTAGTTATACTGCTCTGGCGTTAGAAATACATATGCATACATACACATATATACAATCTTGCTCTCAAACTTAAAACCTACTGGGGAATATGCAAGTAAATAGTTGAAAAAGAAACATAAAGCATTTCAGAAATATTTCATTTTACTCAAGAGGTCAGATTTTAAAATGTTAGGTTTAAACAATGTAAAATATCTAATTGTATTCCAGGCTGGAAAGTCAAAGGTCAACCTTTTCCAATTTATAATATAAAGTTCTGAGTTAGTGTTAAATATTTTCATAAGTGTAAAATATCTTCTTACTATATCATATAGTTTCTCCAAATTGTTAAAGAAAATATTTATAATTCATATTTTCTTTCCAGTTTATAACAAAAATCAACCAAGGATTGGTAACACATTGGGCTATAAGAATATAAAAAAGGAGCATCTGATCTCTAAATTTGAGAAAGGGAAAAGTATCTTTACTTTTACTTTCTTTACAAAAATACATATATACCAACATGATGTAGCATGTTGACAAATAATTTGAGATTATTTTCAAATCTAATTAGTACTCCTGACAAAGCTCTATCTCAATATTTGCATACCTATCTACTATATTAATACAGATGACACCACTGGAAAATTAATGACTTTGTTTAGTTGTAAACTGTAACTTCACTCTTTTAAAAAATCAAACAGCTCTCATTCAACACAGAATCAACTCTATTAAGAGTTTTCTCTCCTCTTTCTAGTGTTCTAATAATTCTATTTAAGTCCTGCTGTCCAGTATGACCATTCTAATGACTTAAAAAAAAAAAGCAAACAGCTCTCATTCAACACTGAATCAACTCTATTAAGAGTTTTCTCTCCTCTTTCTAGTGTTCTAATAATTCTATTTAAGTCCTGCTGTCCAGTAATGTCATTCTAATGACACTAATGAGAATATACCAAACATGAAGCCTTTTCATATCTCTTTCAAATTATAAGCTAAAAACACAAGACAGTCTCAAGTATTTTTTATGGTAGTCTTAAATTAAATAAAACTGAATTAAAGAAGCCTTTGTATGTCAGTTTAGTGTGACCCTTGTATTAGAAATTACTAGATTTTCTTTGTAAAATCTAATGAGCCAAAATATTAAACATTACATTAAATTTAATTACAGTAAAAGTATTTATTTCTCATATATAACACTGCTTCACTATGATATGTGAAAATCAAATTATACTTATTAGCTAAAATAAAGCACAATTTTGGACCTGCCCTCTAGTGTTGAGAAAGCAAATCAAATTCCCCAAGATCTTTTTTTTAAAAAAAAAAAAAAAGGAAAAGTAAAACCACAAAGTTTCAGTGACATCAAATACATACAACTTGCATTTCACATATTGAGAAATGTATTTAGTATAATGCTTTTACTAGCCATTACTGAACAAATTCTTTGAAATTATTTATGACTTAAAACCAGTTTTTCTTTTTTCACGTACAGGAAAATACCCCACACAAGTACTTCAAATTTACACTCTTTAAATATGATCTTAAAAGCATGTTAACTTCTATAGTTCTGATTCAGTTGATAGTAATTTTGAATCCTGATAATCTTATTTTATGCTGTGCAGTTTAAAAGACAACCATCGTTCATTTTTATCATGGATATCTTCATGCGGTAGAAAATAATGAAATATGCACATAATATAATTCTTTACCTTGACTGCATTTTCAGAACCTTCCTCCTTAAAATCGTCGTATTTCATTACTTCAGCCATAATGAATCCCTTTTCAAAATCTGTGTGAATCTTTCCTGCAGCCTGAGGTGCCTTCGTCCCTTTCTTTGAAAAGAAAAACCAGAAAAAACTAATTGAATTTAAGATTATTGATTGTAAGTATAATTTCTTTAATCTACAGTTGGGTCAACTAAAACTCAGGTAATATCAGTTAAGATATCAGCTATAAAATTAGAACATTTTTAACATTGAGTTCTGTGCAACAGTTTTAGCACAGACAGACAACAGATATTAAAGAAGCATAACTTTGTTTTTCTGAACAGCCATCCACAGTTTTATTGATTTAGATGCAGTAGTCTGGTTTCGGTGTAGGTTTCATTTCGATTTTCTATTCTTCACAGTGGAAAAAAATAAAGATTTTTAAGCAACTCACACTAAATCATAAAAGGTTTTAAACAGATAAAAAGCCTTTAAAATTTCATCTAAGGAAAACAGAAAAATCAATACATAGGGACATTTTAAAGGCATTTTTAACAAATCAGGTAATCTACATTCAGCATATAATGTTGGAATTCCCAAGAAATTTAATAGTAAGATTTCTGAACATTTTGTATAGTACACACTGCTTCTAATCATCATGAAGGAAAGAGAAATGTCATATAATTATCCCATATGTTAAATTACAAGAACATATATTCCAGACACACACAATCACAGAAAGAAATTTGAGAAATAATGGTGACCTAAAAGCTGCTTAATAAAGCATGTTAAAGTGATAAGGAGTATGACACTATAAAGCACAGTTTTTACAATAAAAGATGTATTGGGTTAATATGGCTACTCACTGAAGCTTACCTGACTAAATATCTTAGCACATTAAATCATGGATACTTATAATCAGTCTTAAGATAAACCAGCTTTCACATTTTCAAGCATAGAGTATGCCTTCTTTCCTGTTTAACATGCTCAAATTTGAAGTTTTAAGACTTTAAATACATCTTTCAAATATATACTAAAAATAAACACTGACATTTTGTTTATTAACTTGGATTTGATTTGACACTATTTTTAAAGTTTATATAAAAGGATCTTAGTTAGAAGTCAAACATTTTTTTGTTTTTTTTAACAAAAGGGAGAGGAAGTAAAATAAAAGTGAGTCTTAAATTCACAAAGGCTTATCTAACATTATGTTCAACTGTTCCATGTTTTTATCTATATTAAATAAAAATAAATGTAACTGTAGTCATTGAAGACAGAAATCAAAGCAGCACTAAAATTCATCACACAGCATATTTTTTCAAAAGCATAATGAAAGACTTAATGAGACTCTGAATCTAAAAGTTCTGACATTATTTTTATATTCCAAACACACTATTTAGGATTACATGTATTTAAAATATTTTTCAATAGTAACTACTATATTACAATATATTTATATTCAAGAGCAAAGCATCATAGTTCAGTTTCTATTGTCCTTTGGGAATAAATTAGTCATTCTCTCTGATCACATTCAGTACATAGCAATATTTGACATACATTCACATTTTTAAAGTAGTAAGATTAAACATATAACAGTAAAAATAAATATCACTTCCATGAATTCAACTAAAAAGGCATGAATTATTACACATTGAGTTTAGCTTTTTGAGCCCAACTGTGTATCTATGAAGAGCATAATGATGTCATATTGCTTTTATTGCTGAAAATGTAATCCGAGCAAAGCAAAGGAGGAAAGAACCACCCGCAACCCAAACAAACTTAGCGAATACAAAATGAAAAGCAACATCAATTTCACTGCAGACAAACCCAGTCACACAGATTAAGCAAGCACAATACTGGTGCGTCTTATCTCTGACCACAGGAGGAGGGTAGACAGATCCTACAGGATGAAGAAATTCAGACTATGTAATAGGCAGAATCAATTGTTACCTGCCTCAATCAATGCCGCTCCACTTTCACTGTTCAGCAGCTCACAAATAATTAAAGTTATCCTGGACAAAAACCTCATCTGTAATGACTAGCTAACCGCCACCATGACAAACTTCAAAGTCAGTGATATCAATCTGAATTCAATAGTGTGGAACTGGATATAGCTGATGAATAAGTATGAATCTTACCCTGATGGTCCATGCACGCACTTCATCTGGGCCTGCAGTGAAAAAGTATTCTAGTTGGAGTGCTGCAAACCCAGCCTTAATGATCTTTGGCAAAGCACTGAAATGAAATGAAACAAATTCACTCAACACATAAGTTGACTCTGCCAGAGATCAGTATAGAGCTAAAATGATTCATCTCAAGCAAAAATTATTAAAGATATTAATAAATGACCATTCAACTTTCATAACATACTCAAAGAGATCAGACAGCAAGGGACTATTAAAAATATCCCTCCAAAATTGGTTTTTAACTCTATTAGCCTAAAGATACCATTTTGAATTGTTTACTACTAAAAAAGAAAAATTTGATTTATTTCATCCAATATAAATTATTTCCAGGTCCTGGGCTATGAAAGGCAAATTTATTTTGATTGAAATCCAATATTCTAACAATATACTACTGTTACCGAGAAAAAAATATGGCAAGTGATGCACCCTTTCCCCTCCCCCACTGAATATGACGAAAGAGTTTTGGCGATCATCCCTCCTCAAAAATATACATAACTAATACCTATGTTATAATTAAAACACTGTACAGAGATGACAGATGACAGTTAAAAACTTAATTTAAAATAAATCTTTTCACTCTGTCTCATGGTAAAGAAAGGAGAAGATTCCCTCTTTATAATGGTAATTACTCTGTCATTTATTATTCTATCAGCGCAAGCAATTAAATTACTGCAAGGAAATAGTTGATAATAAAGTGTAGGGAAAATGAATGCTAATTAACCTTTGTGTCATGTTCGCTTCCAGATACTTCTGTCTCTCCTCAGCACTCAATTCTTGCAACTTGAGTTCCAAGGCCCCACTAAAAGGAATGACCAAGGCACCTGGGTCATACTTGTCCACCCACTCTTTAATTTTTATCAACCTGTAGACAAAAAAGGGCACAACATTATCTTGTAGTGCATGCATGACTGTACCACATTCATTATTATCAAGTAGCACATACATATTCATAAGAATTGCACGGTTTTATGATGCCATCTTTTTGTGTATAGCTTTCCAAGGTCAAGACATTAACAGGCAGCTTCTGCTTCAGGTATACGCAATAATATTTTACTATACTGTAGTTTTACTCTAACACACAGAAACCATTTTACAAGTATTTTAAAACTTTTAAAAGTTATTCTAAATCTATTCAGTGTTATCACCTGTACTTTGAATAAAGGCTCAATTTTATAAATTCTTCTTGCTTTTTTTTTTTAAAAAACAAGGTAAGTTTCAAAAAAGAATATATAAACTTTTCCTTGTATAGAAATCAGACCTTAAAATGCCTGCTAATTTTGAGGGGTCCTTGAAAAATAATTTGTTCCACCCAGATTATCTACATGCTTGATTTACTTCCTTGTTGAACTAACAGAATTTACAGCTATAGCTGGTTTTTGAGGTTTTTTTTTTCTCTTAACAGAAACAAAAGAAAGCTGGGTTCCAGTGGCTCACATTTATATCCTAGATACTGAGGAGGCTGAGATCTGAGCATCACAGTTGCAGTTGGAAGTCAGCCTGGGCTGAACAGTTCATGAAATTCTTATCTCTAATTAACTACCAAAAGTCAGAAGCGGAGCTATGGTTCAAGTGGTAGAGTGCTAGCCTTGAGCACAAAAGCTCAGGGATAGAACCTAGATGCTGAATTCAAGGACCAAGACCAAAATAAATAAATAAATACAGATTTACAAATATATCCAATCCTGTACACACTATTCTTCTGAGCCTGACTTTCTGTATAATACAAATGAAGAAATCCTTAATCATGATTTGGAGAGCTAAATCAGCAAACATCTGTAACATCTTGTTACCTGAAAACACAGTAATGAGTCACTTTTTTCATTTTTCTTCTAAACTATGGAGGGTTTTGTGGCAAAGCAATATTTAGAACATAAATGTGGCAAATACAACTAAAAGGTTCCAATCTAAAAGGTTTTCAATTCTTAAGCAGGTTACTGCACCTGTTTTTAAGCCTGGTTTCTTTTTCTTTTGGTTGTGGGGCTTGAACTCTGGGCCTGGGCGCTGTCCCGTGCTCTTCAGCTCAAGGCGAGCGCTCTACCACTTGAGCCATAGTGCCACTTCTGGTTTTCTAGTGGTTTATTGGAGATAAAGAGTCTCACGGACTTTCCTACTTGGGCTGGCTTTAAACGGTGATCCTCAGATCTCAGCCCCCTGAGTAGCTAGGATTACAGGCGTGAGCCACCAGCACATGGCTTGGCCTGGTTTCTTATCTACAGAAATATAGGCCTACATATAATATTGTATCATAAATACCTTAGAAAAATAATGCCTGTACATAGCAAACAGATAATTAACAAGGGCTACTATTATCTTGCTTCCTCCGGTAATCATAGCATACACTCTTAGGGGTCTAGAATTGTATTTTATGCAAATTTGACTATGGGGCTGGAACTAAGGGTTCATAATTGCGAAGGAGACACTCTATCAATTGATCTATGGCCTCAGCCCTTTTCATTTTAGTTATTTTTCAGACAGGTTCTTACATATTTGCTGGTCTGGATCAATTTTCTTATTTGTGCTGTGTTGACAGGAAAACCACCATGCCCCACTTACTGATTGAGATAAAGTCTTGCTAACTTTTATTTGGGCTGGCCTCAAATAACAATCCCCCCCAATTTCTACCTCCCAACTAGCTAGGATTACAAGTGTGAGCCACTATGAAGGTCCTATATTCAATACTTTAATGTATGACAGAGACTTAAATTATTCCACTGGCCTCTTTCAGTAGGACCAAAGTTTTAATAGTTATTATGGCCAGTTACTGTGGCAGAAATCTTCCAATAATTAATGTAAATGTGACTTTTGTGGGTAAAGCAAAGCAAGAACTGAAGAACAAATCCATCATAACTCAACTATCAAAGAAAATGGCAGGTGCTCATAGTAGAAAATTAAGACTATGGCTCACTGAACAGGATTCAGGAAAGAGGGAATGAAAAATTCACAAAGCAGTTTGTGCATGCTTGTTATACAAAGACAACTACTTATTTAATGGTATTAGAAGCTTTTAATCATTGTAATAATATTTGTTTCCTTTTGTTCACATCCGAAAAATCAGACCAACCCATTAAGATTTATTTTGGAATGTAGTATATGGCCTTTAAGATATAATTCAAACCAGATATTTTCTTATCCAAAATTATAAAGGACAGGATAAAAGAAAAGAAAAAGGGAAAAATTTAAATTGGTACTTTTACATATAACATCATGACATTCTAAGTTACTTTAAAGACGCATACTATTCAAATACAAGTCTGTATTAAAATGTTATCATCAATGGTTTAGTAACAGTTTTATTATACAAGTTAGAATCAAATATGTAATTTGAAAAGCAGATCACACACCAAATACAGATTCAAAGAAAGTGAAATAAAACAAGCCCATGTAATAAGGATAATATTAAAATATCACCCACATTGTCTCATAAGTATGGTCAACATTAAGTAATAAAACTAAGACTGTTAGGAAACAAGATAAGAAATAATTACTTTGGCTAAAACATCAATTCAGAATAACAATAGTTCTACCCTGTCATTTTAACAGTCTTTCCTGCAGAGCCCTCAGAGGGATTATTTGCATTCCTCAGGTGTTCTATTGTACAATTCAGATGAATAAAGACTTACAAATCATTCCTCTACCGCCAATGTAAGACTTTGATCTGGTGAATACACCATTGTACCTTAACTATAATTGGCAAAAAAAACCTGACAGTGTAGAGCATCACAAGCTTAATAACAAAGGAGAATATCTCAAAGTGTTGACAGATGATCTTCATAATGCAGAAGCAGAGCGGGTACATTTTAGCAGTAAATGAGCACTAAGGTCTAAAGGTCTCTAAAGTGACTGACATCAGACCTGCTACAGCCTCACTAAAGAAAAAGGTACCAGAGCACTCTCCGTAAAGTGAGTAAGGCTCTATGCCTGCAAGCTTTACTTTTGTGACTTTCACTGTCATAGACAACACAGGGAAGATAAAAAGTGAGTTAGGTTCTCTGGCAGTCTGCTTTACTTTTTGTGACTTTTACTATCAAACAAAGGTGATAAGTGTTCCAAAGTGATTTTTTAAAATTATGTATCTGAAAGATGTTCTGGATAATTAAACACCTGAGATGGAAACATATGTACATATATAAAATGCATATTTTATATATATATACATATTAGGTCTGAAGGTTACAACAGTGTGAAAATGAGGCCAAGATCACAAGTTTGAACCTCATAGGGACCAGTTACTTTTTGCAGAAATAAATGTCTATTCTCTTGATATAAAACATACCTTAAATTATATTAGTTATCTCAAAAGTGTGCTTTTGGCACTTAAGAGACACAGAACATTAAAGTTGCCCTAGAAAAACAATTCTAAGCACATTCCATCAACATAATTGAACAATAATAAATACCAATAAATGTCTTAAAAATAAACTTAATTCCTACAGACCAAATTAGTAAAGATTATATTGTCATAGAATATCAGATTATATAAGGTGGAGAGAGAAGCAGCAGTAAGGATAGTAGACTCTGAGAGTTACTGTAAAGACTTTTCAAAACACTTATTTTGCAAATTTATATGGACAGATTACTGCAATAGGATCCATTCTTCTTGATAAGGAGCTAAAGCTATGTCTGATTTTCTTCAGTCTATGAGTGACAAATGGAAGAAATGCCATAATTGGCATTTTCCTTCATGTGAATATTTTCACAGTAAAAGGACAAAGCAAGGATATTAGTTTTTGTTGTTGTTGTTGTTGTTTTTGTGCCAGTCTTGGAGCTTGAACTCATCTGAGTATTGCCCTGAGCTTTTTTGCTCAAGCTAGTTCTGGCTCTTTGGTGGTTAACTGGGGATGAGAGTCTCGTGGACTTTCCTGCTTAGGCTGGCTTAGAACCATGATCTTCAGATTTCAGCCTCCTGAGTAGCAATGATTATGTATCCCAGCTAAGTACACTTAAAGAGATTTATTGGTAGGTTATGATGTTAGATTCTTTGAATAAGATCTTTAGTACAAAAATGTGTCAAAAATTTACTTTTTATCTTATAATCTGACATTCTTAGGCAGTACTGAAATTCTAGATTCGAAAATTTTATTTTCCTTTTATTTTTGATTTCCTAGGGTTGCTTATTCCTTTTCTAGATACAATTTTTCTTTTTCTTTTTCTTTCTTTCTTTTTTTTTGGTGGTGCTGGGGACAGAATCCAGGGCCTCATGCAAACACTCTACTACATACTCTTTGGATTAATATTTTACTTTTACTTAATGAATTTCTTGTCCTTTTCAATATGATTTAAAAATTTCAGGCTGCTTTTTACATCTAGTTTTCTGATAAGAAGCCAAAGCCACATTTTAGTTTCTTGTCTCACGAGTGACAATGTAAGTTGTTTGGGCATAACTCCCTCTCCTTGTCATCTGCTAATGATGTTCCAGGACACGTGTGTGTGTGTGTGTGTGTGTGTGTGTGTCACAGAGAGAGAGAGAAAGAGAGAAGTGTGCATGTGCTTGCACACTCAAATGTGTATGGGATGGGATGTCATTTGACAGTAGCAGCTATGCTACTCAAGAGCCTAGTAGTCCCTGGGCTGAGCTGTATCTGTGGTATAGCTTTGCTTACTTCGAGAAAGACATGGAATGTTCAAGGCTCTGGGTCAATTACTAGTTTAAGCCCAGTCTTCTTTTGGTAATTACCCCAAGGATAAAGTTTCTCCTTGCCTAGAAGAGGTAAAAGTATCTTTCTAGTAGTGATCATGGAAATGCCATTTTCTAGGTTTTATGAATGAGTTCTAGTACAGAGGGAGCCTTGGACCTGTATCTTGACTGTTATTCCCATATGTACACTTTAGTTTCTAAACCACAAATTGGCCTATTTTTCTGTGAGGTGCAATCACATCAGTTTTATTCTCCACTTCATTGCATTTCCTTCTTGTTTTTGGCTACTGTTTTCAAGTCTTACTGTGTGTTCTATCTAAAACCACTACAACACCATCAATACCCCTAACTCCTCTTAGACAGGGTCTCACTATGTAACCTAGGGTGGCCTGCAATTCATGATTTTCCTATCTTAGTCTCCTGAGTGATAGGTTCACGCACTACCATGCCTGTTAATATCAGTCTTATGTTATTTGATACTTATATTAGAAATGAGAAGGGAGCTTGGCTCAATCTGCCATGTTAACTGAAAGCACTCCATATTGGCGTTAAACCCCCATTTTATAGTACTCTAATACAATAGCTTCTCAACTTTGATCATCACCAACAGAAGAAACAGATTTTACAACTTTGACTCAAACACAGGGTATACAGACATATTACATTCACACACATATTCAAACTGAGACAGGTTACACAAAACAATACTTACTTTTAAAAAGGGAATAGAACAATCTCAACAGTGTTATTTGATCTTTTTCACAGAAACCAAATTCTTGCAACTTGAAATAATTTTCTCTAGCATACTTTAATAAGAACTTAATGTTTCCTTCCTCTACCTTCCCTCCTTTCCCTTTTTCCCCCCACCACTTCCCCCCCTCCCTCCCTCTCTCTCTCTCTCAATTGTCATTTTGGTTTTTTCTTTTTCCTGGACAGTAATGAGGTTTGAAATAAGGGCCTTGCACTTGCCAGGCAAGTGATCTGGTAAGCCATGCCCCTACCCCTTAATATCTTCATTTCTATACCTCATACTCTTCTAGTCTTTCAACTGCCCTCAGCAATTCAAATATGTTTGATTTTTCCTAAAAATTCTTTAAAGATGCATCAGTTCGGCATTAAAGCCAACTTGTATCACCAATTATGTACCTTTACTAAATATTAGAACTCTCTCAAATCTGCTTTTTCTACTTTGTAATGAAGTATACTTAAAATCTTTCAAATGTTACAAATTGCACTATTAGCCCTTAAACATACTTTATGTAGTTTCTTTGTATGAACTTATATCTTCTTTATTTTTTAAATCAGGGGTAGCTGGGCACTAGTGGCTCATGCTTGTAATCTCAGCTACTCAGGAGGCTGAGATCTGAGGATCATGCAACAAAACCACAGCAGGAAAGTCCTTGAGACTCTTATTTCCAATTAACTAACAACAACAACAAAAAAAGCCAGTACTGTAGCTGTAACTCAAGTGGCAGAATGCTAGCCTAGAGCAAAAAAGCTCAGGGACAGTGCCCAGTGCGCGCGCGCGCGCGCACACACACACACACACACACACACACACACACACACACACACACACACACACACACACACACACACACACACACACACAGAACCATAGGTCAATATTCAGAAAATGATGCACGGCTGGTAAATTCCATTACTTAACATCATCAGTCAATGTCATTAAGGACCTGGTCTTTACTAAGCTAGATCCTCTCATTTTGTCCATAGTACAGATATGGGCTATGATATACACTGAGGTCACTTCTATTCCCCTTCTTTGCATGTTTATTCTCATTTCCATTACAATCATTCAGAGTCCCCAAGAATGACTTAAAGACGGCACCCTTTTTCACTTTCCAAACATCATTACTGCAAATTAAAGCTAATTTATACTTTCCTAGAAGAAATTAAAATGTGAGGCTAACAGAAGTTATTATTTCCCCCTAAGTATTATAAAACATTATTTAGTTAATCCAGTTATTTTACAAATGACAACCAATAAAACTGGGATCTGCACTAAAAGTATTTTTTTAATTTTTATTTTTCAGCAATATTGAGGATTGAATTCAGGGTATTATGTATGCTAGTTAATAATCACTCTACCACTTGTACCACAACCATATTCCTTTTTGTATTTTCCATTTTGCTATTTTAAGATAGGTCTCATTGCTAACTTTGCTGTAGCTGACTTCTGCTTTAGCTTGCAATCCTTCTGTCTCTGCCTTGGGAATAACTGGGATACAAATATGCCCCTCCATGCCCATCCTGCAATAAACCATTAATAGCACACAGGCTGAACTATATGTCATCAATACTATCCTTTCAAAGTAAAAAAAAATAAATACAAGCTCTAAAAAATTAAAAACTGCCAACTCTTCAGTTTTTATTTTTAATTTTTTATTATCTTCAAGTAGTTGTACAAAGAAGTTCCCATTCTACAAAACAGTATATGAATACAAAGTGTCTGATAACATTGTCACCGATCGCTAGGGCTTGAACTCAGGGACAGGGTGCTTTCCCTTAGCTTTTTCTCTCAAGTCTGGTGTAATACCACTTGAGCCATACCTCTATTTTTGGTTTTATGCTGGTTAACTGGAGTAAGAGTCTCTCTGATTTGTTTTCCAAGGCTGGATCCTCAGATCTCAGCTTCCTGAATGGCCAGGGATTGTAGGCATGAGTCACTAGCACCCAGCTCACAATTTTTTGCTTGTATATTAAAACACATCTTATTTGTCCATATTTGTTGGATTATTTAGGAAGTCTGCAGTTAACAATGGGAGGGGAATAGGGGATAGGGAAAATGGATGAGAGAAGAAAAAACAAAAAAATTCTAATTTGACTAGGTCTTGAAATTTAACTGCTCTTCTAAAGGACAGCCTCATCTGTAAGAGACTTCAAGTTTCTAGTTTTCTTGCCTGATTTAATGAGGCTGTATAATAACAATGACTATTTTGCTTCTTAGTGTGATCACAGCACCTGAGTGCTTGTTAGAATTTGCAATCTAGAGCCTCACCCCTAGATCAGAATCTGCATTTTAACAAGATCCCTGGGTAATCCATATGCATGTTACATTTCCAGAAGCACTGAATTTAAGGAACTGAAAGCACGGAAGGTCAGAGATGCTGATGTAAACCAACTGGTAACTAAGCAGACAGATGTTGACAGCTTAGTCCACTGCCATAGAAGAATGAGAATAATAGAAACATCTTGTTTAACCCTCACCAGAACAGGAAAAAAAAATTACAAGTTTCAAGAAGTCTAAGGCAAATGTTTTGTCTGAATCTCATGAAATGTCAAATAAGTTTCAGTGCAGATAGAGTTTCAAATACAGAAAAAATAATTATCTAGTTTTACAGCAGTACTATGGTCAACAGTTTCTTACTTTAAATGAAACCATTATTAATACTTCTTTTTGAGACAAGGCCTTAGTTATTATGTAGCCCAAATTGGCCTAGAATTCTCTATGTATACCATGAAGTTGCAATGCTCCTGTTTCTAATTCCTAAGTGCTGGAATTGCAAGTTTGTACATCAACCAACACACACAGTTTTGTCTCTTATATTCTAATAAACCTGAATACCTGAAAAAAAGCACCTGAAGTAAATTAACATTGGGTTCTAGATTCAAAATATAAGAAGTGATTTCCAGCATAGAGGATTTCATAAAATCTGAATTCATGTGAAGTAAAAAGAATATTACTACAAATTATTCCCCATAAAGACACGTTGAACCACTAGTCTGAACAGTTCCATTCATTTTACACTCACTAGAAGTTATGCTTTTTTTTTTTTGCTGTAGGGCTTGGAATCTGGGCCTAGGTGCTGTCCCTCAGTTCTTCAGTTCAAGGCTAGCACTCTACCACTTGAGCCACAGCGCCACTTCTGTTTTTCTGGTGGTTTACTGAAGATTAGTCTCAGGGACTTTGCTGCCTGGGCTGGCTTTGAACCGTGATCCTCAGATCTCAGCCTCCTGAGTAGCTAGGATTATAGGCATGAGCCACGGGGTGCACCCGGCTGAAGGTATGTTTTTATGAAAGGAAATAAATAGTAGAGAAACAGGTGTGCAGCAGAAAAATATAACTTCAGAATTTCTGTTTTGAGGATCAACAAACTGACGTACTGATTTTTGGAAGCCTATCACAAAATTGACATAATAGGTGTTATGACAAGAAGGAAACCTTAAAATTTGAAAAACTGCAATACATGTAAACATTTTGGGCTCACTATAACTCTAGGATTTATTTATCTCTCAGTCTGCTTAAAAATGATACATGTATAATCAATCTATATGTGATGAGCACATAACTGTATGGTTAGTTTCTATTTTTAGCAAAAGGCTTAACTTTCAAAAAATAGATTAGCTTGTAATGAATAAATAGGTGGAAAGGAAATATGAGGGTTAAAGTCCTAATTCATTTGAACCACTTGGAGTCTTCACATTTTAGCTCACAGAGTGGGCAAACAGAAGTGAAACCACTTCTGCTTTATGAAGTCCATGGGACATGGAGGAGGTTTCAGGACAAGGTTTCAAGAGATGCCTGTGGCTTTCAAAGAGAAGAGGATCTCTGCTAGACATCATTTAGATCTTGCTGTTAGAACTTAAGTAACCATTTTATGATAAAAAAAATGGAAGCAGGAAAAGATGGAAAAACATTTTTTGTACTATCATAGAAACTATGAACTAAATATCCTAGAAAACAAACTATCTTGGATGTTGGTATGTATTAGGATTGTCTTCCTTACTTATGTGACTGAAGTTGCTCAATTAGTTTATCTTTAAATGAATAGCTGTCATCAACACATTCCACTCTACTTTATAAAGTACCTATTTTCTTGTTTAATCTCCCCCCCTCCCACCTTTTTTTTTTGCTGGTCATGGGGCCAGAACTCTGGGCCTGGGCACTGTCCCTCAGCTCTTTAGCTCAAGGCTAGTGCGCTACCACTGAGCCACAGTGCCACTTGTGGCTTTTTCTGCTTATGTGGTGCTGAGAAATTGAACCCAGGGCCTCATTCATGTGAGGCAAGCACTCTACCACTGAGCCACCTTCCGAGCCCCAGGATCATTTCTTACATAATCTCACCTGCACATTGACACATGCCTCAATAAGTCTTCCATGTGCTCTACCACTGAACCACCTTCCCAGCCCCTTTTGAGACAGGGTCTCACTATGTAACTCAGAGTAATCTTGAGGTTTTGATATCCCTACCTTTGTCTCTAGAGTGTTGGAATTATAGACACTCTGGTATCTATAGACATAGGGTCCAAGGAGAATGTCACTGAGGAAAACACACAAATGCTCAAGAGGCACAGAGCTCAGTAGTAAACTGTGGGTGCTTAAGTCATTCTTCCCATAATGTAGCCCAACTTCCACTAAGGACTAATCTATAAATATTTCAACAAGAGCATTTCAGTCTTTCGACTAAAGATGTTCACACTAAAGTGTTCAAATTTATACAAAGGTTCCAAAATTTAAAAACTCTGATAGTTGAAAACTTTTAGTCAGAAGCAGTTTAGATAAGGAATGCCCACCCTGTAACTAGTTGAGTGACTCCAGATGATTATTTAACTTTGCTTAGCTTTTATTTACTTGCCTACAAACTGGACAAAGTTAGCAGATTTCAAGCTAGTCTCAGTTTCCTAAGAATTTCCAAGGTGGCTAGGAGAAGTTGTGAAGAGAGCAATGGAGAAAGAAGCAAATAAATCTTGAGCTCTCTACTCATTCATTTTAATCGGAACTGTTTCGTAGTTTTATCTTGGACTTGGATTTTTGTTTGTTTTTGTGCTGGTCCTGGGGCTTAAACTCAGGGCCTGGCACTGTCCTTGAGCTTTTGTGCTCAAATCTAACACTCTACCACTTGAACCACAGCTCCAGTTCCAGTTTTTTGGTGGCTAATTGGAGATTAAGAGATTCCTGCCTTGGCTAGCTTCGAACCCCTATATGCAGATATTAGCCACCTGGATAGCTAGGATTACATATATGAGCCACTGGTGCCGAGCATTGGAGGTATACGTGTTTTCCTCACTTACCTACAATGGTGAAGTAAAGATAACATAACTGGTGCGGTTGGGTGAATGCAATTGGTTGCTTTAAGGCTAGTCAACAGAAAGTCATAGTACTTTTATTCCAAGTTATATTTGTGGTGGCCAAGTTATATCTGTTATATATACTACAGTTGAAGTCTGAGTCATCAGACTACTAACCAGGTTCACTGTGAATATATCAAAATGCTTACCTGAAACTTTTTTTTTTGGTGCCAGTCCTAGGGCTTGAATTCTGAGCCTGGGTGCTTTTCCTAAGCTTTTGTGCTCAAGGCTAGTGCTCTATCACTTGAGCCATAGTTCCAGTTCTGGGTTTTGGGTGGTTAATTGGAGGTAAGAGTTTCATGAACTTTCCTGCCAGACTGGTTTCAAATTATGATCCTTAGAGTAGCTAGATCCTGTGTAGCTAGGAATACTGATACCCAGCTCAACTTTAAGATGTTCTCTGACTTGGCCTTCAAACCTCCTTTATGAATATTTTTTAAAACTTTAAGAGCAGTATTTCTCAAATACTGCTTGTGGACAACCTGAGAATCCAGGGCTTTACAAAAGACCTAAATTTATGCTCTATAATAAGTGGGAATATGCCTTTAATCCTTACGTTTTCCTCTGAAGGCTAACAGTGATTAGTTTTGAATCTGTATCTATTCTTTGTAGTTTTATATTCTGGTCTTAAATGTTACCCATAGAAATATTCTGTAATTACAGGTGTCATGATGTATAAAGCCAACTTGTACCTTGAGGCTATAAAATAGTTAGCTGCAAGAAAATGTCCTATGTTATAATCCTGTGGGACCAGATTAAACTATCTTTTTCAATTTTTTCTAAAACAGACAATACCAGACTAAGACAATATATTGTCAAAATATAAAATCCACAGGGAGAGCCACAAATTTTGATTTAACTATCACATTGTTTAGAAATATAGATGGTATTAGAGATTAGAATTCTATACTCAGACCATTTGTGAAGATGGAGAAAGTGAAGAGACAGTAGGGTACCAGTGACTAGGGAAGAATGAGAAACCACTGGGAAGAAGAGAATGTCACACATTATAGCAAAGTTTTGCTCTGGTAGTATAATGCCAAAGACACAGTGCCATAAAGATGAAAGCTTTAATGTAATTGGCCAAATTTTATGAAGGGGATGTAAGTGATAAAAACTAAACTGAGACTGAACAATCTTTAAGGGTCAGACTGAAGAAAATGAGTAAATGAGTAAATGGAGAGACACTCCTTAGGAAAAGGAAAAATTAGTACTGATAAGATGGTATATTCCCTCTATCAAAGTTCCAGCTACCATATTTTTTCCAGAAATTGTCTGGTTTATCTTAAAAGTTATATGAAAAAAACAAGGACCCAGAAAAGCCAAAATAATCTTCAGAATGAAGTTGCAAGTATGGTCCTGGTCTGTCCCTGATTGAATGCTTACTATATAACTAAAGTTTTGAAGACTATGTAGCCCTGGTGTATGGCTGGATATGCACATCAGCAGAAGAGTACAGAAATAAATACTCATATGTAAAAAAGTACGCACATTGCTATGCAAAAAACCTCCAGCACATTTCAACTTGTAAATCTGAAATTCTATCCCCATTCAACAAAACCTTCTCATTTTTTCCCGCCCCTAGTTCCCTTCATACTATTTTCTGAGTTGGACTATTTTGGATAAGTCATGTAATTCAAATCATAAAGTACTTGTGTTTGTGTCTGATTTATTTCCCTTAGCATGTCCTCAAAGTTTACCCATGTTATGGCAAAAATAACAAAACTGCCTTCTTTTCCAAGGCCAAATAACAATATTGTACCGCATCATTTGTCAGTTGATAGACATGTGACCTGCTTCTACCTATTTGCTATAATGAACAATGCAGCAATGAATATGCCATGAAACTATTTCTTTAAGGGTCTGCTTTTAATTCTTTGGGAAGTAGGATTGTGGAATCATAAAGCAACTCTGTATTTAATGTTTTTAGGAAATACCAAGCTGTTTTCCAGTGTTGATAAATCATTTTACATTCCTACCAGCAAAACACAAAGGTTCTAATTTTTTCAATTCTTGGCCAGCACTTATTTGCTAGGGTTCTTTTTTTCATACTCTAATGGGTATGAAATTGATACATCAGTGTAGTTTTGATGGACATGTCTCTGATTAGTGATGTTGATCATCTTTTCAAATGCTGGCCATTTGTATTTCTTATTTAGAAAATGTATACTCAAGTCCTTTGGCCACTTTTAAATGGGTTGTTTGTTTTGGTTGAGTATGACTGATTTGTTGTTGTGTATGCCACTACTAGGGCTCAGGAGCCTGAGATCTGAAGGACAACCAGATTTCTAAAGGAAGCCTACTAAGGCAGAAAAGTCCTCAAGATTCCATCTTCAAAACAGCTAGGAAAAAGCTGGGTTGGAGATGTGGCTCAAGTCATAAAAAAAACATCCAGTATCAAGAAAGCTGAGACAGTAAATGGCTCTGTGTTTAAACCTCAATACCAGCTTAAAAAAAAAAAGTACTGGGCTGGGAAGGTGGCTCAGTGGTAGAGTGCTTGCCTCGCATGCATGAGGCCTTGGGTTCAATTCCTCAGCACCACATAAGCAGAAAAAAAGCCAGAAGTGGCGCTGTGGCTCAAATAGTAGGGCACTCGCCTTGAGCTGAAGAGCTGAGGGACAGTGCCCAGGCCCAGAGTTCAGGCCCCACAACCAACCCCCCCCCCGCAAAAAAAAATACTGACCTATGTTAGATGAGAAATGAAATGTCCTGAAAAAATACTTTTTCCTTTATCAATGATGTGTAGCTTTGTAATAAAAACATTCCGCTAGCTGCTTCTGAAAGAGGACAACTTTTTGTCGTTATAGGAATGTCTAATATAATTTAGTATGTACAATCTTACAGAAAATGCTATTGGCTACTGGAATCTTTTAACACAAGAATAAGAACTGAGAAGTGGGAGTAGAATCCTATCTATCAAGTAAGTACATTGGTGGTAGTAGGGCATGAACACAGGGCCTTGTGCATACTAGGCAAGCATTCTACCTCTTAGCCACATCCCCAGTTCCACTGTAATTTTTAACTGAACTACAGTTTAGGATTTGTTACTAAAACGATATTGTACGCAATTGAATTTCTATAAATGAAATACAAAATAGTTTTTCTAATTGGAGGAATTCTATAGTTTATGGACTCCTATAGTTTGCAAGGAAGACAGTTAACAATATGTTTATGGAACACTGGGGCCAGACAAAGGGATCTTGACTAGGTCAAAGATTCTTCTAAAGCCTCCAGTTTCTCATCTATAATGGAGATAAGAATAAACAGTATCTGTTTCATAGGGTTGTTGTGAAAACTAAATGAAAACAAATGTTTAACATGCTATCTGATTCAAGTTAAGAAAGTGGCCAAGAAGTATTATTATTTTCTATTTGTTTTGTTTTGTTTTTGGGTCCGGTCGTGGGCCTGAACTCTGGGCCTGGGCGCTGTCCCTCAGCATTTCAGCTCAAGACTAGCACTCTACCACTTGAGCCACAGCGCCACTTCTGGCTTTTTTTTTTTTTCCTGCTTATGTGGTGCTGAGGAATTGAACCCAGGGCCTCATGCATGCAAGGCAAGCGTTCTACCACTGAGCCACCTTCCCAGCCATGTATTATTATTTTCTAAAGTCAAGAATGGCTTATTTATTTTGAACCTGCCTATGTACAGATAACATTTTTATTTGTACTTACCTGTGATCTGATTGGTAATCAGATATATCTGAGGAGGCAAGTCTAAGCACTAACCAAAGACATTTTTTTTTCTTCTAAGGTTGATTTCTCTCATGTATAGAAAATGGCAAGTTGGGCCACTCATTAGAAATCATTGTTGAGTGATATTCCTGCAGTTTCTTTCTTTCTTTTTTTTTCTTTTTTGTCGGTTGTGGGGCCTGAACTCTGGGCCTGGACACTGTCCCTCAGCTCTTCAGCTTAAGATTAGTGCTCTACCACTTGAGCCACAGCACTGTCAGCTTTTGCTGCTTATGTGGTGCTGAGGAATTGAACCCAGGGCCTCATGCATGTAAGGCAAGCACCCTACCACTGAGCCACCTTCCCAGCCCATTCCTGCAGTTTCTAAGAAGGGAGTTAAAGAAACTCTTTAGGGTTGCAGATAACATTGTTGTGGGTATTTTACTAGTGACCGTATGATGTCCATAGCAAAAAGATAACACAATTCACCCTCTGGGGAGTATGTTCTTTCTAGTTTGGGGCTATCACAAATAAGACTGTTTATATTTTTGTACAATAAAAGCATCTATAACATGAGAACATGTTATTTCATGTGAATAAATACTGAAAGCTGGAATTACTGTTTCATAGCATTCTTACAGCATGTCATTCCTTAGTAAGAATTATAGGTATGACCCACCATGCCTAGCTTGTTGGTTGAGATGAGGTCTTGCTAGCTTCTAGTCTGAACCAGCCTTGAGCCATGATCTTCCTCTTTTTGTACTGGGACATAGATCAAGTGGTAGAGTGCCTGACTAGTGAAGGCCCTGAGTTCAAACCTCCGTACTTCCAAAAGTTGAAAGAAAAGTGAAAAATGTATTTTGAAAAAGGTAAAGAGAAACTAAGGATGTGGGGTTACTAATCATTAGCAGAGGAATGTTTCTCCAAGTAGCATCTAGGCACCAGCAGGATAAATGTCACCTCAGCACTCATCAGACAAAACAATTCTCAAGGCCCATCCCAGATCCATAAACCAAAAACTGGAGGTGCGGCCCAGCATACCATATTTTAGTGTATCTTCCATGATTCTGATGTATGCCAAAGTCTGAGAACCAGTAGCATAGAGATTAGAGCTGTGCACCAAGTACTGGAGACAAATGAAAAAAGAGTCACTCAATTACTATTCCTCAGAAAAGAATTACAGCATGCAGAAAACACAGAAAAGCCAGCTTTTTTCTTTTCTTTTTTTTATGTTTTTAAATATTTTGATCTGCAGTTGGTTCAATCCATGGATGCAGAAGCTACAGATATAGAGAGCCAACTTAAATGTAGTACTTTCAAGGAAAGAGAAAAGTGAGCTGTAATGAAAAAGGCAAGGTCAAAATGAGTTGTTCTAAAAGACTGGAGAAATAACATGAAGCTATGTTATTGGGAAACATCTACTAAGGAAAGCAAACGGATATGCAGGAAAGAGAATTACTTCAGTAGCTGAATGGTGATATGTAATCACATGCACAACAGAAAGTCTATTTATGGTTAAGTATAATGGGTTTAACAAATCATTATCTATATTTTTGTATGGTTTGCAAGCCAAAAATGCTCTTTACATTTTTTAATATTTCCTAAGAAAACAAAAGAAAAATATTTTGTGACAGTAAAGTTAGGATTTCTACCCAAATTTCAATGTTCATAATTGAAATTTTATCAGAACAATGGGATGCTTTTTTCTGTAGTATCTGATCACTTTAGCTTTACAAATAGCAATTTTGAGACTATGTGGTTCTCAAAACTAAAAGCATTTACTATCTGACTCACTGTAAAAAAAATTTTGCTTACCCCTAGCATAGCAAATCCTCTCACAGATGCTGTAAACCATAGGTATATCTAACTAGACTAGACTGACTTCAAATTATCTAGCTATTTTCTAGTAAAGACTACAAGTGTTGAAACAAAGGGATACACTTAATAATTTCATCCATCCAATGAGCCAATCACCAATATTTACTGACTCCAGGACCAAACCCTGGAGATAAAAAACGAACACGGCATGGTCCTTATTTTTGTAGAATTAAATTCTCAGGAGAGAGAAAAAAAGACAAGCAGTTAATATACTTTGTATAGGAATTCCAAATAAAACATGATGCTGTGATACAGGATAAAAGGGATTTGGGGATTACTCTAGACAACATGCTTTTTGAGGAAGCACAAGGAACTAGCCATGGAGAAATTTATACATGTGAGTATATGCATGGACTCCTCTCCCTAATGAATTTTCCAATGACATTTTTACTACAAAGTATACACAGTATAATTATATAATAGGTCCAAATGTTTCAGAAATAAACAAACCCTTAAACTCACTGTATAATTACCTAATTACCCAAGGGATAGGATGGTTCCAGAAAACCATTTTCACTTATCAGGCATATATACTAAAAAATTAATTAATTAATTAATTAATGAGGGAGAAATAGCCTACATAATATAAATTTAATAGGATACTGGCAAGTGCAAACATGCCAGACTAAGTCAAAATAGCAGGCATAGCTTTAAATAAAATCATGCTTTTCTTGATTTTATTTACAAACCAATGAAATTTCAAAAATGATCATGAAAAGGTAAATAATTCTAGAAACAGTAGAGTGTTCCTCAGTTGTAATTCACACATAGCCAATGAAGGATTAACATATTACTTGAAGGTTGGTAAACCATAAACTATGAACTCTAGAAAAGGGATAGGGTGATTTGGTTCTTAACTCAATCTCATTCTTGACATATACCAGTTTAACTATTAAGATACAACCTGTACATTTTGTGGGTTGACCATGAAATTTGTTCCATGTTAAAATAATTCTTTCATTTTCTTGTTTGAGTATAAGTAACTTTCTACTTAAAATATACGCATACTAAAGCAACACAAAATAAACTGTTCAGTAATCTTGCAGATTTTTTAAAAACACTTAAGACAATTTTATTTCCTTTCAAAACATGAGAAAACATGATTTTCAGCCATTTGAAAAGCCAGACACAAGTCTATCGAAATATAAGTACAGTTCAATGTAATGATTCATAGTGTCTCTAATAGAAAGAATCAGCAGTTCTCAATCGAGACCTTTATTCCTTCTCTGAATAAATGATGCCTGAAATTTTTATTCTTGTTCTAATGGAATTTCAATGGCCTTCACTGCAAATCTACTGGAAATTTTTGCATATTAAGTGGAAAAAATTAAATGATGTTAACCACATTTTAATGTGATTAAGGCTGACAGGGTCATTATTTCTGCTAATCACTCAGTTTAAAAAGCTCAAACAAAACTTTATAACAGACAAGGTTTTTAATTTTATGTATATCTTGTTGAAATTTTTAAAAACCATGGAAGAAGAAGAAGAGAAAAAAATACTACATGCAGTCCTTGACAAAAACCAATGGGTAGTTTCTACAACTTGCAGATGGGTTTCATTATATTTAATCTGGTGATGTAAAAACAAAAATGCAAAACAATCTATACTGCACATGCTCCTCTGGTTTCTTTCTTTTTAAACACGAAGAGGGTAAGAAAATGTACTTTGTAGAATTTAGAGTTCAGTGTTTCCTATTTGCTGCTAAATAGAAACAAGTATAGTTTTTCTTTAGATCTTACAATAAACTGAAAACAGAATTAATACATAATACTGCCTCAAATAATTCTTCAATGTTCTGTTTTTAGATTAATATACACCATGCACTATGAATATTTCAAATATATCAAGAGAAACTAAAAATCTTCACTGATAAAACCCTTCAAAAAATAACACCAACTACTATCAGAAGAATAACAAGGATTCTAATCATCAGTAGAACATACAGATAATCTGTCTTTTTTGTTTTCTGATAAGAAGTTTACTTTGCTCACTGGTTATTCGATGCTATAAGTTTAATGCTTCAGGCCCCCTGTATGAGGTAACTTCGGCATTCTACTTGTGAGAAAATATTTTTAACCATAAAACATCACAACATTCTTAAAGCAAAAATGAATAGGAATCCAGCCAAAATGACTTCATCAGCTATCTTCTCTAACTTTCTGAGCATTTCAATATGTTCCATAAAAGAGCAACAATTAAGCTAAGCATATAACAAATAAAATTATATCTCACTACCTCTTTCTGTTGGTTGTCAACTGCTTAACCAATACTGGTTGGTGAAAATTATCTTTCAACTGCTAAAATGGTAATTTGAAGAGAACTGTAATTCATTTTGACGTCTGAAAGTAATATGACCATCCCTAACCTAGTAGTTACAGTTTTTATAAAAACAAAATTAATTAGCTTTTAGAAAAATATGCCAAGCAAATGATTTTTGAAAAGAAACACACCTGAAGTTCAGGCAGTCTAATTCATATTGATTCATCCAATCTAGTAAACTTGAACCAAATTCACTGACTACAAACAAAACATCTTATTAAAAAAAAAAAAGATTAAGTAAATACATTTTGCATTGTTGTAGCTTTCTAAGATAAAATAAAACTATGATCATTGCAAATAATAGAAAAACTAACCATTATAAAACTTAAACTACAGGTGCAGTACCTTTATCCAAAACCATCATCCCTGTCATAGTAAATTACTCAATTGCATGCAAATAGATAAATGAGTTTACCTCACTGATCACAATCTAAGCAGCTAACAAAAGCAAAGCACCTGGCTATAAACAAGTCCTTTGAAATGCAATTTAGTACTAAAGTTTGAGAAATTGCTCTTCTGCTTTCATATTAAAAATCATAACCAAACCACTTTTCCAGCCAGAAGCTCAGCCTTTTGAAAAGAGAAAGTGATGAGTCTGCAGTAGATTACATAAGCATCAAGAAAAGAAGTCAATAATATTGCTGCATTGTGGAAATAATCCTTCTTGTCTATAGAAAAAAATTAGTCCTGTTGAACTTTTTATTTTAAGAGTGAAGCTATGCACTGGTGCATCAACTAATAACCCTCCAGAATTTCTATGCTCTTCTAAAAAGAGTCCCTGCTGAATGTTCTAATGCATCTTATTGTGAATCTTCAGCAAATAAAACTTCATGTATGAGCTCATGATGTGCTTTGCTGCCAGAAAGTCACAGACTCTGTGGGAAGCTCTTTATCTTCTCAGCAGTCAGTTCTCTGAGAACATCAGTGCAGCTACTGTAGTTACCTGTAGATTACTTGTATTTTCTCACATCTGTGTCCAGCAATCTAAACCATGATGATAAAGGGTCATTAGGTTTTGAGTGAGGAAGGGGATGGACTAGACAATTTGCTCTGATAAGCTCCTTGTTGGGAGCTCTAGTTTAGAATGTGAAATGTTGGATATGTACAGTTTCACCCTAAAAGGCAAAAAGAAATTTCACATTTCTGAACTAACAATTAAAACCAATGCAGTTTAATATCTCACAATAGTCTGCTAATTTACATTTTATTTGGGTGCTTTATAATTAAAAGTAGTTAAGGCAAATAATTTTCTGCTTGTAAAATGGACGTCCATGCTCTATTAGCTACAAAGAATTCAGGTACAATTACTAAGATAACTGCTGTTTGGTGCACAGCAAAGCAATTTCCCACAGTGGGACTTAAAGTTCAATTTACCAGTTGGGCAAATATTTTGTGCTCTGTAGTGGTCTAGAGAGTTAAAAGCTATAGGTAACATTCAAGAAGTGTTATACTTGGAGAAAAGTTTCTTCAATCCAAATAGATGGTTTAGATTTCAAAGAAAAGAAACTATCCTAAAAATTTTCCCCAGATTAATATTATAAATAAAAAATTATCACAAAATGCAGTTGTTACAGAAAGCCCAACTGACTTAGCTTCCCAGTCTCAAAATTTAGAACTTAACATTGTGCTATTTTCATATTTTTTCTGGATCTTAAATTAGTCTGATAATCAATTGCATTTTCTTAGTAATCAGTTGATAGAATGGAAATGCTAATTACTTAATTTTAAATGTCTTAGAATAATTTTGTCAGATTAAGAAATATAGTTCTTAAAAGTTTTTTTCTTTTGGAATCCTTTGGATATTATATGATGTAGACAGGATGAAAAGAACTATATTCATGACAGACTGGGAGCTTACAGAACACTCTCTGAATCTACATTCCTAATTTGCCTCTTTACACAGGTATGATTATTCTGGTGTAATATTTTATCTTTCAAAATAGATACCTATCTACCTTCCTACAAAAGAAAATTTTAAGAGTAAACAGTAACTGGTACAAATAAAATACTGCCCTGCCTCAAAGAACTATATTAAAATAACAAAAGTATGTGAATAAAAGCATATGATATTTTAAAATGAAACATCAAGTAGTGATTTAGTTAGGCTTTAAAAAAAATAGTTTTGAAATGGTATTCATTTAGACTGTTTGAAAGCTTTCCAATGTTGCTAGTGAAAAAATAAAAGTGCTGATTTTTAGAGTCGTTTGCTAGCATTAAACACAAGCAAGCAATATTTTCAAACAGATATAAGATAAGGATTTAAGAATTCCTGTTTTTTTTAAATACATGAATTATCTAAAATCATTTTATGAAAGACTGTAAGGGAGAAGAAATGTCACTATTATCAGTGTAGAAACATGCCTTAAAATAAAAATTATCATAAGATATTTTGGTAACTAACATTAACATCCTAAGGCAATATGAGAACACAAATCCACAATAATTATTCCTACACCAAGCCACTATAAATCTAAATAATTTCTGAAGACCTGAATGTGTCAAGAACTTTGACAATTATGACTGGAGCCAGGAAACTGTAGCACTGCAGAATTTCTTATGAATTTCTCCAGTTACTTTTTATAAATGCTGTCTTGGATGACAGCTTAATGTGTACCACATGCAATATTTATTCTTCTTCAGTGTCAGACTGTCTAGCCATCCAAGGGAATACAAAGAATGTCACTTATTAGGATAAAAGCACAAGGAAGGTAATCAAGGACATATGTAACATCAGCCAATCATGCCCTACTTCAACATCCTATTCCATTCATAACAGTTCAACAATTATTTGCTTACTGATAACTTGCTTTCAGGCTGTTTGTATTCACCATAATGGTGGTTTGCATTTATTTTGCTCTTTAGAATTGGACACTTGCTGTGCCATACATGTTTGTCAAAACTTTATATCTTCTGTCAGAAATGGCTTAGAATATCAAATAATTTCTACTTGTCAGGAATTACTAATACAACAATAAGTAACCCTTGATGTCAATAGGGCACTAAAATAAACTATAAAACAGAAAATGCACAATTACCAAGTATTTCATAGCAAAACTCCACAAATGACTCGTTCTTAAGAAATCAGGCACACTCACTTCTCTTGCATATGGCTAATAATGCTTAATAGGCACAGCTTTTCCTTTTGTTTCAGTTTCCTAATATTATAAAGCTGACAGAACTCCCCACTGTAATCTGGTGGTTTTGAAGCTATATGTCTCAAATGTCTACAAAATAACAAGTTATATTAAAGTACATATATTTGGCTAACCTACATATTTTACTTAATAATATTAAAATAATGTCTCATCACATACCATAATCATGAAGCATAATTATAGAAACATAATTATTTAATCATACTTACTTGAAAAACTTTAATCAGATACGGCTTTTAATGATGTATTCTAGTAATATTGAAAAGCTTTTGATTCAGACTAAATCTTAAGTCTGTAAAAACCAAAACAACCTCATCCCCTCCAAAAAAACACAAATGGTTGCCATCTTCTTATTCTCTCTCTTGTTCTCATCATCTCTACTTAAATTTGGCCTAGAATACAGTAAGTGCAATGACACAAAAAGTATGTTATATAAATTATTCTATAAAATTCTTACAATAAAAATTGAAAAAAAAACTAGTTTTTTTTGTTGTTTGTTTTTTGGGTCTGGTCGTGGGGCTTGAACTCTGAGCCTGGGCGCTGTCCCTCAGCTCTTCAGCTCAAGGCTAACGCTCTACCACTTGAGCCGCAACGCCACTTCTGGCTTTTTTGTTTTTGCTTATGTCATGCTGAGGAATCAAACCCAGGGCCTCATGAATGCAAGGCAAGCGCTCTACCACTGAGCCACCTTCCTAGCCCCAACCCTAGTTTTTAAATAATGAAAGATTGTTCTTTTTCCATGTATATCTAAGTATCTTATAAACCGGTGACTGTATAAATTAAATATACTAGAACTTGTAGTTATTAATCATTCAATGTATTAAGTTTGGGTTTTTTTTTTAAGTTATATAATGCCACAATGTAGCTGGTGACTTAAAAAGTAAACACATTTAGATAGGATTATAAAAGTATAGAGACAAGTTTTGATTAATGAAGAAAGAAACACATCAAGGTTTTCTGAGGAGTGTGGATCCATTTAAAAGTCGTTAGCATGTACAAAAAAATAAGACATTTACATTATTATATACAAGCAAGGATTTTATTATGTACTTATAATGTTATGTAATTTTTTAAAATTACAAGTGCCAAGCACTAACCAACTACTGAACTGTGTTTACATTTATATGTTTTCCTCACAGTTAGGAGAACTGGATAAAAATTGTACTCCAAATAGACCTATTCACAGAAACATTTCACTAAATATACAAATACATTTTATTTAATTCTCATAGTCCTTTCAGAAAAGTATTATTGTATTTGGCAGATAAAAAAAACAAGGGCTAGGGAAGCAACCCAAAGATCGAGTCACAGTTTATGCAGAGCATTGCAATTAGGTAGGTATGTGATTCTCTATGTTTTCACTGAGATATAAACAACATTAAAAAACTATTTGTGTGTCTTGTGTTGCACTAACATACTATAAATGGAAAAAAAAGTTTTTTGTTTGTTTGTTTTGTGGTCAGTTGTGGGGATTTAACTCAGGGCCTGGGTACTGTCCCTCAGCTCTTCCGCTCAAGGCGAGCGCTCTACCACTTGAGCTACAATACCGCTTCTGGTTTTTCTGGTGCTTAATTGGAAATAAGACTCTCAAAGACTTTCCTGCCTGAGCTGGCTTTGATCTGTGATTCTCAGATCTCAGTCTCCTGAGTAGCTAGGATTACAGCATGAGCCACTGCTGCCCGGCAAAAAAAAGTTTTATACTTCTTTTTGTAAGTTCAAGCTAAGTTTTTCCAACATTTAACTAGCTTTCTCATTTCTAGTCTCTAAACATTAGATTCTCTATAGTAAACAGGTAGAAATTTGCCATCTAAAATTGTTAAGTGAAGTGACAGAATATATTTAAATGTTCCAAAACCTAGCAAATAGTAGGTATACAGTAGCTTTCTCCAAGAACTGGATGTATATGCACATATATACACACATGGAGGGATATTAATTTTCCTTCTACTACATTACCATACGCCAATATATAAAACATTATACATACACATCATTTGTACTATTTTCTCTCCTCATCCCTCTTTCTCCTTCTCTCCCTTCCTTAGGACTGGCCTAACATGCTTAAGCCCTTAGGTTTGATCCTCAGCATAGAAAAACAAACACATCAGGTGCCAGTGGTTCATGCCAACAATCTTGATTACTCAGGAAGCTGAGATCTGAGGACAGCAGCCTGTGAGACTCTTCTTATCTCCAATTAAGCATCAAAAACTCACAAGTGGAGCTGTGGCTTAAGTGGTAGAGTGCTAGCCTTGAGCAAAAAAGCTCAGGGAGAGTGCTCAGGAGTTCAAGTCCCAGGACCAGCAGAAGAAAGAGAAAGAAGAAGAAGAAGAAGAAGAAGAAGAAGAGAGAGAGAGAGAGAGAGAGAGAGAGAGAGAGAGAGAGAGAGAGAGGGAGGGAGGGAGGGAGAAAGGAAGGAAGGAAGGAAGGAAGAAAGAAAGAAAGAAAGAAAGAAAGAAAGAAAGAAAGAAAGAAAGAAAGAAAGAAAGAAAGAAAGAAAGAAAGAAAGAAAGAAAGAAAGAAAGAAAGAGAAAGAAAGAAAGAAAGAAAGAAAGAGAAAGAAAGAAAGAAAGAAAGGAAAGAAAGAAAGAAAGGAAAGAAAGAAAGGAAGGAAGGAAGGAAGGAAGGAAGGAAGGAAGGAAGGAAGGAAGAAAGAAACAAAGAGGGGGCTGGGAATGTGGCTCAGTGGTAGAGCGCTTGCCTTGCATGCATGAGGCCCTGGGTTCGATTCCTCAGCACCACATAAGCAGAAAAAAAAATCTGGAAGTGGAGCTGTGGCTCAAGTGGTAGAGTGCTAGCCTTGAGCTGAAGAGTTGAGGGACAGCGCCCAGGCCCAGAGTTCAGGCCCCATGACCGGACCCCCCCCCCAAAAAAAAAAAAGAAAGAGAGGGAGGGAGGAAGGAAGGAGAAAGAGAAGGAGAAAGAGAAAGAGAAGAGAAAGAGAAGAGAAAGAAGAGAGAAAGGGACAGGTAAGGAGTAGAATGGGAGGGAGGGGAAGGAGAGGAAGAAGGAGGGAAAAACAAAACAGACAAGTGGTTGAAGATAGTAATTTTTAAAAGGATCAATATATATTTTCTATATGAAAATATATAAACTATTTTAATCTAAATATAGAAATTTTATATTTCCTTCAGTTGGCATTCTAGTGCAGGACATATTTCTCATATTTCTCTTACATTTCCAGTATCACCAGTAACTGGATGCCAAAATATAATAGCACACTAGTGATGAACTCTGCAGATGTAATCTTGGCACTGCTAATTGGCCATTGATTTTTGGTCAACTTCTTCAATCTCTCCATACTTGTCTTCCCTCCTCAAAATCTGGTGATGATACCTACTTTGGTAAGGTTGTTGGGAATCTAAGTGTAAAATAATGTAATAACTATTACTAGTCCAAGATTAGAACAAATTATCTGATGTATTTCATGGTATTCTCTTGTTTCCCTGTTCATGTACACATCAATTGCCAAACCCTGTCAGTGAAGTAATTTTTTTTTAAAAGAAATTGTATAGTTTGATGTTAAAATAGTCAACTCTTGCCAGGTGCTGGTGGCTCATGCCTATAATCCTAGCTATTCAGGAGGCTGAGATCTGAGGATCGAGGTTCAAAGCCAGCCCAGGCAAGAAAGTCTATGAGACTTTCTAATAAACCACCAGAAAACCAGAAGTAGCGCTGTGGCTCAAGTGGTAGAGCTTTGAGGGATAGCACCCAGGCCCAGAGCTCAAGTCCCATGAGCGGGGGGGGGGGGGGGGGGGGGGGGGGAGTCAACTCTTATTTTATAATAAATAAAAACTAATGTATGGTTATTAAGTTTATTTTCTGGGAATACCAACTATTTTGATACAATTCTTAGTTTTAATTTCCGTTACTGTATTTTCACCATACAAATTTATATACTTATTATATGCTTAAAAATTGATGCTAAAATATACTGCTGTCAACTTTTAAAAATATGGTATTATATAGTGAATAAAACTTAAAAGACTAGCTGGGCACTGGTAGCTCATGTCTATAATCCCAGTTACTCAGGAGGCCTCTGAGATCTAAGAATTCTAGTTTGAAGACAGCCCAAGCAGGAAAGTCCTTGAGACTCTTATCTCCTATTAACCACTAGAAAAGCTGGAAGTGGAGCTGTAGTTCAACTGGTAAAGCCTTAGCTAGCCTTGAGCAAAAAGAAACTCAGGGACAGTGCCCTGGCCCAGAGTTCAAGCCAAGGACTACCACAAAAACAAACAAGGCAAAAACTGCAGCAGTATAAGCTACCAAAAAAGTTATTAGACTTCTAGAGATTCATGAATATATACTATATACTACAGTTGACTATAGATTACTATAGTACAGGCACAAACATTCAAGTCAAATGGATCTATTTTCACCACTATTTTTCATTACCCAAAAGAACTGGGCATATTTTGTCTTTCTCTAGTTGCTTTATCTGTAAAACTGGCACCAATTTGGTGCCAGTCCTGGGGCTTAAACACAGGGCCTGGGCTCTGGGCTCTGTCCCTGAGCAGTTTTTGCTCAAGATTAGTGCTCTACTAGTTGAGGCACAGATCCACTTCCGTGTGTGTGTGTGTGTGTGTGTGTGTGTGTGTGTGTGTGTGTGTGTGTGTGTGTGTGTGTGTGTGTGTGTGTGTGTGTGTGTGTGTGTGTGTGTGTGTGTGTGTGTGTGTGTGTGTGTGTGTGTGTGTGTGTGTGTGTGTGTGTTTAATTGGAAGAAAAGTCTCTCGGAGTTTTCTCCCAGGGCTGGCTTCCAACATTGATCCTCAGATCTCAGCCTCTTGAATAACTAGGAATACAGGCACTAACAACCAACTATCACTTTATTCCTTATTAACATTAGAGCCATTTCTAAGCCGAGAGTGTCTGTTATACAGTAGGAACTCTATACATATATATCAAATGTCTTTTGGTTTGGCTAAATCAGTGATATTAAGTGTAGAAAAAGTAAAAGCGGGAAGTTACGTATTTAATATGCTTAAAATCTATTTAAATGCAATGTATTTAAGTAGGAACATAGAACTTCAATTTTTTGTGTGTGTTTTCATGCTCTTCACTATAGTCTATCACATACTGACTCCTGTCTCCTCACTATTTTTTCCCCCTAAAATTTTCCCTCTGTATTTATTTGGTTAAGCTACCTCAGAGCCTTTGCATTTGCCATTCCCTTTCCTTGGTCTGAGTTTTCTTCATATTCTTTCATGGTGTGTGACCTTCTCAAACCATCTTCACTAAAATAGCCTCCCTTAACTTTGTTATTATTCACTGTCCTAATAATTTTTTATTTTTATTTTTATTTTTATTTTTTGTCGGTCGTGGGGCTTGAACTCTGGGCCTGGGCACTGTCCCTCAGCTCTTCAGCTAGCGCTCTACCACTTGAGCTACAGCGCCACTTCCGTTTTTCTGGTGGTTTATTGGAGATAAGAGTTTCACAGACTTTCTTGCCCAGGCTCACTTTGAACCGCGATCCTCAGATCTCAGCCTCCTGAGTAGCTAGGATTACTGGTGTGAGCCACCAGTGCCCAGCCTAATAATTATTGACATTACACTTAATATATGTTTGTTGTATGTCTATAGCACATGAGAATATAATTCTACAGAAGCAAGAGCTTCTTCTGTTCACTACCTAGAAAGGTATATGACACAAAGAATTCAGTAATCATATGCTTATAATAGGAAAAAGAAAATCTAATACCTGTTTAAACACCTAGATGAGCTCAGTTTTCATAAGAAATGTTAATTTCAACTTTATATTAAATGTCAGTTTTTATGAAATTACTTTCTCTTCTAAAGTATTAAAAGACTAGATACCTCTGTGGAGTTCTAACTATGTTTTTGTTTTTGGGTCCGGTCGTGGGGCCTGAACTCTGGGCCTGGGCGCTGTCCCTCAGCTCTTCAGCTCAAGGCTAGTGCTCTATCACTTGAGCCACAACGCCACTTCTGGCTTTTTTCTTTTTGCTTATGTGGTGCTAGGAATCGAACCCAGGGCCTCAGGCATGCAAGACAAGCGCTCTACCACTGAGCCACCTTCCCAGCCCCTCTAGGCTACTTTCTTTCTCTCTCTTTATTTCTTTTTTTTTTTTTTTTTTTTTTGTCGGTCGTGGGGCTTGAACTCTGGGCCTGATTGCTGTCTCTCAGCTCTTCAGTTCAAGGCTAGTACTCTACCACCTGAGCTACAGCGCCACTTCTGGTTTTCTGGTGGTTTACTGGAGATAAGAGTTTCATGGACTTTCCTGCCCGGGCTGGCTTTGAACCGTGATCCTCAGATCTCACCCTACTGAGTAGCTAGTATTACAGGCGTGGGCCACTGGCGCCCAGCATTCTAGGCTACTTTAAAATAGAGGTATGTAATACTTTGAGTAGTGGCTCTCACATACAGATTTAATTCTACGGATAGATTTTATTTTCACTCTAGCTATTGTAACAGCTGCTCACTGCGGTGAAAGATGAGAAGAAACATAATTAGACTCAGAAATGAGCAAATTTATTTTCAAGGAATTAAGATTTGGAGAAGGAATGAGAGTGGGAAGAAAAATCAGGTCTCTATTCCCATCCAGAAATGTTGCCCTTACAGTAGATTTTTCAGCCTTGGGAAAATTGCACAGTTCCACAGCTATGAAAAATCCTACCATGACAAATCTATATGTAAGGGTTGAAAATATATTGAATATCTGCATTTCTTGTTAATTTTATATATTTTGTGAACTTTATATATTCTAATTTATTAAAATCATAAAATTCTAGGGTCTGCGGGATGCAGTTCAGTAGAACAGTATGTACCTAGCAGGTGTACAGCCTTGAGTTAAATCTCCAGTACTGCAGAAACTAAACCAAAAATTGTTTATTTCATTCTTTATTTTCAAAACATCCACATCTTCAACGAAGACATAAGCCAATATACAGGAGATCACAAAGGAACTAATTTAAAATGTTTTTAAATAACAATCTTAATTTTTAAAAATGTTGCTATTGTAACAATTAGGGAGTAACTTACGCTAATGGAATCCAAGGTGTGACAAAAATCATCTAAGTAATAAACTGTACTATTACAGAACCACATAGAGGTAACAGCAGTGATATCACAGGAATCTCACTGCTCTAATTTTAAATGTGATGTTATTTTGTTCTGTAATACATATAGCAGAAAGAAAAAAACAAGGAATGTATCCAGAAGATATATTCATAAACTTTACAAGTCCTTTGTCTTCTGTATTTTTGAGATATGATCATTAAATTTGGAGATATTTATAAACAACACATTTAAGCAAATATTTTATGTGGACAATATGAATAAGTTGCTTTCTACATGAAAGGCTAAGTAATTTGCCCAAAGTCAAAGAGTTAATAAGCTGGAAATAAAGACTATAACATTGGCATTTCAAATTTTAAAGTAATATTCTTAATAAACCCAAATTCCTATAGTATCTACTCCCTAAATTACAAATGGTACATGTTCCCAAAGTTTTTTAGAGTTCTTTTTTCTAATAGAAATACTAGCAGTACCTACTCTTTCAGTCTAGCCTTCAAAAGTTTACTAATCTATAGGTGAACAATATTAGTTCCAAAGTTAGGTCTTTTGACTGGGGAACAAACATGTAGCAAAAGAGAAAAGAGCAGAAAAAAAGTACTTTTCTCCTATTCCAAACAAACAGGATATATCAGACAAAACTCAGAAATTACCCAAATTAACTAGTCCCCTTTCTTTTCTAGTGCCTTTTCCCAGGGAAGCCTGAATACTGTTTACTGTTTCATTTTAAAACCTCATAAATTCCCTGCTTTGACTCTCTTCCTCCAGTGATCCTATACTTCAAACCTATCCACTTCTATCAAATGCTAGTGAAAAACTAGGCACACAATGTAGAGTATTCTCAAACTATTGTTTTTCCTTTTTGGTGTGTGTCAGTACTGGGCTTGAACTCAGGGCCTAAGTGCTGTCTCTGAGATTTTATGCTCAAGGCTAGCATTCTACCACTTTGAGTCACAGCTCCATTTCCAACCTTTTGGTAGTTAACTGGAGTTAAGAACCATAGGGGATGGATTTTGAATGGCAATTCTCAGATCTCAGCCTCCTGAGTAACTAAGATTATAGGCATGAGCCACCAGCACCGATTTTTAGGTACAGAAATTTTGTGCAAAATTATCAAAAGCTGAGTGGTGGGTAGGAAAAAACTAAATTTTATTTAAATCATAGTATAATAAAAGTTAATAATAAAACTTTTATGTATTTAAAATTCTTTTTATAAGCTTGAATATTGAATATTGTAAACTTTGAATATTCAATAGCCTAAAAGACTTTCCAATTTCCAAGTATTTGTCTAATCACCTCATGACAGAATGATTCATATATTAACCAAAAAATAATACTAAGGTATATACAATTGTATATGCATATACATATACGCAGGAAGTCTGAATGTCTTAAATTTTCCTTATATTTTCTTGGTGAACACAGATATGGATTATAAAGAAACAAAACTATCCTCTAACAACATTTTTTTAGAAGATAGGGACAAGAGAATACAAAAATGAAATATAATTGGTAGCTATGAGGTACAAAAAGTACCTAAAATTATTTTGTTCTACTGATTTCCTAATTGGATGGAACACACTACTAACAAAGCAGCAAAGGTACAAAGATGGAAACTTAAACCTCTAATTAAGTAATAGTTTGACAGTTTGAATGTCCTGTACCTGCCTGACACACCATGACTCAGTAGGCAATCTAAAATGAAAATTAACACCGTACAATAGTATAATCTAGGTTATGAGTAACAACTGATTATGTTTAGAAAATGAAAACCTCAAGTGTTCAAAAATCATCAGCACCCACCAGAAACTTCTACATACCTTTATTCATTCAAGAAATAGCACTTTGCAGTAATTAAAAAAAAAAAAAAGGTTTCTGTGGATTTGCTCACATGTCTTGATTACTGTCATCTGATCATAATGTAACTGCAACCAACCTGCTTGCCACATCAAATTCTCTCCAGGGCCTAGGTCTTAATCATAAATCAACACAATAATGAATTGAACATTGTTAAAAATAATGAGTAGATGCTTGGATCTATTCCAGTTTTTATATCTTTTTTATATCTTTTGAAAGGTCAATACACCTTATCGTTAACATAATAAATTAATCTACCAAAATGCTTTCTTTTCTAAGATTAAAAAATAACATCTTGCCATTTAAATTTAAAGTGGACTTTAATAATTAAAATGTTCATTACTTCTAAAATGGTGACTTGCTAAAATGTAGTTTTAGTCTTCCTCTTGTGGTCAAAATCACAAACCTCTCCTCTTTCCTGATGGTTTAAAATAGTTTTCTGGTTCTAAAAGACACATGAATATTTTGGTGGGATTGGTGGTGGAGTTAAGAATGATGGAACCTTGGGGCTGGGAAGGTGGCTCAGTGGTAGAGTACTTGCCTTGCATGCACAAGGCCCTGGGTTCGATTCCCCAGCACCACATAAGCAAAAAGAAAAAAGCCGGAAGTGGCGCTGTGGCTCAAGTGGTAGAGCGCTAGCCTTGAGCTCAAGAGGTGAGGGACAGTGCCCAGGCCGAATTCAGGCCCCACAACCGGAACTCCCCCCCCCCCAAAAGAAAGAATGATGGAACCTAGAGTCTCCTCAGGCGAGGCAAGCCCTCTGCCACTCTTCCTGCATGAGTCTTAATTTGATACATAACATTACATACTAACCTTCAAAAACAAAATCTTTTTCTTTTGCCAAAGAAGCAACTAATGCAAATGGACCATATATATAAACATTACCAAAAAGCAAGATGCTAGCACAATTAAATGGATTTAGGAGTTAAAATGAATTTTAACTATTTACATCTGCTTGCAGTGTTATAAATGATGAAAACCTAGTGTTCATATCCTTCATAATAAAAATTTATTCTGCACTTTAATACAAAGGCTGTGTTGCATAAACAGAGGATTTAAAGCTGTGGCAGAGTGGCTGAATGAAAGGAAAATGGCAATCTTTCTGGCTCCAGTAGATGCCATTCCCTATCACACAATGTTTCCCACTCATAAATACATGACAAATACTTCCTCAATCATTTTTTACGAGCAGGGATGCACAGGGGGTAGTCAATGGCTAGCTTGAGGGAAAATAGGAACAGCAGGCGGCAGAAACTGTACAGAAAATGGCTATGTGGTAAATTCTCTTCTGGAACATCACTCAGTTACCCAGTCTTTGATCTTTCAGCTACAATTACACTAACTTCCACAAGCTCTAAACCCCTCCCCCAACACACATACCCCAACCTTAAACCAGATCACTATTATACATAAAACCTACTAAAATTTGGTTTTATAAAATAGGATCACTCACAGATTTACATTCTTGAAAATTAAAATTTGTTATTTAGACAAGAACTTATTTTCAATTGGCTATAACCATATCATCATCACAACTGGTCTCACAAAAAACATGGGGTGTCTGGCGACAGCTAAATCACAGACTGGCGTCTCCTAAGCAGTCTGTCTACCATTAGGGTCTGGGAAATGGTATTTACTATACAATTAGAGCCAGGGAGTTCTACCTGTAATCATCCAAATACAGGTGTGAGAAGCCCCTTTGGGCAAGGAAACTGACTCATCCCTATTCATGTAAACTTTGATGTCTGTATTGTTTCACTGGGCTCAGGAAACCTTTACCATTCATACTACTATGAAAAGATTTATTATCTGAGGTCAAATAATAAATTTTTAAATTCCTTCCTAAAGGCAACAATTTTTAACACATTAATCATCAAATTTATAAGAATTTGAACAAGACAGAACTATTTTAAAGTTAATTATTTACTAGAGGGCATTGACCAGTCTGAACTACATTTTTATGCTAAATTGATGCTTTCTAGAACATTACCAATAAAGAGGTTAAATTCTGCTTCCTATCAGAAACACAAAATGTCTTATAGTAATATCAACAGGGCATTTTTAGTTGCAGTAATTTCACAGAATTTATTCTAATGATTTATTGGAGTTAACCATCTGACATTAATTATTGTTTTGGCTTCCAGTCTATGAATGTTTATTTTTCAGTTTAAAGCCTTCTCACTCTTTGATATCATATGGAAATGAGAAATTTTAATGGAAAATTGAAACCATGTGCATCTAAGTACTTAATGAAGTACAGGGAGAAACCGACAATATATTTTAGGAGAATTCAGATATTCTGCTTTGGATAGTTTTGATTTGTTTCTATGACTCAACAGTATAAAATGCTGACAGTCCAGTGAGGCAAGTCAAAATGAATACTATGACAAATGTGTACATGCCCACATGAACATGTGATACTTTGAATTTTTAAGGACAGAAAACAAATCTATACATTTTAGTTACATGTCACAAAGGACAATACAATATGTGAATGTATTTTTTTTTGTCTTTTTACACTGTTGTCTTGATACACAGTTAACATATTCAAAACAAGTACCCAGTATTTTCTGCTCCTCCCCCCAGCTCTTTGGGTTTGGTTTTGTGCCAGTTGGGACTTGAACTCAGGACATGGGCTCTGTCCTTTGAGCTTTTGTGCTCAAGGCTAGTTAGCACCCTTACCACTTGAGTCACACTCCATTTTCAGGTTTTTATGGTAGTTAATTGGAGATAAGAATCTCACATACAGTCTTCAGATCTCAACCACCTGAGTACCTAGAATTACAGGCATGTGCCACCCACACCAGCTAGCTTTTTGTTTTAAAGCATTTTACCTACATTTTAAAATTTATGTCTGCTACAACCCCACGTGGATATGTCAAAGTCATTTATGATATCAATGCAGCTTTTTCTTAGCTTAAACAGTTTTATTGAGAGTACATTGTTTTGACTTTGTTACAGGAATAAAGAATAATGTCTAAAGACTTAAAACTTGATATACACAATTCAAAATTATTTAATTTTTTTAAGTTCTCCTGGTGCAAATCAATTAAGATACTCATCTCTGAATTTAACACGTAATACCTTCTTTTCCATTTCAAACTTTTTATGATAAGGAAGAATATTAAAATCAACACAGTAATAAGCAAATTGTATGTATGTTTGCACGTATGCAAAGATGTTCCTGGATATATATGGAAAGAAAAAACTTACCATTTGTTTTTCTTCCTAATGTAGTCTTTTTCAGAAAGATTAACCAAGTAGACCATTGGTTTTGAAGTCAAAAATAAGTGTTTATTCAACACTTCAATCTAAAGTAGAAGATAAAGAATGCCTTTTAGAAGTCAAAATAAATGATATAAAACACTGACTGAATAATTTGACCTTTATTTAAAACAAATAGGCATTTTTATGTGTATAATTCTTATTTCTAAAAGGTTATTATTAAGAAATATAAAGAGTAAAGTATTAGGGAAAAGAATAAAAACAATTTTGGGAATAAGAAAATGATGACAGAAATGGAAGTTTTATTAAATGTAATAGTATAAAATAATAACAACTAATTTGTTCTCTAAGAGGTCATAGTAAAGGCATAATAGATGGTAAAAAAAAGACATAAAATATAATAGATGTTATGATATTTATAACCTACCTCTTTGTCATTCCAATCATGATAGAAACGAACAGGTTTCTTTTGATCTATAACCCAGGATTTGACCTTGCACATTATGTCCTATACATGATTGAAAAAAAAGTAATCACAAGCTAAATACTAATTGATTCTAAATACTAAAATTTTTAAATCCTCAAAATAATAAATTTTAAAGAAAAGCAGAACTAAGCAACACAAATTATTTTCAGCATCTCATTAAAAATGTTAAAATACTAGACATTAAAAATTTAATATATAAAAATGAGGACAGCACAATTACTAACAGTTAAAAATTCAAGACCATTCAATCATATCAAATACAAAATACAAGAAGTTAACATTACCCGATGATGCCACATGTAAGACAAACATACTATTGGGGGGGATAGTATATTAGAGAGAGTAGATCATATTTTTTCCTTAAAAAAACACACTAGATAAAATTGAGCCTATTATTGATTATCTACCATCTAAAATATTAAATGAACTGACCAAAATCTTTTTTCTTCAGGATTAATTTTTTTGCCAACACCTTCTCCCTGCCCACTTCTCCACAGCTCCCCCCACCCCAACCTGCCAAAGCCTCCATTACACAATGGCAAGAGCCCTGCACCAGTGACCTCCAACCAGCTGCATTCACTTTCAGAACATCTCTCTCTGCTGGAAATCTAAAGGCCTTTTAGTTAGCAAGCTAGTGTGCATTCAGAAGGAGTAACTGCAGGAAGAGCCCAATGTGCTTTGTTTCTCTGGCCTTTCTTCACAGAAAGATTAATCATCTGTGAAATGGAAACGGCAAACAGCAAGTGACACAAACTGAACCCTTCAAGCCTTTCCTCATCAGTTTTGTGGTTCTGAATCTAAAAGCTGCGTGTGGCAAGGTTCTCCTTACAGGCAGGTGTTAATAAAAGGCGCTGGGGTCTGACAGGTCAAACTTAGCTCTTCCAGAAGAAGCACACTTGAGAGTCATCTAGGTTTTTGTTTGGGGAGTTTTGGGGAGCTTTTCTTGATTGACAATAATTTATGGAAAAAATTAAAATATGCATTTCCCAAAATCTGTTGAAATCTACAATGGTCGTTAGTAGATTTCTTGCATTTTCATGGATGTATTTTACTTTACCATAATCAGTTATTCTACAATTGTCCACTTGTATAAATTATCTCAATATTTAGTATACGTTGCTCCCAAATCTTGCTGTTACTTACGGGAAAAATATGGAAAAAAGCCCTATATCCTTAGATCCTGATTTGAAACCCTCCAGGAAAAGGACTTCCCACCGATTTTAACAAGGAAGGGGCAAGCTGAAAACTTTTAATGAAATCTAACGTGTTCTGCTTAAGAATAATCACTTTTACTCTTCTATAACTGAATTTCACTCATAAATGTTTAAAAGTGGCTAATGTAACACCATTTCCTACAAGGAGAAGATCAAAGTGCTATATTACAAATGCATTATGATTAAAAAAGCCCTGTGCAGCCTTGCTATTAACTGTTCTTTAAACCCTAAAAGGCTTCCCATAGATCTCACTTGGCACTGCATATACAACCTTTGACAAGTAATGTAGACCATTTTTATTCATTGCCTAAAATTGTAGGCAATTATGTGCGTCACACTGGCCACCTGCAAATTCTGAATGCCTGCTGCAGTTGTCAGTGCAAAAAACTAATGTCGGAGGGGATTAATCTAGGGGGAGAGAGTCCTCTTTAATGGCTCCAGCAGGTGAAATGGCCCAGCTGGTTACTATGATGAGTGGCCAGAACAGCTTATGTAGAGACACGCAATAAGATTATACAAAAGAAGAACAAAACAGAGGTGCCATCTTATATTTGGTTCCATTAGGGTCCCCCCCCCAATTAAACAAAATAGATTAAAACCAATCCAAAAATAAGGAAAGAAATTAAATTTTAATCATATAAAAAGTATAAAATACTTTTGTAACTATAAACATTTTTTTAACAAAACCAAAGGGCGTCAGTAAGTGCTGATCACTAGTGAAGGAATTTCAGTATTTTTTCTTTCATCTTAAAGACTAAATCATTACTTCAGACAGAAATCACAAAAGCATTTTGACATTAGGTGTCCCCCCCAACCAAGATATTATATTATAAATTAGGAACAATCCATTTTTAATTAGCAAATTAACTCATATTTACAGTTCTCAAACAGTATATTTCTTAAGGTCACATTTAAATCTCTTTAGAAAAGTTGACAAATTATAACCTAGTTTTTGAACAGTTGGAAGTACAACATTTTATACCTAGTGCTTTCTTAATTATTCTCACAAAAGATTTAAAAGCTGAAAAAAAGACACTTTAGGTTTACTAAAAGATTCCAGTTTTACTTAAGACAAACCAACTAGACTGCAATCAGATAAGATTATCTGATTGGTACACAATAAAAAGATTGGTACACAAAAAAAGATTATCTGATTGGTACACGATACAGTTTTAGTGTATTATTTTTATTCCATTCAGGAAAAATTAATTTTGGTTTTAATGAAAGTTCAAAATGTTAAAACAAATTTTGTGCTTATTTAGAAATAATGTTGATCCAGGCTAATTGAATTTTTTCCCTATGCTCATACACACACACACACGTATTAATAATGATGGTTAGAACAATAAAAGGTTGCAATTCACTGAAGTTGGTTAGCTGAAAAAAAAAAAATACCATGTACTCCCTTTTAGCAAATGAGAAAAAGTACAAATAACACTTGAATCGTTAATGCATTTAAATGTTAGAGATTTCATGTATCATTATATAGAAATACAGATTGGGAGTATGAAATTGGGCTGTTTTAATAACTAACAAATTCTTCACTTTGAAGTAAATTCTATATACCATGGGGTTACACAACAAAAATTCTTGGACATTAACTTTTGGCATGGGCTGCAGTGTGAAGTGCAGTAAGTGAAGAGCTAATAATACAATGCTTAAAGTAAGTTATTTTGTATTGCTTCATTTTTGAGGCAGAGTCTTTCATGTAGCCAAAGATGGTCTTAAACTCAGCTATAAGTGTACTGTGTATAATACCAGTGCTGGGATTAAACACATGTGCTATCATGCCTGGTCAAAAAATTGCCTTTCAATGGCAAAGAAATTTAATCCAAACTCATTTGAGTATCTTTTTCTTCTGTTTTAATTACAGCCTTACTAGTAGTATCACATTTGACTTTAGAAATGCTCTGTTTTCATGACTATTTTACTGATGTTGATGTTAGTAATAAATGCAACATGTTTAGACTCAGAGAGTATGAACAAAGTGTCTAAATTCCATAGCTACTAAGTGGTAGAACTAAGATTCAAACTCAGGTATAAGAGACTTCAAAGTTCATGTCCTAACACTGTGACCTATTTGTCTTTCTTAGAACTTTACCTACTTCCTTACTTAGGCAAGAAATCCTCAAGACTGCTTTTCAAAATTCTCATCATTCAGGTCACCAGGTAAATTCAAATTCTTATTTTATTATATGGCATAATATCTAATGGTCAATCTATATGTCATACAAATAGCAATATTTTTCTATGCATATAGTAACATAAACCAGTCATTTACTAGACTTTTTTAGATTACTTTCTAGACTATTTTATTCTTCATTCCTTATAATAAGACTTATTAACAAATGACCTATAAATTATCTCAGGAGTTCCTTAATGCCCCAAAATATGTAAATTGTATTTTTATGTGATTTTGAGGGAAGATAAGACATAGTTTACAAAGTTATGTATCTTCCATATATATCTTTCAAAAAGATCTATGTCCCCAAATCCAAAAACTTTGATGTTACTAACTCTGTGACAATACTCCTATGTGCAAGCAAGTAAATGTTTTAGGATCCATATAACCTTAGATCAGAGGTTGAGACACTGACTCAGAACCTGCACTCAAAATTTCAGCTGGAACCTGTACTTGAAATTTACCTATCTTAATTTTCTTTGTTAATAAAAAGTCTATGCATTATAATTTTATTTAGTGCAATTCTGGTTAAAATAATAACAAAGAGGCTGGAGAACATTATAAATTGAATATGTCATCATTTCCAAAACAATCCAATACTGAAGGGCAAAAAAATATTTAGAAAGTCAGATGCTGACTTTGTTAGGTTAATACTAGCTATTCAGAAAGCTGAGATCTGAGGGTTGCAGTTTGAAGCCAGCCTGGGCAGGAAGTCAGTGAGATTTATTTCTAATTAACCAACAAAAAGCCCAAATGGTGAAGTGCTAGCCTTGAGCAAAAAGCTCAGGGACATGGATGACCCAGGACCTGAGTTCAAGCTTCAGGACCAATACTCCCCCATTCTCCCCTCACAAATATAGATTAAAATCTTATTGGTTCTAATATATATTAAAAATAAAGCATAAACCAACAGTAATTAGACTAGTATGATACTAGCTCAAGAAAGATGTATAGATTAGTCATAATCTAGAAAGGCATTAATTAGGCATTTGCTAATTATGGGACACTAATACAATAGAACACATATACATTAAAACAGGATATCTGAATGTATTCGTATAGGATATTTCTAAAGTATCCTAGTAAGGAAAAGGGCAGGTTCAGAGCAATAGAGTAAGATTAATAATAGGATTTTAGAATGTGGCACATAAAATAGAATCAAGGATAAAAATTACAAAAGCATCTCAATAGATGCAGAAAGAGCCTTTGATAAAATTTAACACCCCTTTACAAGGGTATCTTCTAGCCAGGTGCCAGTGGCTTACACCTATAATTCTAGCTACATAGAAGGCTGAGATCTTCAGACTGCAGTATGAAGCTAGCTTGGGCAAGAAAGTCTGTGAGATGCTTATTTCCAATTAATCATAGAAAAAGCCAGAAGTAGGGGCTGGGACTGTGCTCAATGGTAGAGCGCTTGCCTTGCATGCATGAAGCCCTGGGTTCGATTCCTCAGCACCACATAAGCAAAAAGAAAAAAGCCAGAAGTGGCTCAAGTGGTAGAGCGCTAGCCTTGAGCTGAAGAGCTGAGGGACAGTGTCCAGGCCCAGAGTTCAGGCCCCACGACCAGACCCCACCCCACCCCCCAAAAAAAGAAAAAGCCAGAAGTAGTGCTGTGGCTCAAGTGGTAGAGTGGATTGGCAAAAAAAAAAAAAAGTGTTCTATAAAAATCAAATATAAGTCAAAAGTATTCTTACTGAAGTACTAGCTTAAAATTTCAGCCAGACATTGCCAAAAGATCCAGAAACTAGTCATTTCTGTAAAGTAGCAGGACATAAATTCAACATATAAAAATCAGTACTTTGCAATATATGTCAATAATGAGCTTGCTGAGAAAGAAATCAGATTGTTTCTGTAAAGCTGGAATAAGTGAAATTGAACACAGTGATTTCTAAGACTAAATGAAAAAAATATATGTAAAGCAACTGACACAGTTCCAAACACACAGTAAATATTACAGTATTTATGACAGAAAGCATAATGAGACCGCACTTGTTCTAACACTGAAACTGGATATCACAGCAAATTGTTAACAACAGAAATCTCTACGTCAGATTTCAGGAAGTGTTTTTTTTTTTTTTTAAACAAAACAAAACACCAGTCTTGGGGCTTTAACTTGGGTCCTGGGCACTGCCCCTCAGCTTCTTTTGTTCAAGGCTAGCACTGTATCACTTGAGTCACAACTCCACTTCTAGCTTTTTTGGTAATTTATTGGAGATAAGAGTCTCGCACTTTCTTGCCCAGGCTGGCTTCAAACCACGATCCTCAGATCTCAGCCTACTGAACAGCTAGGATTACAGCATGAGCCAGTGGTGCCTGGCTTTTTCTAAACTTTTTAACCAATAAATACAACTTTCCTAATAGGAAACAATAAAATTATATTCATGAGAGGGAAAGGTTTCATCTCTTCTTTACATACTATTTGTAATCTTAAATTTGATGGCTAAATGAAATACAGCAGTTTATCATGGTGATTAATTATTATTATGTAATAATTTTAACTTATAAGCCTAACACTTCCTTCTAGGCAAACCTGCCATGCTAATATTTGATGCTGATACTCAGATGTGCTTTTTCATGTTGATGAGATGGATGTAACACACCAACAAGGCTCACAGACTAAAAGAAGTCAGAGCAAAAACTTCTAGCTCAAAACAATCTTGCTGGAAGTTTACAAATACAGCTTCCTCTAACACATCCAATTACCCTTTAAATAGTCTCAAATAAGGAAAAGCAAAACTTGCCTTTCTCCATGGTATAGTCTAATTTTGGATATCTCTAAACCAAAGAATCAAGCATTTCTTATTCTATTAGATATTACTGTTTGACAAGGCCAGACAACTAGTCCATGACTACCATCTTTCTACATATTTCAAAGACTGAAACTCGGGGCTGGGAAGGTGGCTCAGTGGTAGAGCGCTTGCCTTGCATGCCTGAGGCCCTGGGTTCGATTCCTCAGCACCCATAAGCAAAAAAGAAAAAACCAGAAGTGGCGCTGTGGCTCAAGTGGTAGAGCGCTAGCCTTGAGCTGAAGAGCTGAGGGACAGCACCCAGGCCCAGAGTTCAGGCCCCACGACAGGACCCAAAAAATAAAATAAATAATAAAAAAAAAGACTGAAACTCCCGGAGACCAAAAAGAAAAAAGAAAAAAAAGTTAGACCATAAAAATGACAGAACTAAGGCAATGAGTAGTAAATAATGCTCTACATGACTGAGTGTATATGTGGGAATGTGGTATCTCCCATGACTTAAAACAATGAATTGATTCTAGTAATGATCAAAATAGAATCTGTGTTGATAGTTCTGAGTTCAGTTATATAACTGACTGAAGGAGGTAGTGAGAAAAAAAACTTTAATATAATAATGTTCCTGGTATCTACTATGAAGTGCCAAACAATAATTTACTCTGTCACTACTAAAACTGTCACTAAGGGCCTCACACCTCCTTGGACTGCTTAATCCACTGGTGCTCTACCAGTCGAGCCATGCCTCTGAACCAGATTTTGGCTAGTTATTTTGAAGACCAAGTCTTGTGGAAATTTCTCCCCATGCTGGCTTTGAATTCTCCAAGTCTTAGCTTAGTGAGTAGCTAGGAGAGCCACCAGTGCCTGGCTACTAATTTACTCATAAGGCACATGGCATATATATCTCAACAAAGAATCTGGATTACAAAATATAAACCATTTCTACATTAATTTAGGTTGAATAATTCAGGTGACTTCATTTATTAATTCTAATAATTTGTATCCCAGATTCAGTCATGTTTTTAAAGTATAAAATCATATAGTCTACAAATAATAATATTTTAATTTCTTCCTTTTCACTCATCATTTTTTGTCTTACTACACTGACTAAGAGTTTAAGTACGAGAACAGTGGTAATAAGCATCCTTGCTTTGTTCCCAACAAAAGGAAAAACTTTCCTCTTTCACCATTAAGTATAAATGCTTATATAGATATACTACAGAAATATAGATATCCATATATACACATATATATATTATATAGGTTTATTTTTTACAGATATCTTTTCTCAGACTAAGTGGACTATCCCCTATTTCTAGTTTATTAACAGGTTTAACACATTACACAAATACACATCAATGTATATTACATTTTCCTCAATGTATAGAGATGATGTAATTTCCTTTATTCTTTTATTTACACTGATTATTTTGTAAAATGTCAAACCTACTTTTCATTCTTAGATTTTAGACAAGCCATAATACCACTAAAATTTTTCTTTCTTACAAGACTGTAAGGACTACTTGGTCCTCATAAAAACAGGTGGTAGTGCAGTGGATATAGTTCAGCTGTGTGTTTGCCTAGCATGCTTGATGCTAGCACCACAACAAAACACAAATCCCCCAACCAAAACTCAAGTTGGAAGTTTGTCCTCTTTCTATTATACAAAACAATTTTGTGAAACCTATTAAATGTACAGCAAAGTCATGAGTCAGCAGTTTTCACATCTGTACATAAAGTATTTTGACCATATCATCCTCCTTCATTTGTTGTTTGCCCTTCTCTTTCTCACTAGTATGAACTCCCTGAACAGTACCTGTGTTACATTCCAGTCATTTTTTTTGTATGCTATTCATCAAAAGGTTTTCATCATGGTGTATCACATACATATATACAGGTACTTTAATCAGATCAATCATTTGGCTTACTTTCTCTTTCCCCATCTCTACTACAGCATATTATTCAAGAGATTTCAGTAAGTTTTGTTTTGCTATTCATTCAAAAAACCAATGTACTTTGACATTTTTTACTCAAACATTCATCCCCACAAACAGTTCCACAATTACAAACATATTATATATTTATATTATACACATGTATAAGTATATTATGATCCTGTGTGTGTTTTACATATGTTTATCTTTTAGGTCTTGCATTCATGAGAGAAAATGTGACTTTTGTCCTTCTGAACATGGCTTACTTCACTTAACATCCAGTTTCATCCATTTCCCTGCAAAAGATATAATTTCATTCTACTTTATGGTCAAATAATATTCCATTTGTATGTATGTATAACACATTTTCTCAATCCACTCATCAATTGTAGGGCATCTGGACTATTATCATTTCTTGGCTATTTTGAATAGTGCTGCAACAAGTATGGTGTATGTTTCTACTGTTATTCTGAAATACTCCTTTAGATACCCAAAAGTGTTATCATTGGATGGTATGGTAGTTTTGTCTGTTTTTGTTGTTGCTGTTGCTTTTAGTTTTTTTTTTTTTTAATCTTCATAGCCAAGTGCTAGCAGTAACTCATGCCTGTAATCCTAGGTTCTCAGGAGGCTGAGATCTGAGGATCACATTTCAAAGCCAGCCTGGACAGGAAAGTCTATGAGACTCAAATCCAATTAAGCACAATAAAATAAACTTAAATTAAATTAAATTAAAAATAAAACCACCAACCAGGAAGTGGAGATGTGGCTCAAGTCGTAGAGTGCTACACTTGAGCAAAAAAAGCTCAGGGACAGGGTCTAGGCCCTAAGTTCATACCCCAGTACCAACGCACGTGTATGCACAAACACAACTTCAGTATCAGCTGGGTGTCAGTGGCTCATGCCTATAATCCTAACTAATCAGGAGGCTGAGATCTGAGGATCCTGGTTCAAAGCCAGCCTCGGCATTGAAGTCCATGAGACTCTTATCTCAAATTAACCACCAAAAAGCTGTGGTTCAAGTGGTAGTGCTAACCTTGAGCAAAAAAGCACAGGAACAAGTGCAAGCCCCATGATTAGTGCACACGCATGCACACATGCACACGCATATGCGCACGTGAGCATATACACACACACACTTACTTCACATTCATTTCCATAGTGGATGTACAAGTGTATAAATATATATGAGGTTTGGGTATAGTATTTGATTTATGGTCAAAGATGTGGCTAATTTCGATAATGTTTCATTTCTACTTGAAAAGATGGGTGTACTGGTCTTTCTATGTGTCAATTAGGTCAAGTTCCTTAATTGAGTTGTTTAAAACTTCTATGTTCTTAGCAAAATTTTGTCTGCTTATTTTTTTTTGTCTGCTTATTTTAGTCTTAAAAGAATTATTAAGATTGTCTGTTAGACTCTAGATTTTGTTTTGTTTGCATTTAGGTCTGTCACTTCTTGCTTTATATATTTTAAGCTTAATATTGCTAGACATATACAAATTTTAATAACAAAACAAAAATCCAATCTTACATCTTTTGTCTCTAAGGGAAAAAAAGGTCATTGGACTGGGGATGTAGCTCAGTGGTAGAAAACCTGCCTACTATGTTTAAGGTCCTGGTTTGAGTCCTGGCAACACACACACACACACACACACACACACACACACACACACACACACACACACACACACACACACACACACACACACACACACACACACACACACACACACACACACACACACACACACACACACACACACACACACACACACCAAATTCATATAACAAAATTTTAATCATTTTAAAGTTATTTAGCATGAAAGCTTTTTATAAATTCACCACTTCTATCTAGTTATACAACTAGCACTTTGATCAAGTTTCAAAGCATTTCTATAACTCCAAAATAAAACTCCATTCATCAAATATTTTCTACTCCATTTCCTCTTCCCCAGACATTGGCAACCATCAATCTATAGTTTTGTCTTAATAGAGTTACCTATCTTGGCATTCTTCATACATGGAACCATATAACCATGGTCCTTTTGTGTCTGACTTCTTTAACAACACCCCAGTCCTGAGTTTTTAAGACCCAGTACTGGAGCATGCACATGCACATGCACATGCACTCACATGCACATACACACAAAATCATAAGAAGCTTCAGAGGCTTTGCCAACACTGCCATTCATCTTCTAATCCTATAAAACTATGAAAATATAAATTTCTTAAAAATTTTCAAGCAATCCAGTGTTGCTGCTTAACTATAACAGTCCTAGGAAGCTACTACACCTGGCTGAACTAGTTGCTCATTTACTTTCTTCAGTGTTTCATTCTTACTTAATTTACATTGCAAGACACACTGTATGTTTTGTTTTGTTTTTGGGTCCGGTCGTGAGGCTTGAACTCTGGGCCTGGGCGCTGTCCCTCAGCTCTTCAACTCAAGGCTAGCGCTCTACCACTTGAGCCACAGCGCTACTTCCAGCTTTTTTTTTTCTGATTATGTGGTGCTGAAGAATCGAACCCAGGGCCTCAGGCATGCAAGGCAAGTATCTACCACTGAGCCACCTTCCCAGCCCAAGACACACTGTAAAAAATACTGCTTATGTTAGAATGTTTCAACCTTACTCCTACCCTCTATGTTAGGTTATATCTAAATCCAAGGTTTTTTTTCTGCTTATTTACATAAAAATATAAATGACATCTAATTTTAGAAATTGGAAAGTTCATAGTAAGGGATGTGAATGTTGAATTTCCAGAAGATTATCTAGAAAATAAGGAAGAAACATTTGAATGAACAGGAGAAAAAAATCTGCAGTACTAGAGAATAATCAGTTAGTAGGTGGGGGAGCTGCCAGCACACCAAGCCCCAGGCCTGAGAGGAGAGATCCATCTTGTTAGCCCAGAGGGAAAGAAACACAGTATCTGGGAGATCTAGTAGGTAAATGAGAGAACTCATGTTTATCTCCTATTTTGAGGGCTTCTCTTCTACAGTAAGGCATAAAGGAAAATTTTTCTTCTTCCTTTCCTCAAACTGAAGAACACATATATTAATCCTTGTTTTCCTGGTCAGGCAAGGAAGGCCATAGCCACAATGCCTAGCTGTTGGCATCTAACATGGGATTGGTTTTGTTTTGTTTTGTTTTGTTTTTGTTTTTGGGTCTGGTTGTGGGGCCTGAATTCTGGACCTGGGTGCTGTCCCTCAACTCTTCAGCTCAAGGCTAGCGCTCTACCACTTGAGCCACAGTGCCACTTCCAGCTTTTTTCTTTTTGCTTATGTGGTGCTGAGGAATTGAACTCAGGGCCTCAGGCATGCAAGGCAAGTGCTCTACCACTGAGCCACCTTCCCAGCCCATGGGATTGGTTTTAAACCCAGCACTCTAACCTAAACTGCTCAGCTCAGCTCAACTCCCAGAAATTCTAAGGAACCAGGTACTCTTACTCCTTCTGATGGAATACTCTGTGACATGGGAAGGAAAATCAAAAGGACAAATGACAGTTTAGTTCTTCCTCAGAGAATGAGGAGGAGTACATTGGGAAAAGCTGCTAGACAGGCATGTAAAGGGGAGGTGACATGGAAAGGCTTTTCTGATGAGCACAAGACTTGGAAACCTGAGAAAAATTTGATTGTTCTGAACTGATTTCTAAGTTTATGAGAAAGTATAAGAAAATGAAAAGGGGAGGGGAGAATAAACCCACAGAGAAGTCAGAAAGTAACAAGAAGAAATTCAAGTTCTTGAAACAATGCTAGTGTTACCAAATCCAAAAAGAAGAGAAAGCAAAGCAATAATATCACTTGGGGCTTTGAGAAAGAACTGGAACCAGAAAAGATAATTGGTGCAACAGATTCCTATGGCAATTTAATGTTCCTAATGAAATGGAAAGATACAGATAAAGTAGACCTGGCTCAGGGGCTGGGGAGGGGAGGGGAAGCTAATATGAAATGCCCACAAATTATGATAGCACTTTATGAAGAGAAATTGATGTGGCATACATACCCTGAGGAGGCCACAAACAAAAAGGAAGTACAAAGGAGAAGTCATTTCTCTTTGTACCTAACACATTCACCTCCTTGTCTCTTCTTTCTGCACCCACCTTCTATACATATAAAAATGTGCTTGGGGCTGGCAAGGTGGCTCAGTGGTAGAGCGCTTGCCTTGCATGCATGAAGCCCTGGGTTCGATTCCTCAGCACCACATAGCAAAAAGAAAAAAGCCGGAAGTGGCGCTGTGGCTCAAGTGGTAGAGTGCTAGCCTTGAGCTGAAGAGCTGAGGGACAGTGCCCAGGCCCAGAGTTCAGGCCCCACGACCGGAACCCCCCCCCCCAAAAGAAGTAACTTAGAAGCTGTTTTTTTTTTTTTTTTTAAGTGCTTATCACTGTGCTTCACAAGAGAAAAGTTGGTATTGGTTTTCCTGTAACATAATTGATGGTCTGTTTTATGATCAGGCATTTCAATACTGTGTGTAATTACCACAATTTTTTTTCTTTGCCCTAATCTTTTCCTTCTGCTCCCTTATGACCTCAAGATAAATTTTAACTTTTTAGTTAAAAAAAATAGCCTACTTATCTTACTCACAGGTAGTTTTAATCTATATATTTTATATGTTTAGATCATTTCATTGGTATCATAAGAGAAGGTATTTTAAAAAGAAACTCCCCTACCATAACTAGTTGCTATCATAATAATATAGGAACCTTCTATAGAGAAAATTTAAGATAAATCAGAATTAAAAAATTTAACACCACCAAATTAAACTTGTGAATTAAAAAAAAAAGAACAATAACAACAACAAAAAAAGTAGAATAGCAGAGTGCCAGTGGCTCATGCCTGTAATCCTAGCTACTCAGGAATTTGAAATCTGAGGATCATAATTCAAAGCCAGTCAGTCAGGAAAGCCCATGACTCTTATTTCCAATATACTACTCAGAAAAAGCTGGAAATGGTGCTATGACTCAAGTGGTAAAGTGCTAGCCTTGAGCAAAAGCAACTCAGGAATAGCACCCAGGCCCAAAGTTCAAGCCCCAGGACATGCAAAGAAAAAAAAAGTAGAATAACCAGAATAAAAGGATCAAATGTATAATGAGTGACAGATGAGCACCAAACTTGGCCTGCCTGTTTTCACATCTTCATAGGCCCAGAACATGCTAACATAGCTTCTTAAGGCAAGCATGCTCACTCGCCTAACTGTAAAGTACTTTCCAGTTTCAGAAGTCTTCAGCAGGATCCAGCCCCTGCTGTCCATGGTGGCAACCTATTCATTAACATACTTTATATTTTCTTTCTTTCCAGTATAAATTTCTCATTCCTCCATGTGTATCTCTAGAGACAGTTTGGAAAGAATTATTTATACTACAATCCTTGCCTTAAATTCTACTTTATTTTTTGGTGCTGGTCCTGGGGCTTAAACTCAGGGCCTGTGCACTGTTCCTGAGCCTTTTGCTCAAGGCTAGCACTCAACTACTTGAGCCATAGCTCCAACTCTGGCTTTTTGATGGTTAATTTGAGATAAGAATCTCATGGACCTTCCTGTTCTGGATCATGATTCTCAGATCTCAGCTTCCTGAGTAGCTGGGATTACAGAAGTGAGGCATTGGTACCCAGATTTATGTTCTACTTTTAAGAAAACTAGCTGGAAACATGTATTTAGATTTTGAAAAATGAGTCTTATGAGTATTCCTTGGCTTTGCAACTTAAAATTGCACAATCCTGACAAAATTCATGAAGAATTTTTACCTGCTCCTCCCTTTGAAAAAAATAAAACACATTATTCTTCTTATAGGGCCTAGGATTTTGCTGGGGACAGTCTAGGACCAGTAGTCTCCTACTTAAGCTTATAGCTTTGATTACAGATGCAAGCCACCACAACTGTCTAACTGGCTGAAAAGTCTCACTAACTTTTTGCCAGGCTGGCCTATATCACAATCTTGACCTCTGCCTTTCAAATAACTTAAATTACAGACATGAACGACCACACTGAGCTTTTTATGATTTTTTAAAGCAGGTTCTCACTATGTAGCCCTAGATGACCTCAAACTCACAATTCTCTTGCTGCAACCTCTAATATTCTATTACAGAGCTCTACATATCACCATATCCAGGGGAAGATTATTCTTAATTTTATTTATAAATTATACCACGTATACTAATATTAACTCAAGTTAATGAAGACAGATTGATCCTCAAGCCTATGATCTTATGTCTGTATATCATATTTATTTTCCATGTTCAGACACAAACTTCAAAACACTTTGCTTAAGCACTAAGTTAAAGTTTGATGAATACAGGTTACAACAAAGTTGTACATTTAAAAAAGAATATGCATTTCTCTTTCCTCCACCTCCTACCCAAGGTTACCTAACAGAAATTTATTTCCTTAAATAAAAAAATATAAAAATAAAATTCTGCTATAGAAAAACAACCAAGTAATAAAATATAGTAAGTAGTCAAATGGTCTACCCACTCACTCACTTTTTCATACTCATTTCCCAATAAATTAGAATATATTTCCATGATCCAGGCAGTATATAGGGGAAGGGGGAGACCTTATCTGAAAACAATGAAAGTAAAAAGGGCAGGGGAGTGGCTCAAATGGTAAAGTGACAGCTTAGCAAGCACAAGGATCTAAGTTAAAGCCCAAAGTTTAAACCTCTCTTCTCTCTCAGAATAAGGAAGAGAGACAAAGATAGAGACATAGACAGCATTAAAATAAATAAATAAAAATAACAAAAGCCAGGACCATAGCCAAGCACTGGTGGCATATGTTTGTAATTCTAGCTACTCAACAGGCTGAAATCTGAGGATCAAAGCTAGCCCTTACAAGAAAATCTGTGAGGGGCTGGGAAGGTGGCTCAGTGGTAGAGCGCTTGCCTTGCATGCCTGAGGCCCTGGGTTCGATTCCTCAGCACCACATAAACAAACAAGAAAAAAAGCCGGAAGTGGCGCTGTGGCTCAAGTGGTTAGAGCGCTAGCCTTGAGCTGAAGAGCTGAGGGACAGCACCCAAGCCCAGAGTTCAGGCCCCACGACTGGACCAAACCCAGAGTTCAGGCCCCACGACTGGACCAAAAAAAAAAAAAAAGAAAATCTGTGAGACTCTTATCTCCAATTGGCTACCAAAGAAGCCAGAGGTTGAGCTGTGTGGCTCAAGTGGTAGAGTGCTAGCCTTGAACAAAAATGCTCAGAGACAACAGCCAGGTCCTGAATTCAAGCCCCAGGACCAAAATAAAATAAATAAATGCAATACAATACAATATGAATACAGAGACAGACACTGGTGGCTCATACATGTAATGAGGATCACAGTTTGAAACCAGTGAGGGGTGGGAGAGAGGTGGGTGAGGGAAGTCCATGATATTCTTATCTTGAATTAACTACCAAAAAGCCTGAAGTCAAGCTGTGGCTTCCAGTGGCAGAGGACTAACCTTGAACAAAAAGGTTCAGAGACTGTGCCCTAAGTCCTAAGTTCAAGCTCAAGGACCAGAACCACACCTTCAAAAAAAAAAAAAAAAACACAAAAAACAAAAAGACAGGCCAATTGCCAGTAACTCATGCCCATAATTCTAGTTATTCAAGAGGCTAAGATCTAAGAATTGATAATCAAAGCTAGTCCTAGCAGAAAAGTCCATTAGACTCTTATCTCCAACTAACCAGCATAACGAGGAAAGTAGAACTGTAGCTCAAGTAGCAGAACACCAGCTGAAAAAGCTAAGGGACAATATTCAGGTCCTGGATTCAAACCCCAGTACTGACACACACACAAATTTTAATTAAGTTAAAAAAAATAAAGTAAAAATGAACATATAAAAAAATAGTAAGCTAGATGTGGTAGCTTCTGGTTGCTACACCCAGCTTATTAAGGAAGAAGAAACATGAGTATCTTGAGTGATTCTCTAGCTAGAGAGATTATCTCAAAAACAAAAACAAAAGACAAGCATTGGAGGCTCATGCCTGCTAGCTACTCAGGAGGCTGAAATTAAGGATCCCAGTTTGAGGCCAGTTTAGGCAATAACAGCAGCAAAAATCCAAGCAGCTCATCTCCAATTTGCAGCAAAAAGCCAGAAGTAAAGAGTGGCTGAAGTATGTCAACCTTGAGCAGAAAAAGATAAGGAATAGCACCCAGGCCTCAGAGGTAAGCCTGAGACTCTGGATTCAATTCCCAAGACTGTAAACAAATGAAGAAGGAAGGGAAGGAGCAAAGGAAAGCTCTGTCTCATAACGAAGATTCCTAAATTACACCAAGAGTTTATGAAAAGTGTTAATAATAAAATATAAGCTCCTGGACTCGTCTTATTTTAAATGTAAATGCCAATTAAATAATATATATATGAAAAACTTCAAAGACAAATTTTTTAAACATTTGTTATAACATTTCTAATAATATGATAAACAATATTCTGAATAATAAGGACAATGGCATGTTTTCATTGTATAAAAGAAAAAAATTTGTCCAGTTTAAGTGTATTTTCAAACTCAATCCCTATGGAAGAACTATCTTTTATGTAAATCACAAATTCAAATCAATAAACAATCATTTCTCTGAACCCAGTAAGTTTGTCATCACAAAATCACACTTCAATGAACGTTAAAATTCAAAGATCTATACCTGGATCATATAAAGACTCAACATTACTAATTTTGCCTTGCTTTGAACATATAAATAACCTATCATTATCATCCATGACCCTTGGTTGTCCCCCAGAAAACAACATAAAAAAAGTTAACAGGAATAACTCTCAGATTCTAAAACAACACAATAGATACTTTATGTATTTAACTTTTTAATCAGCAAAAATAAACTATTAGGTATCTAAAGAAGCTGCAAATTTTTACTCACATATTCAGGTTTTAGTTTTTTATCTCCGCCTCTCACAGCCACCTTTTCTAGTTTATCTATAATGGGACCAATCATTTCCTCATCTTTAAGCTGAAGTTCTTCATGTATTATTTCTATGTCTCGGATGGGATCTACACTTCCTTCCACGTGTGTGATATCATCATCTTCAAAAGCACCTAAAATGAATTAAAGGGAAGCAGTTCAATAAACAATACCAAAGGTCATTATGATCACAAGTGACTACAGAGAAAGACTTTTAGGTGAGCAAATTACTATATTGAATAGATTTTTCTGAACTCTATGCAAGTAGGACATAGTATTTTTTTTCCATTTAGTAATATTAAGGATAGTAGCAATAAAATAGTAGTTCAAACCCCTCAACATTTCAAAACCTGATTGAAATAAAATCACGGCCTTTACAGAAAAAAAATTATATTCATAACTACTAGCATTTCTAAGTTGGATACATTAAAGATACTGAATTCCAAGCCTGAAAGCCTGAAGTTCTAAACTGTACTATTAGGGTTTCCAAGGGAAACCAGATTTGGGGGAGGGGGGGCTGAAATCATCTGGCAGACCTCTTCCCTGCTTCAATCTACTTTATCACTGTGGTTCTGACGGTGATTAGATAATGAACCACTCAGACACACAATTTACACAGCAGCTAATTTCATCGGCCTGATTTGAGGGTATGGTTTTTAGGGGGCTATCAAAGAAGCAGATGAAGGTGCATTTGTCATATATGAGTGACAACCATTCACACTATCTGAACAAAATGGTGCTGGCCCTTATTAGAAACACATGCTATTATCACATATTTAAAGTGCAGTTGAAGCCATAATTTCAAATTGCCAACTGGAAACATAAGGGTAAAACAACCAGATATTACTGAAGCATGTGTACTGACTTTATGCCCTTTTGAAGACATAATGTGGCAACATAATTCAACTGGGATTTACTCAAATTACCAGATAAAGAACAAGATCACAAAAAAATGAACAAATACTAAGAAATATTATAAACAGCAATGATATATCCACAAAATTAATTTCATTAAAGTTATCCACCTGGTTATGCTTCCCAAATGAAGTATAATAATAATAAAGTATAATAACAAAGTATCAGTTATTTCAGCCTTTAGAAGTATCATAGAAATCATGAGGTTTGCTTGTTTGACAAGAGAAGCAGTATATTAAGATAGTATTGTTATTGGTTACAAAGAGTTTTAAAATATAATTTCCTAGAAATAGAAGTGATCAAGTTGCTTGTATCTGAATATGGATTATTCAGTGATATAATAAGGATATAAATTGTATTACTGCAATTTAAATATAAGTAAAAAGTATTTCTGCATACATCTGATTATATATAAAATCAAATTCACATGAAAAAGCAAAATCTAGAAGTATACTAACAAACACAATGACAGATAATCATCATCAAAGCACAATACTATTTATAATAAAGTAGGAAAATCAAAGTTAACTTCCTGGCAGACAGCAACTCAAGTGATATGGTCAGTTGCAGAGAGAACTAAACTGTCAGTGTCTCTCAGATTGAAAACTATTCTATATCGTTATTTTTATATAGGGGCCACCGACTAGCTACAGTGATGACTTTAACAACATCCTTAAGGTAAATTCATTAGCAAGTTTTAATTGGCAATTTTTTAACTACAATCCTCAGTTTTAACGAAGTGATAATAAAGAGGACTTTAGTCATTACAATTCTTTTGGAAATATAGAAATTGTACTCTTTAATGTTTTGTCTAACTTAAAAGATTTTATAATGAACATGCATTGTTTTGACAAAAACAAAGCACAGTAAATAAGTTTCATTTTCAGAAAAATTTACATATTTTAGTTAAAATTTGGGTCTTACAATTATTAGCCACAGGTAACAGATCATTATTACCATAAGTATCATTTATCATTCATATTAGATATGTAGATATAGATATGGATGACTAAAAATATGATTAAGTATACCTCATCTTTCATTGTCCCTTAATATTTGGCAGATGACCTAACCTTTCTTCACTCATAGGGAAAGTCTATGTTATTTGCGGTGCACTAATCTCTTCATCCTTTGTTTTTTAGCCAATCTTTCCATATTTCCACATGTATATGATGTTGGGATAAATGAGAGACAAATAAAGAAAACATGAACTAGATAAATACAGTAAGAGGAAGACTATAAGGTTTCAAGCCAAAAGATATATTATTAGTGAAGCCCAAAACAGGTATAAAACCAAAAGGTATTATATAAGCAAAACGCAAACTCTATAAAAATTAAGCTGTTACATAAGTAATTGGTGATGTTAAATCGTCACCACATTCCAAATGCTGTATAACTTCACATTGCTTTCTAATATGGTAAACAATAAATTCTTTAAATATCTATGTTTTGAGTCCCACTAAAACCTCTAAAAAGTTATAATACAATATTAGAAATCAAGACAAGAATATCATTCTTAAGAAAAAAAAACCAACCTTTTGTTTTTTCAAATATCTAACCATTCTTCAAATCAAAGTCCCATCTTAGGTCAGAATTCCAGTTTCTAACGTCTCTATAATTCTTAAGCTCAATAATTAATAACTTATTACATCATCATCATCATTATTATTATTTTATAGACAGGAACTTGCTATGTTACTTAGGCTTCTCTCCAATGATCCTTCTACCTCAATCCCCAGAGTAAACTATGATTTCAGGCAAGCATCTCATTAATATGGATATCTGAATGTATGAAAATAATATGGGAATCAAAGTGAAAACTGGTCCATACTGGACCAGTGCTTTAAAAGGGCTAAACCTACATTATAGATTTACTTTAACATCTACATTTACTTATGAAGGTTGGAAAACATACATTATTGTTGGTATGAAATTCTTTTGGAGGACGAGACTGGGTTTTGAACTTGGGGCCTCATTCTTCCTAGGCAGGCACTCTTCTTCTTGAGCTGGCTCCAGATGTTTTTCCCTTTAGTTATTTCTCAGATAAAGTCTCCTGTTTTTTCCAGGATCAGCATCACACTGTAAATCCTTCTACTTATGCCTGTCAAGTATTACAATATGTATCACCACGTCTAGTTTGTTGGTGAGATTAAGTCTTCCTAACATTTTGTGGGGGCTAACCTCAAACAATGATCCTCCCCAATCTCTGTCTGCCAAGTAGCTAGGATTAAATGTTTGTGCCACCATGCCCTGCCAGACAAAAATCGTTTGTTGTATGGAAGAGGAATGATGGTTTAAAGTAGAAGAATGCAAGTTACTTACTGTATACTACAAATGCTCAATTTTAGAAGTGTAGTTTTGCCCATTTATAGGTATAGTTTAAACCTCTAATCTTAAAGTTCCTTCTCAGCTTCACAATAAAAGTAATTTGAGCATAAACAGAATCAAATTGACAACTGGTTCTCAAAGTTTATGATATTTATCTCTGCATTAAATAATTACTTCTTTTAAGTTAGAAAGTAGAAGGAAATTTTAATGATTTTATTTACTTAAAAAGTCTTCTTTAATCTTCTTTAATGATACCAGAGAACTGGGCAAATTTTGGAACACATCAAAGAATAAATTACTCTGCTAGAGTCATAATAGCCAGTGTATATCCTACAAAATTAAGAAAATTAAAGGGAGAGATGGAGTTGGGAGGGATGGGGAGAATGAGGAAAGGGATGATATGACATTGATCAAGTCATATTGTATTCTTGGTCTTACTTGTTCAATGGTAACTCCTTTTTACAACTACTAAAAGATAATAAAAATACAGTTAAAAAGAAAACAAAACAAAAAATTTTAAACAGTATTATCACCCATGGATGCCAAATAATCAGCTGGCTAACTAGAAGGGAATAAACCTGAGACAGGTTAAATAAAATTTTTCTGCTAGGAAAATTGTAAGTAAATAAAAAGAGCCATACCAAACAAATTTTAATTACTTCAAGTGGATATATTTATAGACTTCTGAAAAATATTTTGTAAACACATAAAAATGGAAATTAGTAATAAAAACTGTTACTATTAGATAGAAAAGCATAAATGGCACATAAATGGCACTTGCTGGGTTGGATTTATTTAGACTAACCAACCATTGCCAGGGAGAATATATCATATGATATAGCAACTAAATCTTTTTTTTTTTTTTTTTGTGGGGTCCAGTCGTGGGGCCTGAACTCTGGGCCTGGGCGCTGTCCCTCGGCTCTTCAGCTTAAGGCTAGCGCTCTACCACTGAAGCCACAGCACCACTTCGGGCTTTTTTCTTTTTGCTTATGTGGTGCTGAGGAATGGAACCCAGGGCCTCATGCATGCAAGGCAAGCGCTCCACCACTGAGCCACCTTCCCAGCCCATGCAACTAAATCTACAAATAATCCAGTCCATACTATAGACTAATTATGCCAGAAAAGAAAACTATGGGTACCTAGATGTGTATGTTTTATGCTTCTTCCATTTCTCCTCTCTATTCCCTTCCCTCCTCACAAGGAAAAAGTTCTAAAACTAAACCTTGGCCAAGAAGAAAACTATTATCCCACTGACTATTAGTACTAAACCATTAATCCAGGTTTCAAAATGTTTAATGCTGGAGGTATGGCTCAGCAATAGAGCACTTGCTGAGCTAGCAGGAGATCCTGAGCTCAATCTCCAGTACAGACAAAAACAAAACACAAAAAAAGCCAACTGAACAACAACAAAAAGATTTAGTAAAATCAAAGGCACATATGGCTGACTTTGAGAACCAGTTTAAAATGGAAGAAATTATAAGTGAGCCATATAGAACTTTTACACATACTTCTAAGCAGTAAATAAAATACAAAACATTGGTAGAAAAGATGAACTTGAGAAAAAATAAATAGGCATAAAATATGAAAAATGTTAAAACTGTGTAATTTGCATATAAAAGTCTTTTTAAAAACTATGACTGAAATCTCTTTACTGACACAAAGTAACACATTACAATATTATACAATACAATTCTTTCAAATGTACAGAACACCAGAAAATTCTGCTTAAGTTACTGGTATTATGTTGTAAATAATTAGACATCCATACCATTAAGGTATCCTTACTGTCACTTAAATGTGAGTTATAACCCAGAGTCAATACCTGTCCTTAATTATATTCAATTTCTCAAGAGTTTTTCATTTTTAGTTGCTGTATCAACTCTTTCCAAAGAAGTAGCAGAAAAAACTACTTCAATGAGAGTTAGCATTGCCCAACAAGATTTTTACTTCTTATTCTACATTACATACTACATTTTAAATATTTAAAAGGCACCCTTAATATTTTGAATTAATTTTGAGATTCTGCTCTACTTCCAATGTTGAGCTAGCTGTTTATGCTGTGTTTACCCTTCCTAATAACTATCTCACTAACTTCCAAACTCATTAATTCCTTAAAGCTCTTCATGTTTAAATGTCACCATCATTTTGTACAGTCCCATTCTGGAGACCAAAAGATAAGTATCCCATCTTTCCTTCCTATTATAAATTATATCCATCTTAAAATGCATAGCTTCATTCCCCTCAACTACAAAGCAATCTCAGAGCAATTTGAGTGTAAAAGGTATCAAACATACTTGCCTTGTAGAAGTGTGTACAGATTTCTTCAGAATAAAGTACTATAAAAGCAATGCCCTAAATATGGCTTCAAGGTTAAATATATTCCTGTAAACATGGCTTCTATAAAACTTGTAACTTTCCAAAGTATAATCTTGTAAGGAGAAAAAATATGCAGAGTCAAATTAACAAATATTACAACTCATTTTTATTTCCAGCACTGTAAGCAATAAATAAAAGGCTTATGGAAGATCCCAGATAAACAATAAACAGACTAAATAAAATCTTATTCTAATGTTGGAGCCCATAATATCCCATTTACAAAATTAACACCTACATATTTTTTTTATTTGCTGCTCATCCATCTGCTGCTGAGAAATATTCTCTCTTCCAACTTCTGCCCTCCAAAAAAGCATCTTCACAACATTAAAGATGTCACCAAAGTGACATCTCTATGACAATGCCTTCTCTGACCATACCTTCTATTTTAATTGCTATAATAATCTGTCCATTCTATTCATATGACTTACAGCATGTACAATGAATTGTTAGGGGACTCTACTCCTAGCTACTTAAACTCCAGGATTATAACATTAGTTAACAGGATTATAATAAAATGCCTTTTTAGTTCTCATCCGGTGCCTAGATCAGAGCTAATGCAGACTAGGTATAATGTAAAGTAATAAATATAAAGAAATGAATAAATGAATGCTAAACACTTATTAGCACTCAAAATAAAAATCACCTGTTAGAGAAGAACTTTTGCACAACAACAAAGGATAAATTTTATGTCACATGCAATATTTAGGAAACACTTCAAAGAAACAAGTACCAAGCATATCAATCACATAAATTAATGGAGAAGGGAAGTACATATCACAGACTACAAGAACAGATGTAAGAAGCGCCTTATGATTTATCTCTTCAAAGAGCTCTGAATTCCTTAACTATTAATGGTGAATATTCTTCTAGATTTAAATAATTTTGTTAGCTATATACTTTAATAGAGACTGTTAGTGACAAACATAGCAGTAGATCTTTGGCTACTAGATTTATGATATGAAAGTCATCCAGTTAAAAATAAACACTTTTGGGGCTGGGAAAGTGGCTCAGTGGTAGAGCGCTTGCCTTGCATGCATGAGGCTCTGGGTTCGATTCCTCAACACCACATAAGCAAAAAGAAAAAAAAACAGAAGTGGCGCTTTGGCTCAAGTGGTAAAGTGCTAGCGTTGAGCTGAAGAGCTGAGGGACAGCGTCCAGGCCCAAAGTTCAGGCCCCATGACTGGACCCCCGCCCCCAAAAAATACTAAAAATAAACACTTTTCTCAAATAAAGTGGAATCTACAAAAACTGAGTAATGGCTAGGAAGAATTATATCTACTTGAGAAGAAATGAATTGTGATCACTTACCACAGGTCATATACACAGGTATATGTAATATACCTGTGTAATAGACAGTTTTAATATACATTTTAATAAATATACTGCCCTTTACTGACCTCAAAGAGAACAGTGCCAGAAGTTAAATTTCAGAGGTAAGAAAAAACTAGAGCAGCAACTGGAGAGCAGAAACTGACTATAAGCTACTCCATGCTGTGCCTCAATAAAAACCACAAGATGACCAGGAATATGAACAAGATTAGGCACGGCCACTACAACAGGTGCTCACCAAGAATACCAAGTTTATGTGAGGTATGAGCCAAGATACATAATACAGAGTGTAACCTTGTATTAACGGTGTGCCCTAGAACTACTTCAAAGGAGAACTGGGCCCTCAAGTTCACCAAGATAAGGGCAGGAACACATATCCATGCCAAGAGGAAGAAGAGCTAAGTAATATCCTGGCCAAATAGAAAAAAGTTGCCTCCCACCTCTGTGCTTTACACATACACAAAAGCTGCATAAATTAGCTTCTGCTTTTTGTTTACAACCTAATAGAAGAAACAGATCATCATATAGTAAAAGAACATAAACCAGGATGATGGAAAACAGTTTGTCAGTATCCAGTACAAACTGATGAGGTAAAAACAACATGAAGGTTTTAAACTAGAACATTAGTATTATGAAGGTACCATTTAAAAAATTTGGTCCAGATTTTATGTACAGATTTTTTATAAAGCTATAAATTATTTTAATTCCATATTTAAGTGTATTGATGCTGTGAGAAAAGATAAAATATTGTCTTGGCTAGAGTTTGAAACTGGTGTTTAAATGCTCAAAAAATGTAAATACATGACAGGTATTAATCAATCAAGTAAATGGCTGGCTACTGCCTTTTAAAGTAACTATTTTATAGCCTTTATTCATCATATCACCGATTCTGACTTTTACCTAGTTTTCTAAGATATAGAAGCAGGAAGAGAAGGAATGGAAAGGGAGGATTCACCAAGAACATCTGGTGTCAGAATAGGAAGATAATGGTTTGACTGCATGAACATTACACAATGGGGATCACATTCTTGAGTCCAAACAAAAGGTACTATGAAAGCAGATGTCCTAAAACCAGGCAGTTTCTTCAGAAAATAATTACACCCTTAATTCAATAACACATTCTATAATGAGTGCAGAAAAATGGAATGAAGGGTAAGATTTAGAGGGATTAAAGACAGTAAAGCAAGCATATCCTTGAAGAACAAACTATGTAAGGTAGGTCACTGCAACTCCACAAGTCTTCCAAAATAGATTCGCCCAGCAACAATGGACACCAACTACCTGAAGGATTTTTAGAATGTCTACTGCAATCCTAAAGGACTTACCAACCTAACAAGACCTACTCATCACCATTGAGCATTAAGCTTGAGCAAACAACCACCACCAGGTGGTGCCAAATCAAAGCCAGTACCAGAATGGATTCCAATGGGCCTGACATCAATCACCCTCCTATGGCTAGCTGTGCAGGTTCACCCCAATCATTTCATTTATTTAGTAAAAAAATGGCTTCAGATTTTATGCAATTGAACCTTTGGCCCCACATAGCACATATCCCAGAAGGCTCAGGGAGAATGGAGACTATAATTGGCCTTATTTAAGAATAGTTACAAATGAATAAATTTTAAGTTAATTTACTTTATGCCATTTCATTAATATAAACTCAGATACATTCTTTAAAATAATCAGGAAATCGTAAGTTAAGATATGATGTACAAAAAATTTTGACACAACCAAGACTTCAAATAGTTATGAACACAATGAAGGCTTTAAGGTTTTCCCACAAGGCACTACTAACAGCCATGATCTTTACTCCATAAGCTTCAATGGAAATGGAAAGGATAAAATATTACCAATCCCTCTGCAAAAAGTTAAATGATCATCTTAGCCCTTGGAGTCATTAAAGTATGAAACAAGATTTATTTGTCCTACAGTAAGACAAACCTTCTCATCTCCCTACACCCAATTTCAATTAAAAATCTTAAAAATGGATGTTTCTCTAAATTCCTCTAAGTATTACTTCAAATTTTCAAGTAAAAAACTTTATGCCAAACTTATTGCCTCCATTTCCATCCTGTCACACCCACCAGTAGATTTTTAGAACTGCTTATATGGTATACCTGTCAAGATCTGATGACTGTATGTTATGTATTCATCTGAACAGAACCACTACACTTAGTTACAGGCTATCATCAACCAATTCATTCTCTTGCTAAAATCAAGTCATCCAATTACTCCTTGACTAATCAAGGCTGTTTTGGCTTTTTCTTTTTTCAAAAGGTACTCAACAGCATAAACAGTTCACTTACAAGAAATGGAAAGGGGCTAATCAGCAGAATTATTGTTTTGCTGCTACAATTTGCAGTATTTAAATTTAGTTGCTGATTGGACTGAAAGTTTTATGATATAGCATATGAAACTAGTTTAATAAAACTGTAATGCTCTGAAGCAGTATTGTCTTGCCACAGCTAAATTGATCTATTCTGTAGGATAGAAAATTTAGTACTGTTTTTAAAATAAAAATAGTTAAAGGTAAGTTTTAGTGTACTTTCCTACAATACTGGTTTATAAACAAAAGTACTTAAATGATTAATTCCTGGGCATTATTTTTAAAGTTAGCAAAGTCATGCAACATTTGTATGTAAACACGTGTTTGTTCCAAGTGCACAAAACCATAATCTCATGGATTTTTCATCTTAAAACACTAAAATCTTGAATTATTTTACATTGTTTATATTTATCTTAAATTTCTTAAGATAATTTTAAAAAGCAAGCCTTCACTGAAATCTCCAGACATTTTTTAAGAGATGAGATGTAGTCATAGTTAATATTTACTTAATTAAATTAAAAAATACATTAACCAAAAGGAAAATTTACTTTGTAGGGAGATAACTAACAAAATTATAAAATTCTATTAAATAATAGCCTTTTAGAAATCTTAAAAATAAATTCTTTATACATTAAACAATGCTTGGCACTAACCATCAAAAAGCAGACACTAAGAAAATTAAAGCAACTGCTGAATCTTTTATGTAAGTTTGCATACAAACAACCATAAATATAAGTAATTCTGCATAGGATTATATTGTGCATAGTATTACCTATCTAGAATTTGACACAGAAATGTGAAAAATTATTCTTTTCTCAAAAGTCTGATAGAATCATCTGATAGAAACATAACCAATACAGGAAAGTTTTATTTCATAAGTGCATTAACAAAGCATATAAGTATCATTCATTTCAAATGCATTATCATAATTTCAAAAAGAATGCTAACATTTCAATAATTTTCTTAAAAATTTCATTCTGGTTACCTATGCTGAAACTCATGGAAGCAAACAGATTAAAAACCCAAATAAATGAACAACAGAGCACTACTATTCTTTAATAATGAATATTTCTCAGAGTAGGCACACCTGCCAATATATTAAAATAAATAAAATCAACCACAAAAGTGTAAATCAAACGCTATGGTAGACTTGACTTCTGGAGACAGCATTTTCATCCGTCTTTTGTAGCTTTGTTTGGCGCCATAGTCCTTTAAGTTTTGTCTTCATAAAGCCCTAACTAGTTGTAATCATTTGCAGCCTAATTGTGGACATTTATCTGCTTTTCTTATGCATAGAACATAGCTATTAAAGCTGAATGGTGATGGTGTGAAGTATAGGTTAAATTGGGTGAAATTAAAGCAAATTACTCCGGGATGTGGAAATCTGAAAATAGAAACCACCAATGATTTGCAACCCTCTTGATGATCAGCTTCACAGAACCCTAAACGACAAGAAAACTTACATATTTTAAAGTTAACTAGGTTTTTAAAAATAATATGTATAAATGTATTTTTAACTACATGCACAGCTTAGTAATGGCAGAAAGATTATTTATTTAATTCAGCTGCAATGTTAAAAGGATCTTAGGTTTCTATTTTAAATAGTGCAGTTTGTTTTTTAAATAAAATTTCCTTTCCTTCATTGTTACCTATAAGACTGCATCCAATTATTTCAAAGATAATATCATACTATTTTGCTATATAAGTTTTAGCCTTGAATAAAGTATTAAGACTGGAGATAATATAATACTGAAATTGCAATAAAAGAAATTAGCATTATAAACATAAATTATATCTATAAATCTATTATTATATCTACCATATATAAACATGCATGAGATTAGCACAAACAAATCTACAGAGGCCTGGCCATACATGTAAAACTGTGTATTTATTTATAATGTAAAATATTAAGAACTGTATTTTCACTTACCTAAAATGTTACTGCTTTGCTCATATATTTGGATAAAGAAAATAAAAACATATCCATTTGTACTCTGCATGTTCTCTTAGGCAACCAAGCAAAGTAGCATAAAAATTTTATCATATATTTTACACAAACTTAAAGTAGAAAAAAAACTTCTAGCAATGAAACTAATATCCATCCTTCCTTTATTGACAGCTATATAAAAAGATTATTGTAGGTGTCTGGGAAGAGTCAAGTACATGGCATGGCCCATGCCTTCAGGAAGCTTATAGTCTAGCAGAAGAAATAAGCATATACAGTAGCATGAAATGGCAACTACATAAAGAAGTTCCTAATCTCACAGGTAGAAAAGAGCAAAACAAGGATAAAAGGATGGGTTTAGAGGGCAGAGAGAAAAGCTGACGAGAGGAACAATGACAAGATGGATCCATGATGTACATTTATGACACAACCAGCAGATCTGTCTAAGAAAAATTCAGACTAGAAATTAGTGTACTTATTAACAATAATGAACCTTGAATACCAGGCAGAAAGTGGAATTTTCAGGAAGGCATAAATGTCTTATAAGAAGCAGTAGCATAACCAAATCTTATAAGAAGCAGTAGCATAACCAAATGCAATGGCTCTCAAGTGTGATTCATCTAATCTCTCATCAGCCATATCACAAATAAAGGTGATAGGCCAAAGGTGTTTCTTCTAAAATAGTAGCAATATTTCCAGACACTAGGTGTTCCCTTTTCCTTACCTCATATCCCATGTTATGAAAGTACTGCTTCCTATTTAAGAAATGTAGGGGTTTTTTTTTTGTTTTAGTTAGTATAAAACTCAATGTTAACTAAGATATTCAGTTACTGATTTTTATTTGTATATATTTTAAGCTATAGTATGCATATAATAATTTTCTACTTTTTCAAAAATAAGACTTCTTTCTCCCCCAGGTTCTGATGTGTGAATTCTTAGTTACTAGTGGAATAAAAGAATGTTGAAGATAGTTTTTCTTTTCTTTTTTTTCTTTTTTTGGTCCGGTCGTGGGGCCTGAACTCTGGGCCTGGGCACTGTCCCTCAGCTGTCTTCAGCTCAAGGCTAGTGCTCTACCACTTAAGCCACAGCGCCACTTCCGGCTTTTTTCTTATGTGGTGCTGAGGAATTGAACCCAGGGCCTCATGCATGCAAGGCAAGCACTCTACCACTGAGCCACCTTCCCAGCCCTACATTTTAAAAAAAAGTGTACAGGAAGTAGAAATGTGGCTCAAGTGGCAGAGCACCAGCCTTGAGAAATAGACTAAGCAAGAAAGCAAGGCCCTGAGTTCAAGCCCACTACTGCACTAAATAAACTAATTTAGTTTTCTCTGGAAAAAATTGAGAGTACATATCCATAGGAAAAACAAACACAAAACACTAGGAAGCTAACCATAGCTCACACACTTGGGAAACAGAATCCGATTTTTGAACTAGGAATGCTCAAGAATAAAATCAATAATAACAAGACTAGCAGTCAATACCAATTCCTCTGGTATATCATATATCTATAGCTAAATATTTACTTGAGTGGAATTCTGATCCCCAAGAGGAAATTCATTCTATGGCTACTATAAAGTGCTTCTACCTTTATTACTTTGCTGAATATTACCATCCATATAACATACAACTTACAGCCCCATATTACCCTGCTAAGATTTTATTAACATCAATTTCCTTTTAAGAGGAAAATATTTTAAATTTCTCTTATAACACCTACTTAGTTAGGAATTTACTCTAAAAATATTTACTTATAAGAGCCTAGGAATGTAGTTAAGTAGTGGAACACCTGTCTAACAGGTGTGAGACCCTGGGATTGTTCTCCAGGACTGGAGAAAAAAAAAAGTTATATCGCCAGGCATTAAAATAAATAAATAAATAAATAAATAACTATATGGTTACATAGTGGCTTACACTGTAATCCCAGCTACCCAGGAGGCTGAGATCTGAGAGGATCACAGTTCAAAGCTGGCAGGAGCAGGAAAGTCTTAGACTATTACAATTAACTACTTAAAAAAAAAAAAAAAGCAGGAAGTGAAGCTGTGGCTAAAGTGATAGAGCTCCAGCTTTGAGCACAAAAGCTAAAGGACAGTGCCAAGCCCCAGGATTGCTACAACAACAACAACAAAGTTTTATAATACAGGCATCCCTAAACTGAAACATTTTGAGTGTCATGCATAAAACATTTCATATTTTAGATCATTTCAGATTTCAAATTTTTGAGATGAGCACTACTCAACTGCTAAAGCTGATACAAGTATTTCAAATTCTAAAATACCCCAAACTCTAAAATACCTATGGTCCCAATCATTTAGATAAGAGATACTCAGTTTGTACAATCATAGTAATTTTTGTGCAAGATTAACTTATATTAAAAGAATCATTCTATAGAAGTTTTTAAAAGTTAAGTTGCTGTAGTAAATTACTGGGCATTCTTAATTTTTGAATATGGAACATGTACACAGGGAAAAATATAAACACTGCACTTTATAAAGCACTGTATTGAAAGTGGAAAATGCAATGTCTTAAATATATTTAAAATTGGCAAAAAAAAAAAAAAAAGAATCAATAGGCTGGGCATGGTGGCACATGTTAGTAACCCCAGTCTATTCAGAGGGTAGAAGTGGGAGGATTCTGTCTCAAAACCAGGCTCAGCAAAAGCAGAATTCTGTCTCAAAACCAAGTCAGGCATGGTGATACACATGTAATCACAGCTGCTTAGGAAGATGGTTACAATTTGAAGCCAGGCCAGCAACATTACAGATATCTATCTCATGTTAAAAAAAAAATTTTTTTTAAGAAATCTAGGGCTGTGGTACAAGTAGTAATTAATAAACTTGCCTAGAGCCTTCCCTGAGCCAGGCTTTGGTGGCTCTTGCCTTTAATCCTAACTACTTAGGAGGCTGAGATCCTCCAAAGCCAGCCAGGGCAGGAAAAGTTCATGAGACTATCTCCAATAAAACATTCAGAAAACCGGAAGGGGTGCTGTGGCTCAAGTGGTAGAGTGCTAACCTGAGCTGAAGAGCTCAGGGACAGTGCCCAGGCCCCGAGTTCAAGCCCCACAACCGACCAAAAAAAAAAAAAAAAAAAAAGAAAGCAGGACCTGAACTCAATACACCATGGGGGGTGGGGGAGGGAAAAGAGAAGGGGGAGGAGAGAAAGAAGAAGGGAGGAAGGGAAGGGAGGGGAAGGGAAGGGAAAGGAGGGGAGGTGGAAGGGAGGAAAGAGAAAATATTGATAATGAAACTCCACTGGAAAATTACTACTCCTGCCCCAGGTAGAACACGAACACACACACACACACACACACACACACACACACACACACACACACACACACACACACACACACACACACACACACACACACACACACACACACACACACACACACACACACACACACACACACACACACACACACACACACACACACACTTTAATACATGGGACAAATATAAAATAAAACTACCAGAAGACAGGAGAGAGCAAAGAGAATCAGAACGATTCAGAATACCTGTTCAGAAGGGAGGAATTAAAGAGTGTTAGCCACACAGCTTAAGAAGCCAGGAAACTATGTCAATTGTTCTGAGCTTAAATGGAAGCAAAAGAGGTAGGGAAAAAGTAAAGTGACCCCCCACGGGGTGGGGGAGGGAGGGTTCCGGGGAAATCCAACAGCCCAAAGAAAAGATCAATGAAATTGATAAGCATCTAAAGAGATTCATCAAGATAAAAAGACACTCTTACTTGCTAGGTAGTCACTCTGCCACTTAGAAGTCATATGCTCAGACCAAATATCTTTCCCACAAAGTAAACTACACAAGAGTTGAAATGGTTTTACTGGTAAATTCTATCATGGATTTAGGGAAGAAATAGCACCAATCTTCCACAAACTCATTTAGAAAATCAAGGAGGAAACATAATTGATTTTACAAGACTAGTGTATCTGTCAAAAGCAAAGATTACAAGAATAGCATAAAACCAGTAAACCTTCATTAAAACAATGTAAAGATCCTTTAAAATTTTTAGCAAATCAAATCCAAAATTATGTAAAAATAATTCGTAATGACAGATTATTTGTTCGTATGAGTGATTTATCATCTGAAATTCAGTCTATGTAATTCATCATATTGTAATAAAAAAGAAAAAAATGCTATGATTTTTCTAATGGATGAAAACAATATACATTTGGCAAAATTCAATGTTTATTCAGGATAAAAAAAACAAACCTCAACAAACTCCAGAAAAAGAACTACTTCATCCTGAGAGCATACATAAGCTGTGGTGTAAGTTATAATAGCAGAAAAACAAATGCTTAATAAATGATAAATTTAACAAAATATGTACATATTTTTGTAGTAACCTGCAAAGTAAAAGACCTAAAGTAAATCAGGAAGTGTATTATGTTCACAGATTGATGGTTGTCATTGCTTTTAATGCTAAGTCAATAATAAACAAAAATCTAACAATCCAGTATTTGGTTAGTTTTTTGTTTTTAGAAAGAATCTTGCTATGTACTGTAGACTAGCCACAAACTTGCTATTTAGCCCTGGCCTCCTGCCTTGATCTCCAATGATGGGATTACAGGTCTCCAATCAAGACAGGGCAGTATTGACAGAAGAATAAACAAGACCAATGGAACAGAAAATCTAGAAATGGACCTACACTTGACCCACAAAAACAGTCAACTAATTTTTTAACAAGGTACCAACTTCATAGAAAACATTCTTTTTGACCAATGACTTTAGGAATGCATGAATAAATGAATGAATGAATGAATAGGTTTCACTGAGTGCTGGTGGCTCATGCCTATTATCCTAGCTACTCAGGAGGCTGAGATCTGAGAATCACAGTTCAAAGCCAGCCCAAGCAGGAAAGTCTATGAGTCTCTCATCTACAATTAACTACCAGAAAACTGGAATGGAGCTGTGACTCAAAAGTAGTAGAGTGCTAGCCTTAAGCAAAAAAGCTTAAGGGGCCGGGCGCTGGTGGCTCACGCCTGTAATCCTAGCTACTCAGGAGGCTGAGATCTGAGGATCGCGGTTCAAAGCCAGCCCGGGCAGGAGAGACTGTGAGACTCCTATCTCCAATAAACCACCAGAAAACCGGAAGTGGCGCTGTAGCTCAAGTGGTAGAGCGCTTGCCTTGAGCTGAAGAGCTGAGGGACAGCGCCCAGGCCCAGAGTTCAGGCCCCATGACCGGACCTCAAAAAAAAAAAAAAAAAAAAAAAAGCTAAGGGACAGTTCCCAGACCCTGAGTTCAAGCCCAGGACTAACAAACAAACAAACAAACAAACAAATAAATAAATACTTTCTCATTCATATATATGACATTTATTACATGTAATATAAAGTAATTATATATTTATATAATTGTTAAAAATATGTAAAATATATGTGAAATTGTCATACATTTATGAATATTAACTTTAGCCCCTCAGTTCACATCACTATGTAAAATTAAGTAGAAATAGATGATGACCTAAATTTAGAGCTAAAGTTATTAAGCTTTAAGTAAAAGAACAGCCATAACTGGTAAAAAAAAAATTAATAAACTGAATATCCTAATGAAACTTTTCTTCTTTGAAAGACACAATGTAAAAAACAAGGTAAGCTACAGTCTAGGAGAAAATTTGCAAACATATACTTGACAGAAGTCTTATATCGTGAATGTACGATTTATCTAGTCAAATTATACATAAGTAATCTAATGGAGAATGGGAGAATATTTAAACAAATACTTCAGATACAAGACATCCTCCAAAAACAACATACAAAAAGGATAAAAGAAAGGATACAAAAAGATGCTTAGCACTAACTACTTATATATAGAGCCATAACGAAACATTCTTTAAAATGGATTTGTACAACTGACAATATCAAGTTTTAGAGAAGACATAAAGGAACTAGAACTGATATACTCTTGGTAAGAAATCAAAATGTGACAAGCACTTTGGAAAATAGTGTGGTAGTACCTTATAAACACATGTCCTATACTTCAACAACCCAAAAGAAATAGAAATCTATGTCCACACAAGCACTTTTACACTAATGTTCATAATAACAGTATAAACTGGAGACCATTCAAATAACTATCAATTTATGTACAGATAAGCAAATTGTGGTAATCCATACTGTTATTGTACAATAATAACTAGAAACAAAACATTAATGCATACCCTATGGCTGAATCTCAAAAATATACTAGGTGATGAATTACATTAAAAACATTTTATAAAATACTGTATCAAATTCTGAAATTGACAGAACTATAATAATAAGAAGTAGATCAGTATTTATTTGAGGATAAGGGTTTAGGGAAGAGGACCAGGAGAAAAAAATATACAAAACACTATATATTTTGATGGTGAATACATGACTGTACACACCAAACTGAACACTAAGAAATGTGAGATTTATTTTTTCTGGGGGGGAGGGGTATCCGGTCATGGGGCCTGAACTCTGGACCTGGGCACTGTCCCCCAGCTCTTCAGCTCAAGGCTGGCGTTCTACCACTTGAGCCACAGCGCCACTTCCGGCTTTTTTTCTTTTTGCTTATGTGGTGCTGAGGAATCAAACCCAGGGCCTCATGCATGCAAGGCAAGCGCTCTACCAGTGAGCCACCTTCCCAGCCCCTGAGATATTTGTTATATGTACAGTATACCTTTATAATGTTTGGAAAAAAATCACATATAAACTTGATATGTAAATTATCTTTGATGTTCTTACAAAATAAATCGAGATTAAATTTCAACTATTCTGGAATTTTAATGTGGAAGAACAAGAGTTTACTGTGTAATAATTGTTAAATAATTTTCAAAATTATTCTATCCTAAGGCTTCTAGAAATTAACACTGGTTTTTAATTTTTAAGTTAATAAAACAGTAGAAAAACAATTTAAAACACTGTTGTCGCCAGGCACTGGTGGCTCATGCCTGTAATATTAACTACTCAGGAGGCTGAGATCAAAAGATTGCAGTTTAAAGCCAGCCTAGGCGGGAAATTTGATGAGACTTGTACGTATCTCCAATTAACCACCAAAAAGCCAAAGTGGAGTGATGGCTCAAATGGAACAGAACTAGCCATGAGCAAACTAAGACAGCATGCAGGCCACCCCCGCCCACACACACACTGTTGTCAAGTATGTATAATGAAAAAGAATTGGTGGGGAATAATTTGCTACTGAGAGATGAACTGTTTTCTTCCCAGTGATTTAGTGACCTTTTTAGACTAATTCTCGAATGCTTTGGAGACTTTTTTAAACTGCTTAGAAGATCCTGTAGTTCTGTAGGAAGGCTCTTGACTAATACTTAGAATATTGGTCTGGGAAGGTGGCTTAGTTGTAGAGTACTTGTCTAGCATGCATGAAGCCCTGGGTTCGATTCCTCAGTACCACATTCACAGAAAAAGCTGGAAGTGGCGCTGTGGAACAAGTGGTAGAGTGCTAGCCTTGAGCAAAAGAAGCTCAGGGACAGTGCCAAGGCCCTAAGTTCAAGCCCCAGGGTTGGCAACAACAACAACAAAAAAGATATTAAAAGATGAAAATTCCAGACTATGGTAATATCTTGGACTTTTTTTAAGAGATAAAGAGCATTTAATCCACTTTGATATAGTGATAGAAATAAAGACAAATTTTTGCCTATGCAAAGAAGCAGAAAAAATATACTATGTAATATAATAAACTATGTAACTGTCACCCAGCAAAAAAGAGCATGTATCACCAAACCATGTAGAAATGATTAAAACCAAGAAAAACAAAGCACTGTTTTTGCAGAAACTTTATTTTCAAAAGGAACCATTTTGATGTCGAACTCTTCTACACATTTTGTTTACAAAAGATTTCCTCAATAAAGCAGTTCATTTCTGTGCTATTTAGTTCACTGTATTTTTTTTTACAAGCACTAGGCTGAGCAAACCATAACTGGGAGAAGCCATCTTATGCACATTGCTGTTGTCCCACATCATTCAGAACAAACCTTTTTAGATCGTTAACTACCACAGGAGTGCTGATTACACAGGCACCAGCAATTTCCTAACCAATGACCACCTGAACAATGATGTGTTCAGCTTCTCAGACCCTGCAGCCTTTCAAAGGTGAATCATTTCACAGTTTGGAACTAGATCTCCATAGCAACTTCCCTTTGAGGGTTTTAGAATCACCATCCAGTAATTCTATGATCATCAAGCTCAACCATTCCCAATGGTTCTTTTCACAGCAGATGGAAAAGGAAGCCTTGAAATTTTACAGTCTATTTCAAGCAATTCATCTGGCAGCCTATTAGAATTCAAAATATTTCGACCTTCAATCACAAAGCATGTTATCTGAAGCTGTGGTGATCTCAAGTCAAGACAAGCAGACGTTTTAGTCTAATCATCCATGATGAGAAGAGACTGACAAAAACTCTTAATTCAACCACCATCAAAATGCTTATTTTAACTGCATGAAAGTCTTTCAACAGGCAATGAAAACACACCATGTACCATTTTATCACAACCTTCTGTTCAAGGAAAATATGAATTCTGAATTATTGACATGGAGCTGCACTTCTTAGACTGCTTGGAACAAATACGTTTCTTAAAAGTTAGCATAAATCCAATTTAGGATCCCTATTCTCTGTTGCAAAACCCAGAAGCCATAGCAAATAGCAGAATATTTTTGAAAAGGTCAGTTCAATAAAAATCAAGTATATTCAGATTGCTTACATCTTAATTCTCTAATGATTTCAAAATAAGTGTTAAATTATTGGTTTCAACCATTAAAAAAAGCTGTACAAAGTGGCGCTGTAGCTCAAGTGGTAGAGCGCTCGCCTTGAGCTGAAGAGCTGAAGGACAGCGCCCAGGCCCAGAGTTCAAGTCCCACGACCGACCAAAAACAAACAAACAAACAACAATAACAAAAACTCCTAAGAACTAACTTAGGAAGTGAAACTCCTCTACAATGAAAACTATAAATCCCCAAGGGAAAAAAAATCAAAATACCACCTGAAGAGCCGGGCGCTGGTGGCTCACGCCTGTAATCCTAGCTACTCAGGAGGCTGAGATCTGAGGATCGCGGTTCAAAGCCAGCCCGGGCAGGAGAGACCGTGAGACTCCTATCTCCAATAAACCACCAGAAAACCGGAAGTGGCGCTGTAGCTCAAGTGGTAGAGCGCTCGCCTTGAGCTGAAGAGCTGAGGGACAACGCCCAGGCCCAGAGTTCAAGCCTCACCACCGACCAAAAAATAAAAAATAAAAAAAATTAAAAAAAAAAAGCTGTACATTTCAATTGTTACAAAATGGCAGATAAGTTATTATACAGATCATTTCATACTTAAAAGTTCAAGCAGATGTAATAATTTAATAATTTCCAGCACCTATAGCACCTTTAAGTATTAAACAAATACAGGTTTGTTTGCTAGTAACAGTTATGAACTCAAAGCTTGGTAGGCTTGCTATTCTACCTCTTGGGACATGTCTCCAGCTCAGCCTTTTCTGGTTGTTGTTTTTTTTTTTTTTTTTTTGTCCATTGTGGGGCCTGAATTTGGGCCTATGGAATTTTCCCTCAGCTCTTTAGCTCAAGGCTAGGGCTCTACCACTTGAGCCACAGCGCCACTTCTGGCTTTGTCTGCTTATGTGATGCTGAGGAATCGAACCCAGGGCCTCATGCATGCCAGGCAAGCACTCTACCATTGAGCCACCTTCCCAGCCCCTTCTGGTACATTTTTTAAAGACACAGTCTTGTGGACTTTTTTCCTGGGCTGGTTTAATACCATGACATTCTGGATCTCAATCTTCTAAGTAGCTAATAATGAAATATATTTATTTTATATTTACTAGTTAAAACACAGTTCCCTACTATGAACCAACTCTAAAAAATAAAGTTGATCTAAATAAAGTCTAAGAACAGAAAATTTAGTTTTGAATCTATGTGTCTACGTTTTACATAAAGAAACACTATAAACACCATTTCATAGCCCCTATTGTTTAGAAAAATAAGACCTATTTACATAAACAAAAAATACTGTTTTCTTAAGACATACACATATATATACTCCACATGATCCAATAATACAACTTTTTTTTTAATAAATCATTCCCCTTAATTTAAACTGCACATAGGTCAATGTGCAGTTGCACATCTCAATATCTCAAGATGTGCAAAGTACATCTCAATAATTATATGCATTATTCTCTATTCAGTATCTTTCATCTGTTTTACTTAGTTTACATATTTAACTACAAAACAAGAAGAGAGAAAAATTACTTAGTATTGCAAAACTAGTTCCAAATTATTTTCACAATCTATATCAACTCCTGATTTCTGAAAACTAAGTACATTTTTAACAGAAAAAGAAATATTTGCAATTATTTCAATTAAACCAAGATAAACTTTGCTTCTCAGTAGTAACATTATTCAACAAAGTTCAACTTCTACCAAAAAGAATGAATATAGTAAGAAAGATGCACAGAGCATAGTGATGCTGGACTATATCCCAGCACTCTTTGACACTGTGGCAAAAGGATCATGAGTTCAAGGCCAGCCTGTGGTACACAGTGAAACCCTGACTCAAAATAAAAATTAATCAGTTAATTAAAAGAAAGAGAAAGAAAGATGCCATAACATTATGCTTTACTTTTAGTTGGATTGATTATAATTTGAGCTATGTATCCTATTCAAACTGTCTTAGTATAAAAAGGAGCTTGCCTAGCTTGCATGTGTTTGATTCCTCAGTACCACATTAACAGAAAAAGTCCAAAGTGGCACTATGGCTCAAGTTGTAGATTGCTAGCCTTAGCAAAAGAAATTCAGGGACAGTGCCCAGACCCTGAGTTCAAGCTCCAGGTCTGGTTAAAAAAAAAAAAGTAAATATGTATAGCAATTTAAAACAGAAATAAGAAAACAGAACTTGCATATGTGTATGCATGCATTTCAATTTTTACTATACTATATTTTACTCATATTCAGAAGTAAAATATAATTAAATAAAGGGTTTAAAAACAAACAAAAACCAGATGTCAGGGGGCTGAGATCTGAGGATCACCATTCAAAGCCAGCCATTTGAAGCAGGAAGTCTATGAGACTCTCTCTCGCTCTCTCTTTTTTTTTTTGTTGGTTGTGGGGCTTGAACTCTGGGCTTAGGCACTATCCCTGCACTCTTCAGCTCAAGGCGAGTGCTCTACCGCTTGAGCCACAGCACCACTTCCGGTTTTCTAGTGGTTCATTGGAGGTAAGAGTCTCACGGACTTTTCTGGCCGGGCTGGCCTTGAACAGTGATCCTCAGATCTCAGCCTCCTGAGTAGCTAGGATTACAGGTGTGAGCCACCAGTGCCCTGCGAGACTCTCTTATCTCTAATTAAGCACCAAAGATGTCAGAAGTGGAGCTATGGCTCAATTGGTAGAATATTAGCCTTGAGAAGAAAAAAAGAGGGGAAAAAAAGCTCAGGAACAGGGCACACACTTTGAGTTTAAGCCCCAGGACTGGCACAAAAATAAATACATACATTCATACATATAGTATCAATAAAAATTTAATTCTCAAAATCTGCAAAGTACAGTTGTAGGGTTATAGTTTGAAAACAATGCAAGAAATTACTACCAATTAGTACCATAAATCAAAGATTAAATAAACAGAAGCTTCTCAACATATTTATAAATAAGTACTCATTCTTGAATTCAGATTATTAAATATTTCAAAAATGATACCCATATGATGCATATTCAAATATTGATCTATACTGGTATGAAGGTTCTATAACATAGGAATATTTAAAATTTTCATATGAGCAATTATGAAGCCTATCAATATCTTTGCTAATTATCTATAAAACTAATATATGCTCATGCAGGATAAACATATAAAAGTGGGTACATCTACTGGTAGAAACAATATAATAAACTTCCTAAAAGTATATAATCCTTAGAATGCAACAGATTCATTTAGTAATTCCAAATTACAATGAATTTCATCACATCTTAATCCTTCTTCTTGTCTATGAACTTTTTTAGGCCAGATATATTATAAATTTTACTAACCCAGACCTTAGGGTTTTCATTCTGGCATTATAGTTACTTAAAGTTTGTTATAATTATTTTCAGTTATAGTATTTTAGCTATAATCAAAAAATTCATGTTCTTAAAGCATTCTGGACAGATAACTAAACTTACTTTTCACTTGTCAATTATATAACAAGAACAAGAAATATAAAGACTAATTTAATGAGAAAACATAATAAAATGGAAAATACTTTGACAGATCTTAATATTTTACTTATATTTTTCCATTTTCCCTTCCCAACTTGCAAGAAATCAAACTGTAAGTTAATTTATAACTATCAAATTTAACAGTATAGTATAACCTTAAATTTATTTTATAACATATAATCAAGCAACATACTGTAATTGAAGCATACTGAAAACAGCAGTTACTAACTAATTAACATTAGCAGAAACATTTTTCTTAATGAAGATTTTAAAAATCCAGATTCAATAATAAAATATAGTTTGTTATAAGTATTATATTTAACCTACACAGAAAACTATTTTACATGTGACATAACTCTAAAACAATTATAAACAAATGCATCCATTTTTATTCTTTTTTTTGCTGGTCATGGGGCCTGAACTCTGGGCCTGGGCGCTGTCCCTCAGCTCTTCAGCTCAAGGCTAGCGTTCTACCATTGGAGCCACAGCGCCACTTCCGGCTTTTTCTGCTTATGTGGTGTTGAAGAATTGAACCCAGGGCCTCACGCATGCAAGGCAAGCACTCTACACTGAGCCACCTTCCCAGCCCTCCATTTTCATTCTTATCACTAGCTTTATCTACATTTTGACTGCAGAGTGCTAAAAACACATAAGTAAAACAACTACTCAGCTTTAAGTATAGCACCAGAAACCCAGCCATACAATCTGACTACAAATTTGTTATATATATATATATATACATATGTGTGTGTGTGTGTGTGTGTGTGTGTGTGTGTGTGTGTGTGTGTGTGTGTGAGTGCTCTATTCCTTCAATCAATATAGCCATAGCATACTTGCTACAGTACTTTACGTCTGTCTAGGGCAGCAATCTAAAAGAAAGCAACTCTAACAAATGTGTTATTGCTCAGATAAAACAGCAGAATACAGTACAATGGCAAAACCTTTTCCCTAAAGACAGTTGTATTTCTTTAATAATGTCCTCTCTACTAGCCTGTGGACACAAAACTTGAGGAAAACCTTTTTCCCTTACACCAAGAAGCCTAATAGAATACTAAAGTATGACAATGCAAGTTACATTAGAATTTTGGCATACATCATTTGATTCTGGCAATGTGGAAAAAGATACAAATCAAAATCAGTCAAGGTACTTGTTTTAAGGAGAGGTGTTCATGATGAATACCAAAGCTTTAAAGGAACCACAGCTGGGCCAGGCACTGGTAGCTCACGCCTGTAATGCTAGCAACTCAAGAAGCTGAAACCTAAAGACTGGGGTTCAAAGCCAGCCCAGGTAGGAAAGGCTGTAAGACTCTTATCTCCTATTAATCAGCAAAAAGTTGAAAGTGGAGCTGTGACTCAAGTGGCAGAGTGATAGCCTTAAGCAAAAAAGCCCAAGGGCAGTGCCCAGGGCCTTAGGTCAAACCCCCAGGACTGACACCAAATGGGAAGGGAAGGGAGGGGAGGAGGAAGCAGTAACCATAGGCCTTCCATTATCACTGGTATGTGTACCACCAGATTCAACCTAACTCAAACAGAAAATATTTAGGGGTTAAATTGTCTATACTGAGCATGTAGGCTTTCTGTCATTGTCATTATTAGACAATACATAATAGCTATTTATTCAGTATCATATAAGCAATCTAGAGACCATTTAAAGTATATAGAAAGACTACATAGGTTATATGCAAATGCTATGCAGTATATATAACAGATCTGAACAGTTTCATGGGATCCTAGATACAATCCCCTAGGAATAACAAGGAGCCACATAATGTTTCCATAAAGAAGTAAATGAGTAACAATTAACTAAAACCCTTAAAATGTGCACATCTTTTGACATAGTAATTTCTGAGTTTAGGAATATACCAAAGGGGGAAAAATCAGGTACTTCATATGTACATAGACTTACACAGAATTTATAGTATCATTTTACTACTCATTCCACAAATATTAAAGAACATACTTGTGCCCAGTGTTATGGCACTTACGTTGTTATAGAGCAAAACAGAAGACAAACAAATGATTTGCTAATAGTTAATCAGAGAAAATGGTGGAAAGGGAGCATTTGTCAACATGGAGGTCATTGGTGATATAGACAACATTTAAGAGCTCTTTTGTGGGCAAAGCCTCATTTGGAGTAGGTCAAAAACAAATGAACAAGCCTTGAACTGGTGGCCCTCACCTGTAATCCTTGCTACTCAGGAAGCTGAGCTCTGAGGATCATGATTCAAAGCCAGCCCAAGCAGGAAAGTCCATGAGACTCTTATCTCCAATTAACTGCAAAAAGCTGGAAGTGGAGGTGTGGCTCAAGTGGTAGAATGCTAGCCTTTAGCACTAAAGCTCAGGGACAGTTACAGACCCAGAGTTCAAGTCCCAGGATGGGGGAAAAAAAAAAAGTAACATATAACTTGAATAAATAAAATAACTTAATTTTGTTGTAAAGGTTAACAGAAATAAAGCTGTACCTAGAAGTGGGTCGTAAGGAACTAGGAAGGATTTTTGCTTTGCATTGTTTTTGTTTTGTTTTGAAAGACATTACAACATGTCTGCATGCTCATAGGAACAAACCAGGAGACAGAAAATTAACACAGAAAAGAAAGCCTGACAGCAGGATCACAGTCCCATATGACAGGGAGAATAACCAAAGTAATGTACAAGTAGTTGGGTTGGCCTCAGCAAGGATAATTCATGGGTATCATGGGGGGGGGAGGGGAGGAGTGTAAAACACAGGATGCAAGTAGATGTAGTTTAGAATTCAAAAACATTAGGTCCAACTCTGGTGCAGGGCCCTGGCTTTGCTTTGCCTCTGTTCACAAATAATTACATGGTTGTACCATTGCTTACTTCATTTCTTTAATCAAATGTCAATCTCTCAATGAGTTTTTGTAGCATTTAAAACTGCAAATACACCACAACCATTACTAAACTATCTTCCTTGTCTCTTAAATATTTATTAACAAACATGTTGTAATTTGGGAGGGGGGGTCATGGGGCTTGAACTCGGGGGTCTGGGCGCAGTCCCTGGGGCTCCTTTTGCTCAAGGCTACCACTCTCCCACTTTGAGCCACAGTGCCACTTTCTGGTAGTTAATTGAAGATAAGAATCTCACAACCTTTCCTGCCTGGGCTGGCTTTGAACCTCATTCTTCAGATCTCAGCCTCCTGAGTAGCTAGGATTACAGGCACGAACCACCAGCATCCAGACATGTTTCACTTTTTCACAGTTTACTTATTGTCTATCTCCCCCTTTAGGATATAAGCACTTAGAGTAATTACTTTTTTTTTTTTTTTTTGTCGGTCCTGGGGCTTGAACTCTGGGCCTGGGCGCTGTCCCTCAGCTCTTCAGCTCAAGGCGAGCGCTCTACCACTTGAGCTACAGTGCCACTTCCGGTTTTTCTGGTGGTTTATTGGAGATAGGAGTCTCACAGTCTTTCCTGCCCAGGCTGGCTTTGAACCATGATCCTCAGATCTCAGCCTCCTGAGTAGCTAGGAGAGTAATTACTTTTTGCTTCATTTATTCACTATCAAATCCATGAGGAAATGAAAGAAAAGGAGGTCATTCTGTTTTGATTGCTCTGTTTTCCCAATAAAGTAGAAACTGAAGAGAGAAAATAAGGCTTCTAAATCATCTGAAGAAGATGAAAACAGAAACAAATATCTGGCATTGAAGTGTGGTAAGTTGCTATATAATGTATTGCTATATAACCATTAAAAATTAAGTGACACATTGATCAAGATGCATTATTCTTAAAACTGATTTTATGGTGAGTCCTTTGTACAATTACTTAAAGATAATAAATATGACATTCAAAATACTTACCAATGGGAAGGTTTCAGGGTTTTTACTAATGCATCTTTAAAAATCAAACTCACAGCCAGGCACTGGTGGCTCATGCCTATAATCTTAGCTATTCAGGAAGCTGAGATCTAAGGATCTGTTTGAAGACACCATGGGCGGGAAAGTCTGTAAGACTCTCTTCTCCAATTAACTAGCAAAAAGCTGAAAGTGGAGCTGTGATTCAAGTGGAAGAATGCTAGTCTTCAGGACAAAAGCTCATGGTCTTGTTCCCAAGCCGCAAGTTCAAGCTCACAGATCAGTGTGCGTGCACACGCGTGCGTGCGTGCATGCACACACACACACACACACACACACACATACACAAAACATCCCTCATTAGATCATTTATATTTCAAAGGATATGTAGTATTTTATAAGTATATAAACTTATTACTGATACATTTTTTAAAAAGAGCAGTACACATGTATTGTATACAAAGACATCAAAAACACAAATTTAGGCTACTGAAGTAGAGATCCAAAAATAGAGGTGGCTTAATGAACAAAGAAGTTTTATTTCTCTTTAACAACAATTTTGAAATGAATGGCCAGCTTGGTGGGGCAGCTCTGTTCCTTAGTTATTCACAAATCTAGGTTCCTCCAAATCATGGCCTTGCTACTCTCTAAGGCTCTGTCATCATCTACAGGGTCTAAGTCAGTATACCAGAAAAAAAGCATCCTAACATTCAGGAGGCAGAAAGAAGCAGGATGATAGCAAGTTTGAGCCAGCCTGAGACACATAAAAAAGACCCTGTCTAAAAAAAAACAGGACAACTTCTAAAGAAAATAAAGATTATACCTTGAGATGTAGACCAAAAATGTGTCATATAACTTCCTTTCACAATCCATTGCTGTCAACAAAGATATACATACATGTCCATCCTCAATATAAGTTGGGAAATGGAGCAAAGAAAATAAGGATGACGGGTAAGAATGTGCTAAGAAAGACTATGTTGAAGCCAGGCACTGGTGGCTCACACCTGTAATCCTAGCTACTCAGGAGGCTGAGATCTGAGGATCACAGTTCAAAGCCAGCCCAGGCAGGAAAGTTCCTGAGACTCTTATCTCTAATAAACCACTAGAAAACCAGAAATGGTGCTGTGGCCAAGCGGTAGAGCGCTCGCCTTGAGCTGAAGAGCACAGTTTTTTTTAACATCTTGGACCTATGGTTGGCCTCATTAATTTTGGAAAAATTATTGGTCATTATTTCTTAAAATGCATAATGATGCCTGAACAAAATGGACTACAATAATATATATATATATATATTTTAAAAAGTGTAAAATTATAATGAAGGTGAAAAGTTCCTATCACTTAGTTGGGATTGTTTGTTGAGACAGGGTCTCTCTGCATAACCCTTAACTCAAAATCCTCCTCTCTCTACCTCCAAAGTTCCAGGATTCAAAGTATCATCTAGTATCTTTACTGTACCTTCCCTATGTTTTTCAGACAAAAACACCATTTCCTATAATTCACCGACATGTTGTACAGGTTTACTCTACAAACAACGGCCTATACCATACAACCTAGGTATGTAAAAGACCATTTATACTTGTGGTTTTATAAATACAATGTGTTTACATGATAATGTAATCACCTAATGATGATTCTCAGAACATACCACTAATCATTAAATGACAGACTGTTTTTCTTTATTCTCACCCATTCCTCTCAACTTTCTCCCTGAGAACAGAGAAAAATTATGTGTATTATTAGCTCTTTTAATGGCTTCCTACTGCTTTTAGATATTGTTTTTAGCTTTTCCCAAGTTTTCTTCTCTTTGTGTTTTAGTTTTAGTCACTGTTACTAACTCACCTTAAAGTTTCACTGATTTCTCACTTCATGGGCTTTACCAATGAGTCTAAAAGCATTCTTTATCTGTCATTGTGCTTTTTCTTTCCAATTTTCCCATTGGATTCACTTTTTTCCTTTCATCTGCTGAAATTACGTATGATTCATTTACAGATTTTACATATTAATTACAGTAAGTGCATTTCTTGTGGGATAGTCTTAATGTCTATATCATATCAGATGCAAGTTCCAATTATTGTTTTTCCCTTAGATATGTATTTCTTTCCTTCTTTTATGACTTATTTTTTTGTTGTTGTTGCAAGCAAACTATGTTGTATGGGACAGCAGAGACTGAAGTAAATAGTTTTTATGCTTTAAGAGGGGGATAGTCTTTACTTTTCCTGACTGTAGTCAGGGAGCAGAACTTATTGAGTTAAAAGTTGAACGAGGGGTTAGTGATGTGATTCAGTGTTAGATCAGTTATCAAGCATGGCCAAAGCCCTGGGTTTAATCCCCTCAACCACAAAAGGATGAGGAGAGGGACGCTTGAGGTTAGCATTATTATTAAATTCACTGTACCAGCAGCTTCAAATTCCTCTAAAGGTATTTTACATTAGAGACATTGGTCTGTAAGTAATGTCTATTCAGTTTTGAGTTAAGACCTTGCCATTGAACTGTGCCTTCCTATTCTTTTTTTCTGATTTGCTCTAATTCAGTAGTATTCTAGTGTTACTTCTGAGAAATATGTTGTTTAGTGGTAAGGAACAGTTGGTGGAAGACCCACACTCTGTTCTGATTAAGCTTTAGCCTTGGTCACATGTCCCTATGTCTTGAGGGTTGTTCAGCTTTTCTTTCTTCAGGCTTTTGTCGGTCATGGGGCTTGAATTCTGGGCCTGGAGCTGTCCCTGAACTCTTCAGCTCAAGGCTAGTGCTCTACCACCTGAGCCATAGCACCACTTGCGGTTTTGTGAGTGGTTTATTGAGATAAGAGTCTCACAGACTTTCCTGCCCTGCTGGCTTTGAACCGTGATCCTCAGATCTCAGCCTCCTGAGTAGTTAGGATTACAAGCATGAGCCACCAGTGCCTAGTCCATTCTAACTTTCATTCCTCTCTACTACAATGAATTTCATCAACGTTCTAGCTGTTCTGCCTCTCCTTTGTTGTATCTATCTACTGTACATAAAGATCTATAATGAAGAGAGAGGAGAAAGATTCAAACACTACTGGTTCCACCTTGGGTTGTATGCCACAAGGGAGAATTTTGAGGACTGTCTCCTATTTCTCATCTCCTGGGATTCTTACTGTACCCACTGGAGTTAGAAGAAAAAGGGCACACAAAGGAGGGCAGAACCTCCATTTCCCTCATAGCTAGAATTATAGGCATGAGCCAGTAGAAGCAGCTTCCTGGTTTTTATTACTACTTGTAAAACTATTTCCTCTAGGAAGACACTAAAACCTGTGTGTCTCTATAAATTAAAAATCATACCATAAACAAGGCATACAACAGTTAATATACTTTTTGCCATTTATTTATTATCATGCTTAAAAATACTATAGTTGTAATTTTATTATTCAGATTTCACTGCACAATTTTCTAGTTGCATGCATTTAAATATGCTGTCTTCATATAGTAACTAATCCAAAATAGAAAACTATCCTTACTCCAACTGAAGTCTCAGGGACAGATGTACTGATTAGAGATTTCAGCAACATAACCAATGTCTAAAAGGCCTTCTCAGACAGATGTTCCATCTCATGACTCAGTTAACCATTTACTCATTTATTAATGTCCACTATCTTGTATCATTCACATCAAAGCAACCAAATACTAAAAAGAAATACCAAATTATGTTCATATAAATATAAAGCTGATTTAGATTCAAATTGTTTCTAAAAAGAAACAATCTCAATACTTTTCTGCTTTTTAATCACTGAATTTATGTAGTTTCTATATGCAAATTAAGGTTGAGGTTTACCAAACCAATTATATAAATACCACTATTTACACTAGAAAATGTCTTTATACTATACTTAACCTCTAACCTACTATTAAAATAAAAACTAATTAGTGACGCTCTAAAAGCTTTTTAGGAAGTACATGATAAACTTGCTTTAAGTTAATTTATTCAATTCTTTCTGAAACCTGCTCAGTACAATAACTATATGTGTAAAACAAATAAATTTAAATAATGTGAATATACTAATGCTATTTATACATTTAAATAGTAATAACCGAATTACTTAACAAGACATCAAAGATTTAAAAAAATCAGAATGCTTAGATGTCACTGGGAAAGTTCTCTGAGTAGCTAGATTACTCTTAGGAGTTAATGTTAGTAAAATAAAGAAGTTATCTAATAGTCTAAATATTATTTTAGTATCAATCTTAGGTATTCATCAGCAATACTCTGCTCCTTTTTAACAAAGGAAAATGCATAAAACTAACTGAAAAGCCTTTTCTAAAAGGAATTTCAAAAGCAGAATGTTATTTTAAAATGATAGTGAATGTATCATATTAGAAGCATTAAATTTCATTTGAAAATCCAATTGTTTACTTAGAGATTTTCTACACAAATGGACGTTACCATATTTTATGTAAATGTAGTATTCATATAAATTTTAAATTAGGAAAAAAATTTAATAATATAACCACTTTATTTGCTACCAAAACAGAAGAGAAAATCATGAAATTGTCATGTCAAATAGTAGTGAATAACTGCATACATTCAGTAATTCAGTGCAAGCCAGAAAGAACTACATCACCGTTTAGTGGCTGCAATTTATTCTAGCGTGTAATACTTTAATTGTATAAAACAAAGCCAATGTCACAAATACAAAAGAACTTCTTGCAAAGCAAAAGGAATTTCTATGCTTAATGGCTGACAAGTGATGAGCACTTTGTTCAAAGGTATACACACACAACAAGTAGTTTATAGAAACACAATACTGAAAAGATGCTTTAAATTTTTTATAAACATTTTTATAATATGACTTGTCAGAATATCTACTATATGCTTTGTATAGCCAAAAGTTTTCTTAAACAGGGAAATATACTTTTCTCAACCTAAAAAAAAAAATCTGAATTAGACAAACTAAGATTAACACTGAGCTAAAAATGTTTGTATGAGACAGTGTTACCAATAAATAAACGCAATTTTGGTTACAATATTTTAAAATATTTTTAAAAGTCTGTCCTTATTAGTTGATATTTGGTACTGTTATTCAATGCAAAAGAAAACTTCCTCACAAAAAGAAACAAAAACAAACACCAGCTATTTAGATCTAATTAGTGAGCAGCATTAGAGATGTTTTCTCACTGTGTGAAAAATCCTAACAGATGTAGTGCCCAAACCTATTAACAAACCCAAAACTACCACCCCTTAATAGGTTTAACTTTTTTAAAAGCACTGGAAGTTATGTTGTTTTGATGTTTTGTTTTTTTAAAGAGAATAAAGTAAACTTGGAGTGAAATATAGCTTCAAAACTTTGAGACACCGGTGCTTGCTCAATGACTCTCAGGGAAAAAAAGAAACGTTTGAGAATGGAATACACTGTCAAGAATTCTTCTCATTTCCACCTCCAAATACTCTTATAAACAAATAAAACATTCCCCTAAAATGACTTTAACTGTTCTAATTCAAAAACATAACAACAGTGATGGCAAGAGGTAAATTTAAACCAACAAAATATGAATAGAAAGTAAATACACAAATTAAGTCCATAACTTCTTTTACAGTCACATCAGTACAACCAAGTAATATTGTTACTTCTAATTTAGGATATACACACATATATACATACATATACATTCATGACTATATATATATATATATATATATATATATATATATATATATATATAAAAACACATATAGAACTTAAACACTCAAGGCAAATTCACTAAGCTTCTTTGCAAACTAGGAGCTTGAAACATACCAGTTTTGTTTTGTTTTTCAAATGACCATGTGGATGAAAGCTCTCCACATTAAAATGTGAGAACCATGTCTTATGAGTTATTAACTCAATTCCTTTCAAGATACATTTCTACTTTCCTACAGCAGGCTTGATAGCTTTTTTTTTTCTTTTTGGAATGTGGGTACTGGGGCCTCAGGGCTTGGGCACTGTCCCTTAGCTTTTTTGCTCAAGGCTGGTGCCTAATAAAATGGAATAAGAAAATAATTTACCCCATGACTGACAACAAAAAAAGAAATTAATTTTATTAAAGTAGAATAATGGAAAATAAAGAAATCCAGGTTAAACACAAAAGTAAGCAGATTTATAAAAAATGCTGGGCTATTTTCCAATAATTTCAGAGTAGTCATTCTCAAAACACTATGAAAAATGACTTAATTAGGGATACTTGCCTTTTTCATTATGTTGATGCTTACATTCATGATGTAAGTGTAATGGTGAAGAAAAACTGTTAGTATTTTAGCATAAATCAAGGTAGTATACTACAAACAACACTGCTGGTTATTGTATTCTTCACAATTAAAGAAAGTACAGTTCATTTAAGAAAGTCTCAAATGAGTCAGTTCGAATTATTAATTTTACAGCATTTCAACCTCTAGATTCACATTTTAATATGTAAGGAAACAAGACAAGACAGAGGCCCATATAAAACACCCTGCTACACACTAAAAAAGTGCTTGCCAAAGAAAAGCATTTGGTTACAAGCTGAATTGGCCACTTTTTCATGAAACACTATTTCTACTTGAAAGAATATCCAAAAAACTAAAGTTTTTAATCTTTAGTGTCTGAGCACTATATTACTGTAAATGATAAAAATCAACTGAAAATTAGAATCATTTTTTTTTCTTTTGATGACACTGGAGTTTGAATTCAGGGCCATGTGCCTTTTAGTCAGGAAATTCTACCACTTGAGTCATGCCTCCAGCCTGGACACTAGAATTTTTTAAAACTTTTGTGTGCCACTGTGCATTTGAAAGCATTTTAATATTTAAAGACTTCTAAGGAGATCTACAGTGACATCACAGAAATGATTTCTGATACCATTTACTGAAAATGAATCATGATTTAGGACCTGCATCGCTCATTAAAAAAAAAATCTGTTTCTCAAATGTCTAAAATAGCCATTCCAAACACAAGATAGCTAAATGGCATTTAATGTAACAGAGGACAAAATGTTCACTGCTACAAAACTATTATTTGTCAAGATTTGCAGTAGTATATAATTGCCTGAAAAGGTTATTAAAATATCTTCCTTTTCTAACTACAGTATCTATATAAAGCCAGAGGTCTTTTTTTCCATGTAGCCCAACCAGAATAACATATTGCAATACATAGATAGGAGAATCTGTTTATCTTCTGACAATGTCTTATTAAAAATTACTTTACAAAATATAATTACTTTCAAAAGCATTAGGTTAACATAATGAGTTTATCATCTTTTTTTTTTGGGTCCCCAGTCGTGGAGCCTGAACTCTGGGCCTGGGCACTGTCCCTCAGCTCTTCAGCTCAATGCTAGCACTGTACCACTTGAGCCACAGCGCCACTTCCAACTTTTTTCTTTTTGCTTATGTGGTGCTGAGGAATCGAACCCAGGGCCTCATGCATGCAAGGCAAGCGCTCTACCACTGAGCCACCTTCCCAGCCCCAGTTTATCATCATTTTTAAATAAATTAATAACTGTTTTGAATCTTAGTTTGAATTTCCAACATGGTAAATATTGATTACCTATATAAACACAAATTGTGGTTGACTTTTAATAGTCTTGAGTACAAAAGATTAAAAGTTAGAGAATTATGTTTTAGAAATTACTAATAATTCCTTTCAGGATACATTTCCACCTTCCTATAACAAACTAGGTGGCTAAAGCTGCATTCTTCTTTTTTGGAATGTGAGACCTCAGGGACAGGGTGCTGTCCCTTACCTGTTTTGCTCAAGGCTGGTGCCCTACCACTGGAGCCCCAACTCTACTTCTAGCTTTTTGGTAGTTAAGTTCCTAATTGAATATGAGTCTCACACATTTGTATGACTGGTCTGGTTTCCACCAATAATCATCAGATCTCAGCCTCCTGAATCTAGGATTAGATGAGTGAGCCACTGACACTTAAGACTGCCAGGCACTGGTGGCTCATACCTGTAATCCTATCTACCAGAAAGGCTGAGATCTGAGGACTGCAGTTCAAAGCCAACTCAAGCAGGAAATTGCACGAGACTCTTATTCCCAATTAACCACCATAAAAATGGAAGTAGCACTATGGCTCAAAGTGGTAGAGCACTAACCTTAAGTAAAAGAGCTCAGGGACAGCACCCAGGTGGGGAGTTCAAGCTCCACGACTGACAATTAATTAATTAATTTCTCTAGCGGTCATAAAAAGAATAAGTTGAGTGAAACTGCTAATACTTAGAAAAAGAAGCCAGGGTTCCTTGGACATCTGGCTATTTCCAGATACAGTAGAAGTTATAGGAAACAAGCCTGAGATACTCTTCTGTCATATCAAACAAATACCATGAAAGCAATTAAAGACCACTAGTATAATATCAGAGTATTAAAACTAACAAACAGCTAACAAAATGAGTACCAAGAAGCTGAAAGCTGAAACATATTTTGACAATAGTGGTGGTGGTGGGTGTCAAGGGGAAGAAAAGCAAAAGAATAAGACAAAGAGTGAGTGAATACAGTCATTATTTTCATGTACGTATGTGAAAATGGAACCACACAACTTGGAATGGGTGGACAGAGATGGGGAAGAATGATGGAAAGGGTGCAAGATGTGTTGTACTTATAAATTGATTTGCTGAATTGAAACTTCTTTGTGCTACTGAAATAATAAAAATATGTTCCCCTGAACAAGTTGAATACCAGCGGTAAGTACAATAAAACAAAGTATTTAAATCCACAAGTTCATATGAAATAAAAGGTACCATTATTTACCTTTAGGGGATGCTAAAGACATTTGTCATTATTTTGACAACTTTACCTCAAGAAAACACCAATTTAATCCCATTTTTCATATCCCATCTACATCATCAAGGGGGGAAAAAAGGTATAAAGTTTTTCAACAGGATCCATATTTGGTAAAAACAAGCTCTTACAACCACTTTTTCCCCATACTGGGATTTGAACTCAGAGCCTCACTCCACATCTCCAGTCCTCTTTTACAACTTTTAAAATGTAATATTTTTAATTCCAGGTAGAATAATGGTATTTTAATGGTAACTAGCTGTAAGCATTCTCTTTCTAAAGCAGGTTGTACTTTCTTTACTGTTCATAAATGTCTCCAAAGAACCAAGATAAAATGTCTATCTTTAAGAACTAAAAAGGTAGAGGTGGGGTTCTCGGTGGAAGTGAGAGAAAAATGAGAGAGGGGTAACAATATTCAACAAGAAATATACTCATTACCTTATGTATGCAACTGTAACTCCTCTGAACATTACCTTGTCAATAAAATTAAATTTAAAAAAAAAAAAACGCCAAAAAGGCTAGGTACCAGTGATTCACACCTGTAATCCTAGTTACTTAGGAGGCTGAGAGCTGAGGATCGTGGTTCAAAGCCAGCCCAGGCAGGAAAGCTTGTGAGACTCTTATCTCCAATTAACCACCAGAAAACTGGAAGTGGAGCTGTCTCTCAATAAATAAATAAATAAATAAATACCAAGTAGCCAGGGATGGTAATCCTGTAATCAGAGAATTGGGAAGAAGAGCCAGGAGAATCAATAGTTGGAGACCAACCTGGGCTACAAAAAAAAAAAATTTTTTTTTAAGTTAGGCTTTAAGCCCAGAGCCAGAATTTCAACTCCCAGTTACTAACTTGTCCAACTTACTTAATCTCTGTAATTGATTCTATAGCATGCAAAATGGTACAGTAAATACTGCATATGAATCTCATGAAAAATTCCATGCTGCAACAAATATAGTAATAAAGGACTTAGAAAACTACCTATTAGATACTAATCCTCTGCCAGGCACCAGTGGCTCATGCCTGTAATCCTAGCTTTTCAGGAGGCTGACATCTGAGGATCGCAGTTCAAAGACAGACTAGCCAGAAAAGCCCATAAGACTCTTATCGCCAATCAACTACTCAGAAAAAGCTGGAAGTAGCCGGGCGCAGGTAGCTCACACCTGTAATCCTAGCTACTCAGGAGGCTGAGATCTGAGGATCGCGGTTCAAAGCCAGCCCGGGCAGGAGAGACTGTGAGACTCCTATCTCCAATAAACCACCAGAAAACCAGAAGTGGCGCTGTAGCTCAAGTGGTAGAGCGCTCGCCTTGAGCTGAAGAGCTCAAGGCCCAGGCCCAGAGTTCAAGCCCCATGACCGACAAAAAAAAAAAGAAAAAAAGAAAAAGCTGGAAGTGGCACTGTGGCTCAAGTGGTAGAGCACAAGCCTTGAGCACAAAGAAGGTCAGGGACAGTGTCAAGGCCCTGAATTCAAGCCCGAGGACCAACCAAAAAAACAAAAACAAAAACAAAATGACACTAATCCTCAATAGATAAAGCTTTTAATAATAGTATATTGTTATTATTCATGTCTGTAAAGGAAAAGACACGGGAAAATGTTGGGTTAAACCCTTTTTTTTTTTTTGGTCGTGAACTCTGGGCTTGGGCACTATCCCTCAGCTCTTCAGCTCAAGGCAAGCGCTCTACCATTTGAGCTAGAGCGCCACTTCCAGTTTTCTAGTGGTTTATTGGAGATAAGAGTCTCACAGACTTTTCTGCCCTGACTGGCTTTGAACCATGATCCTCAGATCTCAGCCTCCTCAGTAGCTAGGATTACAGGCATGAGCCACCAGCGCCTGGCCAGGTTAAACCATTTCTTTCACTAGGTACCAAGAGGTATTGTTATCAGACTAGTAAAAGTTAGCTACCATTTTTGCCTTTAGCTAGTTTTAAGCTGTTATCAAAAATGCTATGGAAGAGCGCTAGCCTTGAGCTGAAGGGCTGAGGGACAGCGCCCAGGCCCAGAATTCAGGCCCCACAACCAGCAAAAAAAAAAAAAAAAAAAAAGCTATGAAAGTGTAATACAGAAATATGCGTATGTCACAGAAACCATGTGTAAGTGTGCCCTCTGAAATGAACTGTCTCCTTTTCTAGATTTCCTAATAAATTGCAAGTCATTTAGTGAAATAAAAATACAGGGATATAGTAATGTTTATAACAATCCCTGCAAATATGCAATATAAACCTACTTGCAAGTAAGCTAAGTCTCCTAATGCTTCGTAAATCAAATGAGGCAAACTAAAATTTTCATCCATGCATAACAACGTTAGCAAAGAAAAACTAGTGAAAAGAACAGAAAAGAATTATAACAATGAGGGATTCAAATTCAAATTATAGTCTGGTCTTAAATCAAATTCCACTCAGAACAATTAACATCCTGCCAATTACAGAAAATCAGGTACCAACCATCGAAACCACCACCAGGGTATTCTTTCCCAACAACCATCTAGCTAAGTCCCATACCACTCTAGAGGCCTCTCCAGTTGTCTCCTAGCATCTTCATTTTACTCTTCACAAAGCAAACCTTTACTACATTACTCATTTCACTGAGATATACACACTTTAAGTTGTTCCTGTTGTATATTGCACAAGCCTGCATACTTGGATAAGCTAATCATGGTAATTTCTACAAGAAGTTCATTTTTTAAGGGGCTGGGAAGGTGGCCAGTGGTAAAGCGCTTGCCTTGCATGCCAGAGGCCCTGGGTTTGATTCCTCAGCACCACATAAGCAAAAAGAAAAAAGCCGGAAGTGGCGCTGTGGCTCATGTGGTACAGTGCTAGCCTTGAGCTGAAGAGCTGAGGGACAGCGCCCAGGCCCAGAGTTCAGGCACCAGGACCGGACCCAAAAAAAAAAAAAAAGTACATTAAAAAAAAAAATCACCATGGCAAGTAACAAGAGCCATTAAGACTATTCCTGGAGGGCAGGGAGGGGGGAACACACCTTGACCTCACGAAGATGGAGAGAAAAAACTGATTCTAAAGGGCATGCTGCTGCTGTGCCCATAGCTCTTAGAAGCCCTTCAGTCCTTCTACTGTCAGAGTGAGCAAGTGACACTACCAAGCCATGAGTTCAAAACTGTGTTAAAGAAATATGAAAACTAAGCCGGGCGCCGGTGGCTCACGCCTGTAATCCTAGCTACTCAGGAGGCTGAGATCTGAGGATCTCAGTTCAAAGCCAGCCTGGGCAGAAAAGTCCGTGAGACTCTTATCTCCAATAAACCACTCAGAAAACTGGAAGTAGCTGTGTGGCTCAAGCGGTAGAACACTTGCCTTGAGCTAAAGAGCTCCAGGACAGCGCCCAAGCCTAGAGTTCAAGCCCCAGGACTGACAAAAAAAAAAAAAAAAGAAAGAAAAGAAATATGAAAACTATCATGTAATGTGTAAAGGTACCAAGGTAAAATTTGCATAAGGACAGTGATAAGGAAACTGAAGATTTGCTATGATAAAATTTCTAAGTTCTCATCTGATTTTACTCATGCAAGATCAAAATAACAAAGAATGCCATTGGTTTTCAAAATCAAGGCAAGTCTCAAAATTTACATATTAAGATAATAATAAAGTTCTAACAACTAAAAGCAGTGTGGCTCAAACATGACACTTGAGGATTGAGTGTCTCCAGGGGCTGAGAAAGTGATCAGTGGTAGAGTGCTTGCCTCTCATGCATGAGGCCCTGGGTTCTATTCCTCAGAACCATATAAGCAGAAAACGCCAGAAGTGGTACTGTGGCTCTAGGTGTAGAGAACTAACCTTGAGCTGAAGAGCTGAGGAACAAGGCCTAGGCCCAGAGTTCAGTCCTCACAACTGACCAAAAAAAAAAGAAAGAAAAAAAAGAGTGTCTCGAGGACCTTTAGAAGCTACCCTAACATCACTGAGTAACTGCAACTCATTAGTGATACAAGAGTTATGAAATGAACCACTACAGTTGGCTATTTTGGATAGACAAGATATAAGGCTTTTAAAATAGGTCAAAATTTTTTTAAGAAAAAAATCAGAATGCTTTAATCACCATGTAAGACCACCATGGATGTAAGGATATGTTCAAATAATTAAATTATAAGTAGCTAGTCAGTTAAATAGATTCATACAACATAACAATGCAAAATGGAAAAAATTGTTCCCTACTACACAAATATTTTCTACAGTAAACAGAGGTTGGTTATTAGAAAATACGCTCTAGATGTAGATGAGAACCACTGCATAATTGCTTAACCCATTGAATTTGTACTAAAAAAACAAAGCAACATATGGGTTTTGGTCAAATTGTTTACTGCAATCCAATATTAGATAAATTTAATAACTACTGCTGAAAAAGAAAATTACAGGACCCCAAGGGAAAAACTCCACTATTTTAGAATACAATCAAAGACCATTTTATATTAGCAATTTGTGTCTAAGCAAAAAAAGTGTGATTCATTTAAAATGTTCAAATGATGGGCTTATGGTGTAGGGAGAAGGTGAACTGTTGAAAACAATAGTTTATGTTCATGGTAATTAAAGGTGATTTACCAAACATATAAACACCTAACTTAACCTAAGGGGGTGGGGCAATTAAATGAAGGCATTTTTACCTTCTCATTTATTGCTTCCATAAAGCAGTAAAGCCTTGAGGGCTGTAATTCCATATAAACTAGAAAGGCAACTTAAAACTATTTTCCATCACTCCCACCTTCATCTCTTTTTAGCCAAACACCCACAACAAAACTAAAGGAGCTCTCTGGAATCTTATTGTTAAAATTCTAACTAAACAATTTAGACATATGAAATTCAAACAGATAGAGGAACAGTAATATAAAACAGAATGAAGACACATCTGTCATTAATAACAAAGGAGAAAGGATAAGGGCTTTTATTTTTTCTGTGCCAAAAATTCTAACCATGTGTACAGAAATCATCTATATGGATTGATCTTAGTTGTATCTCTGTAAGAACTTGCCTGAGCAGCTTATGAGGTCCAAAAGTGGAGAAAACTGCAATCATTCAAAGACTTAGAGACATGTTTAGAGAGATGGCAGTGTTTTCAAAGAATTATAAAACTACATAGATCTTTCAAAAATATAATGAAAAGAAAATGGCATCAAAATCAGACAGTACAACTAGCAGTTGTTTTTAAAAACTGAAATGCTAGCCAGGCACTGGTGGCTCACACTTGTAATCCTAGCTACTCAGGAAGCTGAGATCTAAGGATTGAGGTTCCAAAGTTAGCTGGGCAGGAAAGACCATGAGACTCTTCATCTCCAATAAACCACCAGAAGTGGTGCTGTAGCTCAAAATAGGAGAGGCGTAGCCTTGAGCAAAAGAGCTCAGGGACAGCACCCGGCTCCCAGCAGAATTCAAAGCCCATAACCAAAAAAACCAAACAAACAAAAAACTGAAATCCTGTACATAGTAGGCTTTTTTGGTATCTGTTTATGCTGGTCTAGGGACTTGAACTCAGGGCCTGGGTATTGTCCACCTCCAGTCCTTTTTGCTGTTATTTTTGGTTTTTGGTTTTGTTTTTAAGATGGAATCTCACAGATTTTTCTGACTAAGCTGACTTTGAACTACCATCCTCCAAATCTCAGCCTGCTAAGTAGCTAGGATTATAAGCATGAGCAACTGACATTCAGCCTTCTATGGTAGGTCTTTAAACTACATCAAAAATAAATTATTAGACAAATGAAATTTTTTAAAGGCATAAAAAGTACTAGGAAAATTTTAATTATTTGATACAAGTAACCAAAAAATATCATTCAAATTACTATAAAATTTTACAAATGCTCATCCTCAACTGCTAGTTATCTAGTCAAGGATCAATAACAAAAGTATGAAATCAGACCTTAGATGGCATTCCACCTCTAACTTGTGTTTCCTTGGTTTACATTAATTTGAACATTATGTTATTTCTACGAAGTGCAGACTTGACCTGAGTCTTACCTTAAACCAGGGGAGGGTGAGGGAAGGAGGGAGGAAGGGAGAGGGAGGGAGGGAGGGAGGGAGAGGGAGGGAAGGAGGGAGGGAGAGGGAGGGAAGGAGGGAGGGAGAGAGAGAGAACTAGAACACGTCCTGGGGCTTGACAGAGTCTGGGCTCAGTTCCCCAGCTTTTTTGCTCAAGGCTAGTGCTCTCTTATCTCTTGAGTCATAACTCTACTTCCAGCTTTTTGTTGATTAACTGGAGTGTCACTAACTTTCCTGCCCTGACTGGCTTTGAATTGTGATCCTCAGAGCTCAATACCCTGAATAGCTAGGATTACAGGTGTAAGCCACTGGTGTCTGGCTCTTAGTTCACTTTTGTAAGCAAAATCAACCAACATCCACTTTTGCCCTTTGTATTACATGTCTTTCTCAACAAGGACTAGGTGATATATATAGCTTCTGTTTAATCCATGTATCTCTAATAGATAACCTAGATGCCTTGCTCCCCTCTGAAATAGTTATAAGTCCCTTTTCTTTAATTCAGCCTTTTCAATCTGTAACAAAGCAAGGAATATAATAAAATTACAGAATTTATATTTTTAGGGCTGAATATATAGCTCAATAACAGAAGGTTTGTTGAACATACACAGTCATGAGTTCAATCCCTATATAACAAAGACATACACACATATAGATGAAAATTTCAAAATGCCTTGTCTATCAACATTTGGTTCCACAAAGAAACAGGCTTTAATCCAAAATGGAATAAAATTAATTAGAATATGGTGTCAGCATAGCACATGCTTTCTCTAGTATAAATTTTCTGGAGAGAAGATAGTTGCATTGAAGTTATAATTTAACAAACTCATGACTCCATCTTGCAAAGCAATCTATTAATCAGTCATTTATAATTTTGTTTGAGCAATAATGAAAAGAAAATACTAATCCAAATGAAATCACTGAATAACTGTACTTACGTGTTAGATGAAAGATTCCATCACAGGCACTAATATGAGATAAAAAGGCATTTCCCAGGCCCTGCCCATTGTGAGCTCCTTTCACAAGACCAGCAATATCCACTACATTTAGAAAGGCGGGAATTTTGCTGAAATACAAAGGATGCTTCATTATAATACTAAAAACTCTTGCTCTTCTAAATGGAGTATATAATTGATGTTAATAGTACATCAATGTCCATGTTCAAATTTTGATAGTTTGTTGAGGTTATATAGAATACTGTTCATATATTTAAATAAATAAAAATTGAAGGATTGAAGTACAGTATGTCATCATGTCTGCAACTTATTCTCAGAAGTTCAATAAAGAATATTCATGGATATACATGTACTCTATATAATTTTACAGCTTTTATATAAATCTTTTAAAAATATAGCTTTTTAAAAGGACATTAAGACAACTTGAGGAGTGATTTTGAGTATCAAATTAATGGTTTGACATATATCCATGAATGAATAAATGAGGATAAGAAAGATCTTCTGTACACTAGAATGATAACTAACAAATGAACGAAGAATGATGGAATCACAAAGTCACCATTTTAAAAACCATCACAGTAATAATTTCATTAGCACTTGTCTTAACAGGAATGAGGCTCAAGGTTTAATCCTTAACACCACAAAAATAGAAAATAAAAACCAACAAATGCTACAACCCATAGAAAGGGAAGGTAAATAATTTGTTATATAGTCTGATGTGGAGAGGGACAGGGGAAAAAAAAGAAGCAAAGATTAATTCTGGACACTGATTTAAACAATTGAGGAAATTATATTACAAAATCTTAAAAGAAGAAATTTAATACATAACTGTAATTAAAAGACCAAATTGGAGCCCGGTGCAAGTGGTTCAAGCCTGTAATCCTGGTTATTTAGGAGGCTGAAATCTGAGGATCGCAATTCAAAACCAGCCTAGGCAGGAAAGTCCATGAAACTCTTTCTTTCTTTATTCATTTATTTTTGGGTCTGGTTGTGGGACCTGAACTCTGGGCCTGGGCACTGTCCCTCAGCTCTTCAGCTCAAGGACAGCGCCATACCACCTAAGCCACAGCCCACTTCTGGCTTTTTTTTTCTGCTTATGTGATGTTGAGGAATCAAGCCCAGGGTCTCATGCATGCAAGGCAAGTGCTCTACCACTGAGCCACTTTCCCAGCCCTCCATAAGACTCTTATCTCCAATAAACTATCAGAAATAACTGTTGTAGCTCAAGCTATAGAGGGCAAAAAAAAACTCAGGAACAGATCCCAGGCAGAGTTCAAGCTCCAGGACCAGTAAAAAAAGAAAACAACAAAAAAAAGAACCATGTTGGCCATGTGAACTGTAAGGCATCTTTTCAGACATGCAAATACCAACAAAAAACACTTAGACATGTCTGGAACTCAGCAGGGTTAGAGACAGAAACCTGGAACTTATCAGTACTTCAAAATAGTGAAAAACTGAAACGAAACTAAAGGTTCAATACTAGAGAAATTGTATTTTTAGTCTAAACAGGTATTGGTACTCTTGGTGAAATAAATCTTATTCCAATAAAGGTGAACATATTCAGGTTAAAGCATGAAAGAATATACTTCCCAGAGTATACCTATTATGTTCGGGATGGTAAAGGTAGGTGACTTTTCATTCCTTTCATTATATGTTTCTCTACTGTTTGAACTTCCTACAGTGAACCTATCATATTATTTTCTCCCTAATAAAATATTTTTCTAATTAAACACGTAATATAGGCATATTATAAAAAGTGCAAAACACTATAGCAGAATTAAAAATATAGACAGCCCTCTTTATCCCAGGTTTTCCTGACACAAGTAGAGATAAAAAAATTCAAGAAAAAAATTACAGATTCATTTGACATTATTCCCTAAACAATATGTAAAAAAATATTTACATAGCATTTACATTTGGAATTATAAGTTATCTAGAAAGGGTTTAAGGGATTAAGAAACACGTGCATAGGCTCTAGGCATAAAAGTGTAATTTATTTACACTATTTAAGCAACTTCTAATATCTGTAGTTGTTCTAGAACCAATCCCCAGTGGATTCTGAGGGGCCACTGTAAAGTAAAAATGACCTGGGAATCCAACTCCCTGAGATAATCATCAATTAGTTTGTAATCTTCATTATACACTTTTTACAGTGGACATTCACATATACTATAATTTTATGTGAATGAGATCACATAATACAAAATGTCACTATTTCAAAATCCTCAGAAAAAATAACTGTAATGTCTGCTAATTGGGTGCATCCTTCTTTTCCCCTTTCTCCAATACTCCATGGGGCTTGAACTCTGTCCCTAAGCTTCTGTGTTCAAGGTTAGGGCTCTACATCACGTGAGTGAGAGCCCCACTTCCAGATGGTTTTTGTTGTTGTTGTTGTTTTTGTTTTTGGTCATAGGGTTTTAATTTTAACATGGGACATGGACGCTATCCCCGAGCTATATTTCTCTTTCTCTCTCGGCTTTTAAGTGGTTATAAGAGTCTCTCAGGGACTTTTTTGCCCAGGCTGGCCAGCTCCAGGATTTCTGTTTGTTGTTTTTTGTGTGGTTAGTTGGAGATAAGAATCTTCCTGCCTGGGCTGGCTTCCAACTGCAAGCATCAGATCTCAGCATCCTGAGTAGCTAAGATTATAAGCATGACATACCAGTACCTGGCTCAATATTATTTTTATAATCATTTAAAGCAACATTCTATAATATTTTAAAGAAAAGCTCTTCTATTTGACTTTAAGCATACCATATAAGTATATTTACTCAGCTGACACCAAATAAATAATGTCATAAAATTCTTCTTACCTTGCTGGTTTGTGATATTGACAAAGAAAGTCAAATCTTTCATCTGGCACAGGTACTCTGCTCTCATTAGGATCAATAGTACAAAATGGGAAGTTTTCTGCAGAGGCCTGACTATTAGTTAATACATTGAAGAATGTAGATTTCCTAAAATTAAAAAAAGAATTCAAGCAATTCTTAAACTCATGCTAATTTCAGAGCTCAATTAATATATATATGAGGAATACAAAGCAATCTACAAAGTTGGGGTTGAAGGAAGAATACACTTTTTACTAAAAGGAACTAATAAAATTACAAGGTAGACCATAATTTATAATTAGGTTATACTTCTATCTCAATATATATGGGGCTTGAAAAGAATGCTATAAACGATAGTTAATCTCATATCAGGGTGATTTTGTCAAAAAATGTACTCTTTACTTGACCTATGCAACTGAAACCCCATAATAAAAATAAAAATATATTATTTCATAATAGTATCTGTTGGAATATATCATTTCACCTATATTTAACATACCCTTCTCTAGTCAGGACAAACATTTCTCAAGCAATCTGAATTCAGGATCATAACTGGTAGGTTGAAGTTTGGACTGTTAACATACAAGGATTACTGGTAAGTCTAAAATTATGCTTTATGAAAATCAAAATGTGTATTTTATTTTATTTTTTGTCAGTTGTAGGGCCTGAACTCTTGGTCTGGGCGCTGTCCCACAGCTCTTCAGCTCAAGGCTAGTGCTCTACCACTTGAGCCACAACACCACTTCTGGCTTTTTCCACTTATGTGGTGCTGAGGAATTGAACTGAGGGCGGCCTCATGCATGAGAGGCAAGCACTCTACCACTGAGCCACCTTCCCAGCCAGAAATGTGTTATTTATTTGTTTGTTTGTTTACTTATTTATTGTCGGTCATGGGGCTTGAACTCTGGGCCTGGGAGCTGTCCCTCAGCTCTTCAGCTCAAGGCTAGCGTTCTACCACTTGAGCCAGAGCGCCACTTCCAGTTTTCTGAGTAGTTTAGTGGAGATGAGTCTCATGGACATTCTGGCCAGGGCTGGCTTTGAACCACGATCCTCAGATCTCAGCCTCCTGAATAGCTAGAACTACAGGCGTGAGCCACCAGCGCCCAGCAGAGAAATGTGTTTTGTTGTTGTTGTTGTTGTTTTTTGGGGGGGTCCAGTCGTGTGGCCTGAACTCTGGGCCTGAGCGCTGTCCCTCAGCTCTTCAGCTCAAGGCAAGTGCTCTACCACTTGAGCCACAGCGCCACTTCCGGCTTTTTTCTTTTTTGCTTATGTGGTGCTGAAGAATCGAACCCAGGGCCTCAGGCAGGCAAGGCAAGCGCTCTACCACTGAGCCAACTTCTCAGCCCGAAATGTGTATTTTTTAAGGCATGAAAAAATATTTAAATCAACATTAAAAGGCATTAATATGGAATAAACTGGTGACTAATGACTGATTCTTATCAGTAATATGTGTTCTGAGGATGCCACCTCATATTAATACTAGCCACATTTTAAAAATAAAGTGTCAGGGGCTGGGAAGGTAGCTCAGTGGTAGAGTGCATGTCTTGCAAGCATGAGGCCTATATATATAGTGTCAAACACCAGAGAAAAATGGTATTTTAAAATAAGAATTACTATTCTATAATCTGTTTTTGTTTGAAAGAATTAAGGAAATGACTAAGAAATACTTGGTTATCATGAGACCAATGCTTACTAACTCTGGCTCGTCATTATTCTGTAAAAATGTTTTCATATGGACAAAATATGATAATAAATACTAAACAAAATGATAGTTGTTTGAGCATGACTAAATTATGGATGACTATTTTTCTCTCTTTCCAAAGGTAAAAATGTCTATTTAGATGACATCCAATTAGCTTATATTCATCAGGAAAATCTGTACTTACTACAGTTAGCTCATCTGATTGAACTGTTAAAACCAAAGAACCAGTCCCTTTATATAGTGCTGATAGTCCTATAAAAGAATGATGAACAAAAAGCAATAATCAAGGCTTATCTAAGTACCACTTGTGAGGCTATGTTTTAACAATATACAAAACTATACCCATGCATAGGTTTTTAAAAAAATGTTATTGCAGAGACTATTTCAGAAATATTGGCTAAAATACATACATAAATTATTGCCAGTTGCTTAGACTATCCTTAGTTCAATCAATTGTTTTCAAATGTCTGCCTATAACAAATCAGTGAGACAAAAGGCAGGCACCATCAGGCTTCTTATCAGATTTACTAGTGTAGAACTCTATGTTTTAAATATACCTGGGAGGAAGAGACAACTTGAACCCAGGAGTTCAAGATCTGAAAGGGTAACCCAAGACCCAGAGAAAAAAGAAACAAAAAATACAAATTTTAGAGCGAACATTAATAGGCCCATTAGCCAAAGAAGGTCAATCTGAGTATTAACAAGAATAGCTATAACAGATTATTACAAAAATCAAATCATTTTATACCATGTGTTGTTAATCATAGGGCATATTAATCTGGGGCAAGAATAGGGAAGAAAGCTATTTCATATGTTACATTACAGTTTAATGAAATTAAAACAAGAGAATAATCTTTCTGTATTCACAATCTAGTTACATTTTCCTTGTTACAAAAAGGAAGTATGATTGAAGAATATCAAGATTAAGCATTAGTAAATGGGTTTTGCCCCTCAAGGTAACAACGAATTCCTTGGCATCTTTCCCTAGTCAACCTGTCACTAGGAAACCTCAAAGCAATCAGTTATACACAAATAATGAAATGCCAGGCCAAAGTTTATTCTTTATAAGAATATAATAAAATTTAGCATAAAATTTATAGTATCTGGTCAGGCACTGATAGCACTCATCTACAATCCTAGCTACTCAGATGCTTGAGACACTCAGTTTAGAGTCAGCCAGGGAAAACAAACTCAAAAGACTCTTCTCTCCAATTAATAAGCAAAAAGCTGGAAGGAGAGGTGTGGCTCAAGTAGTTTAACTCTGGCCTTGAGCAGAAAAAGCTGAGAAAGCCTAGAGTTCAAACCCAGGTATGGGGATAGTAGGGACTACAGTGTCCAGAAGCCAATAAAAATTTCCAAACATACAAAAAAGCAGAAAAATATCTACCAAAGACAGGATAAAATTCAATAAACACAAACATAAACATTAATGTGAGGGGCTGGGAAGGTGGCTCAGTGGTAGAGCGCTTGCCTTGCATGTCTGAGGCCCTGGGTTCGATTCCTCAGCACCACATAAGCAAAAAGAAAAAAGCCAGAAGCCGGGCGCTGGTGGCTCACGCCTGTAATCCTAGCTACTCAGGAGGCTGAGATCTGAGGATCGTGGTTCAAAGCCAGCCCGGGCAGGAGAGACCGTGAGACTCCTATCTCCAATAAACCACCAGAAAACCGGAAGTGGCGCTGTAGCTCAAGTGGGAGAGCGCTCACCTTGAGCTGAAGAGCTGAGGGACAGCGCCCAGGCCCAGAGTTCAAGCCCCACGGCCTACAAAAAAAAAAAAGAAAAGAAAAAAGCCAGAAGTGGTGCTGTGGCTCAAGTGGTAAAGCGCTAGCCTTGAGCTGAAGAGCTGAGGGACAGCTCCCAGGCCCAGAGTTCAGGCCCCACAACCAGACCCCCCCCCAAAAAAAAAAAACATTAATGTGAGATGATGGAAGTAGCAAACAAATGTCACAAATTTTGTAATATAATATTTTCTAATTTTTCTGAAGAATATAAACAGAAAAATAAAGAATGAAAAATGTGAAAAATGTCTAGAGGGATTTTTTGGATGAAAAACAAATTTGAAATGAAAAATACACCTGTAACAGCAGGTTGTTCACTACAGAAGAAAAGATCCTGAGGATAGTCCAATATATATTATATGAATGAAGCATACAGACAGAAAGTTGGAGAATAATCAGACCTTCAGTGGGATGCTATCTAGGGAAATAACATACATTAATAGAAGTCCTGGAAAGGGAGCCAATAGGATACGCAAATGTATTTTTAAAAATACCAGCCAAATATTGTATGAGTTTAATGAAAACCATAAACTCATAAAACTAAAGCCTCAACAGATCCCAAGGAAAAGCAGCATAAGAAAAAACACACAAAAGCACTAGAAAATCAAATTTTTGAAAGCCAGTAGTGGAAAGATTTTAAAGGCAGCCACCAGACAGAAGAACCATTATGTTGAAGAACAGTATTAGAGTGACAACGAAGTTCTCATTACAAGGCTAAAAGACACTGGATCTGGTAGTCCAAGCCAGTGATCCCAGCTGCTTGAAGGTAGAAATAAGAAAGATCTCAGCACCAGAAGAGCTCATGCAAAAGTGAACTGGGAGGGAGGGAAGACTCATGTGGTAGAGCACTTGCCTAGGAAGCATGAGGCCCTGAGTTCAAACTCCAGTGATACACACATAAAAGTTAACTAGACCTCTCTATCTCAAAAACAAGCTAGGTATGGTGGTATATGCTTATAATCCCAGCTACACAAGAGACACAGATAGAATAATTGTGGTTCCAGTAGGCCAGAGCAACAGCATGAAACCCTGAGAAATAAAAGCAAAAGGACTAAGGGTATGACTCAAGTGGTAGACAACTAGGCAAATGTGCTGCCCTAATTTCAATCCTCAGTATGGGCAAGAAAGAGGAAGGAAGGAAGGGAATGAGGGAAGAAAGGACAGGGGGATGGGGAGAAGGGAAAGAGAAAAGGAGGAAAGGAGAGTTAAAGAGGGAGAATTAGAGAGGGAGAAGCTGTGGCTCAAGTGGTAGAGCACTAGCTTTGAGCAAGCAAAAAAGCTCAAGGATAGACCCAGGCCCTAAATTCAATTCCCAGGACCAGCACCAAAAGAGACAAAGAGAGAGAGGAGAGAGAGCAAAGAGGGAGAGAGGGAGAGAGGGAGAGAGAAGAGAAAGAAGCAGCTTTAACTCATAATAGCTAAAAGATAGAAACAACCCAAATGCCTATCAACAACAGAATGAGAAGCCATGGCTCATGTCTATAGTCCTAGCTACTCAAGAAGCTGATATCTGAGCTAGCCTGGTCAGGAAAGTATGAGTGATTCTTATCACCAATTAATCACCAGAAAGCCAAAAGTAGATCTGTGGTTCAAACAGCTGAAGAGCACTAGCCATGAGCAAAAAAAAAAAATTTCAGTGAACAGTGTGCTTAGGCCCAGAGTTCAAGCCCCAGGCGCACACGCACGCGCGCATGCACGTGTGTGTGTGCGCGCGCGCACAACACACACACACACGCACACGCACACACACACAAAAGACAGTTAAATTGCATATTCTCTTAGACACAATTTAAAAGACAAAGAGTACATTGTTCATGATTCCAACTGTTTGGGGCAAACTAATCAATTTACGGTGATAGACATTAGAAAATGAATATCCTGGGGTAGAAGATAGAATAGAAAATGGTATATACAAGCAGTCTTTGTAAAGTATTCCTCAATTAAATCAAATATTCATTTTTGGTTTGTTTTTTGATGGTACTGCAAATTAAATAAAAGACTTTTTGTCACTCAGGGCTTGAACTCAGGGCCTGAGTGGCATCTGTGAGCCGGTTTGTGCTCAAGGCTAGAGATCTACCACTTGGAGCCACAGCACACTTTCAGTTTTTGAGTGGTTAATTGGAGATAAGAGTCCCAAGGGAACTCTTCTGCTCCCCACTATCCTCAGATCTCAGCCTCCTGAGTAGCTACAACTACAAGTGTGAGCCACCTGTGCAGAGCAATTTTTTTTTTTTTCTTTGTCAGTCTTAGGGCTTGAACTCTGGGCCTGGGCACTGTCCCTGAACTCTTCAGCTTAAGGCTAGCGCTCTATCACTTGAACCACGGCACCCACTTCCGGCTTTTTCTGTTTATGTGGTGCTGAGGAATCAAACCCAGGGCCTCATGCATGCAAGGCAAGCACTCTACCACAGAGCCACCTTCCAGCCCCATTTTTTTTTTAAATGGTAACAAATGTCCTGAAAATTCAATTAAGAAACCTCTGCACTAATTCAGGTAAGAAAAGAGGGCAGCAATTAGAAGCCAGTTCAGGCAGGAAATTCTATGAGACTTTTATCTCCAATTAACAACCAAAAAGAGGGAAGTAGAGCTGTGGCTCAAGTGACAGACTGCCAGCCTTGAGCAAAAAAGCTAAGGGACCCCAGAGTTCAGGCCCCACGACTGACCCCCCCAAAAAAAACAACAACAACAAAGCTAAGGGACAGCATCCAGACCCTGAGTTCAAGCCCCAGGACCAGTACAAAAAAAAAGTGTTTAAAAATCTTACCAACCTATCAATTCCGCTGACATTGTAATCTCTGATTCCTAGCTTAATTTTTATCAGCTCTTCAGAATGAAAATATTCTGATCCAGCATTTGCAGGCTACAGAATCATCTTCCTCCAGAGAGTTAAGGTTTTCTGAGACAGGGAACATTTTTCTGCCAAGTTCACTTGCATGTGTATAATATCATTCATAGGCTATACATAATTATAACAGGTATCCAAAGAAGCACATAAGAAGCATATAAGTCTGTCCAAGTGAGTTCTCAAGCTGGATATCCACTCTCCTGTTTGAAGCAATCAAGAATGGAACTTCTTAAGTAAGAATAGAGATAAAAAATCATCCAAAAGCCGGGCGCTGGTGGCTCACGCCTGTAATCCTAGCTACTCAGGAGGCTGAGATCTGAGGATCGCGGTTCAAAGCCAGCCCGGGCAGGAGAGACCGTGAGACTCCTATCTCCAATAAACCACCAGAAAACCGGAAGTGGCGCTGTAGCTCAAGTGGTAGAGCGCTCGCCTTGAGCTGAAGAGCTGAGGGACAACGCCCAGGCCCAGAGTTCAAGCCCCACGACCGACAAAAAAAAAAAAAAAAAAAAAAAAAAAAAAATCATCCAAGAATTCTCCAACACCTAAATATTGCACAAGCCATATTTGGAAACAATTTAAAAGGCAGTGAATTCAAAAAGGCCAATCTTCGCCACTTCTCCCATCAAGAGGTGGAGCCTCCTCCTTTTGTCTGTGATGGTATAAAGACTTATTTGACCCAAAGATTTTAGTGGAAGTATGCTGTGCCATGCCCTACCTCTACTTTTTCAGAGCCAGACAGATTTAGAGACCAATTAAAAGAGAACACAAAAGCAGGCATCAGTATCTTTCCTAGCTACTTACGAGACTGAGATCTGAGAATAGAGGTTCAAAACTAGCCTGAGCAGAAAAATCCATATTACTCTTATCTCTTATTAATCAGCAATAAAAAGCCAGTCATGGAGGTATGACTCAAGCAGTAAAGCACCAACATTGAGCAAAAAAAACACAGGGAGAGCATCTTGGCCCTGAGTTCAAGCCCCAGTATCAGTACAAAAACAAAAAGAAAAGAGAAAAAACAGAAATACCCTAGACTTCCAGACAAACATCATAGGCCCAAGACCTGTGGTAGAGGCCCACAAGAGGCCCATTAGATCTGGCTGTGAGAAGTGACTGCCAGGAAAAGATCACCCAGCTACTATCCAGAAATGTGAGAAATAATAGGCTGTTGTTTGAGCTACACAGTAGTAAATAACTAAAACATTAATGATAATTATCTTGTAAATCTTATTTTAGCATTTCCTACCTTTTCCTTCAGTAAACTTTTTTTGACTGGTTTGTGGAAAACTGGGAGAGGGTAAGTTTTAGACACAACAATGTACACAATCCTAGCAGTATCAGCTAAGCAAGATAATTACTTCCAGGGGCCCCTTACAGAGTATATGAGCAGAGTATACTAACTGTCCTCCAATATCCATTCTCTCTTTCTTTCAGGGTAATGGAATTAATTGAACATATAGTTGTCAAAATAAAGACTACATTTCTAGCCTTCCTAGAACCTAAATTCTGTGCCTAAATTCTAGAGGCAGTAAAAGTAGTATGGCAGTTTTCAGGTAAAACCCTCTCATTGCCTGGAATTCAAAACAGCTTAACCATAATAAGAATAAAGCCACATCCTACGAATAGCTATACTAAGAACTGAAAGGAGCTTGAGTTACTGAGGATTTCATAAAGCAGATCCCCTATAAGTAAAGTGGCCGATTTGACTGTTAAATACACACATTTAAACACAAAAAAGAAGCAAAGATTATCTGACTTTTTTTTACAATCTTAATTAAATTAAATCACATACAACAAAATGGTAGCAACAATACTTATCCCTAAAAGAAATCTGGAATACCAAAATGTAGATTCTCCAAAACCTCACACCCACAATAATATATTAGTTGACGAGGAGTAATCAATGGTCACTGAGAGAAGAAAATGCCGAGATAAGAAAATACAGGACAGAACTATGAACAAAATCTCCATACTCCTAGTGAGATATTCTTTCTAGTTCCTTAAAAGCAGCTAAGTAGCCGGTGCTGGTGGCTCACATCTGTAATCCTACCTACTGAGGAGGCTGAGATCTGAGGATTGAGGTTCAAAGCCAGTCTGGGCAGGAAAGTCTATGAGACTCTTATCTACAATAAACTACCAGAAAACCAGAAGTGGCACTGTGGCTCAAGTGATAAAGCACTTCCCTTGAGCTGAAGAGCTCAGGGACAACACCCAGGCCCAGAGTTCAATCCCCATAACCGACCAAAAAAAAAAAAAAAAAAAGAAGCAACAGCTGTGTCTTTTTATATTAATTGACACAGTTATCAACAGGAAGAAAACTATCCCATTCACAAAGAATTATGTCTTCCACAAATAATTACTGGATGTCTACTATATTACTAACACCAATCTAGGTACTAGAAATATACAAATAAACAGGAACAACACAATCCCTGCCTTCATGAAATTTAAATTCTAATGGAAGTATGCCAAATAGTTTATTAGATAGGTTTAAAGATTAGATGAGATATAAAGATGCCCTTGGTTTTCTGTTTGATTTTCTCCAGTACTGGTGATGTACCCAGAACCTTGCAAGAAAACACTTAAGGCAGCTTTTTAAACAGTTTCATTTGAAGTTGTATTGACTGCAGTGGCTCCAAAATAAGAGATGTTAGTATCTAAAAGCTATGCTTTTTTTAGTGCAGTAAAACTCACAATAAACAACTATTAAATCTTGCTTTCAAACTCATTGATAGCACCCTATAGTACTATACTTGACTATCTGTTTTGCTTGTATTTCCACTTTTCATTCAGTCTTACTTTGCAAGTAGACTATATCACAGCAGGAAACCCCTTCAAACTGGAAACTGCTCCAGATCTAGGAAAGACTGAAATTAGGACAACCACACTTGTTCATGGTTTACATTAAAAGAGGTTAAGAACTGTCGCATTTGATCAGATCATGCTCTGTTCACTTAGGATTCTGTTAAAGGGGCTCCAAGGAACACGTGGAACAACATAGTTGCCCTGTCACCAATCTAAAGGCCAAAATTCCCTGTCACTTTCATCAACTAATCATTTTTAAGACAGTTTATATCTTAGGTTAGAAAAGGTATAGAATAGAAGGGAAAATACTGAAGAGTATATTCACTGAATAGATTTATACTGTAAATCCAACACGTATTTCCTGTCACTTTCTTATTTGCAAATACATGATTCACTTTAATTTTTAAAAATTACCAAGCTGATCATTTTGCTCTCACAGATTTCAGGTTTTAATACCTTATAGCAAGAATCCTTTTACCAAGCCACTTCTAATATTATATTCAAAGTTATTAACCCTTTCTCCAGTAAAAATTTACTCATATGACACTTGATCTCCCAGGAATTAAATCAAACTTATGAGACTTTTAAAACTACTTCTGATAGCCAACCTAAGTAGCCAACCTACACATAGCCAAGCCAGCAACAAAATCAATTTTAAGCTATACCAGTTCCAATCAAATCCAATACAATGCTTCTCCCAACAGTGTTTCAAACAAATATAGATGACCTGGCTCATTGCTATTTTAGCTCTCAATGCTTCCTCTGCATTTAGCAAAACAATGTAAATAACTCAACTTTCAGTACAATATTTGCAGATAACCAAAACTGAATATATCTAAAGCCTAGTTTTACAACATATTCTCTTTTTTTTTCTTTTTTTGGGGTTCGGTTGTGGGGCCTGAACTGAGCCTGGGCATTGTCCCTCAGCTCTTCAGCTTAAGGCTAGCGCCCTACCACTTGAGCCACAGCGCCCACTTCTGGCTTTTTTCTTTTTGCTTATGTGGTGCTGAGGAATCGAACCCAGGGCCTCAGGCATGCAAGGCAAGCGCTCTACCACTAGCCACCTTCCCAGCCCTTACAACATATTCTCTAGCCCCTTTCTCCAACTTCAATTTCATTTGTCTCATGAGGTTCTAATCCTACAAGAACTAAAATATTTGCAAAATAAAAATAAAAACCCCATATCAACTTACCCAACATTTGGTAATCCAACAATGCCAATTTTCAGTGAGGTTCCAAATCTTCCAATGATTGGGGGTGGTTTAATTCCATCACCTGCCTTTTTGGGGGGCATCTGAAATAACAAAACATAAGTACAAAACCTTTTATTACTCCTGTGGACAAAAACACATTTCATCATATAAAATATTATTGGAGAAGCTAGGTGCCAGTTGCTCATGCCTGTAGTCCTTGCTACTCTGGAATCTGAGATCTGAGGATGGAGGCTTGAAGCCAGACTGTGCAAGAAAATCCAAGAGACTCTTACCTCCAATAAACCTCCAACAATACAGAAACAGAACTGTGGCTCAGTAGTATAGCAACAACCAGCCTTGAGTGAAAAAGCTAGGAAGCAATGCTTAGGCTTGAATTCAAGCCTCAGCACGCATGTGCGCCACCACCACTTTCTTGGCCTGACAAATTGTAAATTGTTACATGAATGAAGGTATCTGGAAGCAAGCACAAAAATGAGTGTCCAAGAAATTCCAGTCTAACAACACCAACATCTAAATCACCTCTCATCAAACCATCCCTCCATTTGGAATCTGTCCTTCCGCATTTCTCCACTATTCCATTTTCCACACGAATGAACACGTTATCTGACTGGGTTCTTCCAATCAAGTGCCTTCCACGTTTAGCATTGCAGGTAAAGCATCAGTCCTCAAAAGCAGCCTCCAAAATCTACACTCTGGTTATCTCTAATCTTAAATTTATCTGCTTAACTTTTCCCCCCAGTTCTGGAGATTGAACTCAGTGCTTCGTGCATGCTAGGCAAAAAGCTCTGCCTCGGAACAGTAGCCACAGCCCCCGTCTACTCAATCTCCTGTTTTACATTCAAACTTCTCTTGCTAGTTCGGGCTCCAAGTTCCCCGGGAGGAACTGATCCCACCTTACAACAGCAAACCGGAATCACTGGGAACGTCAACGTCTAAGCAGCTGAGAACTAAAACTGTCCCTGTTGAAACTCCTAGGACCACGCTGTAGCCCAGCTACTAAAGCGATACTCCAACCTCTGTCCGAAGGGAAGGCTCTCCCTTCTCAGGGTCTTGGCACCTGTTCGGGGCCACACTAGGCCTCCAAAATAGCTTCATGAGTGAAGCTGGTCCTGTCCTCCGGCCTACCCCTACCGATGGGTGGCCGGCCGCCCGGGCAACGTGAGCCCTCGCCCAACATCCTTCTCCTCTGGTCTAGGCCCCGGGCGACCTGCCTCTGGGAAAGGCTTCCCCAGAGCCATGCAGGGACGACGAGCCGGCCGTCCTCTGGACTTGCGGCCTAGTCCTAGAGCGCCTCATTCATCCCCATACCCCACGCCACCCGCTGCCCTCGGCCCACCCCGGCCGCTAGGGCGGGCCTGGCGCCAACCTCAGTGCGACCTGCCCGAGCGCCCAGGATCTCGCAGGGGCTCAAGCTCCCCGGGGGCCTCACCGTGCTCGGCGAGGAGGGTGACACCGGGCGCCAGACTGCAGGAGACTTGCCGGCTGCCGGAGGCGGGGAGGAAGGCGGAGAAAGTTCAGGCCCAGCCCCTTCACCCAGAGGCACGCACGACGGCGGAGGCGACGGAACGCGCGAGTCGGGCGGCACCTGCGCGCAGGCCGCGAGCCCCCGCCCTCCTCGGACCCCGCCCATTGGCCCGAGAGGCCTTAGGAGGCGGGACCAAATGGAGGCGGGACCAGGGTGGAGGCGGGACCAGGGTGGAGGCGGGATCAGAGTGGAGGCGGGACTAGGGTGGAGACGGGATCCGAGTGGGCGTGGCGACACGGTACGGTAGTCCGCTGAAGGCTGCGAGCTCTGGTTTTCCGCCCTCTCAGCACGTGGAACTACTGGGCCGCACTCTCCGCTTCCGCCTGAGCGCAGCCGGCGCGCTGGACTCCACCCACTCGGCCTTGAAGTCCGGGACCCTGACCCTTAACGCCGAGGTCTAGGCCGCCTAAGCCCGGGTGAACAGCGTTCTCGTCCTGCTCCGCTGAGAGCACGGCACTAAACTGACTTCCTTCTCCTTTGACTTTCTTCGGTCAGTTCAGGGTGAGAACTTGTTAAAATTAACTTTCTGAAAGGGAAAAAGGGATAAAGGAAGCTCGAGAGCCGAGGGTTCCTTCTTCACCTTAAGAGTTCAGAATGAACACACACGCGCACACACACACGCACGCGCACACACACGTTCTCCTTTTTCTCTGTAATGGAGAACAGGTGCCCCTAAAATTTAGGAAACAATTTCCTATCTGGATTTCCACCATTCATTAACTGTGTGACTTTGGCCACGTTAACTCTTCCGGCTTCAGTTTCCTCCTGGACAAAATGAGGCTATTGAGAAGCATTGTACAAATGGGCGGCAAGCTGTGGCTGCAATACCCGGCACATACAGGAAAGGCTAGCATGTAGTGGCTTGCTGTTCGTACTAAGACAGACACCTGATGACACTCCAAAAGCTCACTGGAAAGGCATTTATTTTATTTAGGTGCAATCCTTCAAAGACATTCATTGTCAAAATGAACATTAAATTTAATATCCAAATTTTTTTCAAGCATACTAGTTGCTAATAAATAATGCAAAGTAGTAATTATTACCAATTTCAAGGTGAAGGTTCAATATCAGAAAAGTCACAACTAGCAAATGGCAGAAACCAGATTTCAAGTTCCATTCTAACTGACTACTGTGTTCTCTTTCAGCCAGATTTTTTTTTTCAGTTCCTGAGCATGAACTTGGGGCCTAGACATTGGCTCTTAGAATTTTTTGCTCAAGGCTAGTGCTTGAGTCAGAGCTCCACTTCCAGCTTTGGGTGATCAGCTGTAGATGAGAGTCTCATGGCCTTTCCTGCCTAGGCTGGCTTCAAAATGTAATCATCAGATATCAGCCTCCTAAGTAATTAAGATTACAGCCTGAAACCACCAGCACCTGGCTCAGAATATTTTTTAATAGGAACTTAATATGTAGCAACGCAACTAAGCTATTCTTTATAGTATTGTTGAATTAAGGTTTTTCCTGAACCCTATGAATAATGTAATAAAGTAAATGTAAGAGCTCTTTATAATTTTGGAAACCACCAAGGACACTGGCAATTTGATTTAATTTGGGTATTTGGTTTGTTGTGTTTTGTTTGTTTTTACCAGTCCTGAGACTTGAACTCTGAGCCTGAGCACTGTCCCTTTTGTTCATCTCGTGCTCTACCTCTTGACACACAACAATACTTCCTGCCTTTTAAAAAAAATTAGAGGGCTGGGAAGATGGCTCAGTGGTAGAGTGCTTGCCTTGCATGCATGAGGCCCTGGGTTCGATTCCTCAGCCAGAAGTGGTGCTGTGACTCAAGCAGTAGAGTGCTAGCCTTGAGCTGAAGAGCTGAGGGACAGTGCCCAGGCCCAGAGTTCAGGTCCACGACTGGCAAAAAAATAAAAAATTAAAAAAAAACAAAAAAAAATTAGAGATAAGCATCTCCTGGTCTTTTCTGCAGACTGGCTTCTGTCATCTCATATCTCAGCCTCCTTGGTAGGTAGGATTACAGGTGAGAGCCACCTGTGCCCAGCTTATGTTATTTTCTTTTTTAAAAAAAATTTATATCAAGTTGTTGTACAAAGGGTTACTATTCCATATGTATGCATTATGAGTACAGTGCATCTTGATCAATACCACCCCTCCCTTCCATTGTTCTTGTTTTCTTTTCTTTCTTTTTTTTTTTTTTTTTTTTTGTTGATCATGGGGCTTGAACTCTGGGCTGGATGCTGTCCCTCAGCTCTTCAGCTCAAAGCTAGTGCTCTACCACTTGAGCCACAGCACCACTTCTGGTTTTCTGGTAGCTTATTGGAGATGAGAGTCTCATGAACCTTCCTGCCAGGGCTGGCTTTGAACCATGATCCTCAGATCTCCGCTTCCTGAGTAGCTAGGCATGAACCACCCACGCCTGGCTCTTGTTATTTCCTTAATCACTCATGAATATGCACTATTTATTAAGAATTCTAAACATTGTCATCAAAATAAGTACATGTCTGGGGAGCAGTTTAGCTGCAAATAATAATAAGGCAAGCCAACTAGTCAACCTTTTGTAGTCACCATTAGTATAACTCTCCAAAATGTCCCTAACAAAGTAGTTCCTAAATTCTTTGTTGCTGTTTCAGCAGTGAAGTTCTACAGTTGGGTTCACACTACTGCTCAAGGATACAGAGAGGAACCATTACCTTGAAAACTCAAGAGTTCCAAAGAGCCCTCTTTACCCAGCAGCTAGCCACTCCAGTACTAATTGAAAATGTTCCCCAGTTGTGGAGTATGGAATTATCTTTGACTTATCACTATCTTTTGGCTAAATTTAGCTACTTCTTCCATCTCAAATCTACCCATTCTCTTAAATTCACACTATCAAGTCCTTCAGTCAATTACCTGTTCCTCTTTTGATGGTTATATCTTTCTTACTTGCACTTTTGACCACGTTTAAAGTGCTTTGTCAAAGCAAGTCACCCAGATTTCTTTTGAAACAGGCAGTTTGAGAAGTGGCTCACACTTGTAATCCTAGCTACTCTGGGAGGCTGAGATCTAGAGGATCTCAATTAAAAGCCAAAAGTCTTTGAGATGCCATCTCTATTTAACCAGTACAATGCTGGATTGTAGCTGAGGTTTAAGTGGTAGCATGCCAGCCATGAGCAAGCAAGCTGAATGAGAACCTAAGCCCCTGAGTTCAAGCCCTAGTTACATACATTCTCTCTCTCTCTCTCTCTCTCTCTCTCTCTCTCTCTCTCTCTCTCTCTCTCTCTCTCTCTCTCTCTCTCTCTCTCACACACACACACACACACACACACAAGTTGCTTCTACTAACAGTTGTCTAATAACAGGACTCCATTTCCAGCTCACAGTCACAGGGAAGAGTGGTCAGAGGGGATTTGTATTCAAAAGAAAAATGTAATTGTCTTAGTTTAGTGTTAAAAGCTCTTCCAAGGGTCCAGTGTGCATGGCCAGAGGTCATGTATATGAAATTTCCCCATCTATCACCTCTCACAACTAATAAAATAATCAGTTTTCAGACAATACCAGAGTGGCTGTCTATTATTGGAAGAGTCAATGACAAAGGAAGATTTACTGAAATAGTATATTAAGAGTTTAATATCAAACCTAGTAAAGTGACTTTGACTTAAGCCTTTTGCACAAAGTATAATACCTCTTGTGTTCTCTTTTGTTGAGATACTATCTCACTATGTTGTCCAGGCTGCCTTCAAACTACTAGGCTCAAGTGTTCTACCTCAGCTCCCTAAGCCACTAGGACTTAGGTTATATACCACTTATTTCTTAGTCTTGTGCTTTTTTTATAACAGCCCTCTCTGGAGAATATACCAGAGTCCACAAGAACTACCTTAATCTCTTCAAAGAGCAGTGCTTCCAGTGACCTAATTATCTTGTACTAGGCTTGACCTTTCAAAGGTTCCACCATCTCCTAACATTGCCACCATAAGAACTAAGTTCCAATATATAATCCTTTGGGAGACCATCTTGAGCCAAACCATAGCAACACTGATTAACCAGTCCATCTGTTACAGACATAATGAAATGGAATTATAGTAGTAACTACACTGAAAGAGAAATTAAGTCCTAAAAATGTTACAGAAAGTGGCAGCTTACAAAAATCTACCTTAGTTATTAAATAGCATTTTTCTCTGTTACCTGTATCAAATTTTTCTTTATGCTTTCTGCCATATCCATTGTCTAGAAAATCGGTATATTTAGAATTTCATATTAATATTTTTATTGGTATACATATAAATTTATATTACTAAATTTTTTTGTTTTTTTGTTTTTTTACTAAATTTATTTTTATCATCTTTAAGTAGCTGTACAGAGGGGTTTCAATTCAACATACCAATTTATGAGTACAATGCATCTTGATCAATGTCATCCCTTGTTGGGTCTAGACAGACGTCGCCCGCCCGTTTCCCAGCCTCCCTTAGCCCAGGAGACAATGAGACGCAGGGGGGAGTCAAGTCAAGCAGGAACTCATTTATTAACAGGGAGCATTCCCTTTTAAAGCAAAAGACTGCGTGGGAGGGGAGGAAATGGAACCAACCAATCACTGAAAGGCCATACCTTATCATGCACCTAAGCTTCCATGAGTTGTTTACACACTGAACCTAAACAAATCCAGCTCTGCCCACTCAACTTCCTCTCAGGGCCATCTTTGCTACTTGTGTTCCCCACAGATTTCCCCACAATCCCTTCTATATGTTCTGCCATCTGTCCCAACCCCATTAAATTGATATTCTTTTTGTGTGTGTGTTTTTGGTCATGGAGCTTGAACTCTGGGCCTGAGCACTGTCCCTCAGCTATTCAGCTCAAGGCTAGCACTCTACCACTTGAGCCACAGTGCCACTTCCAGTTTTCTGGTGGTTTATTGGAGATAAGAGTTTCACAGCCTTTTCTTCCTGGGCTGGCTTTGAACCATGTTCCTCAGATCTCAGCCTCCTGAGTAGCTAGGATTACAGGCATGAGCCACCATTGCCCAGCCTAAATTATTATTCTTGAGCCCCTACTCCATCCCAGGCTTTAATCTCTATATATATTGTTATATTTATGACATAAAAATATCTACAATATAATGTATATTAATATGTGCAATATATAACAATATATTGATATAATGTATGCATTATATTTTATTAATTCATTAATATATTAATTATATTTAATATCATTTATTAATATATCTAACATGTATTATATTGTATGTTCTATTAATATAATATTGATTATAATATATAATATATAGATATATTCCCAAGGAAAGAGTCAAGAATAATAAAACAATAATCACAAGTTCTAAGTTTCCAGTTATCTTCTTCTAAAGTCTTGTATATTTTCTGACCTCAAGACTCTGTCAGATAGCACTGGGTTCTACCAAGAACTCCCATTTCCTGTTTAAATTAGTTTACATTGGGTTTCTATTTCTTATAGCCCTACAGTGCTTTCAGTGGCCAAGACAGATAACTTACACTCCTGAGAGATATTAGTGTATTTTGGAGATATATTTATCCAGTGTTCTCTCAACTACCATTTTAAGTTCTTAGAATTTGTGGCTCAGAGAATAATTTAGTAGTAAAGTACTTGCCTAGCTTTCACAGGACTCTGGCTTTTATCCCCAGTACAGAAAAAAAAATTATAAGACATTGTTTCCCAGAATGTGTTGTTTGGAACAGCACTATCCCATCCAGGTTCAAATATGTTTAGGAAACACTTCCTACACATTTAGGTAGGAAATATTTTGATAATATACACTAAACAAGGTTTTGAAATAAAAAAGATCTGTTAGTGCTCTATAACCCAGTGTTATTCCATTTGCGCATACTTGACATTATATACATTAAGATGTATGGAATGTGTACTCTAAGGAGAGCAACCCAGAAGTTTTAGTGATGTAGGATGAGTAAAAATGTTCTCACAGGACTGGAAATATGACTTAGTGGTAGAGTGCTTGCCTAGGATGCATAAAGGCGTGATTTTGATTCCTCAGTATCACATAAGTAGAAAGAGCTGGAATTGGCACTGTGGCTTAAGTGGTAGAGTACTAGCTTTGAGCAAAGAAGCTCAGGACAGTGCTCAGGCCCTGAGTTCAAGTCCCAGGACTGGCAAAAGAAAAAAAAAAGTTATACAGTAAAAAAAATGAAACAAAACAAAAAACTACTGGAGAATGCTGTCTTCCCTTTCTAATATAACAACTAACAAATAAGGAAATGATTAACTAATAAGAAGCAAAGATGACCAATCCTAAAGAAAGTACTCCTCCCAGTGTATGTCTCACTGTCTAAAGAAGATACCAATGACCAAAGAATTAAGAAACAGGAATATACTAACAGCTGTTTTCAAGATCAAACTATTTTTTCTGTTTCTGTTTGTCTTTTTTAGGTTGGGCGGGGGGTCCTGTCCGGTCGTGGGGCCTGAACTCTGGGCCTGGGCGCTGTCCCTCAGCTCTTCAGCTCAAGGCTAGCGCTCTACCACTTGAGCCACAGCGCCACTTCCGGCTTTTTCTTTTTGCTTATGTGGTGCTGAGGAATCGAACCCAGGGCCTCAGGCATGCAAGGCAAGCGCTCTACCACTGAGCCACCTTCCCAGCCCCTCTGTTTGTCTTAAGAAGTATTTTAGGCCAGGCACTGGTACCTCATGCCTGTAATTATAGTTACTCAGGAGGCTGAGATCTGAGGACCATTATTCAAAGACAGCCTGGGCGGGAAAGTTGGTGAAACTCTTATCTCCAATTAACTATCAGAAAAGCAGAAATGGAGCTGTGGCTCAAAATGGTAGAATTCTTGCCTTGAACAAAAGAACTCATCAGTGCCCAGGCCCTGAGTATAATCCCCATGACTGACCAAAAACCAAAAATTATTTTAGGCTGAAAGAAGATAACTTCTCTCAGGCTTGCTGTGACAAAATAACTAATACAAACAACTTAAAAGAGGAAGGAATTCTTTTAGCACATGATTTCAGAAGTTTAAGACCATGGTCAGTTGACTCCATTTCTTTGTACCTAAGGGAAACATAATGACAGCCAGAGGAGACTCTTTACCTCATGGAAGCCAGGAAGCAAAGATATAAGGAGTTTGCAATCTCTATCCCCCAAGGATATTCCTTCAATCACCTACTTGTAGTTTCTAGCACCCCACAAAATTGTACCACCAGCTGAGAGCAAGCTTTCAACACATGAGCCTATAGGGGACATTTCATATCAAAGCATACCTTGATTATAAAACCCTGTTGTGTGCTAGACACTATGCTGGCCACTTAACATTTGTACTGCCTAATTTACTGCTCAGGATTCCTATAAATGTGTATTATTACAATCCTTTTACAGCTAAGGAAACAAAATCTGTAAAAGGTTAGGCAATTTTAGTGCCATTGTTAGTAACTGTTAAGCTGCATAAAACAATTTTCATCTGACTTTAGAGTTCTCATACTTTCTATTTAAACATGTTTTTCCCACAGTGGGCAGATGATCTTGTATACATAGTAAACAATGCCAGTTAGCTAATAGAGATTCAAAATAAATAACAAGTGACTAGACACCTCTTAGAGTGGCCCAAAATCAGAACACTGAAAATCTAAATGCCGGTGAGGGTATAGAACAGACAAAATTCTCACTCATTGCTAGTGGGAATACAAAATGGTACAGCCAGTTGGGCTGCTTTCTTTAAAACTCCTCTCACCACTGCATCCCTTGGTATTTAGCCAAAGGAGTTGAAAAGTATGTCCACATAGAAATGTAACTGTGGATGTTTATGCACTATCAGACAGTAGAACATTATTCAATGCTTTAAAAAAAAAAAAAGAACTATCAATTAAATAATGAGAAGATAGGTGGGAAACTTAAACATGTACAGAGAGCCAATCTGAAAAGACTGCCCTCTGTATCATTCCCAGTAAATTACATTCTGGTTGCCAAGGGTTAGATGGGAGGGAGGGAGAGAGGAAGGAATAAGTATAGCACGTGTTTTAGAGCACTGGAACTACTCTGTGAGACACCACAATGGGAAATGCATGTCATTACATATCTGTTCAAACTCACAAACCACAATACCAAGAGTGAAGCTGGGTGTCAACTATAAGTTAGACAACAACAACTTATTAACATAGGCTCCTTAACTGTAACAAGTGCACCACTGATAAAGGGTGGAGATAACAGGACACTGTGTGCATTGTGGGGGCAGAAGGGTATATGAGAAATGTCTGTACCCACTGCCAATTTTTCTATGAACCTAAAACCACTCTTTAAAAAAATAAAGTTCAAGGGTTGGGGACATGGCTTAAGTGATAGAATGCCAACCCAGAAAATAGAAGACCCTCAGTTCAAACTTCAGTAGTACCAAAAAAAATTTTAAGTATTTTAAAAAGAAGTGTGTACATGTGCTTTTTTTGCTGGAGCAAAAGATTAATCCAAATATTTCATGTAAAATTTTGACCTCAAAGAGAAATTTTGGTTAAGATTTCTTTTATAATCATGGGAATTTCAGTTTAATAACTATTAAAAGTGTTAGAAGATATATTCAAGATAGCAGTAGGCTTTGGTATTGGAAAGCCAATGAGCTTTATAACTCCAGTGTTGACATGTCCAAGATTACCAGTGAAGCAGAGATTAAAATATTCTGTCACTGAAAAGTTTATTCAAGTTATCTTGGAAGAATTGCTGTGAATTCACTGGTGGACTATCACCTGGTCAATACAAATAGGAAGATGTGGTCTCAGGACTCTTTCTTCTTTAAACCTCAATTTTCAATACAGCTTGAAGACAATTATTTTATTTTTATTTTTATTTTTATTTTTTATTATTATAAAGATTATGTACAGAGGGGTTACAGTTACATAAGTCAGGTAAGGAGCACATTTACATTTGGTTTTTTTGCCAGTCCTGGGGCTTGAAATCCGGGCCTGAGCTTCTTTTTGCTCAAGGCTAGCACTCTACTACTAGAGCCACAGTGTCTCTTCCAGCTTTTTCTGTTTATGTGATACAGAGGAATCAAACCCAGGGCTTCACACATGCTAGGCAAGTACTCTACCACTGAGCCACATTCTATTTGGAAAATGTCGCCCCCTCCTTCTCTTTCTCTCAGTTCCCCGCTCGAATCCCCACCCACAAATTGTGTAATTCATTTTCAACATAGTGCCCAGTGAGTAACACTGCTGCATTTGTTCACCCTTTGTCCCTCCATTTGTTCCCCTCTTCACCCTCTCAAAGACAGATAATAGAACAAGAAAGAAAAAAAAAAAACAAAGAAAAAAATCTCATTTGCATTTCCTGGGGTTCATTTTGATAAATATTATTTCATGTGATCAGAGGTACACAGGTATTGTGCCTTTGTGTTCCCCCTCTAAGACTAGCCTCTTTTGGTCTCACTGTGTGTGAGTGCCTGCAGTCCTGTATAATTTATCATGTCCCAGTGTATTTTAGATCTAGCTTCTGCATATGAGAAAAAAATATGCTGTTTGTGAAGACAGCTATTTTCTAATAATGCTTATGAAAAAAGATTCAAAAAAATTTCCTGTCAAGGTACCAAAAAGATTGTTCTAAAGCAAATGAACTTTAACTGTTTAACAAGTTAAGTACAAAATCATGCAAAGAGAACTCAGTTCTTTTAAGAACTACACTCAGTTTTCTAAAGAAGACATATTTTATAAGGGGGGAGAAGCAAATTTGAAAACTTCACCATATTCTAATGGCTAGTTAAAAATTTTGGAACTTTTGTGTGGCTCACAGCACAAATGATTATGTTAATGTGTTCAGAATAAAAGCTGCAAATAGAAAACCAAAGTAAAGCTCTGTAATCTACATTCTGAAAAAGCTTAAACACACTAACAAGCTAGTAGCAGTCAACAGCTACATATCCAGATTGTACCTTTTCTAAGATAGCTGATTCCAGGTGTGGGATGGAAAATGTACTAAATGAGCCTGGAACATCTTGTACTTGAAAGCAAGGAAACTATCAAAGACTGCTAGGGTTATAGTAAGGTGATCTAGAAAGCCCACCAGGACCTCCTCCAACCAAAAACAGACAAATTGAAACTTCAAAACGAAAAGTGACTGATGGTATAGCTCACTCCTGTAATCCTAGCTACTCAGAAGGTTGAAATATGGATCATAGTTTGAGGCATGTCTGGGCAGAAAAGTCTGCAAGACTCCCATCTCCAAATAACCAGCAAAAAGCGAGGCTAGAGGATGGCTCAAGTGGCAGAATGCTGGCTGAGCAAGCAAGCTAAGCAAGTGTTCAAACATTAATCCACAAATGAATCTGGCATTACTATAAGTGAGACAACTAGCCCTTATGTACCTCCTGATGTGATGTAATATAAATAAGTTGTGTTGCCAATGAGATATTCTTGCTAAATTGGTTAAAACTAATAATTCATGTAGTTCTAACACCTATCTTTTAAGAAATACTGTGGACAGGACACATTAAATGACAATACAAAGAGTCAAACACACAGTCTAAGTGTAGAATATTCTACAAGATCGCTTACCTGATTTTAAGAGGGGTAAATGAAATGAGGAAAAGAAAAAAGCCAATGTTGTAGATTAAAAGGAAATCAGGGCCTGGAGGATTAGCTTAATAGCAGAGTGTTTTTCTAGCATTCTAAGGGTACTGGGTTCAATCTTCATCACCACATACACAAAAAAAGTAAGACCAAGCTGGGCACCCATGGCTCATGCCTGTAATCCTAGTTACTCAGGAGGCTGAGATCTGAGGATCGAGGTTCAAAGCCAGCCTGGGCAGGAATGTCCATGAGACTCATCTCTAATTAACCACCAGAAAACCAGAAATGGGACTGTGGCTCAAGTGGTAGAGGGCTTGCCTTGAGCTGAAGAGCTGAGGGACAGTGCCCAGGTCCAGAGTTCAAGCCCGATGACCGACAAAAAAAAAGCAAACCATGCCTGACTTGAATCCAGAAACTCAAAAGTTGAAACAAAAAGATAGTGAGTTCAAATTCTGAGCTACATAGTAAGGCCCTGTCAAAACAAAAAAAGCCAGAGGTGGGTATATGAGCACTTGAGAGGCTGAGGCAGGAAGATTCTAAGTTCAAAGCCAGCCTGCACTACATAGTAAGACCCTGTTTTAAAAGTGAAAAAAAAAAAAAAAAAAAAAAGATAGTATAGGTGCCGGAGGCTCACACCTATAAGCCCAACTACTCAGGAGGCTGAGATCTGAGCTTGACAATTCAAAGTCAGCCTGGGCAGGAAAGTCCATGAGACTCTCATCTCCAATAACCATCAAAAAGATGGAGTAGAGCTCTGTGTGGCTCAAGTAGTACAGTAGCCTTGAGCAAAAAAGCTCAGGGACAGGGCCCTGAGTGTAAGTCCCACTACTAATACACTCATGCACACACAAAAAGTCAGGACAATAACATAAAATATATTCGCATTGTTTGAATTTAAATTTCCAGAAACCAAATAAATATAAAACAGTTTAGTAGTTTGTGCCAGTTACATATGCCTTGGGATGTTGGGATGTCCCGTAGGAATAAAGACACCAGTTTCAAAAGGAACTCAGCATGGCAAAGTTTACTTCTGCAGAAAAGTAAACCACCAACCAAAAATCTGGCAAACAAATACACCGAGCAGGCAGGCTGCTCCCTTTTAATCCCTAAATCAGCAAGCCCTGCTCCTCTGCTTTAATTGGCTGAGCCTAAGTTCACACTCTGCAAAATAATGTTGCTTAATTAACAGGAACAAGATGTAACTAAATTCAATGAACTTGTAATAGGGCATTTTAATTGAAGTGTAGCAGCAAAAAAAGATGCAACTAAAATGCAGTTAACAAGGACCAAGCCACTTGGCCAAAACAGGAACTTTTCAGAAAAACTATTTTCATAAGATTGATAGAAAGGAAGCAGCCCACTTTGATAGAAAAGATGGCTTTTCTCACGTGCTTATAATCCAAGTACTCAGAATGTAGAGGTAAAAGGATTGTCAGTTCAAGGACAGTCTAGGGAAAGTTATGGAGACTTTATGTCTAAAACAAAACAAAAAGACCTGGCAGTGTAACTCAAGTGGTAGAGTGATTGCCCTGGAGTCATTTTCAGCAAAGAACAGGAAGGAAGGAAGGAAGGAAGGAAGGAAGGAAGGAAGGAAGGAAGGAAGGAGAGGGAAGGAGGGAGAGAGGGAGGGAAGGAGGGAGGGAAGGAGGGAGGGAGGGAGGAAAGGAAAAAAAGAAAAGGAAAGGAAAGGAAAGGAAAAAGGAAAGGAAAGGACCATTAAAGGCAGGCAGGCAGGCATATAAAGTGTTTTGTAGTGGTACATGACTGTAATCCGAGCATACTTGGGGTGGAGGCAGGATTGGAAATTTGAAGCCACCTTGGGCTATGAAACTTGTCTCAAAACAAAAAAGATTTTATTTGTTTATTTATTTTTGATGCCAGTGCTAGGGCTTTAACTCAGGCTTTGAGCGATATCCCTGAGCTTCTTTTGCTCAAGGCTAGTATTCTGTCACTTCAGCTACTGCTGGCCTTCTGGCTTTTTGGTAATTTATTGAAGATAAAGAGTCTCATGGGCTTTCCTGCCCAAGCTGGCTTCCAACAGCAATCCTCAGCTCTCAGCCTTCTGAGTAGCTAGGATTACAGGCATGAGCCCTTGGGGCCCAGCAAAATGATTTTGAAATAATCAGAAAATTCCAATGTTTATCAATTGAATGCTATTAAGGAAATATTGCTAATGAGAGTGTAGATAATATGGGAAAGAAAATCTTATATATGAAAGTACTTAGAGGTGAAATGACAAGAGAATTGTTAGAATTTTGCTTTTAGAAACTACCCATGAGAGCTAGGCTTGTGGTTCTGTGGCTCAAACCTGAGTTCACACTTCAGTACCAGCTGGGTACTGGCAGCTCACACCTGTAATCCTAGCTACTCAGGGAGGCTGAGATCTGAAGACTGTGGTTCAAAGCCAGCCCAAGCAGAAAAATGCTTGACACTTTTATACTCTTATTTAATTAACTACCAAAAAGCCAAAAAAACTGCTATGGCCCAAGTAGTAGAATGCCACCTCTGAATTTAAGTCAAAATATTAGCACCAAAAAAATAACAACAACAACAAAAACACAAAAAAAGAAAAAGAAGGGATAAGTGGTAAATATGGCAAAGTATAAGTTACTGTCAAAACCAGCTGAGTGCTTGTAGCTCACACCTGTAATCCTAATTAGTAAGAGGCTGAGATCTGAAGTTTGTTGTTTGAAGCCAGCCCAGGAAAGTAAGTGAGACTCCTATCTCCAATATCTCTAATATTATCATCAAAATAACCAGAAGTAGAGCTATGGCTCAAAATGGTAAAGTGCTAGACTTAAGTAAAAGAGTTCTGGAACAGGGCTGGGAAGGTGGCTCAGTGGTAGAGTACTTGCCTTGCATGCATGAGGCCCTGGGTTTGATTCCTCAGCACCACACAAGCAAAAAGAAAAAAAGCCAGAAGTGGCGCTGTGGCTCAAGTGGTAGAGCACTAGCCTTGAGCTGAAGAGCTGAGGGACAGCACCCAGGCCCAGAGTTCAGGCCCCACGACCAGGCCCCCCCAAAAAAAATAAAATAAAAATAAAAGAGTTCTGGAACAGCACCCAGGCCCTTAGTTCAAGCCCCATAACTGACCCCCTTCCCCCAAAAAAGCACACCAAATCAGGAGGTAAGGGCGATTGTGCTGAGATATAGAGGTTAAATGAGTAGAAGTTAAACAAAATTAAGGACAAGTCTCAGAGAATGCAAAAACATAACTCCATCACAGAGACACAATAGCTTCTGTGGTTAGCACAAAGCATAGGGCATGGTGGCCTTGGACAGAAGCCAGGCCCTACCTAAAGGGCCTTGCCAGACAGGCTCCTGCCATTGTTGTTTCCAATAACACTTCTATTAACACACACAAGCAAAGTGTAATGAAGTCCTGACAGGCTGGAAAAATAACCTCCAAATGGGCCAAATTCTGATCTAAATAAGCAAATAAAAAGAACAATTTGGCTCCAGACCATTGTTCACATTTATATAAAACTATCCTCCTATATAAAATTCTGAGACTTCTTTGTATAAAAGTATAAGCTAAATATAACTAACTACCCAACAATTTTGAATAAATTGAAATGAGCTATCTTGGGAAAGTATAGAAATGTCACTATTCTTTAACCATAGATTCCATCTCAGATATGGGGCTTTGAAGCAGATATTTCATGCTGTTTAAGGATTTTTTTATGTTAGTCTTCAAATCCGCATGATTTCCTTAAAAGTCAAAATCTCAGAAATGTTGTGCCTATCAAATGCATCTGTCTTCGGTTGCACTTTATATCTCTGCCACAACTGCTAACTTTAAAGAAAGTACAATGTAATGAATAGGAATTTGTCACATTGTTAAACAGCTTAAAGCCAAAGAACCATATAAATAACAAGATTTTTCCATAGAAATTTGCAGTAGAAATTTGTATAATCAAATAGGCAACAAATAAATTTTCCTGTTACTTGAAGTAAACATACTAAAAGAAGAAATTAATCTTAATAAAAGTCTATTGAAATTATGAAGATTTAGCTACATATTTAAGTATGAATGTGTATACAATATTGATAGCTATATAGTACTGAATATGTAGTATGGTTTGTATTAATTAGTATTGCATATACATTATGTATATATATTTATACTACAAATTAGTATTATGTATAAAATAAATATTTGTTTCCTCTTAATAATATATACAACATTTCCAGAATAGCCTTCTTTTTTTCTTATTTGATTTAGAGTCTTGCTATGTAGTAGCTCAGGTTGTCCTCAAATTCATGAACATCTTTTCTCAGCCTTCTCTGCTAGAATTATAGGTGTGTACCACTAATATTTTATCATTAGAAAAGCTTCAGGCTTAACATAAAGCAAAACAGAACTTCACAGGGCCACACATGGTGGTACATGATAATAGTTCCAGTAGAAGGATCACAAGTTCAGACCAGCCATGGGAAAAAGAGTGATCAGACTGTCTTAAAAACAAAATCAAAACAAAAGGACTACAGATGTAGTTCAGGTGATAGAACTATTGCTTAGCATACATGAAGTCTGGGGTTCAATCCCAGTAGCATTAATCTAAAATAAAGTGCTGGTGATTGTCCTGGTATACTAGAAAGAACATAGGCATTGGAACCCAACAGGCCAGATATGAATGCTGAAATTACAGCTTACTAGCTGTGTTATTTTGATCATTGCAAGGTATATTAAATAGGTAGGTTTCATTAGGTAACTGATGAAGAGAACACCACTCGCTGCTGCCCCTGCCATGCATGGTGGAGAGGCATGGCTGAAAAGGAAAGGGGCGACCCACCCCTGGGCCAGGACTTATCTAAGCCAGGGACAGGAAATGGTGTGGCCAGGTGAGGGAAAGGTGTGGCCACACTGAATCTGAATGTGACCTCAGCGTCTGGGACGCTCCTAAGGTCAGAATGGGAGGCATGTGACCAGAGGTGGCCCAGGATGTGACCTAGCAGGAGGGAAGGTGACTGCTTCCAGGTCTGCCAGTTACCTGGGTAACAGATACTGGGTGGAAACTTAGCCAAGAGGTTCAGTGGTGTCCCTGTGCAGACCTTACAACCATCATACCTGTCTTAGAAGGATTTTTTTGATCCTACAACCTCCTTCTCAAGGAGAAAAGTAGTATGTACAGCAATGAGCAGGCAACCTGGAACACAAAAGAGCATTCTACAAGTATGAGTTCCCTTCCCTTGTCTTATATCAAGCAAACTTAGTGACTTACCTAGGTGAAGTGGTGCACACCTATAAATACATCACATGTTCAAGAAAAAGAAGACTGGATGCCAGTGGCTCATGTCTGTAATCCTAACAACTCAGGAGGCTGAAATCTGAGGATTGCAGTTCAAAGCCAGTCTGGCTAGGAAAGTGTGTGAGACTTTTATCCCCAACTAATAAAAAAAAGTGGTGAGTGGGGGGAAGAGAAGAAAGTAGAACTGTGGTTCAAATAATAGTGTTAACCTTGAGCAAAAAAGCTCAGGAAAGCTGGGTGCTGGTGGCTTATGCTCATAAAGCTAGCTACTCAGAGTCTGAGAATTGAGGATCACTGAAGCTGGCCTGAGCAGGAAAATTCATGAGACTCTTTATCTCCTATAAACCCCCAAATGCCAGAAGCGGAGCTATGGCTCAAATGATAAAGCCCTAGATTTGAGCAAAAGAACTCAGAAATAATACCCAGGCCCCCAAGTTCAGGCCCTAATACCAGCACACGTACATACAAAAAAGCCAAGGAACAGCTCCCAGGCCTGATTTCACATCCCAGGACTGGCACAAACACACACACACACAAAAGAAGGGGGGGGGCGGGGGGAGGGAGGGAGGAAGGCAGGCAGGCAGGCAGGCAGGCAGAATAACCACAATAGATAGACATCCCCATTCATAAGAGGGGTAAGTGCTGCCTGTAACTGCAGCACTTGAGAGGCAAAGAAGGAGGGTGAGGGCCTGGGCTACAGAGTAAGATTCTGTGCCAATAAAACAGGAATAGGGGGAACGCCCGGCTCTCTCAGATTTTTCTAAATAGACTAGTTTTGAATTTGGTTCACCCAGATCTCAGCCTTCTAAGTAAGATTATAGGCATGAGCCACTGGCACTCAGCTCTCAGCTTACTATTTTTCTGGAGGACAGTGGGAACTCCCACTATGCACGTGTGCACGCATGTGTGCATGGTACTAGGGCTTGACTTCAGAACCACGCATGTTTGACTTTTCACTTTGCCACTTGAATCACATCTCCATGTTTGGCTTTATTCTGGTTAATTGGAGATAAGAGTTTCTTTAAGCTTGTCTACCTGGGCTGGTTCCAAATTGTGATTTTCAGATCACCACCAGGATTTTAGGCTTGAGCAACTGGCCCAGCAACCACCTTTTTTTATATATCAAATTATCATTTATCCACTAGATCAAAACCTCACCTGCATTTCAAAACAGACACCCTTTATCTTGATTTGAGGGTTTGGTGTTGTAGGATAACATCTTTAAGATTCTTAAAAACACTTTTGTTTTGCAGAGAAAATGGAAGTTCTTTTGCCTAGGTGGCAGCAACTTGAACTTGATCTTTGCCAGCAAAAATCCTGGCTTGGAACTCTAAATTGATATTTCATCATATAACAACCTGCCAGGCAATCTCAACCACATCCACAAGTTCGCTAGGTACATTTTCTGTCTTGCACATTGTCATAGTTGGAGATGCCAAACTTGTTACCATTGTCATAAACATAGGCCTTTTCCTTTCATCCAGGATCCATTAACAGTTTTATAACTATACTTCTGTCCTTGTTTATAGTCTCCTCCAGGCCCTTCTGGCCTCTTCTTACCAGCTAGTACCAAAGTCAATACGATGTGTTTTAGAAGTTTGTTTCAGTGACGCTATATATAATTCTAATTTCTGTTTTTGTTATCTATAGCTGTGTCAAAACAGCAGCAGTTCTTTATTTCTTGTGATTTGGTGGATTACCAGAGGTTTTCTGGGATGTTCTCCCAGTCTCGCTTAGTATCTCTTGAGTGGCTGCAGTCATAGTGATTGGATTTTGTTATGGACTGAATTTTTTTTTCTCTTGCAAATGCATGTTGAAATCTTAATTCTCAATATGATGGTATTAGGGGAAGGAACTATGGGGGGAATTTAGTTATGAAGGATGGAGCTTTTTAGAAATAAAGAATCCCTCATGGAGGGCACTCCCTCCCATTACACTCTGCCACATAAAGATACAAGAAGTCAACTATCTATACATTGAAGAAGGGGCCTAACTAGAGCCCAACCATGCTAACAGTTTAATATCAGATTTCCAGCTTCCAGAACTGTGAAATACAAAATTTTTCTGTTAATAGGCCACAGTCTATGGTATTCTTATAGTAGCCCAAACTAACCAAGACTGGTCTGCAATACACAAATGCTTCTTTACTCATATATCTGGTACTTCAATGATCCTCCTCATGGCCTCTTCTCTCATATGATTCCTCACCCCCAGAATCATTCCAAGAGGCTTTTAGCTTCTCACCAGTAGAGTAGTCAGGATTTCTTAAGGGTGTAGGGCTCTAAAGAGCAGAAACAACTGCTTGGTGTTTTGTTATTGTTGTTCTAGTCGTGGGGCTTGCTTGAACTTAGGGCCTGGGCACCATCCCTGAGCTTATTTTGCTCAAGGCAAGCATTCTACCCCTTGAGCGATAGCTTTACTTCCAGGTGGTTAATTGGAAATAAAAGTCTCACAGACTTTCCTGCCCGGGCAGGCTTCAAACCATGGTCCTCAAATCTCACTCTCCTGAGTAGCTAGGGTTACAGGCATAGGCCACCTACTACTAGTACTTAAGACCTAAACTTGGATGTTGCAGAGGACCACTTTCTACTGTATACTTTTAGGCAAAGAAACTCCCTAAACCAGCTCAAACCAAAGAGATGATCAAGTTCAGGGATAGAGTGCTTGACCAGCCAGAACTTGGGTTTGGTTCCTAGAATTTTTATGTTTAATGTAGCAATAATTCCCACTAAACATAAGAGGCAGCCTGTGTACTCAGGAAAGGGAGGAATTTGAGGGAGCTAATTTTGGAGACAAGCTATAGCAAGTAAGTCCAGAACTATGTCATTGGGGTATCCTGGAGGAAGAATGAGTTCTGACTCCCCCATTCTTGCATCTTAGTGCACATCCTTGTTGAGATCTTTAGCCAGATAACTTAATAGTTTAAGAATGATGGACAAATCCAAAAATTGTGGTACCTTTACAAAATGGAATTTTTTTTTTGGTCGGTTGTGGGGCTTGAACTCTGGGCCTGTGCGCTGTCCCTGCGCTCTTCAGATCAAGGCGAGAGCTCTACCACTTGAGCCACAGCGCCACTTCCAGTTTTCTAGTAGTTTATTGGAGATAAGAGTCTCATGGACTTTCCTGCCTAGGCTGGCTTTGAACCGTGAGACTCAGATCTCAGCCTCCTGAGTAGCTAGGATTACAGGCTTGAGCCACTGTAAAATGGAATTTTACACAGCCATTAGAAGGAAGAATTTTCAGGGAAATGGATGGAACTAGACCAATCATATTAAGTGAGGTAAGCCAAGCTCAGAGAGACAAACGGTGCATGTTATCTCTGATATACAGAAATTATATCTAAAATGCACTGTGATATGATAAATTATACAGGATTCTAGCTACACACACAGTGAGAATGAAAGATGATATTCTTAGGAGAGAAAGGCTTGATGCTTACATGCCTCTTCATATTTATATAAAATAATATGCATACTGAAATGAACTCAAAGATATGGAAACAAGAGACTTCTTTTTTTCCCCTTTTTTTTTTAGTTTTTAGTTTTGGATGATTCTGTCTTTTTTACCTTACGTATGGTATATTCAAGTATTCAAGAGTACATCTTCAGAAGGGGTGGGGAGGGTACAGAACTCAAGGGCAAGAATGTGAAAAAGTACAGCAGTAGAGCTCACTGGACATTGATAAAGTGAATTATACAACCAGTGGGTGGAGATGGGAGGGAGGGACTGGGAAAGAATGAGGGAACAGATGACACTGTACGAAAGGAGATGTACTCATTACCTGACTCATATAACTGTAATCCCTCTGTATATCACCTCTATAATAACAATAAAGTAAATTAATAAAATAAAACAAAAAAGAGCAACAAGTAAAACAAAAAAAAGTACCTCTAGAGGTATATTAAATTGCAGCATAATGCTTTATTTCTGTATAGCATGTCCTATGCCATACAGGATTTACTGAAATCTTAACTAGTTTTATTCACCTTTTTTTTTTACTGATTATAATTCACATACCATAAAATCCATCCTTCTCAACTCTGGAAATCACTGTCTATGGATTTGCCTGTGTTAGACATTTCAAATAAGTGGAACTATATAATATATGGCCTTTTGCATATGGCTTTTGTCAGTGTATTAGAAAGGCTTCTCTAAAACCAGAGAATCAATAGGATGGATGGAGCGATGGAAGAGATTTATCATAAGGAATCAATTGGTTCACATGATTATGGAGGCTAAGTCCTACCAGGACAACTGTCTTTTTTTTTTTTTTTTTGGTCAGTCATGGGGCTTGAACTCTGGGCCTGGGCACTGTCCTTGAGCTCTTCAGCTCAAGGCTAGCACTCTCCCATTTGAGCCACAGCACCACTTCTGATTTTCTGGTGGCTAATTGGAGATAAGAATCTCACAGACTTTCCTGCCGGGGCTGGCTTTGAACCACAATCCTCAGATCTCAGCTTCCTTGAGTAGGTAGTATTACAGGTATGAGTCACCGACACTGGGCCACAACTGTCTATATAGTTCTGAAAAACAGAACGCTGATGAGACAAGTCTCAGTCAGGGGCACAAACCTGATATTTCAGCCTAAGAACCCAGGCAGTGAGAATGAATTCTCTCTTATTCTACCTTGAGTTCTTTACATGGAAATGACATATTTTGCCAATTAATTAATCACTTGATAAGCCACTTTTTAACCTTCTAACTATTAAGAATACTGTAATGAATATTCAATTACACTGTTATTGAACTTAAACTAAAGATTCCTGTAGGATATTGCTAAGGTAAGTGTATAAATGCATAAATGAAAATAAGACATAAATAAGGTAAATGTTTTTGTATTTAGAAGTGTTTTCTTTTCTTAGTTATTGCTTAAAGACTACAGGCAATATTTTGGAAAATAATTCTATCTTTAAAAAAAAAACAAAAAAACTAGTTTTTGGGTAGAGAACCAGGGCAATAATGAATACTTGATAAAGTGTAGTGTGAGGTTAGAAACTACAGGTCCACTCTACTAATCAAACTCATAACCCAGGAGAATGACAAGAACATAAAAGAGAATTCAAGCTGTTTTTTCAGGGGCAGGGGGAATTTATATAAGAAAATTTAAATAAAAGTTCTCTTGTTTCAAGATTTATAGGAAGTATAAACCAAATAAAATGGCCTTATTATAAAGATTTGGGCAAAGAATTCTTTTCTAGCTAGTTATTTGCCATAGCAAGAGGCAGTGTGCTTACCTCATCCTGTTTCTTGTTCAGGGGGTGTTTTTGTTTTTACGTATAATTAATGGTCCCCAGATGGACTTGCTTTTCAGAGCCCTATCTTTTCACTTTCATCTTCCTTAGGGCACAGAGGTTTTCAATATTTCCCTTCATCTAAAAAAGACCAAACAAAAGAGCCCTGTTGACAGTGCTGCTGAGAAATGTTTCCTTTAGGCCTCACATAAATATCTCCTGTGTGGTTTCAGCACCTATCTCCTCTCATTTACCACTGAATTTAATACCTTGTCACTACTTCAAACTAGTCTTCCTCCGAAGTCTTTCCTCAGAACCCTGATTCCCCCACATTCCCAGTTCTATCTGTCCTCCCTATTGGTAAGCTACTCCTCAGCCTTACGCCTTGCCCTGGGTTTTTAGAACTTTCAACCTATCCTGGCTCCTTTCTCTCTTCTCACCTCTAGTCCTCAAAGACCAGCTACCCTCTACTTCACCGGTCTCTCTCTCTCAGCTGGGACTTTGGTCTCTTTCATCCTGCCAGCACCCAAACAAAAATCTACTGTCCTCTGGCCTCTTTTATGTACTTAGAAGAATCTTACTTAAGGAGGGATTTCAGAAAATGTTTTATTAATTTCTTTCCATAGTGGCTACTCACAACCTTATTATTCTCCTCAAGTCCCAGTCTTTATCTACCAGTATCTTAGCAGAAGCAAAAACTAACTAAATGACTAAATAAATAAATAGACCATTGGGTTAAGAGTCTTTTAAGTCATCTCCATCTACAGACTTAACTGAAACTTCCACATTCTTCTTCCTTCCTTCCTTCCTTCCTTCCTTCCTTCCTTCCTTCCTTCCTTCCTTCCTTCCTTCCTTCCTTCTTTCCTATGTATGCATGTGCCAGTATACAGGGCTTGAATTCAGACCTGGGTGTTCTCCCTTAGCTTTGTTCACTCAAGGCTGGTGTTCTACCACTTTAGTCACAACTCCACTTCCAGCTTTTTGGAGGTTAATTGGAGATAAAGAGTCCCACAGACTTTTCTGCCTGGACTGGCTTAAAATCAGGATCCCCAGATCTCAACCTCTGCATAGCTAGAATTACAGGCATAACCCATTGGCACCTGATGCCTTTTTTTTGTCAGTTGTGGGGCTTGGACTCTGGACCAGGGCACTGTCCCTGAGCTCTTCAGCACTCTATCACTTGAGCCACAGTGCCACTTCCAGTTTTTTGGTGGTTCATTGGAGATAAGAGTTTCATGAGGGCTGGGAAAGTGGCTCAGTGGTAGAGCGCTTGCCTTGCATGCATGAGGCCCTGGGTTCGATTCCTCAGCACCACATAAGCAAAAAGAAAAAAGCCGGAAGAGGCACTGTGGCTCCAGTGGTAGAGTGCTAGCCTTGAGCTGAAGAGCTGAGGGACAGACAGCGCTCAGGCCCAGAGTTGAGGCCCCACGACCGGACCCCCCCCCCAAAAAAAAAAAAGAGTTTCATGAACTTTCCTGCCAGGGTTGGTTTTGAACCATGATCCTCAGATCTCAGCCTCCTTGAGTAGCTAGGATCACAGGTATGAGCCACTGGCTCCTGGCACCTGACACATTTTTATAATTTTTTTTTTTTTTTTTTTTTTGTCGGTCGTGGGGCTTGAACTCTGGGCCTGAGCGCTGTCCCTCCGCTCTTCAGCTCAAGGCGAGCGCTCTACCACTTGAGCCACAGCACCACTTCCGGTTTTCTGGTGGTTTATTGGAGATAGAAGTCTCACGGTCTCTCCTGCCCGGGCTGGCTTTGAACCGCCATCCTCAGATCTCAGCCTCCTGAGTAGCTAGGATTACAGGCGTGAGCCACCAGCGCCCGGCTCACATTTTTATAATTCTTAACCTTGGGCTTTCCAGAAGTAACCTAGAAGGTTTATGTCTTTTTGAAGTATTTTTTTTAACATAATGGTGAAGTACATGGCAGCCTTTATAGAGCTATAGAGTGCTGTGGCATTTTAAAGAAACCTGGATGGAGGTGTGCCTCAGTGGTAGAACACTTGCCTACCATGAGGAAGTTTCTGCAATAAATAAATAAATAAGCCAGGCACTGATGAACCACACCTATAATCATAGCTATTCAGGAGGCTAAGATTTGAGGATCAAGGTTTGAAGCCAGTCTAGTCAAAAAAAAGTCCATGAGACTCTTTATCTCCTGATTAATGCCCAAAAAGCTCTGGCTCAAGTGGTTGAGTATTAGCCATGAGCAAAAAAACTAAGGGACAGTGTCTAGTCCATAGTTCAACCCTAAGTACCAGAAAAAAATAAAAACATCTCAAAACTTTTACAGGGCCAGCTGGAGTTCTTACAAGATTGCAAAAAAAAAAAATCTTCCTTCAAAGATAGCACTTTCTGCAGTAGTGATCGAGACAGAATCTGGCTGCATGCTATTTGAGGTCAAGAAGTAAAGAGAAAGGAATGGTGACATATGTCTGTAGCCTCACTCATTAGAGCTGGAAAGAGCATCTGAGGCAGGCATACAACAAAAGAGACTACAGGAAGATCATCTCTGTCATGATGAAGGCATTGGGAAAACTGGGAGCTTGCCATACAGTTTGAGGTTGGAGTCATCTCACTAAAGCTTTGCTTCAAGCACTTCAGAGTGATTTTGTGTGTGTATGTGTGTGACTCAGTTCTTGCATCTTAAAGGAAATGAGGATTTGGTACATACTTCAGCTATGGAATTTAAAGGCTGAAATTATATATATAGGTAGAAGATTACACCTACAAAGAGCTTGCCTGTAAAAACAAAGAAGAGCCTAGAGAGCTACCAGACATTATAGCTTCTACTTAGTGGCTGCAAAATATTCTGCAACCATATAGGAAAGGGGTCCCATTTCCTGACACAAAGCTTCCACACTTACTGAGGGTTACTGTCCTCTTCAATTTCTAGCCAAAATTACAAACTAGATGCAATCTGTTCCAGTATGCACTAGCTCTGTTCTCTTTCTTTGGTTCTGACATTTCCTCATCCCTCTTTTACCTCATATAAATTGCAATAGTATGTAAGTGTAGTGGAGGACAGTGACTAAGCAATCATAGTAGAAGTAGCAAGCATATTCCAAGAATTAGGACAGCCTCTGGGGCTTTTCCACAGCAATGGAAATGAGATTTATAGGCCTCTGTTCCTTCTTCCTTTGTGGTAATCAATGTCAGAGTTTTCTCTCACTGTCTCACTCACCACCAATAGATCCCTTATCCCAGACACTATAAATTCCCACTTTTACTCCTAGCCACCAGAAGATTAATAGCTAATTTTCAGATGTGAAGGAGGGAAGGATATTTGGAGCAAAATTACCACACTGGCCCTACCCACCAATCTTGCATGTGATCTTATGTTCTGCACATTCTCCCATCCCATTGATAGGTTTATAATGTGTCTATGGGAAAAAAAATCTGTAATGCCCACTATGACAGTTTAAATTTGCTGTATTGCACTTTGCTACTAACAACCCTAAGTGTTGCCAAGCTGTGCATTACTAGTGGCTAGGAACAGCTCAAATCTCATACCTGCCCTCCTTATTTTGTTACTGTGATGTTTAAATGAAGTAATATATGAATGTTCTCTTTAAACTCTACATTGCTATACACAGATTAGTAGTCCTTATTATTGTTATAATATTTTTTTGTTTTGTTTTTGTTGGTCGTGGGGCTTGAACTCTGGGCCTGAGTGCTGTCCCTCAGCTCTTAAGCTCAAGGTGAGCTCTCTACCACTTGAGCTACAGTGCCACTTCTGGTTTTCTGGTGGTTTCTTGGAATAAGAGTTTCATGGACTTTCCTGCCCGGGCTGGCTTTGAACCGGGATCCTCAGATCTCAGCCTCCTGAGTAGCTAGGATTAAAGGCATGAGCCACCAGTGCCCAGCAAGTTATGTTTTCTATGTACTGGAAAACATGCCCTGTAATTCATTTGTTCTTCATTTATTTGATAAATTGACCTGGGCAATAACAGATTATGGTCAATACTTTTATTTTATTTCATTTGTCATTTGTGGAGCTTGAACTCAGGGCCTGGGTACTATCCCTAAGCTCTCTTGCTCAAGCCTAGAGCTGTAGAGCTAGGCTTTTTTTTTGGGGGGGGGGTCCAGTAGTGGGGCCTGAACTCTGGGCCTGGACGCTGTCCCTCAGCCCTTCAGCTCAAGGCTAGCGCTCTACCACTTGAGCCACAGCGCCACCTCCGGCTTTTTTTCTTTTTTGCTTATGTGGTGCTGAGGAATCAAACCCAGGGCATCAGGCATGCAAGGCAAGCACTCTACCACTGAGCCATCTTCCCAGCCCCTAGAGCTAGGCTTTGAGCCTCAGCTCCACTTCTGGTTTTTGAGAGGTTACTTGGAGATAAAAGTCTCACAGGGACTTTTCTGCCTGGACTGGCTTTGAATTGTGAGCCTCAGATCTCAGTCTCCGGAGTAGCTAAGATTCTAGTATGAGCCACCAGTACCCAGCTGGTCAATGCATTTATAATCATACTGAGTATTTCTTCACTTTTACTTTGCAAAAAAGAAAAAAGAAAGCTTTACATAATTTATCTCAATTTTTAAAAAACCCTCTAGATGAAGCAGCTATTATTATTCCTTTGTGCAAATGAGGAACTTGCAGAACCTGTATAGTCAAGATCTTATAATTTAGCTGGGCACCAATGTCTCATATCTGTAATCCTAGCTACTCAGGAGGCTGAGATCTGAGGATCACAGTTCAAAGCCAGCCTGTGCAAGAAAATCTGTGAGACTCTTATTTCCAATTAACCACCCAAAAACAAGAAGTGGAGCTCTGGCTCAAAGTAATAGAGTGCTAGCCTTGAGCAAAAGAGCTCATGGACAGTGCCTAGGCCCTAAATTCAAGCCTCATGAATGGAAAAAAAAAAGATCTTATAACTTTTAATCAAACTGCAGCACCACAAAAAACTTAACACAACTTAAAACACCTTTGCACTAAAGTTGGCAGAGTGAAGGTTACAGATCCACTGTCAGCTATCAATGTATTGCCAAAATACCAATAGTGTTCTATTCACTAGAATGGTGGCTTGTTTGAGAATGAGGCTTGGCTGGTAAGCAAGAAAACACAAGAGTTCAGGAGTAAAGATCGAAGCATTTTCTGGATTATCTCCAATTCACAATCAGTATGTATTTCTCTAAAATATTATTCTGTTTTCTTCTGCCTACCACTATCCTGCCCTAAACTTTTACTAAGATGTGGACAAAGCTGCAATCATCCTTAGATTGACAGCCTGGAGCACCACCCTTTCACATCGTTCTTGATACAGGCCTCAGGTACGTTGTTGACTGTTCAGAGTAGGCTTCTTTTCTTTGCCAAGTGGCAAGTCTTCTCCTTATGGCTGCTTCATGAAATGGCATCTGCTTTTCCAGAGCGAATGATTCAAGACAGCATGAGGAAGAGGACTTATCTCAAGGCCTTTTATAGCCCTTCATCTTCCTCATAATCTATTTGTCATTAAGTCTTAGCTAACTATCAAGGAAAGGGAAATTAAGTGCCCTCTTTTAATGGTCTTTGGTTGAAACAGAATCTCACTATGTAGACTAGAAAGACTTAGACCTGAGCATCCTTCTGCCTGTCTCCCAAGTGCAGGGATTGTAGGCATGAACTACCAGACCCTAACAAGTGCTACTTTTTAAAGTGTGTCAAAGAATCTGGGAATGTATTATTAAGTAAACAGGATTAATATGACTACTATACGCTAATTCAGAGAGCAAATCTTTGTAAAAGAGCCTCTTAGTTAAAGATCTCCAGAAATACCCATAACTTCCACCCATCCTTTTGGGGGGAGGCTGACAAAGAAGCAGTGTTACAGAGACTGTTTTGTTCTGGATATGACTGGCTTTTTGAATTGAGGGTTGGAAGTGATCTTCACTCTGTTCTTCCTTCCCCTCCAAACAGGCTTGCCTCAGCTAGTGGTTAAAATAGTTCAATACCCTGCAATCATAAATGTTGTAGAGCTATAGGAAGAGAGAGAAAGCTTGAAGTGGGTGTTATTTTCTCCCTCTGTGGTACACACAGCAATGGAAATACCAAGTGGAATTTCTACAATATGTTTCTATACAGCCACTAGACTTGTCCAACTGGAGGTCAGCACTCCAGAGAACCAATGAAGATATCATTCTTGGCCTTTTAATTATAACTCTTTCATGTCATAAAAACTTAGATGATTCAATTCCTCCAAATAGACCATGCTACTAACACACATAAAATACTTGCTTTGAATTTGGAATTATAGCCATGTGCTAGTGGCTCACATCTGTGATCCTAGCTATTCAGGAGGCTGAGATCTGAGGATCAAAATCAAAACATAGCCCAGAAAGAAAAGTCCATTAGATTCATATATCCATTTAAGCAGCAAAGAGACAGGAGTGAAGGTGTGGTCTCAAGTGAATAAAAAAGCCAAGAGAGAGGGAAAGACTCTGAGTTCAAGCCCCAATCCCAACACACACACACACACACACACACACACACACACACACACTCACACTCATACTCACACAAACAAATTGAATCATAAGGATTTATCAGAGACATTTCTGCAGACTCTAGGAACCTGCCAAAGTTACACAGCTTCCAAAAGCATCAACAGCCAGCAACTAGTTTAAGAAAGAAAGTGTTAAGCTAATTTCAGGGCTGACTTACCTAACTGAAGAGAAATGAGTGAAATACAAGAAGGAATCTAATTCTGGTCTTTCTTTGCATGCCTATTGTCTGTTCTATCCAAGTCATTCAATATGGACACAGTGCAAACAACTGTGTCTCAATAAAATCTGTTCTCCACTTTCTCCTACCTCATCTGCAGACTGTTAACATTTTCTTCTAGTTCAGCACTGCTGTTTTTCTTTAACATTGGAGATTT